>NC_058376.1:71330000-71930000 GCF_018350175.1 Felis catus
CTCCGGAGCTTGGGCCGCAGTTAACACCGGAGAGGTTACCTCCCGACGCTACAGGGCCAGAGTACTCTGCAGCCGTGGCCACAGCGACCAAGCCCGCGGCCGCCATTTCCCAGCCGACAACTCTCCGGCCCACGGCTCAGCGCATGCGCTGCCAGAACTGATGGGTGGGCGGGGAAAGGGGCAAACAGACCCCGGACGGTTGTCTTGACGCGCAGGGCTGCAGTGGCCCTCCGCACATCCAGGCTCTTGCCTCCGCCTGCATCGAGGTTTTGAAGGGAAATCAAAAAGGAACTCACAATCTTGGAGCACCCCCTCCTCTGGCTCCCAGTACCATTTTCAAAAATGCCCCTACAAAAATATCTTTCAGTGTTCCCCACAAAAACTTCCGTGCCTTCCTCCCTCAATACTGAAGGATTCGATTAAGCGTTGAATTAAGGTTTACCATTCTTGCTACCAGGAACCTAGGCAGTGAGGAGGGGACCCTGGGATACGACGTAAAACGTTTCCCCAACTCTGTCATTCTATACAGCAAGTAATCTAGATGGAGACGTGCTGTTAACTGTTATTTTCGGAAAGGAAAATGAATGCCAACCTGGCCCCCAAATTCCATAATCTTCATTGAAAGGGTATATAAATGTTTAGGGCACCCTTTTATAAAATAGCTCTGAACAAAAATAAAACACATTTTAAATAGTATTTGTCCTTTAGGCAAGATTTTATTGTTGAACAAATCAGGATGAACGGCATTAAAGTCTAAATTTTTTGTCTAGAACCAAAAGTGAGGGGGAAAAAATGATCTGACCATAATCTAAATGTGAGAATTAGAGGTAGAATGGAAGAAATGATAAAACCCCAAATCATTATTGAAAAACTGGAAACTATCACTTCACTTTAAATCAATTAGGGCTCATCTACTTTGTAACCAGTCTCCAGCATATTCTTTTATACATTTAAGCCATTGCTGCTACACTGATGTAAATTTCCCCTACAATGAACCAACTAGTATTTGTGGGAAATAGAAGAGACAGAGCTCTTTTCCTAGATTACAATCTAATTATAGAATTCAGACAAACATACCAATCAGAGAGTAGGACAACAGAAAAAGGGCTGAGTAGGGGTGGCTGGGTTAATCAGAATTCAAAGAAAAGGATCTGCATCACGGATGAATGAAAATTTGGAAAAATCTTAAAGACTATGAAATAGGTAATAGTAGGAAGGTGAGAGGAGTATCAGCACGAACACACCCAGGTATGATTTATAATGGTACATGTGTATTTAAGGCCACAAGCCAAAAAGTTCATGAGACAGCAAAAGAAAATAAGGTTGAAAAGCCTATTCATCAAAGCCCAACTCTTCCACGAAACTTTGATTAGCACTTCCCCCAACTCCTACATGGAAGAGACTGTGAAAATGTTTAATCTCAGTAACAAAGCTGATTAGTAACAGCTGCTCAGAGTTGTTCTATGAATTCTTACCTTCTAGGCTCCTCAGCAGCAAGTTCCATGACCAATTATCAGTATCAAGGTCTGTTATGAGCATGGGTCATTGCAATGGCAAGTGATTTACCAGCTCAAAAAACATTTATCCAATATATGAACTGCTTTTTTGTTATTCTGATCTAAAATTGTTTTGCTCTTCTTAAGAAAGATTTTAAGCTATTTTAAGAGAGCAGGATCTCATTCTGTATTTTTTTAGGAAATATTTCAACTACAGTGACTAAAAGCATAATCATATATTCCATATTAACAGTTACCAGATATCTTTATAAAATGCACCATTATGTCACCTGAATTTACCTATTACCTTCCATATTTACACTAAATTCTTCTAACAAGTTCTTCATAATACAGCCTCATTCTTCCTATCTACCTACACACATATCTCATTATAATTGCAACATATATGCTAATCCTGGTCTCTGAACTTCTGATCAAGTTTATAGATTGATCTTACCTTGTCTATTCAACTAGATTTTAAGGTCCTTAATATGTTAAACTGTAATTTTCTTCTATACCCAGAACTGAGTATCTTAATAGGAACTAAGTAAGGATGAGTGGAAGCAGACAGAAGATGGATTATATACTAATACAGCAGAGGTTATGTACTAATACAAGAGAGACAGCTAGGAGGAAAGGAAAAAAAAATTTATTGAGAACAGGGTAGATAAATCTGTAAGTATTTGAAGTCCAAAAGAAAAGCCTATGGATATGAGGAGAAATATATATAAATGAGAACAAGTCCTAGGTAAAGAGAGACTGTAAGAAAAGGTAGATCAAGGAGTTAATTTTAAGACTTCTAAGGGGATTTGAGCTCTCATCTGCAAAGGTAGAATATGAAGGAATTCTCATCCTACTCTCTCAATCTCCATTAAAAAAGTGACAAGATCATCTTGTGAGAATGAGATAGAGGAAATGGAATCACTGTGAGGATTTCACCAAAGTGTCTAGCGATGAATAAAGATGATGAGAAACAGGTGCAAAAAAGCTATGAGCAAAAGGGCTATAAGGACATAGAATTTATTCTATAACTGCTCTGTGGTCTAGAAGCAGGAGCTGAAAAAAATTGGTAGTGAGGGTTATTGAATGTTAGGAATTGATATAGAGAAGTTCCTTGCTTCTTCCTATTTTACAACTGAAAGTTAACTCACTGAAGGAATACCAGGGGCAAAATTTTCATTCAAATCTCGTTTTCAGCTCTGTATCTCACTACCTCATGCAGAAATAAAGTCCTTTCCCCTTCATCTACTCGCTAGAAATATGTTATGGTCACTCCTTTAAGACTCCATTTTTACGAACTCAAAGCAATGGGATTAAAATCTTGACTAATCCTATGCTCTTCAAATGTAAAGCATAGAAACTAGCTTGCTAAATATATTCAATAAATGTTTCTTCCCGGATTCCTTTAATAAGCAGACAATATGATTTTCTTCTCATTAAAGTGGAAATAGAAGTAGAAATTAGGTATCTACACACTATGGAAATAGTTTCCTATTCATCTTTAAACATCAGTAAGCCTCTTCTGAAATACAACACAATGAATTTCAGCTCCAGGACGGTATCACACATTTCCTTGTTTCAACAAGCTTTTTGGGGGCACCTGGGTGGCTCAGTTGGTTAAGTGTCCGACTTCAGCTCAGGTCATGATCTCGCAGTCCTTGGGTTTGAGCCCCGCGTCGGGCTCTGTGCTGACAGCTCAGAGCCTGGAGCCTGTTTCAGATTCTGTGTCTCTCTCTTTCTCTGACCCTCCCCTGTTCATGCTGTCTCAAAAATAAATGCTAAAAAAAATTTTTTTTAGTAAAAAAATAAAAGCTTTTTGTATTTGATAGAAGTAATGTAATGAGGGAGAAAAAAAGACATCAGGAGTCAATAATTTATAAGAAAATCTTTAACTCCCTAACAATGGCCAACAACAGTCCAAAATTCTTAGTGTGAATGCTTGGGGTTTGTTGGTATCATTTTTTAAAAGGGAATAAACTCCAAATTGATCTACATAAAAATAATTCGCTTTAAAAGGAAGCTTAAATCACGTGGGTTTTTTTTTTTTTACAGTAGCAATAAAACAATCATATAATTCTGATGAAAGTTCAAAAATATACTAATCAGAAATAAAAGAATCATTTCCTGCCCTGATACTACCTGTATTCAGAATGTATGGTATTCATTCTCTGTAGTGCAAAGTCAGCTATTTTTTGTCAGTCATACTTTCTTATTGAAAATCGAAATCAGGACAATAATTACCCTGACACACTAAGAAACAAAACAAATGAGCTAAGGGGAAAAAAGAGAGAGACAAATCAAGAAACAGACTCCTAACTACAGAGAACTGATGGTTACCAGAGGGGATGTGGGTGGAGGGATGAGTGAAACAAGTGATGGGGATTTAGGAATGCACTTGTCATGATGAGCACCGGGTGATTAAAATTAAAATTAAAAATTATCCTGACACTGTGTATACTGTGTGAATTATAAAGCCACTGACAGCAAACTGGGATATACATATCTATTCTAACAGAAAATAATCAGTGGGCAATGAAGCTTGTAAGTTTGTTCATACTTTGGAAGTATTTTATGATGTGCTTAAAATTATGAAATCTATGCCTGTTAGAAAAAAATACATAATGTGCGATCAGGAACACTGACCTTTTCTAAGAGGTCTATATAACTTGAATACAAAAGTAATGAAGTCTCAATAATTATCACTGGTAGAGTAGATTTACTTGTCATACTAAAAATTACAAATGCTAAAAGCATTGCAATTACCACTTCTCAGATATCGGACAAGCCAAACATCATTCCACTACTCTCTGTGGGTGTTCAATTCACAGAAGCAGTTTATTATGAGAATTAAATTAAACTGAGAATTAAAAGACCTGAGCTCAAAAAGTGACATTGACACATACAAGTCTTGAAAAGCTGAGCCTCACACTTAAATAAAACATAGAAAGGAATTGAAATGGATGATCTTGAAGGGCACATCTAGCTTGAAATTCTGCACTCTAAGTAATGAGTCTTTAAATCATGCTGGCTACTTACTTCTTGGTTGGAGCTCATGAATGAAATGGTCAAAAGGCAGTTAGAATATGAGTGTAGACTGATTTACCAATTTAATTGGTTAGGTAGTTTTTCAAACCCTAAAAATTATAAATCACTACAAAGTTCTTTGTAACATAGAACAATCTAAAAACCACAACTCAATCTTTATAGCTAAGAATAAATGTGAGACCTGTAACATTTTATTTGTTAAAAATGAACAGCTTCAGAATAGATCTAAATTTGTAACTTTTCCAAAAAACACCAAAAAGTACAGTGTAAAGCATCTCCTCGTTAAATACAAACTTATTTTTGTGATGCACTGCATCAATGTTTTGCATACACCTTGATGCAAAGGAAATTTTAAGTTGTATCCTGTTTAAAAAAAAAATTTAAGAACTGAAAAAGGATGACCACAACCACATTCCAAGAAAGGAAATTTTCTTCCAACAAAGCATATTCTTCTGTTTATACACAGCATGTTAGCACTCAAGAATTTTAATTTAGTTGTAACAAAGGCAAAATTTTATATTTAAAAAGAAAATGAAATTAGAGATGTATGAAGAGCAAATGTTTAATATACCAAAGACACTTTGTTGTTTGATGCAGTTAACGTCAATATTTGGGGCAATTTTTAAGGTTTTCGAGAAAAATGGCATTAATAATAGCTTTGTACAATATTTAAAATAAAAAAATGAAAACTTTATACCATATTTTCACCAACTGTTCTAAAGACAGCAAATTTGTGCTCAGTTGTTTCTCTTTTGCTTTAAAATAATCTACCAGTAATTCTAAACCAGTCTAAAATAAAATGTACTGTTCACAGATGAAATCTAAGCATTTGTACTTGCAAAAATGTTTTGCAATGAGTCCTTGGCCTAAGGAGACTAGAGCTTATTTTCAAATTGTGTGACTGGCTTCCAATAATCCCTTATCAGTAGACTTACTGGCAAAATACCAGATATTAAGGATCAGATTTAATTCTTTGGTATAAGCATGAAACTGTTGATACTTTTCCGTGGCTAACATAAACCAAGTAACTCAAGAAGCATGAGAGAAAACAATGAAGTCTAATATACAATACAAAGCAGGCAAGAGTGATAACTTAATGTTATGTTTTGTTTTGTTTTACAGGAAAAATTAACACCAATACACTCTAGGGAAACTAACACCTACTTAGAGGTTTCAACATTATAGCAAACCAAAAGGTTAAACTTCAAAATGATTGAACTTGTAGTTGGAATATTTTGCTGCATTTTGGCATTATACTGTAACTTATAGTATATAACCATCTGAAGACTTTCAGCACTAGCTTGGCACAACAGATTAATTCCTCCAGAGTGTGGGAGGAAAAAAAAAAAAATACCCTGACTATAAATGCCTGAACTTTATACAAGAAAGGTATAAACCAAGATTACAATGTAACTCAATTACCATTTTGTCTTTATGGCATATACAAGTATATTTTTGATTCTGAAGCTTTATACTGTTTAATTAACAAGCTTAAAAAGCTTATAAAATTTAACTTTTGAATAAGAAGTCTAGGACTTTATGGCTATTGATTTTATCATCAAAATATCTAAGGAACTCAATCCACCTTGATAATTATAATTCTTCTAAATATCATTTGAAGAATTCTTCGTGGACACTAGATTCAAGCCTACACTAAATCCACACAGTACACCTATGTCCTGGGTTTTAAAGTGTTTCACCTCAACCTGCTACTTCCTCTCCGGCTTTCTTCATTTACCAAACACAACTGTTAGGTTTTTACATTGGACCTTCTCTTCCAAGGCTCTATCAGATAATTTTGTAAACACACATTTATAGCTTTAAACATCAACATTTTAAACAGAGACTAATGCCTAAAGTCACATTTCTGGTTAAAAGTTCGATATTAAAGATTTATAACTCTGGAGAATTAACCTAAGGTCATCTCAAAAATGAACCAAATTCCAGATATTCCCATAAATCTTAAAACTCAAAACTGTAATTCTAATGTTTTTTTTAATATCTCTAATGAAGAAAAGTCAACTGCACTTATTACATCAATACTATTAAAGGACAGGTGACAGCAACAAAGGGACCTACTCATATTTCTGAAGACCAAGATTTACCATGGCAAATAAAAAATGGGAAAAGCAATGAGATCCTAAATATCACTATAATAAAAATAAATCAGTTTCTATTTTTCTGTCTTCTTTCTGCTGCATGACGGACCAAAGAAGTCAAACAGAGAATTGTTCTGTCTGGGCCAACCATGAAATCTCAAGAACAGATAGGTATATTCCCTGTTATTCTTTCAGGGCATTATTTATACATGTTTAAAAAAAAAAACTTCAAAAATAAAAATAAGAGTTATTTAGCCTTGTGAATATTTTGAAATAAAGTTTCTTCAATTTCTGTGATGAACTCTTCAAGCAATTCAACTTTTAAAACAGAGTCATCACTCAAAAGTCCCTTTGACTTGGGATCTATCCCACGGTTACAAAGCGGCTTCCTCCTTTGTTGAACGTGAGAGTAGCTCTTTGTTCCTTCAGGATCCCAAATCGCTCATTCAAAGTCATCCCTGTCTAGAGAAAACAAAACAAAACAATTAACAACTTGACTGTTGGCCATATTTGTTTAGAATAATGTGATCATAATGGTAATTCAAGGTAACAACAGCTAACATTTCCTGAATATTTATGCATTCAAACTCATTTAACTCTAATAAAAACCATACGAATTAGGTGAATTGAGTGAAGTTTAAAGAAGTTAGTTAACTTGCCTACTTGCAGCTCCAGAATTTAAACCAGGTAGTCTGACTCACATTCTCTATCTTCTAAACCATTCTAAATACCTACATTATGTACTACATAAAACACATTGCTATAATGCCCACAAGTCATACATCCAAGATTTTCTCTCAATTATTTTTAGGCTCTACAAACACTGCCACAAAATCTAGTGATGTCACTGGTAAACATAAGAGTTACTGACACTTGTGAATATTTGAAACAAACTTTCTTGAATTTCTAGAAGTTTTTGGATTTCTGGGAGTTCATCACAGAAATTCAAACCAATTCAAATCAAAATCTGGTTTTTGATTAACAAAGAAAGCACACCCAAATTATATTTTACCATTTATGAAAGAAGAGTAACCATGACAAAATGAAATAAAAAGAAGCAAAACAAATTTGGTCAGATTTCTATCCATACTTCATATTTTCAATTCCACATATTTTTACATCAATGGATACACAAAAAGGATTTAACAAAATCCAACATCCATTCATGATAAAAACTCTCAGCATATGAATAAAAGGAACTCCCTCAACCTGTAAATCTACTAAAAACCCATTGCTAAAATCATACTCAATGGTGAAACATTTAATGCTTTCTCCTCATGCTTGGGAACAAGGCAAGCATACCATGTTCTCATTATTTCTATTCAACATTGTACTGAAGATTCTAGCCATCATAATAAAGAAGAAAAAGAAAAGGTTTAAGGATTGGTAAGGGATATGGAGAATTACATGACTGTTTACACAGAAAATCTTAAGGAATCTACAAAATTACTAAAAATAGTGAAGTGAATTTTAGCAAGATCACAAGACACAAAGTCAATATAAAAAATGTCAAATCTATTCCACAGTGAGATATATACCACTTCACAAGCACTTGGATGGCTACGATCAAATGACCGATAGTAACAAGTGTAGATGAGGATGTAGAGAAATTTATAACTCTTTATACACGCTGGAAGGAATGTAAACAGTGCAGCCACTTTGGAAAACAAGTTTGGCCCTTCCTCAAGAGGTTAAACATATAGTTATGAATATGACCTACCAATTCCACTTGTACATATTTACCCAGGGAAATGGAAACATATACTCACACAAAAAACATGTACATGAATGTGCAGAAGAACCTTATTCACAATAACCAAAGAATGGAAACAGCCCAAATGTCTATCAACTGATAACTGAATAAATAAAATATGGTATATCCATTGATGGAACATTCAGCAATAAAAAGATGATACACTATAGATGAACCTTAAAAACACTATGCTAAGTGAAAGAAGCCAGTCACAAAAGATCACATATTGTATGTTTCCATTCATATGAATCCCCAAATAGGCTTCTCTATAGAAACAAAGTAGATTGTTCAGTGGTTTCCTAAGGTTGAGGAGACTTAAGATACCCTGTTTAATTCATTACATATTTTATTAATTAAAATATTCTCAATGAATGGCACAAAGAAACACAGAAAAAAAATTACCTGTTTTCCAACACTATTTATGTCAAATTGTAGGGGGACACCTTTAGGAACTTTCTTTACATCAGATTGCTCCCGTTTTGTCAAGAATGAGGGTACAGCAGTACGAGTTAATCGTGGTTTCTGAGTTCTATTGGAAAAAAATTAAAATGAAATCAGACAAGCTTAATAATCAAAAGAAGAAAAACAAATCATTTGGTACATAAGACATCTCGACTTGTACACATATTCCATGTATTAAGGCTATTTTGTGTTCTCAAAAAAGTACAATAGTCTCCTCTTACCCATGGGGTTTATGTTGTTCCAAGACTGCCCCTCACCTACCAGTGGATACCTGAAGCTGCATAGAGTACTGAACCCTACACATACTATATCTTTTTTCCTATACATACATACCTATGATAAAGTTTAATTTTTAAGAATTAGGCACAGTATGAGTTATTAGTTAACAACAACTAATAGTAAAATAGAACAATTACGACAATATACTGTAATAAAAGTTACGTGAATGTGGTCTCTCTCCCGCCCTCTCTCAAAATGTTTTTGTACTCATCCTTCTTGTGATGATGTGAGATGATAAAATACCTACATGATGAGACAAAGTGAGGTGAATGATGTAGGCATTGTGAGGTAGTGTCAGGCTACTACTGACCTTCTGACAATATGTCAGAAGGAGGACCATCTGTTTTCAGACCATGGCTGACTGGGTAACTGAAACCATGGAAAGTGAAATCACAGACAAGGGGGTACTGATGTACCTGGTTCTTGACTGACTCATCTGGAGACTAAAATTTATAATCACTCACAGAATACTTCTTTAAGTAGAACTAAATGTTTTCAATAATTTGGAATGACTGGTGACTTCCAAGTCTTGATCTTCTAAAATGAAGCAACCTCTGAAGTCTTAAGAGACTCATCCTATGTTTTTTTCATTTCATTTATTAAAATAGCTGGAGAGATCGAAAACTCCAAAAACCCAGAAAGTTTATAGTGCAATAAACATAAGGGAATGGTTAACTAAATTAAGGTCATCCAGATAAAAGAACACACTATGAAGCCTTTAAAAAGAAGGTAGATCTGTATGTACCTACAAGTAAAGATGTCCAAACTGTATTAGGAGGTGGAGGAGAAAGGAGCAAGTATGTATAGCATTCCCTCATTTGTTATTATACATAAAAAATAAATGTATAAAATACTTATTGTATACACACCAATTTAATAAAAATATGAAATTGTTAAAAGTGTCTACTTTGGGGGTATAGAACCAGGAATCAAGACAGCTTTTACCTTTAACTTTATACTATAGTATTTCCACTTTGTACCACAAGTATTACTCTTATCTTTGTCTCAGTTTATCTTAACTTGGACATCATGAGCAGAAGTCCAGTGCTCTTCTATTACCTTATATACTGAGAGACTATAATTTCTGACAATAAAAAAAGGACTTACGCTGGGCACTGCACTGCTCCAGGATTGTCAATGGAGACAGTCAAAATTCCTCCATTTGTGGTGGAAGTCCGCCATCTAGTTTCAAAAAACCAAAAATTTCATTAAAATGGAAGTTTATAAATCCTATAGCGTACTCCACATAAAAACATACATTTTAAAGTAACCATCATATTTTCTTAGCTTTTAAAAATTACTAAGCTCCACCATGATATAATTAATCAGCATGTTGAGTGTAGGAACTGGACACTTGAATTTATTAAGTATTTTTTCAGTGTAACAAATACACATACCTTAAAATAAATTAAATTAGTACAGAAAGGCTGCTAATGAAAAGTAACAGTCTCCAGTATTTTGTGCCCCCTCTGCTCCCCAGAGGCAGAACTTTCCTGCTCCCCAATGGCAGCACTTTTAACCTTGTTCTTACTGCTTGCTAGTTACCTCCAGTTGACTATACAAGATGCATATGTAACAATATTTTGCTATGATAAGGTTTTAGCTCATCACACTATACTCTAGATTCCCTACCTCCTTCTAAACATTTTGATAGCTATATCACTATTTTACTTCCATTATAACTTTAAATATAAATCTTTCAGTCTCTTAAATCTCCTTTCTTTCAAAGACACCATTTCCTCTCGACTTTGTATGAAAGGAGAGTAGTACCTCTAATTCTTCTTTCCATCTCTTCTCCCACTTTGTACCTCCCGTTTTTGTCAGCTCTACTTGTACATTCATGTTACTCAAAATCTGACATTTTCACTATATTCTGTTACCAAAATAAGGATTTTGTGGGGGTTTTTCCCTATAGATTCTCAAAGTTCAAGACAAACAGCACTTATATTATTATAATTATGTAAACATTGTTCACTGGAGAAGCAAATGGCTTATCATTTCTTTCCTTATGGTTTCCAATGTCATGACTCCTGTGCAAAAGAATACTGTCAACATCAAGTTCAAATACTTTTTTTTCTTACACTCTGCTCAAAATCATGCCCAACTTTAGCTGGCATATCTGGACCAATACCATGTTTTACACATTTTGTTTTCCAAAAAGTAGTCATAGTTTTAAATAGTTTAATCTTGAAAACTGATATTGATAGAATTAGAATGTTACAACTCACACATCAGAAGTGTAATTCTAACAGACAAAAAAATATTTTCAAAAAATCTTTATGGGGTAAGAAGAAGAAAAGAATATGTGAAAAGGAAAAATATCCTATTGTTTTTAAAGGGTCCACAAGTTTTCTAAAAGCTCTATTGGATTTTCTATTTATTCCCTGAATAGGTTCATTTATAGAAAAGCAGTTACAGAAAATAAAGAGCTGTTTCATTAAAATGGAATACTCCATTATCTTTTTTTTTTTTAAATAAAGGGATGTATTTGGTGCTAAAACTCATTAACACTGACATGTGAAAATGCAAAAGGCTTTTTGGGGGAAAAAATGGATTTATTTTTTTCAGGCACAATGGTTAATATACTCTGGGGGTCTCATTTAATTTCTTCTGGACTGGGGCACACAGTAATCGGGGTTGCTAGTATTCTGGGAGTTTTGAAAGGACATCTTGAAAAACAAATTGAAACTTACTGACGAGTTCTCTTTGCTACTACATCGTCTAGCAGTTGTTCTGTGTTCAACTGGGCCTGAACCTGAAGGGAAAAAAAAAGTAGTAGGTCCCAAAAGAAAGCAGAGGGTTTGAATCTAAAAAGCAGCCCTGCTCTGTAACTTTATAACCCAGTATGATGTGTGTGTGAATGCAAGAGAGGCATGTGCCTATTCTGGCAATACCTCTGTTGAGGTTCCTATATCAGAACAAGTGGTAAAACATATTTATTCCTAAATAACATGTTAAGCTTGTAAGATGCTGCTACTGATGACAACAAAAGGGAGAATAGAAAAAATAAGTAACAAAAAGAACTAATCTGATGTCACGTTCTCCATATCCCAAACCCAACCCTTACCTCAACCATGGGCTATGCCTATGATTGAGGATTACCACTAAAGGTAGATGTTCAAGATCCTTTGAGTAAAAAGAAACCACCACCAAGGGGTTTTTATACCTTTAGGCCTCTTCTGAAAAGAAAAGTTGCCTGACGAGTATCTTTCTGATGACTTAATTTATTTCCACTCCTGCTAAAATTGGCCGGAATGCTATTTCTGCAACAAAACAGATATATCATGAATAGTCTCAGCCATTTAACAACTTTCAAACATCCTGAGAAGAAATAAGCAAAAATAGTTAAATTCATAGGCTAGACATTTGAAGTACACTAAACATAAAGATTCTGAATTATTTCCTTATTTACACAAAGTTACTGTGATTCAATTTATAAATATCTTTCTGTAGCATACTACATAACAACCTAGTTAATTCTAATTATCTTCTAAACATTGCACTCGCTAATATTCTAACAGAAGATTTCTTCTGAAGACATTAAAAATAACAATTTTAATGCTATTTCCTAAACAGCATTGATGAAAAACATGTACGTACAAATTTACAGGATAAGTACAAAGAAAATCACACCTAAGCAAATCATAATCAAACTACTGAAAATCAAGAGAAAATCTTGAAAATAACATCTTCTATGGTTTTCTCTTCCATCTTCACTCAGAAATCTTTATATGTTAACATGAATCACATAGAAACTTACCATCTTATTCTTTCACATAGAGCAATGTACTCTCAATTATGTTTGACTTGACTTTCACCAATCCCTTTCTAATTTCTATATGAAGTCAGTAAAAGATGAGAAAACAAATTTTCGTATTTATCTAGTTATTTATTTCTTATAAATACTTAACAGATCGCCTAATCTTACCTCCAATCTTAGACTCAAATGCAAAATTTCCCTAGCTAGCCTAATTAACATGGGTCATTAATGTCTCATATAATGGACAAGTTCTTATTTGCTAATTTCCCATTTCCCAAAAGGTACTACACCAGATTTCCAAAAGAAAAGAGGGATGATAGTTAAGTAAACCTGCAATTCCAGCCGTTCCATTTATACAAAAACTTCATTTTCAGTTTTTTTTTGAATTATCTTCTATAAAAGATGAATAAATGGTACTCGAAACTAAAATATAGAAACTTACCAGTTTATCAACTTCCTTTTGCCCATTTTATTCTTACAGAAAACAGAATGTCATAACAATAGGTCATAATTTTTGAGTTTCTGTTATGCCTTCCATTTAATATAAACATAATCTCAGCTATGGGGTGCCTGGCTGCCTCATAGGTAGAGCATGCGACTCTTATCTTGGGGTCCTGAGTGCGAGCCCCCATGTTGGGTGAAGAGATAACTTAAAAATAATAATAATATTTTCAACTTAAAAGCATTCACACAGAATTTTTTACAATTTGCTTTTTCCACAAATACATTGTTCTATTAAGAATCACTGAGACTGAATAACAATTTTAGCTTTCAGAATTCCCAATTTTGAATAATTCTGGTGGAGGTATTTTTACCTAAACAATCACCTTTTGTAATTTTATTCTGTATGTACACAGAGGTAAAGAAGCAGAGTAATGCTTTTTTTTAAAGTTTACAATTTGTTAAAACCATCAGTAATACTGGGTCTCAGAAATAAGAAAGCCATTACTGAATGCCTCCATATTGGATGTTCAGAGAGACATCCCAAATATCCGTCTTGAAAATGACCACTAAAATCCATTCATTTGGTTGATTAGTGCAAGAAGCCTACCTTTATTTACTTAGGATAACATATTATTATCATATTTGAGTACTTACTTTCTATTTAGCTGGTTAGGTCTCTTAAGGACTGCAACTGCTTTTCTCTGTACTTCATTTTGTCTCAGAAGGTTGGCCTTCCTTTTTAATGCTGGAAAATACCGTTCTATATTCTTTCAGAAGGCAAAAAAACTACATTAATCAGATTGCTTTTTGCTATATACCCTATTACAATAAACATTTCTGAAGCAGAATGGACAGAGACTGCTTAGATGTGCACATTAGAGACACAGGCTGAAATGACTTGAATATTTCCAGTCTAAGTGATTGAGAAGACAGCAACCTCCTTATACTTAAAATACTTGCAACAAAAGGACAATTCAAATGGAAAAATTGATTTTTTCTATTTTGGTTATGTTCAGTTTGAGGTGCTCTGGGGGATGCACAGGTTATGGGGAAACATGGTCCTGGAACTCAAGAGAAGAATCAGAGGACCAGAAATGTAAATGAGGAAATCACTTAAATAAACATGATTTTTGATTACCAAATGAAGGGAGAAGAGGGCCAAGTTCTGGGGTGCCTAGGTGGCTCACTGGGTTAAGCACCTGACTCTTGATTTTGGCTCAGGTCATGGTCTCACAGTCTGAGAGATGGAGCCCCAAGTCGGGATCTGTGCTGATAGCAAGGAGCCTGCTTGGGATTCATTCTTTCCCTCTCTCCCCCCTGCGCCACTCACAGGCTCGTGCTCTCTCTCTCTCTCTCAAAATAAATAAAAACTTAAAAAAAAAAAAAAAAGAGAGAGCCAAGTTCCAAAACAAATGTGAGGGAAAAAGAAGAGGTTATGACAGCAAAGAAGCCTGAGTAGAAAGAGTTACAAAGAAAAAAGGAATCAAGAAAATAAGCATATGAAATGTCCACTTTTTCTCCCTCCTCATATATAAATTCAATCCAGCATTAAAGTCTAATTCAGATTTCTGTATTTTTTATGAAGTCTTTCCAAAAGTTCTTGGCAATATGAGCCATACATATCTTACACTTAATTCAGACTACCTTATATGTTTTAAGCATATGAGAAGTATTCGTAAGTATCAATTGACTAAAAAACACAAAAATTGTAAGTCTTCATTTTCATGAACATTTGGAAAAGAAGTAAATGTAAAAACAGAAATAAGGAATATTAAGAATATAGGAGAAATGCTATGAAATCACTCACAGTTCATTCCAAGCTTCATATTCTGTCTTTAATAAAAACACCAAGTATCATTTTAATGGTAAATGTAAATTCCTTTGATGCTGTCATCACGTGTTTTTTTTACCCTCAAACTATCTGCCATACTGTAACCATATAGTTATTTGTGGGAAAATTTATTTAATGTTTATCTCTATTCTCCATGAGGGATTTTCTATTCAGTTACCACAGAATCCCTTGCATATAGCATAGAGTGGGTACTCAATCATGTTAGTTAAATGATAAATACACAGACTAGAATAACAACCAATTAATACATGGTGAATGTATCATTCCATGGATCTAAAATTTGTATACATGTATAAATGTGCTTTAAAAAGTATACGTTGGGGGGGTGCCTGGGTGGCTCAGTTGGTTAAGTGTCCGACTCTTGGTTTTGGCTCAGGTCATGATCTCATGATTCATGAGTCTGAGCCCTGCATTGGGCTCTGCACTGAAGGTGCGAAGCCTGCTTGGAATTCTCGCTCTTTCTTTGCCCCTCCCCAGCTCGTGTGTGTGTGTGTGTGTGTGTGTGTGTGTGTGTGTGTGTGTACATGCGCGCTCTCTCTCTCTCAAAAATAAACATTAAAAAAATACATGTATGGAAAAGTTTTTCTTTCACAATAATTTTGATATAAAGAATTATTTTAATGTTTTTGAGAGACAGAGAAAGAGACAGAGCATGAGCAGGGAAGGGGCAGAGAGACACAGAATCTGAAGTAGGCTCCAGGCTCTGAGCGTTCACAAGTGGTCAGCACAGAGCCCAATGCAGGGGTCAGACTCACAAACCATGAGATCATGACTGAGCCAAAGTCAGATGCTTAACTGACTGAACCACCCAGGCGCCCCTAAAAAATGATTTCTTGAGGGTCTTGAAATATTTTAATTTTTACGTTAATTTTACTAAGGCATTATTTATATAAAATAAAATTTTAAGTTTACAATTTGATGAATTTGTGTAACAAATCATGCAACCACATCATAATCAAGATAGAACAGCATCCTCATCCTAAAACATTTCCTTGTGCCCCTCTGCAGTCAATTCCTTTCCCTTGCCTGACTCCCACCCCAGGCAATGACCATCTCATCTGTCACTATAGGTTAGCCTTTTCTATAATTTCAGATAAATGGAATCACACAGAACGTAGTATTGTGTTTTCCTTTTGCTTAGCATGATGTTTTGAGGTATATCCATGCTGACTTATATATTAACTTATTCCTTTTTTATTGTTGAATAGAATTCCATAGCATGAAAACATTTATTTTCATTGTTAAAATCAGACAAGTGATTAAAACTACCCACTAGTGGAGGGACACATTGGGTGGCTCAGTTGGTTAAGGGTCCAACTCTTGGTTTTGGCTTAGGTCATGATCTCATGGTTTGTCAGTTACAGTGGCAGGGCCGCAATGACTACATGGAGCCTGTTTAGGATTGTTTCTCTCTCCCTCTCACTCTGCCCCTCCCTCTTTCTCTCTCAAATAAACACACACAAAAACACCTACCCATTAGTGGAAAATAACTGCTATGCAGCAATAACAAAAAAAAAAAATTTTTTTAATTTTTTTTAATGTTTGTTTATTTTTGAAGGAGAGACAGAGCGTGAGTGGGGGAGGGGCAGAGAGAGAGGGAGACACAGAATCGGAAGCAGGCTCCAGGCTCTGAGCCATCAGCCCAGAGCCTGACGCGGGGCTCAAACCCACAGACCGCGAGATCGTGACCTGAGCTGAAGTCGGACACTTAACCAACTGAGCCACCCAGGTGCCCCAATAACAAAATTCTTTAAGTTCACAGAAGTATTAAATGGTTTAATATTACCAAAATCAAGTCAAAAGTTCTATGGAACATAACATACTCTCAAGTTTGGGAAGTTCCGAATCTAAAAGACAAAAAAATTTATTTAATTGACACTGACGAAGTTATATATGCCACTAGAAGAATCCCTTAAAAACTTAACACAACACTGCGGCACCTGGGGGGCTCAGTCAGTTGGGCATCCAACTCTGGATTTTGGCTCAGGTCATGATGTCACGGCTCATTAGATCGAACCCCACATCATTAGGCTCTGAGCTGACAACATTGAGCCTGCTTGTGATTCTCTCCCTCCCTCACTCTCTTCCCCTCCCCGGTCTGCACACACTCTCTCAAAAAAAAAAAAAAAAAAAAGAAGAACCTAAACACAACTTTTACCTGACAGCTATTTTAATCTGTCTGTAAACAAAAAGAAAATTCATTCCTAGAGACAACCATTCCCCTGTTAGCACAGCCCCCACTTGCTCTCAGAAAATACTAGTGATATAAATGAGTATACTATCTTTCCCACTTAGTCATTCACTTCATAGGTAAGAAAATGTACATTTTTACTGAAATAAAATCTCACTAATTCACATCAACTGTGGAAAGTGAGAGATAAAGTAACATCTAATTATGGTCAAAATATTTTTTTAAGGTATAAAATTTCTAAGTACATGTAACAATTCAAGACCAATTAAGTTATTTAGGTAAATTGTTTAATGAATAGAAAAGGATAATATGAGTTATTTATATTTAAACAGGTTTCTAAATTATAAAGTACTATATTTTGTCCTAATCAGACTATTAATCCATATTCTGAATGAGGAAAAGGTTTTAAGAAACAGCACTTTTCAAACCTTACCTCTGACAAATTTATTCAACTTTGAATATGTGGATCTTACTAGTTAGCACATTCTTAGCATTCTATAATTAACATTTTCAATTTTCACTATTTTCAAACAACTCAAAAGACTATCACATGTGGTAATTTAATATTTTTACTGGATCAATAAGATAGCACTTAAATCCAATCACCCTCCCAGTATCCCTATTTCTTAATGTTTTCCAATTTCCAATAAACAGTTAAGTTCTGCGATAAAGTTTTAGAGGTGAAATCAACTGTTGGTGGTGGCAATATTGAAAAGTTAAGGGATCTAAGACAGTTGTGGTTCTTAACCAGAAGACGCACATTAAAGATAATTTAAAGAGGAGCACCTAGGTGGCTCAGTCAGTTAAGCATCCAACTTTGGCTTAGGTCACGATATGGTTCATGAGTTCAGGCCTGGCGTGCTGACAGCTCAGAGCCCGGAGCCTGCTTCGGATTCTATGTCTCCCTTTCTCTCTCTCTGCCCCCCCCCCCCCCCCCCCGCTCACTCTCTCAAAAATAAACTTAAAAAAAAAAAAAAAAAGATAATTTAAAGAATGAAGTCCTGAATTTTTTTTACAAGTATGTATTTTTTGCATAATCAGAGAACCAAAAAGATTAAAAAATATAGAATATATAGAATATAAATATATAGAATAAAATATATAAGAATCAGAAGAAAAACTATTTGTAAAACTATTCAAAGGAACACTTTAGCCAATTCAAAAATTACTCATTGAGAAGTAAATAAAACTTCATTAAAATCTGAAAAGTAGTTAACTCATAGTGAGTAAATGATTGCACTCTAATTAAAAATAGGTACCTATCCAAGACAAATGAAAACCTATGTTCATACAATCTTACTCACTTACATTCACAGCAACATTATTCATAATACCCAAAAAATGGGAATAACCAAAATGTCCCACAACTGGTGAATGAATAAACAAAGTATGGTATATCCATATAACGGAATATTTATTCAGTAATAAAAAAGAATCAAGTACTGATACATACTACAACATGACCAACCTCAAAAACATTATACTAAATGCCAGATCACATATTATCATATGATTCCATTTACATGAAATGTGCAGAAAAAGCAAATTTACAGAAAATTTACAGAAAGTAATTTAGTGGTTGCCTGAGGTAGATGACAAGGTAGGGCTATGAATGGACAAGAGATTTCTTTTTAGAGTGATAGAACTGTTTTAAGATTAGACTGTTGTGATGATTGTACAACTCTGTAAATTTTCTAAAATTCACTGAATTGTACACTTAAAAAGATGAATTTTATTGTATAAAATTATACCTCAATAATTTGTCAATATTGTACATACACAAACACACAGAGGCAAAGAAAATCAAGAACCTATTAAAAAATTTTACATAAATTTTATTTAAGAATGTGGAAATTTAGGTATTCTTCATGAATGACAGTACTTTTCCTTTGCTTTTTATAGAAGACCCAAAGCACTACATAAAAAAAAAAAAAAATCAAAATATTCACATAAAATGCTCCCTCAATGAGAATATTGTACTCATTCACAGAAATATTAGTACAACTAAAGGAAAAGAGTATCTGATGCATGATTAAACCAGCATCCTACCTTGTCACTTAGAGGTGGTCGATTCATAGGACTAATTCCTTTTCGAATTCCAGTTGCTTTCCTAGCTGCAAGGCCTGTGATAACTCCATAAGGACGTCTCTTTCCAGGCATTACTCTTCCTCTCCGGCTCAGACTATTCTTGCCAAAACCTATAGGAGGTTTAAAAAAAAAGACAAAAAAATATCAATCTAAGAATGCAACTGAAGGGCATACAGGTCATAGGGTATTCTATTTCTTAGCAGAGCGGATTTTATTTTTTAGTATTACTTATGTAATATTTCCTATATTACTATTATATAATATTGTGTTATTTTCACATATTTACACATATTACATAAAATATTTCATTTTTAAAGGAAAATAAACTGCACCGCAAAGAGTTCTATTGCTATAATGGACTGCAAAGGGACTACAGGATTCTCATGTTTTCCCTATAGCCATCCTCTCTCTTGCATTACTTTATCAATAAACAACTTTCCCTGTGCAATGTGGTGTCCACTAACAACATGTGGTTATGGAGTACCCGAAATATGACTAGTCTGAATTAAGATATAACAGAGAGTACAATACTTCAATAACCTTATATTAATTATATACTGCAATGGTATTTTGGATATATCGGATTTAATAAAATATATTATTCACATGTGGCTCACATTTTATTTCTATTGAGGGACACTGATCTTGAATGGATCACTATCTGATATCTGATTTACTTACTATCTTGCAATCTGGCTTATTTTTTTCATTCCTACTGTATTTAAACTACTTTTGCTGAAGTCCCAATTGAGCTCCAATAAACATGTTTTAATCTCTGTGGCATGATACAACTTGCCTTTGCCTTTCCATTGTGTATCTTATCTATTTAAATATTTTCCAATTATGAATAAACATGCTTGCCACAGAAATCTTAGAAACATATAAAGTACAAATGAAACTAAAAGTTACCCATTATCTCATCACCCTGGGATAACCACTAACATTGTATGTCTTTCTTGTCTTTTACTCCTACACATTTAAAAAAGTTAACATTTTTAATTTCAACTATTTTTAAACAATTCAAAAGATTTTCGCAGAGGTAATTCACAATTTTGTAGTACCAAGTGCCTAGAAGATACACTGAGTCAATCTTCCTGGCAACCACATTTCCTAGTCTATGTACTATTTTGTAGTAGGCATTAACACTGTATTATGAATATTATCCCATGTCTTTTAGATTCTTTCAGTGTATTATTACTGTTTCTTTTTTTTTTTTTTTAAAGAAGGCTCCATGCCCAATGTGGGGCTTGAACTCATCAAAAGTCACGTGTTCTACCCACTGAGCCAGCCAGATGCCCTCACTGTATCATTTTTTAATGTGCCATACTTGATCCAACCAACCTCAGAACTTCACTTTAAAAAAAGAATTTTTTTTTAATGTTTATTTATTTTTGAGAGAGACAAAGTGTGAGTGGGGGAGAGGCAGAGAGAGAGGGAGACACAGAATCCAAAGCAGGCTCCAGGCTCTGAGCTGTCACCACAGAGCCCAACATGGAACTCAAACTCACAGACCTCGAGATCATGACCTAAGCCAAAGTCAGACACTTAATCAACTAAGCCACCCAGGCATCCCTCACTTCACTTATTTCTAATGTTAAACTACTATAAATGTTACAATAACATTATAGATAATATTTTCCGGGGGGATAAAGATGCAACAAACTTTTATTTAACTCATTAATAAGAGCACAGCAGGGAAACAAATCCATTCAAAAGGAAATTTGGAAAAGCTAGATTTTATATTCAGTGGAGGAAAGAAAAGAATGCTTAAATAAGACAGCTGTATTAGACAAAACTGGTTACTGTCTTTCTACAGGGGCAAAAAAGCATGATTTTTCAGGGTTATTTTTTCTACTGGACAATTAAAAAAACCTGTACTTTATTAGTTATATATAAATTTACCTCTAATTTTACAGAGCTGCCAAGTTATCAGTAATATGAACTAACAACATTATAAGAGCATTTGTTAATTTTTCCATTTTTTATTTATTTTTATTTTTTAATGTTTATTTTGAGAGAGAGCATGTGCACATGTGCGAGAGCAGGGGAGGGGCAGAGAGACAAAAGGGAATCCCAGGCAGGCTCCATGCCATCAGCACAGAGCCTAATACAGGGCTCAAACTCACAAACCACAAGATAATAACCTGAGCCAAAATCAAGAGCCATGCAGGCACCCCAATTTTTAAAGTAGGCTCCACGCCCAGTGTGAAGCCCAACACAGGGCTTAAACTCATGACCCTGAGATCAAGACCTGAGCTGAGATCAAGAGTCAGATGTTTAACCAACTGAGCCACCCAGGCACTCCTGATATGCTGTATCAAATGGTAAAGCAAGTTAAGGATTCTGATTCATATTTTTAAAAATCCCCTCTAGAATGACTATTTATTCATATTCCCAGGAACATAAGGGTGCCACTTTTTCCCTATCGTTGATAACACTGAATATTCTTTTTAATCTTTATCACTTAGTATTTGAAAAAAAAAAATCTTGTCTTATTTGGTAGTTTACTAGTGAGAATGGACCTTTTCTATGTGTTTTTGGCTATCACTATTCTTCCATTCATGAACTGTCATGCTCCTAAGTCAGTTTTCTGGGGTCAAGTTCTAATATTCTTTGATGCTTTGCAAGAAGAATTACGTTAAATTTATAATTAATTTTTCAATAATTAACATGTTTACAATATTCATGAATGTAGTATGTCTTTCCACTTCTTTTGTGACTAAACTGGCTCAGTAAAGCTTTAATCTTTTCCTCACATAAGTCTTGTATATTTCTTATTAAGGTTATTACTAGGTATTTTTACTTTTTTTTTGGTCAATCACAAAAAAAGATCCCTTTTCTAATAATAATTTTCATCCTGTCATTCTTGGGGTGACAGTATGCTACTGAGTTTTAATTAATAACTTTTAATCAGTCATCCCACTGAACTTACTTTTTAGTTCTACAGGCTTTCAAATTATTTCTGGGGATTACTAAGCAACAACCATAATTATCTACAAATGATACTGTCTTCTTTTTTCCAATAATTATACCCCAAATTCTTCTATTTCTTAATGCAATAGCCAGAAATTTCAGAGACCCATGCTAAGTGACAACTGTGATACTGGGCATTTTTATTTTAACTCTAATTTTGGGGGAAGTGTCTTCAGAATTGTATCCTGTATAATACTACACATCTACAATATAGTAACAGGTCTTCTAACAGAAAAGTTTCAAGTCCAAACTAAAAGCTAAAATAGTTTTCTTTACTAAAGGATTTCTTAGGACTAACATGTGTGATGAATCTCTAAGTTGGGTATAACAGTGTATGTATTCCCAAACGTATCTAATTCCAGAATGCTTTTGTGTGGTGTACCTATTTTGAGAACAGAGTTCAACAAGACAATTGGGAAAGCTTGTTATAATGGTTGAAGCATTTACCAATTTATTACTCCCATTTCACTCTTTACTGCCTTACTTCTGTTATAGGAACATTTCTCTTACCAACTGGCATAATGTTAAGCTTTGTAAGTAGAGGGCACTGGACCGTCTTTAAAGAAAGAATTTTTATTTTTACTTCCAGATTCCAGTGTATACCTAAAGACTCATTCTGTTGCACGGAACATCCAGTGGTACTCATTTATCCCTCCCCTGTAAGCTGAGACTACAGTGAAACAAGAGAAGAACCAAAGGCACAAAATCTAAGTGTGAGCGATGCCTTAAATTTGGGGTTCTAGGAATCTATCTAGATCTACTCCTAGGCCCAACTCATCCTCCACTGAATTTAAGTCGCATCACACTCACAGATGGCTTCCTAGTGATTTCCACCAGCATGGCAACTCAGTGTGACAGGGAGTTCTTCCAGATTTGTTCCTTTTTTGGGTTCTCTGCCTCAACCCCAAAGTGCAGATGCTATTACTTTTATAATGAGGAAAAAACACAACTTTTAAAATTTTGAAATAAAATTGTTTTGTTTTGTTTTTAGTTTTATTTAAGTAATCTCTACACCCAACGTGGAGCTCGAATTCACAACCCCGAGACCAGGAGCTGCATGCTCTTCTGACTGAGCCAGCCAGACACCCCCTGAAAATCAAATTACTGTTGTTTGCAACCAAATAAAGATTAAGCATATTGATGAAACTTGTCTAATTAAATCTACAACTACTATTTTTATTTGTATTAAATAATGAAACAGATACCATTAACTCTGCTAATGCATTGGGCCGAGTACTTTAAACGAGAACTTGATGAGATTGACGCTAACATCTTAATTTTGCAGGTGAGTGAAGTGAGGTGAAGAACAGTGACTACCCAGATGTCACAGAAAATGGCACAGTTACTGCTCTAAGCGCCAGTTTGCATGGCTCCAAAACTGAACGTTTTCCAAACTGCAAAAACTAAAGAATAAAAAGCAAAATATAATCTAGGACACATTTCCAAAGAGAAGAAAAGCAACTATTACCAAAAAAGTGGGCTCTTAGCTAGGCATTATAAAATGGACAAAATTTGAATAGGAAGATAGACAGAAAGTTAAAAGTACAAAGACATGGATAACCATAGCATACAGAGATACAGTTTAGAATAAGGATAAGAGGGGCACCTGGGTGGCTCAATTGGTTAAACATCGGACTCTTGGTTTCAGCTCAGGTCATGATCTCATGGTTCCTGGGTTTGAGCCCTGCTCTCTAAATAAATAAACCCTAAAAAATTTTAGAATAAGAATAAGAAGTAAATGGATGTGGTGGGCTCAAATCAGAATGCTTCACATGGAGATAAAGAATATACTTGACAAGGAATGAGAAGTCACAGAATTCATGACCGGGTTACATTAGTCTAGAAGCAGTATCTTTTTTTTTTTTTTTTTTAAACCATATGGTCTTTTTTCTTTTTTATTTATTTTTTAATTTACATCCAAGTTAGTTAGCATATAGGGCAACAATGATTTTAGGAGTAGATTCCTTAATGCCCCTTACCCATTTAGCCCACCCCCTCTCCCACAACACCCCCCCCTTTTTTTTTAATGTTTATTTTTGAGAGAGAGAGAGCACGAGCAACAGAGGGGCAGAGAGAGGGGAGACACAGAATCTGAATCAGGCTCCAGGCTCTGAGCTGTCAGCACAGAGCCCGATGTGGGGCTCAAACCCACAAACCGTGAGATCATGACCCAAGCTGAAGTCAAGACGCTTAATTGACTGAACCACCCCAAAATTATCTTAAACTGAATGGAAGAGGGAAGAAGGAAGGCAGTGAGACCATTCCATCTGACCATTCAGATGCTACTGCAGTACTCAAACAAGACATGATAAAGGATTTCAAAGAAATTTGAAAGTATTCCAAAAGAATGAATGAATTAGCAGAGCAAAAAGAAAGATTAAAGAGAGGAGGAATCCATTTTTATACCAAAGTTTTAAGCTTCGATGAGAAAGATGCATGAGAAAAGTCTCTTTAACAAGAATAAAACTGATTAAAAGGAGAAAAGTACAAGATAGAATTCTATTCCTGGGTGCTTTCTATTTCTGAGTGCTATAGTCACTGTTCCCATACTCATTATCCTTTCCACTTTTATTTCTATGAGTGGCTTCTCCTCTACCATCTAGCAAACTTTATCATCCATTAACCCCTCCCTCTCTTTATACCTTTGAACAAACTTCACCAGCTGTACCTCAACTTTAGCAACGGTTCTATTTTTCACCTTTTCATTGTTGTGTTTCATAAAGTTAAGAAAGACCTATACATACAGCCCCAATTCTCTCCTTACCTTCTGTAAGTGACTTGTATTCTAAAAGGCATTATAAAGAGGTACTAAAGGCCTCATCTAATACAATAAGTCTTTTCTTACTTTTTTTTTCTTTTTTTAAACAAGCTCTACACCCAACATGGGGCTTGACCTTATGACCCCAAGATCAAGAGTTGCATGCTCTATGAACTAGCCAGCCAGGTGCCCCACCTTTTCTTAGTTCTCATCCATTCCAGCCCTTCTAAAAGTTCTCCTGTCTTTCCAGAGTACCTTCATTCTCAGTATTGCAACTACTACCTCTATGAAGGTCCCTTCACATTTTCAGCTGTACTAGAGCAGTTGTTTAAACCTAGTCATGTATCAGAATCACGTATGGAGCTTAAAAAAAAAAAAATCCCCAGGCCCTCCTTCTGCAGATTCTGCTTCAGCAGAAATGGAGTGCAACCAGAGCATTGTTCTAGTTTATAATGCTCCACAGGTGTGACCAAGGTTGAGAACAATTAAAACTAGAGACAGGAATTTTCATCTTTGAATCCTCTGCTCAATCCCTTCACGAATTTCTTTCACACACTTATTGACTTGCCTCAGTAATTTCTGGAGTCTGATTTGAGAGGTTATAAAAATCTTACACAAAGATTTGAGGGTTTTTTTGGGAAATGTCAAATCAGAGTGAATGCATTACTGGCTCCTTTCCAAAGCAGTATACAAATATTTTCCTGTCTCTTCTACCTCTAAAAGAAACAGCATTCTCAAATTTTTTGTCTCAGGACCTCTTTATACCCTTAATTATTGAGAGCTCTAGAATTTTTGTTTCTGTGGGCTTATGTTTATGGATATTATCACACTTTAGAAATGAAAACTAAATATTTAAAAACTTTGTTATTTCATTAAAACAACAATAAACCTAATGCAGGGCAAACAACATTTTTAATGAAAAATAACAATCATTTTCTAAAAAAAAAACCACAAAAATATTTAAAAGGAAGGGTAGCATTGTTTTATATTTTTGCAAATCTCTTTGGTGTCTGCCTTAATAGAAGATAGCTAGATTTTCATATCTGCTACCACATTCAATTTAATTATCACACATCATGTAGACTCTGGAAAACTCCACTATATATTCATGCGAATAAGAGTGAAAATACAATTAATGTCTTAGTATCATTATAAAAATAGTTTTGACCTTATGGATGCCTTGAGTCTTGGAGATTCCCCAGGATCCCCGGACAATACTTTGAGAACTGTCACTATATGGTATTGCCCCACTGAAGAATATTTAGGTTGTTCATACAAATATTTAATGAGTGACTATATTTTGGGCAAAGATTTAGGAAGATTTTATTCACTTATTTGTTCAACCATCAAAAATGATTTATTGAGAGGGGCACCTCACTGGCTCAGTGGTATAGCATGTGACTCTTGATCTAGGGTTCTAAGTTTGAGCCCCACAGTTGGCTGCAGAGATTACTTCAAAAAATAAAATATTAAAAAATAATAAGTAAAAATTATTTGAGAGGTGCCTGAATGGCTCAGTTGGTTAGGCATCTCAATTTCAGCTCAGGTCATTATCTTGTGGTTCATGGGTTCGAGCCCCGCGTCGGGCTCTGTGCTGAAAGCTCAGAGCCTGGAACCTGCTTCAGATTGTGTGTCTCCCTCTCTCTCTCTCTCTGCCCCTCCCCCATTCACATTGTCCCTCTCTCTCTCTCAAAAACAAATAAAACATTAAAAAATTAAAAAAAAATACAAAGTTACCTGGTATTTTAAAAAATAAAAATAATTTGAGAGCCTGCCAAGGACTCTCTGTCTTAAGTGTTCTCTTACCTCAAGCTAACATCCTCACTGACATTACAATGTGGAAATCTGAACTTCTAACCAATCAGAATTTGAGACAATCTCCTATCTCTCTGCACATTCAGTGACAGCAACAGCTGTTCTATTTTAGGATCTGTCACATGTAATTGGAGAACAAGCACAAGTTCAATCTTATAAGATCATAAGCTACCCCTAGATATCATTTATCTTAAGGCTCAGATCATAACCCCCATAAAAGGAAAGCTTTTCTGATCCTTCATGGACTAGATCCTGTTTCACCTTATCCATTAAACCACCACTGATTTTCTTAGTACAAAATCTGTCTGAAGTCCTATAGTACTGTTGGAATTTCTCTTATGACATTTCTCAACTCCATGTTTCCTGTCTTATCTTTGTTATTAGAAATACCTTGAAGTAAAAGATCGCATCTTTAAATATCCTGAGAACCTGGTCAGTTCAAGAAATTTATCACATATTTAACATATGGCTAGTGTAAACAAATGTATTTCTGGCTTCTATGATTTGCTTTGAAGTTATTTTAAAGCAAATCATATATAATATGGTGTGCTGAATATTTGCTACAACTAGATTATGTCACAAAATTTACTTGTTTATATTTAAAAATTTAGATTTTTAAATCTTTAAAAAATTTAATTCTCTAATTAAAAAATTAGAGAAGAATAAAATTTTTTGTAGGGTCTAACCTCAGTTACAAACATATTTTGAGGATATGATGGCATATTAACTGTTAGATATAGAACTAAATACAATCATGTTAAACCCACTGATAATGATTTTTTATGTTTTTTTAACACACAGGATAAAACTCAACTTGGAGCTAGTTTATGAAACATTTTTTACATGTGTAAAAAAAAGATCTAGAGTTTTTTTTTTTAATTTGAACAAAAGTTTATTCTAAAACACTGATATAACTGCAAAAAATAAATTAGTCATATACAGTTAGTAGGGTTCAGTTATTGCCTTAAATTCATTTTGGAACAAGATGGTTATAAATAAATAAGCTTCCAAAGTGTCAAAATTAGCTATATACGTAGAGTTCCAAGATCATTAGGTCATATCTAAGGCACTCTATTCCGAGTGTTACCTCTGGAGGATTTAACAAATCCTAAAAGTCCTAGATGATAATGCAAACACTCTGGAAATATTTTCCATGTAGAACAGAAGTCTCCACACACTTAAAAAGTTCTCATATAGAAAAGGGAGTTTGTTTCCTGTAACTCCATAGAGTTAATAGGTAGGCATGATTCAATTCAAATTAAAAGAACTTTGTAGTAAATAGAGCTATCTCCAATAATGGAGTTGTCTTTTGAGGTGGTATGCTTTCACTGAAGACGCGGATGCTGGAGTTATATAACTATTCACCAGATAAACTATTAAAGAAACATCTGAGGAGGGCCTCATGATATGTAAGATCCTTTACAATACTGTAGCCCTGAATATAATTTATACTATTTATACATTGGGGTTACTTTAAAAATCCCATAATACTGTTAAGAAACAGGGTTATCACCTACTTAAGGCAACTTAACATGTTTACGAGATTTCAATATTAAACAAAAATCTGAAAGTAATCACAAAGGGTACTAACATATTTCCTCCATGTTTTAAGTATGTATTAAAAATAATATACTATGAACCCACAAATAACAGATCTTTATTGAAGCTTACTTGGAAAACTTACCAGAATTCTGTTGGATTCCCCATCGTACTCTCATCCTGAATTGTCGGGCACTACTTTGCTGGAGTCTTCTATTTAGTCTTGGAAAATTCTGCTTTTTTCCCTCCTTTCGATTCAATTTGATGATATCATCTGTGATATAGGAAATGTAATTATTTTCATTTTAACTTAATGACTCAATCACTCAGTCTCATTTTCTTTTTTTTTTTTAAGTTTTTATTTTTGAGAGAAAGAGAGACACAGAGTGTGAGCCGGGGAGGGGCAGAGAGAGACGGAGACACAGAATCCGAAACAGGCTCCAGGCTCCAAGCTGTCAGCACAGAGCCTGAGGTGGGGTTCGAACCCACAAACCGCGAGATCACAACCCAAGCCGAAGTCGGATGCCCAACCGACTGAGCCACCCAGGCATCCCACTCAGTCTCAATTTCTAGTTGATAGATTTCCCAACTTCTTTGCTACTTTGAAAGCACTTTCCTAAGAGGATAAGATAAAAAAAAAAAAAAAAAATCAACCAATCTACTTGGAATACTAAAGAAAGCTTTGGTAGGAAAAGTTCAAATCAATCCCCAAAGCAGATATACCAATTAATAAAGATGTCCATTATCCCTAGTATTTATCTGACACATAAATAAGCAAAAATCTGTTTACAAAAATTACTCTTATTTGCTTTCCACAATCACAGAAGTCTCCAGTTTTTAAGCTTTTTAAAAAAATGTTTATTTATTTTGAGAAAGAGAGAGCACAAGCAGGGGAGGGGCAAAGAGGGAGGTAGAGAGAGAATCCCAAGTAGGCTCCATGCTGTCAGTACAGAGCCCAACGCAGGGCTCAAACCCACAAATGATGAGATCGTGACTCAGCCAAAATCAAGAGTCAGATGCTTAACCAACTGAGCCACCCAGATTCCCCCAAGTCTCCGGTTTTTAAAGATGACCATCTTGGGGCACCTAGTGGTTCACTCAGTTAAGTATCTGACTTCTGCTCAGGTCATGATCTCACAGCTTGTGGGTTCAAGCCCCTCGTGGAGTCTGTGCTAACAGCTCAAACAGAGCCTGGAACCTGTTTTGGATTCTGTGTCTCCCTCTTTCTCTCTCTGCCCCTCCCGGACTCACATTCTGCCTCTCTCTCAAAAATAAATAAACATTAAAACAAAATTTTAAAATTAATGGAAACAGACAAGTAAACAGCAAATATGAAATCAAAAAGCTACATGATTAAGGTATAGCACAAAAAGAAAGTACTATGGGTTCTCCACTCTTCTAGCAAAATAATTCAGGGTTATCTTGTTTTTCTTTCTACCTGATCCTTCAAAGCCTCGCTTTCAAACTCTCCTACCAAAGTAATTCACAAACATAACATTGCTCTAAAACCACAGCACAACAATGTGAATGAAGGTCAGGAAACTATACTCTAGATTTCTATTTACAAATGTTAAAACAAAGTTACTAGAAGCCAAAAATACTCAAATACCCAAATAACTAAATTAAATAAATATTAATAAATATTTAACAAATAGTAATACAATTTTATTTCTCTCAATTTTTCAGGGTGCCTGGCTGGCTCAGTTAGAAGAGCATGTGACTCTTGATCTCATGGTCATAAGTTCAAGCCCCGTGTCAGGTGTAATTTTTAATAAAAAATTAAAAAATATCCAAATACTTTCTCCACAGTCCCAGCTCCAATATTACGTTTGATAATTGATAAAGCAAATAGACCTGGTCAACAACTTCATATAATTTCACAAAACTAACTAACTTCTATTATTTTTTCCAAGCTGCTCTAAACACAAACCTAACAACTATACGAATATAGTCTTTTCTAAAGTAAAAGAAGCAATTATATATTATAGGGATCCTTTCTTATATATTACTACATTACCTAACCCAGCAGTAATCTTTAAAACTTCATCACAAATATTCATTAAAATAATTCGAATCTCCCCAAAGTAGTTTATCTTCTTGAGATCAGTCCTTCAATATACATAAATTCATCCAAGTTAAAGACACTCAAAAACACTTATTTTAAAATAAAAAGGCTTCATGAAATCAGATACATGAACATGTTAAATTCTCAAGAGACAGGGAATATTTTTGAACACTTTCAAAACACTAGTTTCCTTTAACAAGTGCTACTTATTCTTCACCAGAAGCCTGAAATCTCAGAGCCATGAAAGTACACACAAAAAACTGAATGTGCTGGGAACCATTAAAAAAAAAGAGGCAGAGTATAATTTTGACTAACAAGGTTATTTTTGAAATACAGCATTTTAGAGTATAAACATAACTAAAAATTAAAAGTAGCAGGGGCACCTGACTGGCTTAGTCAGTAGAGCATGCAACTCTTGATCTCACAGTCATGAGCCATAAATTGGGCATGGAGCCTACTTAAAATAAAAAAAGATAAAAAATAAAAAAAGATTTAAAAGCAGCAAAGCATACAAATATAAAATTGTTTTATATTTAAATGCTTTATTATCTAAATCCTCAAGTTAAATGATCTATTATGGATTCTTCCAATTTAAAAGAAGAAAATCGCTTTTTCCTACTCAGGTAGACAGAGTATGTATCAAAACAAAAATTCATTACAATGAGCTACTTTTATGAAAAAGTTTCTTCCATGAATATATATATATGTGTATGTATGTATACATATGTTGTCCATGTATATATATATAACATACGTGTATGTATGTAACATATAATGTATGTATATAATGTATATATATATATATATATGGTAATAATAGGGGCATATACATGGGCCATACACAGTAATAACATATATATACATGATAATAGGAGGATATATATGGTAATAATAAGAGTACCTAACATTGCACATGTATTCATTTAATTCTCACAAGAATTCTATGAAGTATTATAATACCTATTTTAAAATTAAGAAACTGAGCCAGAGTGAGGCCACCTATTGGTAACCTTGGTAGATATATATAAATATTCATATAATTCATACAGCCACCATTTAAAACAAACAAAAATCGTATTCTAAACCTCTACAGACCTGATAAAATGGAATATTCACAAAGCATGACTGTCTAAAATAGGTATTTTATTTCTCTCAATTTCTCAGGGTGCCTGGCTGGCTCAGAAGAGCATGCAACTCTTGATCTCAGGGTCATAAGTTCAACCCCATGTCAGGTGTAGAGACTACTAAAAAAATACACTTAAAAAAGCAGGTATCATCTCTTCCTCCCATTTCTGTAAAATTCTCAACTTAAAAAAAAAAAAAAAAAAGGAAAGAATGCTATATATTCTTGGGAGAGAAAAGAAACCAAGGTCGATTTTAGCTATCCACAGCACTTCATTTCTACCTCAAAGAAAATTATCCCTGTTTTCTTCACTTGAACATCCTAACCACCAAACAAAATGTGTTAAAAAAAGAACCTAGAAAACTTGAGAAATGAATTGGTTATGAAAATACATGTTTAACATTTCCTGCAACATCTACAGGGTTTTTGTTTTTGTTTTTTTTACTTGTATGATTTGGGACAAGTTATTTTCCTATGGCTCAGGTTTTGTAAAATGGGAATAACAACGATGGCTTATATCGTGTTTATATGTAAATATAGTGCTTACTGTGTACCAGGTACTGTTCTAAGCAGTTTACATATGCCTATTAAATCATTTAACATAGCAACCCTCTGAGGGAGATAAGCACGGTCATTATCATCATCTTTTTACAGATGAAACACCGAGAAACAAGTTCCCTGTGACCACATGGGCTAGTAAGTGGCAGAGGATCTGAACTGAGACAGTGTGGCTCTGGGTTCAATGCTCTTTACTATTAGGAGCAGATACCTCAGAGTTACTAGGAGGCTAAACTGAGTTAACACACATAAAATGTTTCGTTCAGTGCCTGCAAGGTAGTAAGCGCTCAATACTACTTGTTATTATATTCTTCTTGGCCTTAGCTGAAAAGGTTTCTCATTTCTTTAGAGCTCATTACTATAAACAAGACAAGACTTGAGGCCAAACCTATTATTTCTGATGATTTACTTAATTCACATATTGGATTCTGACGTGCACTAATCACAGAAATCCAAGAGGTCTTGAGTTTTGACAAAAAACAAAAAACAAAAACTGTGCAGATGAACCACAGCAAAAGAAAAATACCTTCCTTGGGAAAGTTACACCTCTGCATCCGCCTCTCAGGTACTTTTCAAACACTTATCCGAAAACCTGCAAGCCACCGAAAGCACTGGCAGAACTAACTCTAATAACCATAACTTGAATTTTGACAAAAAGAGAATAATTTTCAGGCCAGCTAATCCAGAGACTAATGCCTCACCTGCGTTAGGTCTGATTTTTCAACTGAATCCCCAACCCTCCTTCTTTTTCCATAATCCTCACCAAACCACCCCACTCATGGGCTAGACCCCATTGCTTCTCCCGGCTTCCCGTTAATCCGTGTCAGTCTCCGTCAGTTTTTGCTTTTTTCCTAATTAGCAAACTTTAAGCCTGATTAAGGAGCGCTCCTTTCTAGGCACCTCCTAGTAAAACACCATCTGAGGAAGCCCTTGTCTGACGGTATTTTCTGAAAAACGCTCTCGGGTCCGCGCCCCCGATGTGGCCCCCGAGGTCTGGCGCCCGTCAGAAAGGGCCAACTCCCGGGGGCGTCTCTGCGTTTCTCGCACCGCGCCAGGCGTAGGCCTGGCCACACAAAATGCCCAACAAGCCCTCCTCCGGAACCAGCGACTCTAACCGAACGCAGACCCAGCCGGGCTCTCAAAGGGCTTTCTTCTGGAGGGATGGCTTGGTCGGACCTTTCCCCTCGCTCGCCTGATAACGGCCACAGCGAACGCGCTCGAGGGGAAACCCGAGGAGTTTTCCTCACAAAGAGCCGGGGTCGCCCAAGAGTGGTAGCGCCCCTCGACCCTCCACCTCCCGGCCCGCAGCGCCATCCGCCCCCACTGTCCCTGCACAGACACGGCCCCGCCGAGGGGACGCCCGGGTCCCTCCGGCCCGACCGCGGCAGCGGCTGGCGCTCCCCTTGTCCCCACGGGCCCTCACTTGGTTCCGCCCACCCGCAAAAAAACTCGACCGACAACTGCGGCCAACCGCCCCTTCCCCCACAAACCGCGCTACTTGGTTCCACCCACACCCTCCCCCCACTCCAACTCGGTCCAACTCGCTCCTTACCCAAAGACATATCAATTTTGTCAAGGTTTTCATTGCTGCGGGCTTTCGCCGCCGCCGGCGGCGGGGTCGCCGTGGCTCCCACTAACCGGGTACCAAACCGGTTCATGGTTGGGGACGTCGCGCTGGAACAGTCAGCGGAGAAGGCCAGAAACTGAGGCCTGCCACCTCCCACTCACGCACGCAGACTAGCTGCACCGAGGGAACGCGCACGCGTGCTGGCCGCGCCTTCGCTCTCCCACCCGCGGCTGCGGGAGGGGGGCGGGTTGCGGGGGGGAGAGGCTACAGAGACGAGAGGCCGGCGAGAGCGGCTACACGCGGGGACATGATCCTAGCGGCCCTTGATGGACCGGAGGAAACACTGCACCCCTGCTCTGGGCGCTTGCAAGGGCCGCTGTTTTCGCTATTTCCCTTTCCGCCCAAATTGGGGAATACTGGACACTCAGCGCGTCAGAGTCGCATGCCTTAAATGAGATTGTGTTCCTCCACTCCTTCCTGCTACAGAAAGGCTCCCTAAGCTTTGGTACACACGAACCTTTCACACCCCACTGCAATGCAGCCTCAGAGGCAGGGTAGACCCCATCCAGCTTAGATTGCAGAACTGCGACCCAGCTCCCCTCTCCCAGGCCAGCTCCTCCACCTGCAACATGCGGAGTCGCCTCGTCTGCACGCAGAAGAAAAGATGCAGTGACAATTCTTGCGTCACCTTACCAATAAAAGCAAATGCTAACGTTTCCCGTATCTGTACCACTTCTCAACCGGCACTGTTAAAACATTTTGCACGGTACTAGCTACCTTAATAACACTTCATCTTCCCTTGGGAGAGAGGTAAGTACCTCTGCTTGTTTGGCTGCATTTTTCTCTAATTCATTTGTGTTGGGAATTGATAGGATTCGTTTTTCTTTCTAATCATCCTTGTAGGAAAACTTCATAATATTTTATGAATTTCTACATAATAACTTTTTTTCCTATTTGCAAAACATGATATTTTCTCTCTTCTTACCTCTTTCTCCTCCAAAGCAACTGTGCTTGTATGGAAGTATTTAGGTTATATTACCCTCATAACAGCTTAAAATTATCTAAGACATTTGCATCTAAGGAAAAAAAAAGACAGGTATTCCTCCATTTAGAAATCTCTGCCACTTTTCTCCTGTCTACTTCCTAAAATTTTATTTGCATAGAAATAAACCCGTGACATAAAGCATCTCAAAACCACAGTACCCTGCACTTAATTTTTCCCCCCATGACAAAAATATAACCATATAAGAAGAGTGAATCAACCCAGGACACATCTATGAAGCAGTATAAGAAACTTTAATGGTAAAGGAAGGTTTGCACTAAAAACTCAACAACAATATTTGTCATGTCAAGGAGAGTAGCATATATGCTCTTAGCACAATGTGCTTGATTTTGTTACTATTCCACCCAGCAGCCACCACCCCTCTCCTGACTGCTAAGAACTAGGGAAAATGGGTTATAGAGATAAAAGTATGAGGGAGACCTAGATTTTATTGAGTGGTACCTTTTTCACTCACTTCATTCACTGTGTGAGCTTGGGAGACTGTCTGGGTCTCATACTCATCTGCAAAACAAGAATTAGTTATACTAAATACATACATTATACTTAATTATTTTTGGATTTCTTAGGGTTCTAAAATCTTCTAAGCATGAAAACATTTTTCTCCACACTATCATTCTTCCCCTAGAAATAAGTTCTATAATCTCTGGTTATTTGTGACAGTAAACTACAGGGAAGAACATTAGGTTTTTAATTTTATGAAGGAAACTGAATGTATTTAGAGTTTGGACGCATTCTGTACTTCAGGTATTAATAGGACAGGTAATAAAAATCCCAAATGTATAAAATCCTACCCACCACCTATATATATATATATATATATATATATACCCACCACCTATATATATATATAATATATTGTTATATACATAACACATATAATGTATATAATACATATTGTTATATACATATTGTTATATACATAATATATATAATGTATATAATGTATATTGTTATATACATAATATATATAATATATTGTTATATACATAATATATATAATATATAATATATATTGTTATATACATAATATATATAATATATATTGTTATATACATAATATATATAATATATATTGTTATATACATAATATATATAATATATATAAAGATTTCCTTTTATCCTTATCTTCTCCCCAAAACTGAAGCTCTACTCCAAATTTCCTTAACTTTAAAAGGAACATGCCCCAATATTTCATTAAGCAATCCTAGCTGTTGTGTGTCAGACTTTGAGATTTCCCCAAAGGCTGAGGATCTCAGAATCTCAGAGCAATCACCCAGATTCCAAAGGGAAAAACAAGAGGCATTGTAAAAGGATAGGTCAGTCACACACAAAATAGTAGAAAACAAAACAGCAACCTGAGACACATCCAGCAAAAGTGAAGTGAGAGACAAGATAAGAAATCAGAACTGGGGCTTGTCTGAGAAGACAATCAGCCAGCTACAAGGGCTGGAGTTAAAAGGTTGACCCTGTATTTTCTGGGGCATGAGAGGTAGCTCTTCATTTAATCATATATTCATTGAACACCACGTATTGTAATAGGCTCTAAGGGTAAAATGATAAGTAAGATGGGTTCAGTCCATATCTTCATACAGTTTGCAGAACAAAAAATATTTTCTGAGCACCAACTGTAAATAAATACAGTACTGTGCTGGACACTGAACATACAGCCATTGTCTGGTGAATAGCAGTTCAGCGGCTTCATGTAAGTCAGAATAAACACCGAAATCAAGCAGCTGCCCTTTTTAGAGACTTGATGTCATACATCATAGATAAGGCCATGTCTAGGATTGCCAGAAAAAATACAAGATCAATTAAATTTGAATTTCAGGTAAACAATGAATAGCAATGTTTTTTTTTTTTTTTTTTTTTTTTTTTTTTTTTTTTTTTTTTTTTTTTTTTTTTTTACTACATGATGTTGCATGCAATATTTAGGATGTGTTTATATTAAACAATTATTATTTATCTGAAATTCAAATTTAACTGGGAGTCTTATATTTTTATTGACTAAATCAGGCAAACTTAACATCATACTTTTCTGTCAACAGGTTTCAGCTCTCTTTTTATAATGTGCATAAAGATCCACATTCTCTTCAAAGGTGATCATAATTCATGTATTTCACCTCTTACTATTTTTATTAGTTCGATATTTCTTCTAAGCCCCCCTTTTCTCAGCTTTGTTGAAGTATAACTGACAGACAGTAAAAGACATATTTAAAGTGTGTAGTTTATACAGGTGTACGGTGTATAGACCTGTGAAAACACCACCATACACAGGAGAATAAATATATCTATCATTCCGACAAATTTTCCTGTGCTCCTTTATAATCCTTTCCCCAACCATTACTTAAACAACCATTGATACTATAGATTAATTTGCACTTTCTACAATTTTACATAAGTAGGATCCTACAGTATATACTTTTTAAAATCTGGATTACTTCCCTCAGCATAATTGTTTCCAACCTGTATGCCTTTTATTCTTTTGCTTGTCTTATTACACTGGCTGGGGACGCCAGTACCATATTTAAAAGGAGTGGTGGGAGTGAGCATCTTTGCCTCCTTACAAATCCCAGGGGGAAAGCATTGCCTTTCACCATAAAATATCATGTTAGATTTTTTTGTAGATGCCCTTAATCAGGTTGAAGAAGTTTCCTTCTACTCCTGGTTTGCAAAGAGTTTTAATGAGTGAATGTTGAATTTTATTTAATACTTTTTCTGCATCTTTTGAGGTGACCAAATGGGGTTTTTAATTTTTTATTATTTTTTTTTTCAGATGTTGGACTACTCTTGCATTTCTAGGATAAACTTACTTGGTCATGGTGGATTATCCTTTTAATATATTGTTCGATTTGTATTGCTAATGTTATGTCAAGGATATTGTTTTTCTTTTCATGAGTAATATTGAGTGTAGTTTCCTTTTCTTGTAATGTCTGTCTGATTTTGGTATCAACCCTTGCTTTTCAAATTTTTGTAATTTTGTAAAATTTACATTACACCGGGCTAATAAGGGATTTAGGGTATAATTTGTATCATCTGTAGGTATAATTACCATTATACCTAATACCTAATTCTTTTAAGCTACTTGCATGCACAGTACAGTTTTTCTTCTCTTTTTTGCTCGGTTCTTCTCGTTCTACCCCATTTGCCACTATATCTTCTGCAGTAGCTTTTTCTTTGCCACTCTGCTATAGCTTCCTGTTCCTCTTTTGTGTTGCCCTTTTCCTTTGTTCTAAGCTTTTATAACTGTTCTAGTCTTCTGGCTCTTAATCTCTAGTTTCATTCATTCATTTGTTCAAACAGAGTTTGAGTTCCTACTATGTGCAAGACACTGCTACATCACAGTGATGCAGCAGGGCAGTACAGCAGATAGATGACAGGCAGGCTTGCAGGCGTAGCTGGAGGCATTACTGGTCTCCAAGCCCCTGTAAGTCCCATCAGTTTTCTCTGACTAGACAACTTGCTCTGGATGGACAGGGGAACTTGAAGGGGAATTCTTCTTGGACTCAGGGGTTGGGTTTCTAGCTCACTCCTTATTAGGCTTTGTCTTCTCTGGGCAGGGTAGGCATCCTGTCAACCAAGGATCATAGTCAATTCACTGAATGACTAATTGTGGAATTTTCTAAAGCTACACAAATCTACATTAGTCACACAGTTTCCCTTTATTTACATGATTGTGTTCTTTATAAAGATATATTCTCAGGGTGCCTGGGTGGCTCAGTTGGTTAAGGATCATGGGGCCTTTGGCATTCTTTATTCTCTCCATGCTTCTTTTCCCTTTGCCCCTTGGCCTCCTTGCTCTGGGATGAAGAGCCTTGGCTAGACTCTCATCTCTCTCTTTCCCTCCGTAGAGGATCCCTTCTCTTGGCTCAGGTTTATCCAGCTGGACTTTCAGAGAGCTGGACAGGGACATATTGAACATTCTCCTAATATATTAAGAATTGGCTCAGCCCAGAAATAAGATTTTTACAAATTTCATTGTAACTTCGCAATTTCTGAATTTGTATGCAATGGGTTTTCCCATATAATTGAATAAATGAACCAATACTAAATACTTAAAGTGGGTGAAAATGTTGCTATCAAGACAGAATAGAACCGTTCAATTAAGACCTAGCAACATTCTTCAAAAGCTTTAAAAATCATCCCATTTGAGGGGTGCCTGGCTGGTTCAGTCAGCAGAACATGTGATTCTTGACCCCAGGGTTGTGAGTTTAAGCCTCATGTTGGGTGTAGAGAACACTTTTAAAAATCCCATTTGATATGAACTACTATAAGCTTTATTTAAAAAAAAAATTTTTTTAAGTTTACTTATTTTGAGGTGGGGGGAAGAGAGAGAGAATCCCAAGCAGGTTCTGTAATATCAGCGCAGACCCTTTGCAGGCCTCTCTCTCATCAACTGTGAGATCATGACCTGAGCCAAAATCAAATATTGGACACTTAACTAATTGAGCCACCGTGCCCCCAAAAGATTTTCTTTAAAGGTAATCTCTGCACTCAACGTGGGGCTTGAACTCATGATCCTGAGATCAAGAGTCACATGCTCTACTGACTAAGCTAGCCAGGCACCCCTATAAGCTTTATTAAAAGAGAAAAGGAAAAGAAAAAAAGAATTTTGGTAAATCAGTAAATGTGGTAAAATCAATGAATTGGTTTTGGAAAAAATTGTGTAAAGACTTCTAAAAATTCTGAGCTGTGGAAAAAACAGAAATTAACTCAAAACAAATTAAAAATTAATCATTGGAGTGCCTGGGTGGCTCAGTCAGTTAAGCGTCCAACTTCAGCTCAGGTCATGATCTCACAGTTCATGGGTTCAAGCCCTGCATCGGGCTCTATGCTGACAGCTCAGAGCCTGGAGCCTGCTTCAGATTCTGTGTCTCCCTCTCTCTCTGCCCCTACCTTGCTTGTACTCTCTCTCTCTCTCTCTCTCTCTCTCTCTCTCTCTCTCTCTCTCTCTCTCAAAAAATAAACATAAAAAATTTTTTTTAGAAATTTCCATGTGAAACTAAAATTTTGGTTACATTGATAAGGATGCAATCATGAGAAAACAAAACCATACTAAAATCCTTGCCTATTTTTTAAAAGGATCTTAAAAATCTTTGCTTATTTTCACATCTAGAAAAATGTTGTAAAAATAGTGTAATACCCATATGCCCTTCACCAAGATTTACCAATAATTAAAGTTTTGCCACATATGCTTTCTGTATACAGAGGATCTGTATGACAGAGTTTTTTGGCTTTATGATGGTCTGAAAGTGATAGGCATTCAGTTGAAACTGAACTTAGAATTCTGAATTTTGATCTTTTCCCAGGCTAGTGATACTCAGTAGACACTCTCTCATGGCTCTGGGCAGCAGCCACCAGCAGGCTCCCCATCAGCCAGGTGATCAGGAAGGTAAACAATTGATACATTTACAAAGATTCCACACTCCCACAGCCATTCCATTTTTCACTTTCAGTATTCAATACATTACATGAGATAGTCAACACTTTATTATTAGATAGGTTTTGTGGTAGATGATTTTGAACAACTGTAGACTAATAATGGAAGTGTTCTGAGTATGTTTAAGGTAGGCCAGGCCAAGCTATGATGTTCAGTAGGTTAGGTGTATTAAATGCAATTTCAACTAATGATATTTTCAATTTATGATGGGCTTGTCAGGATGTAACCCCATTGTAAGTGGAGGAAGATTGGTATGCAGGCACACAGATAGCTATAATTATTATTATTTGTTGTTGGACAATCTGAGAGTAGATTCCAGACATCACGATATAGAATATGTCTCTAAGGATTTTTTTACATAATCATACTAAAATGATCAAGTCAGAAAATTTAACATTGATGCAATTCTATTCTGATGTATAGTCTATATTTAAATTTTGCCAATTATCCTTTTAACAATATATATATTTTTCCAACCTAGGATCCAGTCCAGGTTCACATGTTGCATTTCTTTGTCCTGCCTTTTGTCTCCTTTATTTTTTTTAATTAATTTTAAGTTTATTTATTTATTTTGAGAGAGAGAGAGAGAGAGAGAGAGAGAGAGAGAGAGAGAGAGACACAGCACAGGTTGGGGAGGGGCAGAGAGGGATGGAAACAAAAATCCCAAGCAGGAAGCAGGTTCCACGGGGTCAGGGGTCAGCGCTGAGACTGATTCGGGGCTCAAACCCACAAATCACAAGATCATGACTTCAGCTGAAGTCGGACACTTAACCGACTGAGCCACGCAGACGCCTCTCTTTTGTCTCCTTTAATCTGATAAAATTTGTCAGCTTTTCTTGTTTTGTTTTTTTATGATATTTACTACATTTTTGAAGATTGAAGGCAGTTATTGTATAGACTGTCTTCCAATTTGGCTTGTCTTATTTTTAACCTGTGATTAGATTCAGGTTATTCACTTTGTCATGAGTGCTGTGTAAGTGATGTGTTCTTCTAAGTATTTAACATCAGGAGGCACATATCATTTTGTCTTATTGGTGATTTTAACTTTGATCACTCGATTAAAGCATGTCTGCCAGATTTCTCCATTGTAGTTACCTTCCCCCCCCCCCATTTCTAATAAGTAAATGATCTGTGGGGAGATAGTTTGAGACTGTATAAATATCCTGTTTCAGAACAAATTTCACTAATGGCTTTAGCATCCATTCATGATTCTTGCGTGAATCAGTTATTACAGTGGTGGCTCCAAAATAGTGATTTTCTAAGTTTGTCATTCCTCTACATTCACTAGTTGACATTCTACTGTGGAAAACATCTTTCCTTCCTCTTTTCTTTCTCCCTTTTTCTATTTATTATTTGCATACTTATGTATATATGCATGTAAATTTCTATAGAAATTCAGACCCATCCTTCATTCAAAATTTGTCTCTTGAAAAGCAAAGGGGTGAAGAGTGTAAGGGCTGTGCTCACCTTTGAAAATAATGTAGATGATGTATACATATAATAACTCATTTTGATGCTCAAGTTGTTTTTAACTTGGCCAGTGGAAGCCATTCCTTAGCTTTTAAAATTAGAATATTTAAAAAATGCTGCCAAGAATAATTTTAGTGAATATAATTTTAAAAAGCACATATTCATGACTATAATTGATATATGTTGAATATATTTGAGAAGACTATTTCTTCAAACTATTTCTTCAAAGTTTTGGCAAATAGGTAAATGTAATGAGCTTTAAAAACCCATTATTTGAATAACTGATTCTTGAGTGAATTTGGCTTTCTACCAGTGGTATTCTTGGACCTCTTACTATTTGTATAAAAAAGCATCCTAGATTTTGAAAACAAACAGATTGACCAAGATCAAATTTATTCAAGTTTTTTGACTTTTAAAATATTACTAGGGGCACCTGGTGGCTCAGTTGGTTAAGTGTCTGACTCTTGATTTCAGCTCAGGTCATGATCTCATGGTTCATGAGTTCCGGCCCTGTGTTGGGCTCTGCGCTGACAGTGTGGACCCTGCTTGGGATTCTTTATCTCCCTCCCTGTCTCTCTGCCGTTCCCCTGATCTTTCTTTCTCTCTCAAAATAAAATAAATAGGGACGCCTTGGGTGGCTCAGTTGGTAAAGCGTCTGACTTTGGCTCAGGTCATGATCTTGTTGTCAGTGAGTTTGAGCCCCACGTTTGGCTCAGTGCTGACAGCTCAGAGCCTGGAGCTTGCTTCAGAGTTTGTGTCTCCCTCTTTCTCTCCCCTCCCCTGCTTGTACTCTGTCTCTCTCTCTCAAAAATAAATAAAACATTAAAAAATAATAAATAAATAACATTTAAAGAGATAACTATAATTAGTTACAATTTCAAAACTAGTTATTTTAAAAACTATGCACCTACAAACCCACCACTTGAAACAAAAGCTAGAACAGACAATAACCTGAGGACCTAGCAATTCCATTTCTAGGTATGTATGAAAGAGAAGCCTTTACTTATATAAAAGAGGAGATGTGTAAGAGAATGCAGCACTGGTTACAATAGCAAAAACCTGGAAACAACCCAAATGCCTATCAATGAAAGACAGCATGAATAAACTGGTGTATTCACACAATAGACTATTATATGGCAGTCAAAATCCATGAACTATAGTGACATATGATAATACGATTAAATATTCTCAATGTAATATTAAGTAAAAAAAGTAAGGCCCCCAAAATAAATACAGTTCAATACCCTTTTTATAAAGTTAAAACACAAAAAATTTTAAAATAATATATCCTAGGAATATAGATTGATACAAACTATATAAAAAGGGAAGCTTGGGGCGCCTGGGTGGCTTGGTTGGTTAAGCGTTCAATTCTTGATTTTGACTCAGTTCATGATCTCACAGTTTGTGGGTTTCAGCCAGGCATTGGGCTCCACGCTGACATTGCAGAGCCTGCTTGGGATTCTCTCTCTCTCCCTGTCTCTCTGCCCCTCCCCAACTCAACACTCTCTCTCACTCTCTCTCTCTCTCAATAACAAATAAAATTTTAAAAAAGGGAAGCTGTGTAATCATAAACAAGAGATTCAGGATATGGCCACATGGGGTGAAGGAAAGCAGAGGGATGGGCAGTACATGGCTAGTGTAGGTTATTATCACGTTTATTAACTGATTGCTTTAAAGAAAATAGGTGTCAACCCAGACTTGTACATAACATTTCCCAGAATTTTTACTATAGAACTCTCCCAGACTTTTATAATTTTAGATCTAGAATTTTCTGATAAAGCTTTCATGTAAATAAATATGCTAGGATCATGTGGCATTAATCTGGGATTTTATTATATGCCAAAAAATGAAGTTCATACATTTATAGAAATAGAAGGTAGTGAAATCCCAATGACTAATACTGCTTCTTCCTTAAAAAGTATAACCCTTTAGTAGGAAAGTAGGAGAAAGTTTGAACAAAGTATTTTTTATATAAATGGAAGTTGGAAATTATAATTTGCATTAAAAACCTCCTTCATTTCACTTTTAATTCACAAAAAAAAGGTTTCTTAAATTTGAAAATTCCTGTAAGTCATGTATAACTTTTAATAACTAGTTTTCCATGGTGTTAACCTAGATCCTTCCCTCACAGAGTAGTGCTGATTCTATCGCTTTACCATTGCTCTAATCCCAACCTCCTTCCTTTAGCCACTGCCCTAGTTCAGGCCTGGACTTGCTGACTAGTAACCCAAAGGCCACATTACATTTAGCCTACAAACATGTCTCCCCCCGCCCCCCCCCCCCCCCCCCCCACGCCGTGTAATGTTTACAATAAAAAAATTGTTGCCAATATTGAAAAATCTGGAAGCTGTACTTAAAAATTCAGACTCCAGGGGCGCCTGGGTGGCGCAGTCGGTTAAGCGTCCCATTTCAGCCAGGTCACGATCTCGCGGTCCGTGAGTTCGAGCCCCGAGCCCCGCGTCCGGCTCTGGGCTGATGGCTCAGAGCCTGGAGCCTGTTTCCGATTCTGTGCCTCCCTCTCTCTCTGCCTCTCGCCCGTTCATGCTCTGTCTCTGTCCCAAAAATAAATAAACGTTGAAAAAAAAAATTAAAAAAAAAATTCAGACTCCAGCTTCTATTGCAAAATCAGAGTATCTGACAACTCCAGGCCCATATGCCCATTTTACAATATTCAATTATAGAAAAGGTGAAACTTCCCTTCTTGGATGAGGCTTCCAGTTCTGAAAGTTTCTGCCACTCTCCTACAACCAGCTCACTTCACTCAGCATTACCTACTCGGCCTCTATAGGAATTTCCAATCTCCTCTCATAGCCATTCTTCCCCCCTTACCTACAACCTAGTTTTCTAAGCAGTTTTGGTCAAATCACTTCTTGATTTTCATATCCTTAACTTGCTCCTAATTGTTTTAAGGATAAAATCCAAACTCCTTGGACTGACTCTTCATGTTCTGGGGTGCCTGCTCACCAACACCATTCTATCACCACCTCTTCTCAGCTCTTATTACTACTCAGAACCAGCACTCTCCAAACCAGCATGCTTCCTTATGCCTGGGCCATTGTTTCCACTTTCTCATTTCCTGGCTAATTCATACTTATCCTTTAAAACCCTGCTCTGACATCAATTCTCCAAACAAAACAAAACAAAACAAAACAAAACAAAACAAAACAAAACAGAACAAAAAAAACAAAAAACACTTTTCCCTAAAGCCTTTTCCTCCTGTTTTTTCTTTCCGATCTCAAAACAACCCGTGCTCTTCAGTTTGTGAGCTCTTCATTAAAATGCTTGAGGTCCCCAAACACCACCGACAGGTGTTAAACCAGGGTAGGCTGAAGTGGGGTTAACAAGACCAGCGTTATTTCCTAGTCTAGACTTCTTATCGAGTCCGGTCCCCAAGGTGAAACGTGACAGGAGTGTGTAAAGGTTCACACCTGCACGGACTCTGGCGGTTAACATCTTTGCTCCCTATCTGGGGGCACGGCCGCGAGCACGCATCCAGGATCTGCATCCGCCGAGAACGCGTCCTCGGATTGGATAGGGTGGTGCATGCCGGGAGCGACCGAGTCTTCGAAGTACTTGCTGGGAGTTGTAGTTCTTGGAACCGGAAGTGGGGGGTGGCGGGTATAGGAACAGCAGCTGAGGCAGTAATCACCGCGCCTGCTGTCAACTCGGGTGTAGTGCATCACCCTGAGCCCACCCACCGAGGGTGCCTCCTCCGTTCCCAGGGAGCTTCAGAAGCCCTGGGGGGCGAAGCGGCAGGGACACCTCTCTTCAGAGAGGAGACGACGTCGCAGCCCCGGATGCGGCCAGAGGGCGCGGGAATGGAGCTCGGCGGCTGCGAGGAGCGCCTGCCGGAGGAGAGCAGGTGGGCTGGGAAGGGCCGGGGAAGTCTGGGGCAGATGGATGCGCCAAATCACCGGGAGAGTTGGGAGGGCTCGGAGGGCACCAGGAGAAGTCGTGATAGACATAGGGCGATTGCTGCGGGCGACTTGTTTGGGAAGAAATTGTGAAAAGAGGGACTGGCAGGGCGTGGATAGGACGGACGAGGGAACGGGTTTGATGAGGGTAAGGGAGGGTGAGTAGAATATGTTGAGGGCAGGGGGAGCCGGAGGGGGAGGTGGGTATTGAGAGGTGCTGTGGTAAGATTTTACAGGCCAGAGTCTATAGATAGGGGTAGGGCACAGGTTGATGTCCCCAGTGAAACTTGCAAATGTGATAGCAAATCGGACCAATATTGAGAAGGTTGGTGTTGTAAGAATTTCTGGGCGCAAAGGTTAGGCATTATGAGTGGCCGAGAAAGAAGCTTAGGCGGGGACGAGTGTGAAGGAGAAGTCGAGAAGCAGGGCCTGTGTATGAAAGTGGACGGTTGTAATGGCCTTGGTGTGGGGGAGGGGGCTTGCTAATGCGACTAGAAATTGTGTGTGTGCCGCTGTCAATGTGGCAGGACCCCTCAGCCATTTCCTTTTCATCTTCAAACCCTTCACTCCTTGCCCACAATGCAACTAAGCAATTTCACATTTATTTATACCAAACTATTATCATCCATTTCATATTTTTTAGAAATGGAGGTTTTAAGATTTTGCAAACTACTTTGACTATATAGTGACTTATGCTCTGTATAAGGTGCTTCCCGTATTTAGGGTTTGCTTCATTGAGAAAACATCAGCAGGGAAAAATTAATGAGGTGTTGTGCCCAGGTGAAGACCTGGCTGTTTGTAAGTTTGACTCCTCTTTTACGTACACTGGTAGCTTGTGGCCTGTTGTACAAAACGTGGACTGACAAGATGGGGTTCCTGCCTGAGATGTATGAATGATCAGTTCAGTGAAACTGAACATTTTACTTCCCTTTTCCATGTTTCAGTTTCTGCTTATGTATATTTGGCTATTTATTCTCCCTCCAGATGTCTGTGAAATGTTTCATGTAAGAGGTCCCATATAAATTCTAACCAAGTTTTGGGATCGTTTTTATTTTCCTTTACCAGTTCATGTAGGAGAGGCTGCGTTGGAAATTCAAGTTAAAATTTCCACCCCGTCTAGCTGGACTTCTAGCTAGGTTAGTTATTAATGGATTTAAACAAACACTTACCACATGCCATGCACTGTTTAAGAGACCTGCAAGTATTATTTAATCCTTATGACAACTGTATGAGGCAGGAATTATTATTATCACCATTTAATAGATGAGGAAGCTGAGACATGGAGAGGATGAAGAACTTGCCAATTTCATATAGTGAATCCTGGTGGAACTGGGATCAAAACCAGGCAATCTGGCTCTAGAATCTGCACTTTTAGTACTTATGCTATGCTGCCTTTCATTATGCTCATGTACTGAGACAAAGAAATGTATAAGATAATGAATTTTAGGGCGTTCTTTGCCTATCACTTAGGCCAGTAGAAGAGCTCCTTTGCAGGTTATCTTTTTCTTTCTATTATTTTTTCCCCATGCTTGCCTCTTAACCAAGCAACTCTAGTCAGAATTTAATTTCTGCAGTGGGATTATCTCCACAGGGTCACTGGTATTGTTGCTATAGCCTACTCTTTGCTAGTGGCTGGTTAACTCAGAATGTGTTGTTTAATGAGATTCCGTGGCACCAGTGGCCTCCTTAGTTCCAAATAGACAACTGGCATATACATGCCTTGTGCCTGAGAATTGAGGCATCGTGGCTGGGTATTGCAAACCTCACTTTCTGTGGTCAATAATATACCCAATTCAGAAAATTCCTCATAATGAGATGGCCTCATTTTTATACATAAAGGATAAACTTATCAGTGTTTTTTCTGAAATCAGTTGATGTAGTGAAATGTGCATAAGCTTCATAACCAGATAGACTTGCATTTGAAACCTAGCTCTACTGCTTAATTTTTTTTTGAGTTTAATTATTCGTTTTGAGAGAGACAGAGACTGCACCAGTGGGGGAGGGGCAGAGAGAAAGAGAGAGAGAGAATCCCAAGCAGTCTCCTCACTGTCAGTGCAGAGCCTCCTGTGTGCTCGAACTCACTAACGGTAGGATGATGACCCCAGCTGAGATCAAGAGCTGGGTGCTTCATTGACTGAGCCACCCAGGCACCCCTCTACTGTTTAATTTGGCTCCTCCATCTGGGAAAAATAATGCCTTCCTGACTGGTAAGTTGTGAGGGTTTGATAAGATAATAATGTACATGAAGCTCCTCATAGAGTGCCTGGTGTGTACTAAGTGCAAAACATGTCTACTTCTGTCCCCTCCCCAGCTTTCTTGAAATAAGGTTGGTGGGTGCTTTTCTGGTTGCTGTTTTCAATTGTATAGCCGTTCTTCCTCCTCCCATGGCTCCTCTGAGTTCAGTGCACTGAGGATTGGGGGGTTAGCCTAGCTTTTCACTTTATCCTTGGAGTGTAGTAATTTCATAGGTTCCCTTATTTTTCATCTAACTAGTTATCACTCTAGCAGAGTGCTACAGTGCTTAGAGATGATACTTTACTTTCTTTAGTTATGTAGTCAATACCAGTTGTTTGGAGACTGTCTGATGAAACTACTAAACAGTGAAAGGAATGGTTATGCTAGCATTGCTCTGCCACCCTAGACTGCCTTGAGCTGCACAGTCTGAGCTTGGAAATCAGCTATATGTACAGTTTTCCTCATGAAGTGATCCAGATAATGTCAAAATTCAAATACTAAAAGACTTTTCAGTGTCTCCAAACTGAGTTCATTCCATTGACTGAAACCTTTTCATCCTCTGTTCTCTACCTCAGTTAGTAGCATTTTTCATTCAGTCAGCCAACCCGGAAGCCTCAAAGTGAAATTTGATACTTCCCTCTTCATTTCCCATATCCAGGCAGTTACCAGGTCCTATGAATTTTGTTCCTGATTTTTCTCTTGAAGCTTTATTTTTTTCTCCATTTTCAAATATATTTGCTTATATTACTAAAAAATCCAGGGAGTAGCATTGCTTTAGGAATGGCTTCTTAGGTTCTTAAACAAGAATTTGTCCCTCTCTGTGGACTCTTCTTCCTTATGTTTTGGCTTCATTCTTAGGCAGACTTTTCCATAGGATGGATAACACTTGGCAATTTCAAGTTTAGCAATCTCAACCAAAAAAAAAAAAAAAAAAAAAAAAAGGCAATCCCAATAGGTACAACAAAAGCAAAAATTCAGAGGCTGACTATTTTTGGGCTGACTTGACTATTTTGGGGCTGACTTGAGTTATGTTCCTTCTTCTTATAATTGAGGTATGGAATATGCCAGTCAATCAGGCCTAAATTATGTGCTCAACCCTGGATCCTGTGGCAAGGGGATACTTTCTTGGAACTTCATGGACCAGAGTAAGTTGCAGAGGGGTGATTCCTCTGTGGAAACTCAGGGTTCTGTTACCAAAAGAAAGGGACATGAATTCTGAGCACATACAAACAGTATATTCACTGAAGACCCTTATTATCTCCATTGTGGATTATCTCAGTAGCCTCCTAAATGATCTCCCAGTCTGAACTCTAGCCCCAATTCCAGACAGCCTCCACATTGCTACCACCTTAATTTTTCATAAGCAAAGTTACTATAGCATTTTGCTCTGAAATGTTCAGTCCTTTCTTATTGAAAATAGAAAAGAGTTAAAACTCCTTTCCTGATATTTAATCTGTACCTTGATCCCTATGAAATTGCCAGTTACAAAACAATGGCATTCACTCACTCTTATATCTTCCTCATCATTCTCATTCTTGCTTCTCCACATTCCCTGCAGTATCTCCTCCTTTGCCTGGAAGGCTATTAGTCATCTTTCAAATAATGCTCCTTTATTTTTTTTAATTAAAAAATATTTTTAAATGTTTATTTTTGAGAGAAAGGGGGTGGAGGGCAGAGAGAGAGAGAGGGAGACACAGAATCTGAAGTAGCCTCCAGGCTCTGAGCTGTCAGCACAGAACCCGAGGCAGACTGTGAGATCATGACCTGAGCTGAAGTCGGTGGCTTAACCCACTGAGCCACCCAGGTGCCCCATAAATAATGCTCCTTTAGAAGGCATCCTTCACCTGCTCTTTTCCATATCTATAGCATTTCTCTTTTCATGGCATAGTTATGTAAGTGCCCATCTTCCCTGTTTCATTATGAATACCTTGAGAGATGGTGACTCCTCCTCTTTAACACCATAAGCCCAGTGCTTCACATATAATCAGCATTCAATGAATATTTACATGAGGAATGAAAATGTTAACAATGTGGTCATGCCTCTTACAATTGGGCAAGTGCTGGTTGTACCGTTGCCATTGGAAGAGCCTCTTTTCTCCCTTTCTCCCTATTTATTTTCACTTTTTTACATTTATCCTCATTTTTTATTTTCTGCCCTTTCTTTTCCTTTTTTTACATGGTAAGGCAGGAGGATCACATAATTTTTGAGCAATCTATACTTCTGGTCCAGTTATTAGTACACCTACCCCCCACTACTCACTACCCTCACCCACCCTGAAACATACTCTTAAAGCCCTGGGGGGAAAATGCTATTGCCAGAACCCCATAATTTCTAAAAGATTCTAAGACAGTCTCCCTATGAGCTTTCTCATTTGGATGCTTTTTGTGAAGAAAGCATTAAGAGCTATAATTTCAATTCCCTGTCTACCCCATTCAATACCATGACTTTATTTTTGCCTCCTCAAGAGTCCTGTGAGATTTAAAATTTTCTGAGGTGTTTGTTTTGTACTATTTGTTCTACTTTTGTCGTTTGTTCACTGCCTTATAGCTCTATGGCCACAGAATATACCTGTACTTCTGCTTTGGAGGATTGATTGACTTTGTGTGTGTGTGTACCTTACTTAGTACAAGGCTAGTTTTTGTGAATGTGTCTATGCTTAAAAAAAAAGTGTTCTTCAGGACATAGCTTTCTAGATGTAAAGAACAACCTTATATATTATTCAGCTCTTCTAATCACTTTTTACTTTATGGTTTTCATGATTTGAACATTAATGTCCTATTACCTTTGTTTTTTCTATTTTCATTTTTTTTAAGATTTTATTTTTAAATAATTTCTATACTCTGTGTGGGGCTCGAACCCACAAATCTGAGGTCAAGAATCGCATGTACCAATTGAGCCAGCCTCTCAATTTTCTTTCTTCTGTTTTCTACTGTTTTTGCTTTGTGTGTGTGTTTTGTTTTATATATTTTGAGGTCATTTTATTACATACATAAAAGTTAAAGACAGCTATATCTTTATTATGACCTCTTTGTCTTTTTTAATGATTCTTGTCTTGAATGCAACCTTCATAAAATATCATAATTTCCACTTACCTTTTTGCTTGATTGGTTGCTTTGTTTTAAATAGTTGAGTTTATTTCATTGATTTTTATTTTTGTATCATACGTGTTTCATCTTAATTCTGTCATCTTTTAAAAATGATTTTTTAATTTTTTTTGTTTATTTTTGAGGGGGAGAGAGAGAGAGAGAGAGAGACAGAGTGTGGGCAGGGGAGGGGCAGAGAGAGAAGGAGACATAGAATCTGAATCAGGCTCCAGGCTCTGAGCTGTCAGCATAAAGCCTGATGCGGGCTTGAACCCACTAACTGGGAGACCATGACATAAGCCGAAGTCAGACGTTTAACTGACTGAGCCACCCAGGTGCCCCTAAAAATGATTTTTATAATATTCTCTTGCTCTTTCTTTGCCTTAGCAATTTTTGAGATTGTCTAATTTTAGGGGTGCTTGGGTGGCTCAGTCTGTTAAGCACCTGACTCTTGATTTCAGCTCAGGTCATGATCTCATGGTTAGTGAGTTTGAGCCCTGCCTCCGGCTCTGTGCTGAAAGCAAAGAGCCTGCTTGGGATTCTCTCTCTCTCTCTCTCTCTCTCTCTGCCCCTCCCCCATATGGGTACGTGCACGCTCTCTCTCTCTCTCTCAAAAATAAATAAACTTAAAAAGAAAGATAACCTTGGGGTGCCTGGGTGGCTCAGTCGGTTAAGCGTCCGACTTCAGCTCAGGTCATGATCTCGCAGTTCATGGTTTCGAGCCCCGCGTCGGGCTCTGTGCTGACAGCTCAGGGCCTGGAGCCTGCTTCTGATTCTGTGTCTCCCTCTCTGTGCCCCTCCCCTGATCGTACTCTGTCTCTGTCTCTCTCTCAAAAATAAACAAACAGTAAAAAAAAATTTTTTTTAAATAATCTAGTTTTAGTTGTAATGATAGTTAGCTCTCACTTTAAAATAGTATCCCTAAAACTGAAGCAATTGAAGCAGTCTTTCTTTCCTCCTGTGCCTTTGCTATCGAAGTGGTGGCGTGTGCCTCCTTTACCTTGTTTGTAAAGCATTCTGCTACCCAGACAACATAAGATGTGACTGTATGGTAATGAGGTTGACTCTCTTTTATGACTCATGAAATTAGTCTTACTGCTTTGCAATAAACCCTTATATGCTTCTACCATTCTATCAACTAAGCAGATTGGAGTCTCTGTTAGATACAAGATACCTCCAAATCTGAGGAAGTCTTTTCTAGCTTTCCTGCTTCAGTGAGAGCACCATGAGCATAATCAGGCCTTCAAATCTGTGCTTACCAAGGGGAGATTTAACCCTAGTTTAAAATCAGTTGAGACATTGTTTAGATGGGGAGCACAGTGACAAGTCTTCATTTGTATTACAGACTGTCCAATCCTAGATAGTTTTTGGCAGAATTTTCTCTGAGGCAGACTGGGTAAGAAGGCTTTATTCAGGTACCCCTTCTAATGTAGTTGGATTTATTATATTTATGCAGTGGAAGTTCAAAGAAGGAAAAGGACAGAGAAAAGAGAAGGAATATTATCTACTCTATGATGGTGCTTTCTATAGATGATCAATTACTCTGAAGGAACTGAACCTTAAAGAATTTAAATGGCTTACCCAAGGATGCAACAGCTAGTTTGTGGAGAGCTGGGATTCAAATTCAGGTTGGCCTGACTATGAAACGTGTTCTTTTTCTGCTTCATGACATTTTCTCAATCCTTATAAGCACAAAAGAAATAGAAAAAACATGGTCTCTATCTGTGAGGAAACAAACCACATACAATAACAATTTTTTTAAGGATGATTAGGAGGAATGTTGTATTGACAGTGTATATTATAGGGTTTCAAACGAAGGAGTTATAGCAAGTCAAACTATTTACAACTTTTTATTTTAACGTTTATTTATTTTTGAGAGAGAGAGAGAGTGTATGTGCGAGTTGGGAAGGGATAGAGAGGGGACAGAAGATCTGAATGAGCTCCATGCTAATAGCAGATAACCCAATGTGGGGCGCGAACTCACAAACTGAACTCACAAACCATGACATCATGACCTGAGCCAAAGTCGGACACTTAACTGACTGAGCCACCCAGGTCCCCTTATTTAGAACTTCTTAGGAGAAGGTTGAACTAGAGCTGAATCTGAATCCCTGAATAAGACAAGAAGAGAAGCATTCTATGTGGAAAGGTCTGTGTAAATAAAGTCATGGAAGTAGGCGTGAGGTTGGCATGTTTATAATAGAGTGTGTTAATGAGACTATATTCAAATTGAGGAGTACTGAGGAAGAAAGTTGGTATTTAGATGGGGGCTACATGATGAAGACGTTTTGAACTCCATACTGAGGAGTTTGTACATCATCAGTGGTTAGGTTTCTGACATAAGGGATTTTCCTTTTGTTAAATCTACTCATTATTGAAATTCAGTAAATTTGATGTCATTCAAATGTAGTGTGATTGGTGAGGCATTTGTTGAATAGATATGAAGTTACAAGCATGCCTTCGAGTACTACTTATTCCCTCCTAGACATTAAAATTCTGCTGTCAGCCATTAAAGAGATGGGACTGGCCAATGGTTAGGTTCTCCTAAGTACCCTGGAGTTGAGAGACTATAATGAAGTCAAGCACGTTTTTTTCTATAAGCATATTATTTACTTAAAAACATCGTAAATATTTAACTGCATACTCTACATGTCAGATACTATATACTTAAAACCAGAAAACATGGAGCCTGAAAAGAAGACAATTAAACATATATGTGATAGTCTCTTGCTACTTAAAGTGTTACTAATAATTGTTTCACTTAACTATGTCTCCTTCTGCTTTAAAGAAGGAACCTATTCTTTTCAGAGAGTGCTTTTTGGTATTAAAAGTCCCAAGTGTTTGCCAGACCACAGTCTTTCAGCATAAGATGCCCTTGACACTTTGGTATTTAGAAAATCTTTGATGGTAGTTTCCAGCCTCTTGTTTGGTAACTTTATTCAGATTATTGATCTTTCATTAATTGCTAGGCTCAAGGAAGGCCTAAACAGTTCTTCCCTTCTCTACATTCCCCTCATATAACCAGAGGTAACCACTATTACATACCTCAATTTCTCTCAGCATTTTTATGTTGATGTCATAAATAATAATTTTATATTCTGCTTTTTATACTTTAACATATTATCTGTCATTAACTTTGGAAACTCTTCCTAATGAAAAACTTTAATGGTTTCATGATATTCCATCATTTGGATATCACATACTTTTCTTACATTTCAGGGATCAAATCCTTATCTGACTTGGGACAACCTGACCTTCAGTCTTGATTTCAGGTAGATACCACAATTCATTGCAGATAAATGGCACACTGTGGAGGGAATATGCCAATAAGTTGAAGCTGTTTCCTTGTACCACTAAAAAGGACACTGGAGATCCAAGACATGCTAATATATATTTCTTGGGTTAAAATCTCACTTTACAATTGCATGGTACTTATTATGTATTTACTATTTGTCATATATTTCAGTTGTTTTTAGTGATTATGTGTTAGTTATATGGCATTACTCTTTTTATTTGTTTATTTATTTATTTATAAGTTTTTATTTGAATTCCAGTTAATTTACATACAGTGTCACATTAGTTTCAGGTGTACAATATAGTGATTCAACATTTGTATACATCACCTGGGACATAGCACTTTTTTTTTTTAAATTTTTTAATGTTTATTTATTTTTGAGAGAAAGAGAGACAGAGACAAAGACAGAGCACAAGTGGGGGAGGGGCATAGAGAGAGGGAAACACAGAATCTGAAGCAGGCTCCAGGCTCTGGGCTGTCAGCACAGAGCCCGACGCGGGGCTCAAGCTCACAGACCGTGAGATCATGACCTGAGCCCAAGTCAGGCGCTTAGCCGACTGAGCCACCCAGGTGCCCCTGGGACATAGCACTTTTTAAAAAAATAACATTTGCCTGTAACTTTTCTGTTTTAACCTTGAATATCACTTTTTAAAAAAAAATTCCAGTATAATTAACACACTGTGCTAGTTTCAGACATATAGTTATTAAGCAATTCTGTGTGTTACTGAGTGCTCATCATGATAACTGCACCCTTAATCCCCTTCACATATTTCACCCATTCCCTCCACTCACCTCCTCTTTGGTACCTATCAGTTTGTTCTCAGTTAAGAGTCTATTCTTTGATTTGTCTCTTTTGTTGTTGTTTTGTTTCTTAAATTCCTCATGAGTGAAATCATATGGCATTTGTCTTTCTCTGGCTGACTTATTTCACTTAGCATTATATTCTCTAGGTCCATCCATTTGGTCGATGGATTTTATTTTTTAGGGCCAAGTAATATTCCATTATATATATATATATATATATATATATATATATATATGTATATATATATATATATACATACACACACACACATCCCCCACATCTTCTTTATCCATTCATCTCTCAGTGGACACTTGGGCTGCTTTCATAATTTGGCTATTGTAAATAATTCTGCAATAAACATATTGCAAAAGCATAAGCATATGCAATAAGCATATATCTTTTAAAATTAGTATTTTTGTATTCTTTGGGTAAATACCCAGTAGTAGAATTATAGGATCATATGGTAATTCTGTTTTTAATTTTTTGAGGAACCTCCATACTGCTTTCCACAGTGGCTGCACTAGTTTGCATTCCCAACAGTGCAAGAGGGTTCCTTTAACTTCACATAGTTACCAACACTTGTTGTTTCTTGTATTTTTTATTTTAACTATTCTGGCAGGTGTAAAGTGATATCTTATTGTGGTTTTGATTTGCATTTCTATGATGATGAGTGATGTTGAGCATCTTTTCATGTGTCTGTTGGGCATCTGTATGGCTTCTTTGGAGGAATGTCTGTTCCTGTCTACTGCCCATCTTTTAATAATTATATCTTTTTTTTTTCTTGGTGTTCAATCTTGTAAGTTCTTTTTTTTAATTTATTCTTCAAGAGAGAGTGTAAGTGGGGGAGGGGCAGAAAGAGGGGGACAGAGGATCCTAAGTGGGCTCTGCACTGACAGGCTGACAGCACCAAGCCCAACATGGGGCTCAAACTCATGAACTGTGAAATCATGACCTGAGCTGAAGTTAGACGCTCAACCAACTGAGCCACCCAGGTGCCCCTCAGCCTTGTGAATTCTTTATAAATTTTGGATATGTCATTTAATAAATTATAAGATGTGTCATTTGGGAATCTCTTCTCTCATTCTGTAGATTGTCTTTTAGTTTTGTTGATTGTTTCCTTTGCTGTGCAGAAGCTATTTATTTATTTATTTATTTATTTATTTATTTATTTATTTTAATGCTTATTTATTTTTGAGAGAGAGAGAGAGAGACAGAGTGTGAGTAGAGGAGGGGCAGAGAGAGAGGGAGACACAGAATCTGAAGCAGGCTCTAGGCTCCGAGCTGTCAGCACAGAGCCCGACGCAGGGCTCAAACTCACAAGCCTTGAGATCATGACCTGAGCCGAAGTCAGCCACCCAATCCACTGTGCCACCCAGACACCCCTATTTATTTATTTTTAAGTAGGCTTCATGCCCATCATGGAGCCCAACATGGGGATTGAACTCATGAGCCTGAGATCAAGAGTTGGATGCTTAACCAGCTGAGCCACCCAGGCATCTCCTGGTTTGTTTGTTTGTAGTTGTTGTTGTTGTTGTTGTTGTTGTTGTTTTGGTAAAGTAGAAGCTTTTTATTTTTATGTAGTACCAATAGTTTATTTTTGCTTTTGTTTCTCTTGCCTCAGGAGACATATCTAGAACAATATTGCTATGGCTGATGTCAGAGAAATTACTGCCTGTCCTCTCTTCTAGGCTTTTCATGGTTTCAGGTCTCACATTTAGGTTCTTAGTCCATTTTTTAAAAAGTTTTATTTATTTATTTTGAGAGAGAGAGAAAGAGAGAGTGAGAGAACATGAGCACAAGCGAGGGAGGGGCAGAGAGAGGAGGAGAGAATCCCAAGCAGGCTGCACAACAGCAGCGTAGAGCTCAGTGCAGGGCTCAAACTTACAAACCGTAAGATTATGACCCAAGATGAAACCAAGAGTCAGACGCCTAACCGACTGAGCTACCCAGGTGCCCCAAGTCCTTAATCCATTTTGAGTTTATTTTGTGTATATGTGAAGTGATTTGGTTTCATTCTTTTGCATGTAGCTGTCCAGTTTTCCCAACACCATTTTTTGAAGAGACTATCTTTTTCCCATTGCATATTCTTGCTTTATCATAGATTAATTGACTATATGATGGTGGGTTTATTTCTGGGTTCTCCATTCTATTTTGTTGATCTATATGTCTTTTTATGTGCCAGTACCATACTGTTTTGATTACTACGGCTTTGTAGTAATATCTTGAAATCTGAGATTGGATACTTCCAGTTTTGTTCTTTTTGAAGATTGCTTTGTTTATTTGGGGTCTTTTGGGATTCCCTACAAATTTTAGGATTACTTGTTCTAGTTCTGTGAAGAATGCTGTTGGTATTTTGCTAGGGATTGCATTAAATTTGTAGATTTCTTTGGGTAGTATGGACATTTTAACAATATTAATTCTTCTAATCCATAAGCATAGTATATCTTTCCATTTGTTTTCTCTTCAATTTCTTTCATCAGTGTTTTATAGTTTTCAAAATACAGGTTTTTCACCTACTTGGTTAGGTTTACTCCTAGGTATTTTATTATTTTTGGTGCATTTGTAAATAGGATTTTCTTAATTTTCTGCTACTTCATTATCAGTGTGTAGAAATGCAACAAATTTCTCCACATTAATTTTGTATCCTGCAATCTTCCTGAATTCACTGATCACTTCTAGTAGTTTTTTTGGTGGAATCTTTAGGGTTTTCTTTTTTTTTCTTTTTTTTTTTTAACATTAACTGCTTTACTTTACTTTTTAATATCTTAGTTTTTTTTTTATATGAAATTTATTGACAAATTGGTTTCCATACAACACCCAGTGCTCATCCCAAAAGGTGCCCTCCTCAATACCCATCACCCACCCTCTCCTCCCTCCCACCCCCCATCAACCCTCATAGGGTTTTCTATATATAGTATCATGTCATCTGCAAATAGGGAAAATTTTACTCCTTTTTTTTACCAATTTGGATGCCTTTTATTTCCTTTTCTTGTCTGATTGCTGTGGCTAGGACTTCCAGACCTATGTTGAATAAAAGTGGTGAGAGTACACATCCTTGTCTTGTTCCTGATCTTAGGGGGAAAGCTCTGTTTTTCACCACTGAGTATGGTGTTCATTGTGGTTTTTCATATGTGGCATTTATTATGTTGAGGTATGTCCCCTCTAAACCTGCTTTGTTGAGGGTTTTTATCATGAATAGATGTTGTATTTTGTCAAAATGCTTTTTCTGCATCTGTTGAAATGATTATGTCATTGTTTATCCTTTCTCTTGTTAATGTGATATATCACATTGGTTGATTTGTGAATATTGAACCACCCTTGTATCCCAACAGTAAATCCCATTTGATTGTGCTGAATGATTTTTTAAATACATTGTTGGATTTGGTTTGTTAATATTTTGTTGAGGATTTTTGCATCTATGTTCATCAGAGATATTGGTCTTTTTTTTTTTTTTTTTTTTTTTTTTTGGTAGTGTCTGTGTCTTATTTTGGTATCAAGGTAATCCTGGCCCCTTGAGTGTTGCTTCTAATTGTGACTTGGCAAGCTTAAGACTGTGCTGGCATTTAGCAAAACTTTTTCCTTGAATATCCTTATTTGAGTTGCTTAAGCAATTTCTGTTCCTCTTTCAAGGAGGAATCAAGTCAAAATCACCCCAAAGGAAAATAGGTAGGACTTTATTCTGAGGTTGGCTTAACTGTTGATGAAGAGGATCCAGGTAGCAATGGATTATACTGTCCCTTGCCACTTAGGCCTGGTGCTTCCTTGGCACAGGGTGAGATGCTTAGAAAGACTTGCTTTTAATTTATGGTGATTAAGGGAGAGCACTCTGTGTACTTGGAGAAGTGGCTCTGCAAAGGGCTACTTTGAATCTAATATACATCAAAGGCCTTGCTTTTGCCTAGATAAAGGTTACATGTGAATTCAAGGTGATATCATTCAAATAATTATTACTGAACAGGTTTAACCCAAGAAAGATTGACCTTACTTACTGAAAATGTGGTTAAAGAATACAGAGGCATATTTGATTTTTCATGGTGATCTGTTCACTTGCATATAAGATTCAGGTATGAATAGATTAATGCAACTACTGTGTGTGGGCTCTATTTGAATATAGCATTTCAATTCTCTGGAAGTGATAACTGCATTATTAGGGTAAAGGATTCTAAAAAGGTAAAGACAATAAATAGGCTAGCTGTGTAAATAAAATTTTTTTTAAGGTTTACTTTTCTTGTGCATGAGCTTATACCAAATATAAATGGTTTGGTATAATTTAGAATAAGAGCCACACTCTTCTGTAGCTTTGGTATCTTAGGGATGCTACATTGTGAGGAAAGAAAGGTCTTTAGCTTTGTTCAGTAGAAGTTGGTAGTAGATCTGAATGCTCAGGTTTCTAGGATTTCAGTGCTCATGATTTTGGAATCGAAGCCTCAGGGTGATAAGGTACTTGGTGTCTGATTTCAGAATTTATCATGATTTTCCTTGACAGTTATGCTTGTAAGATGGAGAATAAATCAGAACATAGGTATGTAAAGTTACTTGAGGAAGCAAACTGCTCTCAGGCCTGCAAGATTTAATTGTAACCTGTTGGAATGTGAAAACTGTGTCAGTCTGAACAGGCCAGATTAACCCTAAAGAAGCATAGAAGATGAAGAGTCACTGAAGCAAAAGTTGGCAGTCACTTGGCCTCTGTGATGGCAGTTTCTCACAGTATGGCATTTTAATGACCATTTAAATCCTCTATACATCTTAGTATCTTGAGATCTCTCTCAGGACTGGCATGGAAATAAAACAGGACAATGGCCAACAGGTACATGAAGAGGTGCTCAGTGTCACTAATTATCAGTGAAATGCAAATTAAAACTGCAGTGAGATAGGCCCTCACAGCTGTTAGAAGGACTGTCATCAAAAAGGTGAGAGAAAACAAATGTTATTAGTGAGAAGGTAGAGAAAAAGGAATCCTTGTGGACTGTTGGTGGGAATATAGTGGTGTGGCCACTGTAGAAAACAGTATGGAGATTCCTCAAAAATTAAAAATAGAAATACTATGTGATCTGGCAGTTTTTCTTCTGGGTATATATCCAAAGGAAACAAAAACAGGATGCTGAAGAGATATCTGTACCCCTGCGTTCATTGCGGCATTATTTATAATAGCCAAGGCATGGAAACAACCTTAGTATCCATTGATAGATGAACGGATAGAGAAAATGTGATACACACACACACACACACACACACACACACACACACACACACGCAGGAATATTAGCCCTAAAAAGGGAAATCCTGCCATTTTGGACAACATGGATGGACCTTGAGAGCATTATGTTAAGTGAAATAAGTCAGACAGACAAATATTGTATAATCTCACTTACATGTGGATTCTAAAAAAAGCCAAACTCCTAGAAATAGAGAGCAGATTGATTGGTGGTTGCTAGAGATGGGGGATGAGGGAAATGGGTATACTTCCAGTAATCAGATAAATAAATTCTGGGGATATAATGACAGCATGGATGACTACAGTTAACAAGACTTATAGTATATTTGAAAGTTGCTAAGAGAGTAGATCTAAATGTTCTCATCTCAAGAAAACAAATTGTAACTATGTGATGTGATGAATGTTAACTAAGCTTAATGTGGTAATCATTTTGTAGTTTATACATATATCAAATCATTATGTTATACACTCCAAGCTAATATAATGTTATATGTCAATTATACCTCAATAAAATTGGGGAAGAAAGAAATGGAACAAATGAGTTTGGTGACTCAGATGTTTAAATGGTGTAAGGTTAAGAAAGCCTGATGTCTCCCAGTTTGAATAAATTCTTGGTCTTAAGGCCTTGAGAGCAGAAGACCAAGTTGAGATTCATCTAGCTTTCTCTTTTTATTTATTTATTTTTTTAATTTTTTTTTCCCAACGTTTATTTATTTTTGGGACAGAGAGAGACAGAGCATGAACGGGGGAGGGGCAGAGAGAGAGGGAGACACAGAATCGGAAACAGGCTCCAGGCTCTGAGCCATCAGCCCAGAGCCTGACGCGGGGCTCGAACTCACGGACCGTGAGATCGTGACCTGGCTGAAGTCAGACGCTTAACCGACTACGCCACCCAGGCGCCCCTAGCTTTCTCTTTTTAGATGACACTCTTATACTGGATCTAGCTTCATTCATTATATTTTATTTGTCTTTACTCATCCACTTTTAAAAATGACTCAGAAAATGCACATAAGAAGTTAGTTTTCAGTACTGATAGAATTAGTAAGGATTCCAATTCAGGACCCTTCTGCCCCGATAGGCATTTAAACGATGTGAAATAGTTATGGTGAAAATTCCCTGAAAAAAATTATTATTCTCATGACTGTTCTTGACAAGTGTAAAGAGTAGTATTCTAATAAGAAATGGAAGGGCAAGGTAAAGTGTGCAGTATGACACTTGGGGGCCTAAGAGGAGGAGTTTGGCATTTCATCTCTTCATGTTTTCTTTATCCAGTTTGATTCAGTGCATCCAACTTTTTTCATTCAATTGAAGTTGGTTTTGAGTTTTTATTGGGGTGGAAACTGTTGAGAAAATGCTGGGGATTTCAGAGGAACCTTGAAGACCGTTTAGGGCAGCAATTTTCAAACTTTTCCTCCTCAGTACTTCAGATGGTCCAGAAGAATAAGCCAAAAGTTGACTGATTTGGGGGCATGTCCCAAAGTGGCTCAGTGCAAACAGAACCTTTTTGTCTTGATTTTAGCTTAAAAAACTATGGGGGGGGGGTGGGAGGCAGAAATCATGGACAATTTACATTCTTAATCATAATATTTGTGTATACATATGTGTACTTAGTGCATGGAAATATAGTGAATAAAAAGTCTTTTTTGACTTTTTTGTTCTAAAAAAGATTTCTGGTTTTGATCACATCCCCTCATCTCTTTATACACTGCTTATGTCCTGTCATTTCCAGAAATGGATCTTGATGGGTCTCAGTCTTAGAAACAGAGGGTTATAGGCTACTTATGTGAGAATTGAATGAGATAAAAAATGAAGATCACCTTACAAAACATAACATGCCTCATTAAGAGTGAGGGTTTTTGTTTTTGTTTTTTTAATCTTAGTGTTCTTTACAACTTAAGTCCTCTCTGATTTGGGTCTTAGGCCCAAGTAAAAATTAATAGAGGAAAAAATATTAGGATTTGGGCTGGAGGCCTCTTGGCTTAGACTTTCTTTGACATGTTCAGGATCAGATACAACAGAGTTAACTAACCTTTGGTATAATTGATGCCCTTGCAGGAGGGAGCACTGGCAGTTGCTGGGTAATTTGAAGACTACTGTGGAGGGTTTGGTGTCAGCCAACAGCCCCAACGTCTGGTCCAAGTATGGTGGCCTGGAGCGGCTTTGTAGGGACATGCAGAGCATCCTCTATCATGGGCTTATCCACGACCAGGTGTGTAGACCTCTTCTTTTTTGCCAGGTTGGCTGCATCATTTGCTGAAAAGAAACAGTTGCATTAAGTTGTTGACAGGGAGAAGATGAAGGCTACTAGTCTGTGAGCCCTTGAAGGTGGGACTGTGGTATGATGATGAGAAGGAAGAGGATAAGGACAATGATGATGAATCCCTAGGATTTTTCTCTTAGGAGCACCCTAGGACACATCAATTACAGAGTATTGTCTTTTTTAGAATACCCTCTGAGCATCATTTATAGACAACTGGTTGATTCTTATGAATGGTAGTTTTAGTTATAGCTTAATTTTTTTAATATAAACTTTATTGATGTTGAGTTTCTTTTCTGTAATATCCTCAAACACTAATAAACTTTGAGTATTAATAAAGAGTAGAATATAATAATACATAATGATTTTTGCTTTATCTTTTGCATTTACTTCATTTGCAGTGTTTTAAATAAGGTTTGGATCTGAATAAAATTGTCAAGTGAGTCATTGGCTCTAGTATCCTCCTACTTAAAAAATCAGACATCACAGGGGTGCCTTGGTGGCTCAGTTGGTTAAGTGTCTGACTTCGGCTCAGGACATGATCTCACGGTTTGTGGGTATGAGCCCCGCATCGGACTCTGCTGACAGCTCGGAGCCTGGAGCCTGCTTCAGATTCTGTGTCTCCCCTCTTTCTGCTCCTCTCCAGCTCATGCTGTCTTTCTGTCTCTCTCAAAAATATAAATAAAATTTAAAAAAATTTTTTTAAATCAGACCTCACAAATAATGTGCATAGGCTTGTATTCCTAAACAACTCCTCCGTATCCCATATCAGAGTCTAGTATTCTTCCCCGGAACTCTTTCCCTAGAGCTAAGCTTGTCTTTCTCTTTTCTAATCAGAATTTATTCTCAAGCAGTCACATTGAAAAAAAGCTAACTAATTGGTGTTAAGGTATTTATAGTTGATAGGATTTAATATGCTACCCTTCCTTCTAAAAATATATGTGTATTATCTCTGAACAGTATCTTCAAACTAACGTTCCTGTTTGACATTTTCAGAATTCAGTGGAGAAGTTGGCTTAGGTTAGATTTTCTTTATTCAGAGTAAGTTCTGAAAGTGAGGCTCTCTCAAAGCGATTCTTAATGGTCATTGTTATTTAAACACCATTCTAGACATTTGGAGGCAACATTGTGTGGTAGCCTGACAAAAGTCTTTGGGATCAGATAGAACCTGGATTGAAATCTAGACTCATTTCTCAGGTCCTTGGGGAAAAAATGACATAGTAGTTACAATTATAGACTCTTGAGTCAGACTGTTCATATTTTAATCTCAGCTTCAGAACTATGTGGTATTGGGTAAGTTATTTCTTTGTGCCTCTGTTTCCTCATTTGTAAAATGAGGTAACACTGATACCTACCTGATTGAATTATTGTGAGAATTAAATGAGATAATATACATGAAAAGCTTTAAAAAACATAAGCTGACAGTTGATCTTAACTGTTAGGTAATAATTTTTTTGAGGCTTGCTTTTCTCATCTATAAAAATGAGAATAATGTTATTTATATCATGTTTGATGGAAAGATTAAATGAAATAGCATACAAATTTACCTAGTGCAGTTTGTGGCACATACAAAATTAAAGAAACATTTATTAATTATTTCCTAAGTTTCAAGTTACATGTAGTCCTATAAAAAATAGTTATGAAGACTGGAATTTATAAAATAAATAACCCACTGCAATCTGGCTTTTGCCCTTACAGCTGGTGATCTTGTTACTGAAGTTTAAGTAAAATGATGTCCATGTTACCAGATCCATGAACATTTCTTCCCTTTTGAACACTGTCTTATGTTCTTCGTTGTTGACCATCATCACACCATGACTTGTATAGCATTATTATCTTCTAATGTCGTAGAGTCCTTCTGCTACCCCTGTGACCATTCCTTCTTAGTTTCTTTCCCTGGAATCTCTTCTTTTTGGGTTTTAGTTTTTAATGGGATTCTGTCCTATGTCCTTATCTCTTTTTACTCTGTACGTTTACCTGCAACAGCTTCATCCACTTGCATTGTGTTAACTATCACCTTTGTACTAAAGACCCCTAGCTCAGACACCTCTCCTGAACTCCAGATCCATAAGACAAGCTGTCTGCTATACATTATCATCTGGCTCTTTGTCCTGTAGGCTAAGCACAGCATGACCCAAAACAAACTTATTTTCCTCATGAGATTGCCCTTTCTCCTATTTTTAACACTGATTTGTGGCATTGCTAGCCACTCAGGTCTCCCAAGCCAGAAACTTGGGAATCCTGCCACATGTTTTACAAAAACTCTATACAAGTTTCCCAGGCTGATGACCAAAATAACTACTAGATCAGTGGCACTTGGTGAGTGGTTAAGTACTTGCATCTTGGTAGCAAAAAGGTTCTCTCCTTGGTTCTATTACTAATTTTACATTGTCATCTAGAGTAATCACTTTACCATATTACAAGATGGTTTTACCATCTGTGCCAGAAAAAGAAAATGTCTTTTTTCTTAGAAAACGATTTCATGAAATAGTAAAGTCAATGGAGTTCCAAATGAAGGATGCTTGGTAAATGCAAACCAATATTAACATATCTTGTTACAGTTATTAATAAGTGATATCTGTGAGAGCATATGGTCATCGAAATGAAAAATATTAAAGTATATGGTCATCTGCAAAATAGCAGTAGTGTTAATTAGTGAAAGCAAACCAGGCAAATATGTCATACACACACTTTTCAACTATAGGCTCTAATGGAAAGAATCAAAACCAAAAGATCAATACCAATTTCACTGCTGCTTTGTTCTGCCTTGTGAAGACCTAACAATTAATGTCTGTGTCAAGGACTTATTTTTCCCTTTCATTTCCTCCCTAAAGATTAAGGCTTTCAAAGGCTTCTGGCTGCTGCGTCATCAGGAAGCTATTCTGGGTGTTGTGCCCTTGGAGAGGGGGAAGGGATACAGTGATTCATGCTGGTCATATCTATTCTGTGCTTTTAAAGGATGTGTTATGGAATGTGAACTTTATTTTTTTAAATCACTCAGGGCCTTTGGAAAGCTATGATATCATGACCATATTCTTAGAGGTATCTCATTTTCCCTGACAGCCTGCATCTGGGCTACCTTTTAGTTTTTCCATAAGGCAAGGCATATTTGATCATTTCTTTTCTACTGCTTAGAAATGTGGAGACACTCAGTCTCTAAGATTCCTCAGCTGAATAGGAGAAGTAAAAAGATCCCCCTCTTTTCCACCACCAAGAAGAAACCTTTTCTTGGCAATATAGGCAGCCCAATTTAAAAAATAACAATAATAACAGAAAAGACTTGTGTGTATTTTTCTTTTCTGAATATATAAGTAGTATATGTTTTTAATTTGTTGAAAATTTGGAAAATACCAAAAAAGAATTTGGAGAAAGTAAACATCACCCTCAATACCAACTAATAACAATCACTCTTTAACATTTTGATAGATCTTCTTATTTTTTTCTATGCATTTGTGTGCTTTTTAAAATATTAAGATCGTACTATATATGTCATTCTGTAACTTGCTTTAAAATATTTAATTTTTAAAATAAACAGTACATTTATATGCTTAACACAAGAAGCATAAAACTGTATTCAGTGAAACATCTTCTTTCCTTTCAATCCTTTAGGTAACTTCTGTTTACCAGTTTATTTCTAAAGAATTTTTATGTTTGTAAGAGAAAATATGAATAATTTTCTTTGCTACACCTCCTGATTTTTCACACAAATAAAAGCATGCTATAATTACTATTCTGCATCTTGGCTTTTCCTTGATAGGTCTTGTAATTCATTCCAAGTCATCATATAAAGTGCTTTTTCTTTTTTACAGCTGTCATTTTATAATATTCCATTGTGTGTATGTACCATAATTTACTTAACCAGTCCCCTGATAATGGGCTTTTAGATTACTTCCAATCATTTGCAGTTAGTAACAGTGCTACAGCAAATAACCTTGTGTATAGGTCATTTTGCCCTTTACCGTAGGATATTCCTAGAAGTAGAATTTTTAGGCCAAAGGGTAGGTACATTTCAATTTTGATAGGTATTGCTAAATTGTTCTCCAGGAAGTTATGTCACCAACGATGTAGAAGAGTTCTCCATACCCATGCCAATATTAAACTGTAAACTATCACCAGTATGATAGGTAAAAAGTTATATTCCTCTTATTAAGAAAAATGTTTATGAGAACCATTATTGTTCCATGAACTCTTTCCTATTCCCTCCCTCCCCCTGCCCCGTTTTCCTTAGATTCTTTTCCTATGGATTTGTAGGAGTTCCTTATTCATTAATGGAATTAATCCTTTGTCTGTAATGTGAGTTACAAATATTTTTTTCCTAGTTTGTCTTTTGCCATTTCATATGGTGGCTTTTTACTATACAGAAACATCTGATTTTTAGTAAGTCAGATTAATCATTTCTCTCAGGGCTTCTGGGCTCTGTATGATGCTCTGAAAGGGCTTCCCACTGTAACATTATTAAAAATGTTTCTCGATGGTTTCTTCTGTTAATGGCTTAATTTTTTACATTTAAACCATTTCATCTGTAATTTATTTTGAATATACTTAATCCTCTTGGCACACAGATCTATTTCTGATTATTTATTGTGGTCTGTTGTTCTATTTGTCTACCATCACCGCTCAATTTTAATTATTGTAGCTTTTCATTATGATAGGAATTGTCCTTCACTTGTACAGTATGTTTTGTTGGTTGTTGATCTTCCCCCCAATATTCAAGTATTTGTCATTTTATTTATTATTATTATTTTAAAATATAATTTATTGTCAAATTGGCTAACATACAATGTGTAAAGTGTGCTCTTGGTTTTTGGGGTAGATTCCCGTGGTTCATCACTTACGTACAACACCCAGTGCTCATCTTTTGTCATTTTATTTACCCCTTAACCACTACATCAATTTTTGGCTTAGGACAGGAAAAGCCTTCTTATACAATGTGATCTGGATCATTAGATGATTGATTAAGTGAGGGCAATTGAAGAGTCACTCAAACATGTTATGTTATGTTATGTTACGTTACGTTACGTTACGTTACGTTACGTTATGTTATATTATAACATCTAAATTTATATTTATTCAACAGTCCTTGGATATAGGACCGAAACCTTTTCTGGGAGCATGGATCCACTGATGGAATTTCATATCATCTTTCCTGAATAAATTGCACTCATAATACATGAAACAGGGCTTCCAGTTTTAATTTCTTTCTGCTAGACTAGCAATTTAAAGATCCTATAATATGAGTATAAAACTTTCTACATTTTTAGGGGTTTTTTTCTCTTTAACTTCGAAAGTTGTCTTGCCTCTATGTAATTTGACATCAAGTTTTTATTGAAGTTTTTGTTTGGGCATACATTTTCAGCTCCTCTGGGTAAATACCAAGTAGTATGATTGCTGGATCATATGGTAAGAGTATGTTTAGGTTTGTAAGAAACTATCAAACTATCTTCCAAAGTAGCTGTACCATTTTGCATTGTCACCAGCAATAAATGAGAGTTCCTTTTGTTCCATATCCTCACTAGTATTTAATGTTGGCATTGTTCTGGATTTGGGCTGTTCTAATATAGGTGTATAGTGGTATAGTGTTGTTTTAATTTACATCTCCCTAATGACATATAATGTGGTATGTCTTTTCATGTGCTTATTTGTCCTCTGTATATCTTCTTTGGTGAGGTGTCTGTCAAAGCCTTTGGCCCATTTTTAAAATCAGATTGTTTAATTTTTTTTCTTTTTTCTTTCTTAAATGTTTATTTTTGAGAGAGACAGAGTGCAAGTGGGGGGGGGGTGGGGAGAAAGAGAGAGAATTTGAAACAGAGCTCCAGGCTCTGAGCTGTCAGCACAGAGCCCAATGCAGAACTCAAACTTGGGAACACTGAGATCATGACCTAGGCCGAAGTCAAACACTTAACCGACTGAGCCACCCAGTTGCCCCAGATTGTTTTCTTATTGTTGTGTCTTAAGAATTCTTCATATATTTTGGGTAACATTTCTTTATCAGATGGGCCATTGCAAATATTTTCTCCCAGTTTGTCGTCTCTCTTCTCATTCTCTTGACATTGTTGGTCATAGAGCAGAAGTTTTTAATTTTAGTGAAATCCAGCTTATCAGTTCTTTGTTTCATGGATCATACTTTTGGTTTTGTATCAAAAAGTCATCACCATACCCAGCGACATCTAGGTTTTCTCCTGTGTTACCTTCTAGGAGACTTATAGTTTTGCATTTCACATTTATATCTATGATTCATTTTAACTTAAGTTTTGTGACAGGTGTGAGGTCTGTATCTAGATTCATTTTTTTTTCGTGTGAATGTCCAGTGTTTTAGCACCATGTTGAAAAGACTGTCATTGCTCTATTGTATTGCCTTTGCTCCCTTGTCAAAGATTAGTTTATTCTATCTATGTGCATCTGTCTCTGAGCTCTCTATTCTGTTTCACTGATCTATTTGTCTTTTTTTTTTTTTTTTTTTTTTGCCAATACTCCACTACCTTGATTACTGTGCCTTTATTGTAAGTCTTGAAGTCAGATAGTGTCAGTCATTTTTGAAGAAAAACTTTGCTCTTGTCTTTCAAAACTGTTTTAGCTATTCTGGGTCTTCTGCTTCTCCATATAAACTTTATTATTATTATTTTTTAATGCTTATGTGTTTATTTTGAGAGTGAAAAAGAGAGAGCACAAGTGGGGGAGAGGCAGAGAGAGAGGGAGACAGAGAGAATCCCAAGCAGGCTCCTCATTGTCGTCGCAGAGCCCAAATGGGGCTTGATCTCATGGTTCGTGAGATCACAGCCAGAGGTGAAATCCGGAGTTGGAGGCTTAATCAACTGAGCCACCCCAGGGGCCCCCTCCATATAAACTTTAGAATCAGTCTGTTGGTATCCACAAAATGACTTGCTGGAATTTTGATTGGATTGCATTGAATCTATAGCTCTAGTTGGAAAGAACTGACATTTGACAGTATTGTCTTAATATCCATTAACATGGATTATCTCTGTACTTAGTTCTTTGCTGTTTTTCATCGGTGTTTTGAGGTTTTCTTCCTATAGATCTTGTACATATTTCATTTTGGGGAGTGCTAGAGTAAATGGTAATATGTTTTTAATTTCAAATTCCACTTTTCATTGCTGATGTATAGGAAAGTGGTTGACTTTTGATATTAGCCTTGCATCCTGTGACCTTGCTATAATTACCTACTAGTTCTAGGAACTTTTTTGGTTAATTCTTTAGAATTTTCTACTTAGATGATCATGTTATCTTGAACAAAAACAGTTTTATTTCTTCCTTCCAAATATGTATACTTTTTATTTCCTTTTTTTTTTTTCTTAGTGCCCTAGCTAGGACTTTAATAAGATGTCAAAAGTAGTGGGGAGAGGGGACATCCTTGCTTTGTTTCTGATCTTAGTGGGAAAGCTATGAGCTTCTCGCCATTAAGTATGATGATACCTGTAGGTTTTTGTAGATATTCTTTTATCAATTTGAGGAAGTTACCTTCGATTCCTAGTTTACTGAGAGTTTTTATTATGAATGAGTGTTAGACTTTGTCAAATGCTTTTTCTGCATCTATTGATGTGATCATGTGATTTTTCTTATTTGGCTGTTGATGTGATGGATTCCAGTCTTGATTTTGGAATGTTAAACCAGCCTTGCATACCTGGGGTAAATCTTACTTTGTTATAGTGTATAATTCTTTCTATACAGTGTTGGATTTGATTTGCTAATGTTTTGTTGAGGACTTTTGCATCTGTGTTCATGGGAGGTATTGGTCCATAGTTTTCTTGTGATTTTTTTTTTTCTGGTTTTGGAAAATTAGGGTAATTCTGGCCTTGTAGAATGATTTGGGGAAGTATTTTCTTCTGCTTCCATCTTCTTATAGGCATTATAAGGAATTGGTATAATTAAATGTTTAGTAGAACTCACCAGTGAACCCATCTAGGCCTGGTGCTTCTGGTTTTGGAAGGTTATTAATTGTTGATTCCATTTTTTTTTTTAGTAGATATAGGCCTACTCAAATTATCTAGTTCTTCTTGGTGAGATTTGGCAGATCATGTCTTTCAAGGAATCGATCCATTTCATCTAGGTTATCATGCCACTGAGCATAGAGTTGTTTATAGTATTCCTTTGTAATGTCCACGAGATCTGTAGTGTTGTCCCCAATTTTATTTCTGAGTTAGCCTAGAGTTTTGCCTAAAACAAGGAAACCAAGTTTAGATGCTATTCACATAGATATGACATAACCAGGAAATGTGCTGGATTTGATATCCCACTATTGACCACCCTGGCCACTCAGTGTCCACTAAGCCACAGAGCAGGGATCAGAAACACTGCTACATTGCTACCAAAATATTAAAGGTCTTCATGATTCTAGTTGGCAAAAAAGTCTGTACATCTGACACCTGACACTTCTAATTCTCGCTTTTACCTTCCCAGTCTAGGTGAGAAAGCCACTGACATTTGAGATGATTCTTTTTTTTTTTTTTTTAATGTTTATTTATTTTTGAGACAGAGAGAGACAGAGCATGAATGGGGGAGGGTCAGAGAGAGAGGGAGACACAGAATCTGAAGCAGGCTCCAGGCTCTGAGGTGTTAGCACAGAGCCAGATGCGGGGCTCGAACTCACGGACTGTGAGATCATGACCTGAGCCAAAGTCGGAAGGAAGCTCAACCGACTGAACCACCCAGGCGCCCTGAGATGATTCTTGAGTCACATATTAAGATCTGATTTAAGGACTCTTTCTAGGCTGTTTATTTTGTTCCATTGGTTGGTCTGCCTCTTAATGCTTGTACTAGTTTTGTATCTCTAAATTATTTAGATTTCAGTTTTAACCTGTGCCCAGTCATCTCAGAAAGGATTCCCCAAAAATAAGAATTAGATTTTCTTAGTGTAAACATTTTGCTATCATGTTCAGACTTCCTCCAGTGTGAGACTATTTTATCTAGAAGTGTGAGACTACTTTATCTAGAATTGCTCATTTCTTTGACTCCCTGACCTTGGAAGCATGGGAAAAGCAGGTCTTTCCTTACCTGATTTTGCAGTAGGAACTAAAGACATCTGTCTCTGACTTCTAACGAATAACTCTTCACCAATTTTAAGATTTACCTTCGAAGTGTTCGTAGTATCCACAGATGTATATGATCATAGATCTTGATTTATGGATTCTCCTGAATAAAAAGTGATTAACAGCTCTTTCCAAAAAAAAAAAAAAAAAAGATTTACCTTCGAGGGCTTCAGTGGTGGAGAGACGAGGGAGAGATCAGATCACTTTCATTGTATAACCTTCTCTATCATATGCATGCATTACCAGTTCAAAAGAACAGTTAAAACAATTTTTAACAATTATCCTTAAAAAGGGTGAACATGAGTATATATCCTTTTGATTGTTGCTAAGAACCTTTGTTGAGGTAAGGGAAGCTTATGCTCTCCCCCTCGCCCTCTCTTTGAATTGGTCTAAAATGGTAGATTTCTTCACCTTGTATGTTCCCATAGGAGGTGTGTTGCCGCCAGACTGACTACTGGCAATTTGTGAAGGACATCCGATGGCTCAGTCCGCACTCAGCCCTTCACGTGGAGAAGGTAAGAAGTGAAAAGTAACCGCAGGGCCATGTTGTTTGATGTTCTGTCTGGAGAGTCTCCTAGGCTAGAAAGATGGCGTGTGTTAAGTTTCCTATTAACCGAGGAAAGGAAACTATGTCTGTAAGACTAATCTGGAGGGCTCGAGGGGAGGATTGTTTACTTAAAAAAATAATAAACCTTACAAATACATTGCTCCAGGCCTTTTTCTGTACTCTGGGGAAGAGATGAAAAAGTTTTGTTATCTTCAAAAGATCTGCATATTAGGAGGAGAATGAAGCTGTTCAAAATCCTAGGAAAATGGCAAGATTCCCTGAAGTAGTTGGGGAAGCAGGACTGAGATGCTGATAACTACGTGAGGAGAAGAGGAGCCATCATTTGGAAAGAAATGGAGATTTCTGGAGGCCAGCGTCAAATAGAGCCGAACGTGTTCCTGAACAACAGCTTTAGCTACCATTGTAGGACTTTACTCTCCTGAGTAAACAGGAGAGTACCTGTTAGCTTAGCTCAACAGAGTACCCTTCATTTCCAAGTAGGGAAACAGCTCATGGAGGTTAGTGACTTGGCCAGAGTTACACAGCTAGCTCCAGATCAGTCACTGCCAAATGTACATATCTATTTATTTAACTCTTCAGTATGGAAAATCTCAAATACATACAAAATTAATGAGAAAAATGTAATGAACCCTGAAATATCCATTACTCATCTTCAGTATCTGTTAATAGCTGGCAGTCTTATTTCATGTATATCCCACCTACTGCAGGTTCATCACTGAGATGATGTCAGGAGAAGTAATTTGTTTTTAAATGATCAGGGAACCAAATCACAAGATGTCAGACTGGCCCTTTTTGTGAAGAAAAGGCCAGAGCCCAGTGGTTTTTCTTATGTGGATTTTCTTTGTCCTTCTCACTTTATTTTTCTTAACCACCACTCCCTCTCACCCCAGCTAACTTTCTTTTCTAAAATATATTGCCATAGTCATTTCTTCTTGGAAGCTGCCTGAAATTGCCATCCATACATGTTTTGCACTGAACCTGGGCTATGAGTCCTTGCTTTTGTTTATTTATTATTATTTTTTTAATGTTTGTATTTATTTTTGAGAGAGAAAAGAGAGAGCATGAGCGGGGGAGGGGCAGAGAGAGAGGGAGACACAGAATCTGAAGCAGGCTCCAGGCTTTGAGCTGTCAGCACAGAGTGTGATGCGGGGCTCAAACTCACAAACTGTGAGATCACGACCTGAGCCAAAGTCAGACATTTAACTGGCTGAGCCATCCAGGAACCCCAGACCTTGCTTTTAGAAATAGTCAAGTAGAAGGAGGTTCCAAATAGAGAATGCTGTGACTACAGCCAGAAAGAGACACTCAGATGGCTTCTCTTTGGTGGAGAATCTTAGGTGGTGTCTTCCCAGATCCTTTCCCCCAGGTTTTTGTGCATTATTTTCTAGAGGCCACCTAAAATGGAGGACTCTGTGAAAGAAGCCAAGAGGTCAAGTTTATCCCTCCTCAGAGTACCACAGGATCATGTCTCTTTGGAGTTAGAACATAAAGAGACAGATGTAGCAGCTTTGTCCTCTCCTGGAGCTGCATATCAGGTCTTAACTGCTTAGTCCCTCTGCAGTGGCCCAATCAGCAGTGGAACCACTAATCCCTTCATTCCTGCTCCTCCTTCAGTAACCTCTAAATACTAGCTGGAGGAAAAGTATCTCTGATTGCCTCCTCTTCCCTTTCTCAATTTGGTTCTCAGGTCATTATGCCTCAGTCTTGCTGTCTTTACCAGGATGCATGTTTTGACTCATGCCTCTTTGCCTCCCAGTTCATCAGCTTGCACGAGAATGGCCAGAGCAGCACCGAAGGTGTGAGTGAGCATGCTGTTGCAAAGTTGTGGCTGCAGCATAGCTTGCAGTGCCACTGTCTCTCAGCCCAGCTCCGACCTCTGCTTGGGGATAGACAATATATCAGAAAATTCTACACAGGTAGGTGGAGGTCACTTAGCCAGGATTGTTGCATATACTTCTTCATCTCTTCCACTCTACTCTTCCTTTACAGACTGACTCTCACCCCAGAGCCCCATACTTTCACTTGGTGCCAATAGAGATTCTCAACAGAGACACACATCCAGTCTTCTCTCTCATCTCCTGTGTAAAACACAATCAGACTTTATGCTAAGGTATTCCCCTACCTCCATATACACAAACCGATGAGAAAAACCCCCATTTATGGAGAGTTTCCTGTGTGCCAATCACCGTTACATGCTTTTTATACATCTGATCTTCCCAATAGCCCCAAGACCTGGGTATTAATACCTCTGTTTTCCAATCAGAGAAGCAGAGCCCGAGGAGATTAGGTGACTTGGCCAAAGTCACCTAGAGCCAGGATTCAAATCTGGGACTTTATGACTTTGAAGCCTCTTGTTGTATCCTCTCTATTATACAGCATGTCACTTAGCCTATTTGTAGTAGTGTAGTAGTTACTATACTTTGTCACTGATTCTCCTTCTCTTTGTAGTGGTATGATTCTCCTTAGGTCATTTTTACCCTTTGTCTCCTTCCTTCCCTGAGCCCCTCCCAGGCTGTACAGGGAAGCTAAAGTTCTCCCTGTTGGGCTCCATCACAGCAGTAGCCCTTTTCTCCCCAGATACTGCTTTCCTGCTAAGCAACGCCCACGTCACGGCCATGCTCCAATGCCTGGAAGCAGTGGAACAGAACAACCCCCGCCTCCTGGCTCAAATTGATGCATCTATGGTAAGGGGGCAAGGAGTTATCACTGTCTGTGCTGGGCCCCTGGACCTCATCATGGTACAACTCTCTGTAGCAAACTGCTTCTTTGCTTAGGCAGTTGTGAACTAAAAGTCTTTCATTAGGAAAAAAAAAAATACTTCAAGAAGAAGGGGAGGTACTGTTAAGTATTTATTGAAGTAAAAAGTCTAAGCTTAGGTCTGTTTAAGGAGGGACGTGTCTTTTTTTTTTTTTTTTTTTTTTTGATGTTTGTTTATTTTTGAGACAGAGAGAGAGAGACAGAGCACAAACAAGGGAGGGGCAGAGAGAGAGGGAGACACAGAATCTGAAGCAGGCTCCAGGCTCTGAGCTGTCAGTGCAGAGCCCAACACAGGGCTTGAACTCATGAACCATGAGATCATGACCTACTCTGGCTGAAGTCAGACACTTAACCAACTGAGCCACCCAGGCTCCCTGGGAGATGTCTATTTTTTAAACCCTTTAAAAAAAATCCTTAGTCTGAGTAAGCATGTCCTGAAGGGCAGGCTTGACAAGCTGAGGGGAAGAGGATGATTTTGAATCAGGAGTAGGATTTATAGGGTCAGAACTAGTATGACCTGGTGTTACACAGGATCATTTTTGTCCTTGAAGTATAAAGATAGTTTTGTTGTTAATTGTTAACCCTTCGATTCACTTGCCCTATCACTAATATCAGTGCCTCAGTTAGAATGGAATCATAGGCCCTACTTCTTTTTGGGAGGGATCCCCTATCTCTCTTAGTTTTAAATTTCTTTATTTTTTTTTAAGTTTATTTATATATTTTGAGGGGCGCTTGGGTGACTTAGTCGGTTAAGCACCTGACTTCAGCTCAGGTCATGATCTCATGGTTGGAAGGGTTTGAGCCTTTTGTTGGTCTGTGTGCTGATAGCTCGGAGCCTGGAGCCTGCTTAAGATTCTGTGTCTCTGGCTCTTTCTGCCCCTCCCCCAGTCATGCTCTGTCTCTCTCTTTTTCTCAAAGATAAATAAACATTAAAAAAAGTTTTTAAGTTTGGAGAGCCTGGGTGGCTCAGTCAGCTAAGCGCCTGACTTTGGCTCAGGTCATGATCTCACGGTTTGTGGGTCCGAGCCCCGTGTCGGGCTCTGTGCTGACAACTCAGAGCCTGGAGCCTGCTTCAGATTCTGTGTCTCCCTCTCTCTCTGCCCCTCCCCTGCTCACATGCACTCTCTCTCTCTCTCTCTCTCTCTCTCTCTCTCTCAAAAATAAATAAACATTAAAAAAAGCTTTTTTTTTAAAAAAAAGGATCTGGGAAGACACCACGTAAAAAAAGCTTTTTAATGTTTATTTATTTTTGAGAGAGAGAGAGAGAGAGAGAGAAAGAATCAGAGTGTGAGCGGGGGAGAGGCAGAGAGAGAGGGAGAGAGAGAGAGAATCCCAAGCAGGCTCCACACTGTCAGCACAGAGCCTGATGAGGGGCTTGAACCCACGGACCACAAGATCATGAGTGGAGATGAAATCAAGAGTTGGATGCTTAACCGACTAGGCTATCCAGGTGGCCCTCTTGGTTTTAAATTGTGATTCTTAGTTACCAGTACCAGGCTTGGTGCCAGGCACCATACATGCACCATCTCATTTAATTCTCACAGCTCTATAAGGTAGGCATTAATCTCATTTTATAAAGGAGACCAACTGAGGGACAGAGTAGATAAGTCACTTGCTCAAAGTTTATATGATATGAACCCTGATATGTCTGATTTCTTTTTTTTTTTTTTCAACGTTTTTTATTTATTTTTGGGACAGAGAGAGACAGAGCATGAACGGGGGAGGGGCAGAGAGAGAGGGAGACACAGAATCGGAAACAGGCTCCAGGGTCTGAGCCATCAGCCCAGAGCCCGACGCGGGGCTCGAACTCACGGACCGCGAGATCGTGACCTGGCTGAAGTCGGACGCTTAACCGACTGCGCCACCCAGGCGCCCCTGTCTGATTTCTGACTCTATGTGCATAGTCTTAAGAATTTTGTTATGCTGCTACTAAGATAAAGCCCTCCGGGTGTCCCGTCTAGGACTCCAGTTTCAGAAGCTGTGGTGTATGGCAGGACTTCTAGGTTTTCAAAATTGTATGCTCTAATAGAGCAATAGAGTGGTATGCCATATCTACAGGCTCTGGCTGCAGTTCAGGCCTGCGGCCAAAGGTCAGCTTCCACCAGCATTACTATAGTGCTGAGTGCTCCTTCTCTGAGGGCCTCTGTCCTGGACTCCAACATGTGTTTTTTTTTTGTAGTTTGCCAGAAAGCATGAGAGCCCGCTGCTGGTAACAAAGAGCCAGAGCCTGACAGCTCTGCCTGGTTCCACGTACACTCCTCCAACCAGCTATGCTCAGCATTCCTACTTCGGGTCCTTCTCCAGCCTCCACCAGTCCGTACCCAGCCACAGCTCAGGTACGGGGGCAGGAAGGATAATTATGACATGTATGCCGAGCCCCGGAACAAGTAGAGGATTTTGTGGGTGCAAACAGGAAAGGTGTAGCTAGAGCTTTGACTTGGTGCAGTTCGTCATATTTCGTGTCTTGATAAAGGATATCTTAAAAAGTTATATAGCGACCAGTCTAAGATAATTCAATGGAAGCATTAAAGTAACAGAGGAAAGAGATGTTTTTAGATTCCCCTGGATTTCTAATTGCCAAGAAGACATTTCTTCTTGCCAAGTGCCAAGAAGACATTTCAATAATAATAGCTAACACTTACTGAGCACCAACTGTGTGCCAGGCTCTGTTATATTTATATATATTATTTCATTTGATCCTCAAAACAGTCCTGTGCAGTAGGTGTTGTTATTATTGCCCATTTTACAGATGAGGAATGAACACCAATAAACAATGAAGCTACTGTATCAAGAGCACATGCTCTTACCTTACCTGGCTTACTTCCTTCTAGATAAGTTTTGCTAACAGAAGAGACTCATAAATATGGAGAACAAACTGAGGGTTACTGGAGGGGTTGTGGGAGGGGGGATGGGCTAAATGGGTAAGGGGCACTAAGGAATCTACTCCTGAAATCATTGTTGCACTAGATGCTAACTAATTTGGATGTAAATTTTAAAAAATAAAAAAAAAAATAAAAAAGTTTTGCTTACCTCACATGACGAACCTTTTCTGAGGTGGTACTGGGCACCCAGTAATGATAGGGAGGTAGGTCCTTAGTTGTAGAGAAGCCTTTCATATGTACCAAAGATTTCCAGCTCACCTTTTCTTCCCTTTTTATATCCTAGAAAGAAGATCGACTTCCTTTTCACTCTCTGGCCCTCCCCGGAAACCTCAGGAAAGCAGAGAGCACGTCTCACCAGCACAGGATCAACCTAGCCAAGCCTCACTGCTTCCAGCCTCTACATTAGCCAGGGATTCCCCCTCAACTCCAAATGAGATGAGCTCTAGCACACTGACCAGCCCCCTAGAAGCATCCTGGGTCAGCAGCCAGAATAATTCCCCAAGTGATGCCAGTGAGGGGCCCGAGTACTTAGCCATCGGCAACCTGGACCCCCGAGGCCGGACCGCCAGCTGTCAGAGTCACAGCAGCAATGCTGAGAGCAGCAGCTCCAACTTGTTCTCCTCCAGCAGCTCGCAGAAGCCAGACTCTGCTGCTTCTTCCCTAGGCGAGCAGGAGGGAGGTGGGCAGAGCCAGCTGTCCGGCGTCCTTCGCAGGTCCAGCTTCTCAGAGGGGCAGACGTTCACTGTTACCAGTGGAACAAAGAAGAGCCATACTCGCTCCCATTCGGATACCAACATTGCCTCCAGAGGAGCCCCAGGTAATGATAGTCACCAGTCCCTAGTTAGTGACTTATGTTTCTGATGACATGATGGGTATCCTGCTTATAATGAAAGAGAGAAGTTTATAATGTTATACGAATACCCAAGAAATCGGAGACTATTTATATTTGTTTCTTTATACGTTGCTAACTAGTAAATGTTTTCCTGAATTCTTTCACCAGTTCCTTAGCATCAGAGGATAGTGTGGCTTGTTACAGTTTGAGTTTTTAATGTTTCTCTCTGGCAGAGGGGAATTACTAATGAGCTTTAAAAATAATCCCATTAAATTCCTCCCCTTTCTGTGATTCCTGAGAAGTTTGGTTAGGTGTCATACTAGTACAAGAGGGGCTAAGTGATATTGGGGTTTCCTCATTAAAACTAGGGATATAGTGAGTGTGGGATGATGTGATCTAGGAAACAAGTAGGTGGGGCTGGCCGTTGCATCACTAATTCAGGTTGGAAGGCCATCAGGTGAGGGGCCCTGGCCTTTGGGCCCTTCCTCACACAAATAGCAGCTGCTAAGCAGAGCACAGCCTTGGCTCGAGAGAGGTGGGGCTCACTGCTTTTGCCATCTCCCTGCCATCTTCTGTCATGGGTTCTTAGTGTCTGGCAGGCTTTGGTTGGGTTTCATTTGTAGGAGAGTCTCCATAACAGCAAGTATAAGATGGATCTCTGTGCTCAGAGCCAGTTCTGGGTAGGAAAACTCCAGAAATAAAATATAAAAATAAAATATAGAAAATTTTGAAAAAGCAAAAGAGGAAGATTTCCTTTAGCAACTGGAGCTGCCATTGATTTCTCTTTGTAATTTCTAGAAAGGTGAGAGCTGAGGCCCTCATCCAAAACTTCTGAGTGACAAACTTTTTTTTCCATTTTCTACTCAAGATGCGGTTCTGCTTATTGGAACTCTTCAGGAAAAAAAAAATTCCAAATCAAAGCCTGTCTTCCCACAAGCTTTCTTAGATGTGAAGAGTATTAGGGTTAGCGCCTCGCTTCACATCTCCTGCTGCTGGCCTGCTGTCTACTGTACTCCAGGCCACTGGTCTTTGAGCGTGGGATGCTTCCCTGCCCCCATTCTTGAATCCATGTGGATTCCAGAAACCATGGTAACCTGCATTGGGAAGGGGAGCAGAGAAAACCTAAGCAAAAGGGTCTGAGGGAGAGGGGGTCGTGTGTAGATTCTTGTATGAGTCAGCTACTATGGTTCAGTAGCTGAGTACTTCAGCACCAGGGTTCCCTCTTGGGAGTTAGGTCCCTACCTCCGCTAGATAAAAGGACACTCTTTTTCTCACTCTCTCTGTTCTCATTTCCTCTCTTTGGACTCTCCTCTGCACCTGTCTGTCTACATACAGGAGGCCCCAGGAATATCACCATTATAGTTGAAGATCCCATTGCAGGTTTGGGAGCCAGTCCTTCTTTCTGTCTGCCACCTCCTCCTCCTCCTCTGTGACCATCTTGCTTAGTTCAGAACCTCCTTTTCCATTCTGGTGTCAAATCAAGTCTGGCTAGTCTGGCCAGTCCTGCTATGATTCTTGGACCCGTCTCGAAAATGGCACCGATATTTTGCATAATATGTTTATTGCCCATGACTTCCAGATGCCTCATTTAGTCTCCCAATAGCTTCTGGGAGGTGGAGTCAAATTTTATCAATCCTGAAGGTGAAACTGAAGCCCAAAGGTGAAACTGAAGCCTGCTCTTTGTCTAAGGCATCATGATGAATCAGTGACAGAATTTTTCTTATAATTGAGTACTTACTGTGGATTACTTTATTTTCCTTGAATTAACACCAGAATGTCTTTTTCCCCCCTTCTGTGGTCTTGGATGTGGATGCATGCTTTTTGCCTCTCCCAAAGTCCCATTTCCTTTTTCTTTCACCTATTTTCCTTCCTCTGTAAGTCCCACCCACCACCATTCCAGCCATTTTACAGGTTTTTTTTCTAGTGACTTTGGTTTTCACGGTGATGTTGAAGATGAATATTGTGTTAAATTCGGGTTTATGGAGATATTAACAGTAGAGTGTGTTTGCCAGACAGAGTGGTGAGGGAGGACTGAAAATGGTGGCCTCCTGCTAATGGAATGGAGGAAGCCACTGAGTATGTAAGCTTGGAAAAGAGAAGGTTAAAGAGGAGGAAGTTGACAGGACCACCATTTAGAAGAGCATTGTTATTTTTAAGGAGACGAGAAATTGTAAGAAGACAGATTTCAAGTGAGTGTGAGGAAATCTAAGAATTAAGAGTTGTTCATTTGAATGGGCAGCATCAGGAAGCAGTGAGCTCAGTAAGCAAAGGCTGGACGGCCTGCACGTGTTGTAAAGGAATAGCGTGCTGCTGTTGGAGTTTGTGTTGTGCACTTACTTTGACTGGGGACCTTAAAGGAGGTCCCATCCGAGTCATAGTTTCTTAACCAAGGCATCATGGTGACTGCTGGTTTGTCTTTAGATCAGTGGTGAGGAGGAGAGCTCACTGCAGGGACCAGTAGAAATCTTTGAGACCCAAGGAAAACAGTTATCTCTTACCACAGAGTAGTATTTTTTTTAATGAGAGGAGCAGCTGACAAGTTGGCACCCTCTGTGGGGGGAAATGGTTGGCTGCGGCTCAGTCATTCACTCTCCAAGAGCATCCTGCTCATTTCTCAGGCATCCACCTGCTTTTCTGCCTGCCCTTCCTTCTGTAGCAGTGGGAATTTTGTGTTTTCCTTGGGAGAATATCAGTTTCTCATTTCCTACGAGCCCTGCCTACTACTATTTCTCTACTCCCAACTCTCATCGTTCCTTAAAAACTTCTACCCAGCCAGCCGCTTCCTACTTTGCCAGGCTTCTCTTTAAACCTTTCCTTTTCTTCTCCAATAAGGCTGGGCCTATAGCCCTGTGGCTGATCCCTTTGGATACAGGGCCATTGTCCTTGGCTTCCCTAGCATTGTCTTGATGCCTCCTTGAAGGACGTTGCTGGATTTTATTTTGTTTTTCAGCTAATTGAGAAGTGAATTAAATTTGTAGGTGTAACAACTTTCAAGTTCATTTCAGGTTCAAGAGAGGCCATATCCTAGTATTTCCCTAGTGTAACCATTCTGAGATTGTTTAAGAGCCCAGTGTCAAGGTTTCAGAGAAGTTTCAGTGTGCTTATCTTTGTTTTACCATGTGAGGACTGTTATCTACATTGGTTTTTGTCAAGAGGATAGAAATTGGCCAATATTCCTAGAACATTTGGTAAGAAGATGGAAGAACAAAGAACTGAATTCACGAGTCTACTTTGATTTTGATTCTTTCCACCTTTGTGTTGCTGCATCTTGGGTTATGTTTTCTCTTTCCCTCTTAGAAGATACTGACTCCCCATCTCCCTTCCTCCATGTGTTCCTGCATTCTTGGACCGTTCCCTGTTGCTGCGCCATCTCTCTCCTGTTTGGGAGGGCATTGGGAATGGGAGCAGTTAAATACTGAAACTCCGAAGTTGGGAATGTATCTGTTGCTCACCTCGTATGTGTGTTTTTACTCCCTGGTGGTCACTGACACTAGAATCCTGCAATGATAAGTCGAAGTTGAGAGGTCCCTTGCCCTACTCTGGCCAAAGCAGTGAAGTCAGCACACCCAGCTCTCTGTACATGGAGTATGGTAAGTGAGCACTAGGAAGGCCAGGGCTGCAGCTGTGTCTTTTCTCTGCTCTCCCCTTGTGCCTGCTAAGCTCTGAGCTGTCTAGCTCATGTCAGCTCTGGGGAGGGTACACACCATACAGTCTCACCCTTCCTATCATCATTTCCAGCCCCCGTGCTAGAAATCACACTGCCCCGCCATTTTTCTTGCTCCTTTCTGACTTAGGGGTCCCACCCTCTCGTATGCTGTGGGTGTTATCACCATGAATGTCTGTTGATCCAAATGGAGTGGCTCTCTGAGTGGGTGAGAGAGGGACCTTGAAAGGAGGCCTGTGAGTGTCGGGGCTGAATTATGAGAAGATAAGCTCCACAGGAGGAGCTTAGTTTCCTTGTCTGATTCTCAGCACAGGTTTTTAGGGTTTTTTGTAGGGTAGGAGGGCAAGTATCTCTTCTTTAAATTTTGATGGTAAAAGGATTGTCTCTGGGCTCTCTTCTCTTATTCTACTATTCTTTAACCAAGAGGCTTAGTGGTCTGGGATTCTGAGATTCAGAGAAACTCCTTTAGAAGGTAGACCTCTTCTTTCCAGCCTGTTAACCTGGGAAAACTTGGGCGCATCTTTAGTGGTAAAATCATCAGACTTCTCAAAGAAGCTTGTCTGTTACAGATTCGCTTTCTAAGTCAGAGCTTTTCACATGCACGTTCCATTTTCCCACAGAGGGTGGTCAATATCTGTGCTCAGGGGAGGGCATGTTCCGAAGACCATCAGAAGGACAGTCCCTCATCAGCTATCTGTCTGAACAAGACTTTGGAAGCTGTGCAGACCTGGAAAAGGTAAGGGATCTAAGAGGCTACTGAAGAGCTCATGAGTTGGGAGATCTGGACTGAGGGCCCACAGAGCCATTTCTTCTAATGAGGTTTGGGTACATAGTAGTAACATGAGCAAAGACCACAGTAAAGACAAGTTCAAGCTAAAGATAAGCTCAACACTTGCCATCTCTGGAGAACTTTTCAGGGACTATATGCTCCTCACTGAGCCCAAAACTGTTACTGATTTTCTCTTAGAAGCTACCTTGGGCAGAGAAATACTTTTTAGGCACATGATTATTGTTTCCCTGACCCTGGAAGCTTAGGTTAAAAATTGTTTCCAGAATCAACTTCCATATTTTGTTCTAAGGCTCAGATATATAATAAATAATGTCCCTGTGACATTTTGTAGCTTAAAAGCACTTTATCTTGAGATTTATGTTTACCTTAATGCTTTGTATACAGGGATATGGCTTAGGAAAGACCTTGATATTAAATTCTGGACTTTTTCTGTATCATTTTTATGTAAAGTAGGACAGGAGGGCCAGGCATGACAGGTTTGAGAGCAAAGAGAATGTAGAACAGTTTTTTTAGCCATCAGCTTTCCTTATAGTGGAAGTGTTCATTTCCCCTGAGTGTTTTGAATAAAAGCAGCCCATGTCTTAGAAGCTCTCCTTTCCAGGGGCTCCTGGGTGACTCAGTTGGTTAAGTGTCTGACTTTGGCTCAGGTCATGATCTAGTGGTTCATGAGTTCAAGCCCCACGTCGGGCTCTGCTGTCAGCACAGAGCCTGCTTCAGATCCTCTGTCTTCCTGTCTCTTTGCCTCTCCTCTGCTCACCATCTCTCAAAAATAAATAAACGTTGGGGCGCCTGGGTGGCGCAGTCGGTTTAAGCGTCCGACTTCAGCCAGGTCACGATCTCGCGGTCCGTGAGTTCGAGCCCCGCGTCGGGCTCTGGGCTGATGGCTCGGAGCCTGGAGCCTGTTTCCGATTCTGTGTCTCCCTCTCTCTCTGCCCCTCCCCCGTTCATGCTCTGTCTCTCTCTGTCCCAAAAATAAATTAAAATAAATAAATAAATAAATAAATAAATAAATAAATAAATAAATAAACGTTAAAAAATTAATAAAAAAAAGGAAGCTCTACTTGTCAGTGTTACAATCAGTGACATGTTCAACATATCTAGCCCCTTGCTAATCAACTTCTTTGGTGCTCTCCTTTCCCTAGGAGAATGCCCATTTCAGCATCTCAGAGTCCTTGATTGCTGCCATTGAGCTAATGAAGTGCAACATGATGAGCCAGTGCCTGGAAGAAGAGGAAGAGGAGGAAGAAGACAGCGATAGAGAGATCCAGGAACTGAAGCAGAAGATCCGCCTTCGTCGCCAGCAGATCCGCACCAAGAACCTCCTCCCTGGGTATCAGGAGACTGAGCACGGAAGTGAGTGAGGCTGTGAACTCCTCAGTTCCACTTCTGCAGGGAGTTAGGATAAGACTTGGTACCTTGTGGGCTTCCTTTTTTGTCTCACTTTCAAATGTTATAACCCAGCTAAGGGTTCCTCTGCTGTCAGAAAGAATTTTTATGTTGTAATTTTTTTCCTGCCAGACCCAGAGTCCTGGAGTTTATCTATTTCCTACCTCAGAAATATCTTCCAAAAAATAGGTTTCTGATATGAGAACTATGACTGCTGGTCCCAGAGTCACTTCCCACATAGTAGTACCTTCTGTTTACCTGAAACTTTCAAAATGTCATGAATAAAATGGGGAATAATCAACAAGAAGAGCTAGTTTCCATTTCCCCAGCATCATTCCCAGCCAAGGTTCTATTCACTTCTCTGTTGAAGTCACACCAGGTCCCTTTCATTGTGACCCTAGGATAGGAGACCGCTTTCTGTCCTGTTCATTACCTTTTTTTTCTTTTTAAAACATAGCAGGCTTTCAGGTCACTTCTAACAGCTCCCAGTTTAGTTCACGTGATTCAACGCAATTCTCTGACTCTGGCTCTGCTGATGAGGTTGACGAATTTGAAATCCAAGGTAAGAAGTGACACTTTATTTCAAGCAACTTTCATTGCCTGACTCTTTGAATTTGAAGTCATAGATTGAGAAGCTTTCCTTAAGTACAGACAATCTTCATAATGGTACATTATGGAATGTTGTTAGTAACTGTGAGAGGAAGCCTCTCTTGCTAAAAACAAAACTCCTTTAGTAAAATTTAAACAGAAAAAGAAGTGCTTCAGGTAGAGGGGCCTGGCTGTTGAAGTCACCTTGATGGGTCTCCTCAATTGCACCTTTCTCTTGGATTTTCACTCTGATTCCTCCTGGTAAGAGCCTAGGGCTGGCCTATACTTGCATGAAATTAGAATCTTATTCTCTTATGTTCCATAACACAATCAAAATTGTTTCAAAATGTTTAAAAGGAACTTTGTAATAATCCTAAGAGAAAAGGACAAAAAGAGTCATTGGGGGGAAAAAAGGGGGAAAAAAAATCAAGTTTACAAAGTAGAGCTTTTTCTGTCCTACCAGTGCTAACTTGCTTAGCAGAATCACCGACCCTTGTTGTTATTGTTGTTGTAAGCACATGCATAGAGAACAGAGGGGGTTCTAATCTGGGAAGGCAGTTCTGTTAAATCATGTTAACTCATGACTAATGGATTAATCCATTCCTGCAAATCATAGATTTCTTCAGGTTCCCATCAGTGCCACAAACAAACAAACAAACAAACAAACCAAAAAGCAGTTCATAGTCACAAGTTTTCACCCATGGGTGAAACTAAGAGTTATTTCCTTATGAAGGTGAATTGACTCTATAATTCTCCATGGTAAGATGGTGATGAATACATGTTTTATAGATCTGTTTATACCAATCTAGAGAATTGATGTAATTCACTTTTCACCTGCGCAGACCTCCAGTAGTAATCGAAACCTGGTGGTAGCTGGATTTCTTCCCCATTCAGAAATACAATTTTTATACATATTTTTCCAGGTGTCTGGGAAGTCTTCCTTCTGTGTTCTCTTTAATATGTCTGATTTCTTTTCATGACAATAATAGCCACTTAAAACTCCATTTTTTTTTTTTTTTTTTTTTGGTTTGTTTGTATGTGGTTTTCCAACATTTCTCCAATTCTCTGATACCAACTGAGTATCCTGACAATTCAATTCTGACATTAACTCCTGGAGTTAGGATAGACTCCACAGGGTAAGGTCTCAGTCCCACAGGACACTCCTACTTCATATGCCAACCACAAATGGGGTCACCATGTTACCTACTCTTCTCCGTAGCCAACTACAAATTCAGGGGTTCCTAAGACACCTCCCCAACTCAGGTTCCATAATTTGCTAAAATGACTTACAGAACTCATGAAAACACTAGACTTAAGATTGCGTTTTATTATAAAGGATACAAATAAATGGTCACATGAAGAGATACTTAGCGCAACACCCCAAAGTTTTCTGAGCACAGGAATCTCTTTGTCCATGTGGTCAGGGTGTGCTATACTCCCAGTACATCAATATATTCACCAACCAGGTAGCTCTCCCAAACCTTATCATCACAAGTGAAAACACTTTATCAAGGTTTCATTACATAGGTATGCACGAGTGCTTAAAGCAGCCATTGATGATTGAGCTCAATCTGCACCCCCTCTCCCTTGTTGAGAGTTTGGGGATGGAGCTAAAAATTCTAATCCTTTAATCTGGTGGTTGGTTTTTCCTCTGGCAGCCAGCCCCATCCTGAAATTACCTGGATATTCCTCAAGAGTCACCTCATTAGCATAAACTCAGATATAATGGAAAGGGGCTCGTTATGAATAACAAAGACATTCCAGTCACTCTGGAAATTATAAAGGTTTTAGGAGCTCTGTGCTGAAAACTAGGCAGAGACCAATTATATATTGTTTTTCATATACCACAGTCTGTGACTGGCTTGATCTCCAAATTAGAAGACAATAAAAGTGTTCTGCCCTTTCTCTTGGAATCAGCAGTTAGAATTTCACGAGGGTAATATTAAGGTAAATTCACAACACTGCTTCACTAGGTGTGGAGCATTCCACGTGACCACTAAGTCTGTTCCTTGCAGCAAAGCAAGGGGCCAGAGGAAGCTGTTCAGTCTGGAAGGAACCAAATTTGAAATAGGTTGCTTGGGAGTGGCATGAAGTGCACTCCTGTTGGAAACTGTTGTTGCCTTTTTGGCCCCAGAGGAGTTGTTTAGTCAGCTAACTCTAATCAGTTCAGGATGGAAATCCCTAAAGGAAAAGACCTCGGGGTAGGGTTTCTCAGCCTCTAGGCCAGATAGTTCTTTGTTGTAAGAGACTGTCGTGCACCGTAGAATGTTTAGCATCATCATCAGACTCTACCCAATTTACCTACAAGGGTAGAAAATCTCCTCTGGTTGAGAACACTACCTTAGGAGGTCTTTAAGACCAGGCCGGTTTGGGGAAATAGCAATAACTATCTCCCAAGCAATACTGAGCACCTTCCTGTGGATGTAACTTCCTAAAAGCAGTTTTACCTTTTGGAGCCAAGTCAAGTCCTGATTCCAGGAACATGTGGTATAGAACTGTCATTCTCATTGATTTACTTCCTGTCTGAATACTAAAGGGCCCCCTTTTATAATCATTATCACAGATGGTAGCGAAGGATCTAACCTGACTCACATGTCAAAGAACGGACTCTCAGTGTCAATGGCATCGATGTTTTCAGGTAGCTTGTGTCGGAAGTACGGGTGTGCTCATACATGCATGTGTGTGAATGTTTGCATCACCTTTTGTACATTCTTAATCTTGTGACACCTGTCTATAAGGTTTGGAGAACTAGCTGGGAAAAGCCAGACTTGAGCCAGCTAGGAGTAATTCAAATATTCATTTTCTTCTTCTTCATAGGACCTCCAACAGTCCTCCTCACTGAGATTGTCCTTGCTGATCCCTCCCTACAGTGACATTTGTAGACTAAGTGGTCATTGTGGCTGATGGAGGTAGTAGGCAGTTTAGAAAGCAATGGTCAGGTGAAGAAATTTTAGTTCAAACCAACAGCTAAGCTACTGCCACACATTCAGACAGCAAAAGTCCAATAGAATAATGTGAAAGCATAATATGTCTTTAGAGTTTTGAATTTGCAGAGCCATTTGCAGAAAGTGATCCCTTCTTGGTACTTTGTATATAATTAGGATTTACTGCTATAAATGTCTGGCCTTAGTAATTTCTTTGTGATTCAAGCAAGTAGGCTTTCTGTAGGTGCGGTTAACTGAAAGTAGCAGTTTTCTACTCAAAGTGGTTTTAAAACACACAACAGCAAAACTCAGGATTTATTAAACACTTCACTTTTTTTCTAAATTTTTATAATGTTTATTTATTTTGAGAGAGAGAGAGAGCTCATGCATGCATAATTGTGAGCACAAGCAGGGGAGGGACAGAGAAGAGAGAAAGTCCCAAGGAGGCTCCGTGCTCTTCAGTGCAGACCCCAATGCTAGGCTCAATCCCAAGCACCTTGAGATCATCACCTGAGCTGAAATCAAGAGTCCAACACTCAACTGACTGAGTCACCCAGGGGCCCCTAAATAGTTCATTTTAACTGTCAATGTAATCAGCCACTAGAATGTGAAATAATTAGGTAAGATCAGATAAAGATTTGGAGAAAGGAAAGTATTTAGTTTTCTTTTTCTCTTTTCCTGAACTGTTGTAATTTATTCTAACATAGTCTTCCCTTGCTTGACACGTAATTATCCTATCACTTTTTAACTGGTCTCTTACGTGTTTACAACCACAGTCCTTTTGCAGGTACATTTATTGACTGTCAGCCATTTCTCTGTCAGAGCATATTCAGTCTGCTTTAACCATAAGGCGTACTTTTATTTGGTCTTCCTGGCATCTTTTCTTCCACTATTTTGGGAGCTTTAAAGCTTTTAAAATACATTTTTATACTTTTTAAAAATACATTTATATATTTTATATACATGAAACATTTTTCAACTAAAAGACTGTACTTTTTCTTGTGCCCTATAATCCCAGCACATTATGGGAGTTGAAGGGAAAGCAATCAGAACGAGTCTCTTTCAAAAGAAGTGGCTTGTTTTACCTTATTTCTACACACAGGTTCTTATTTATGAAAGTATAATTTATAATTCATCTTTCTTTACACTACATTTCCTTTTTGCTTTCTGTTGCTTTTCCTCTGCTTCTGGTTTATTAATGGTATGAAATTCTTTTTAAAAAGCGTCATTATACTTCTCGTTAGCAATCTTTCTGATTACATCCAGAGGTTTACAGATGTGTTTCTTTTTGATCATCTTAAGTGATATATGCTATTGAAGAGCCTCTGAGTATACTATCAGATTAAAATCCATAACACCCTTGGGAAAATTTAAGTGCTTAAGCATCCTATTATGGACATCATCTATCATGAATACTCTGCATATTGTAATACTCTACTTGATATAATCACATTTCTTAGATCCTGATTCATTGAGTAGACCATATGGAACAGAAATGTTTCTGAAGGAAATAGATGAATAATTTTTAACAAATTTATCGACTTGTGGAACCATCACTATAATCTAGTTTTAGAACATTTTTATTATCCCAGTAAGATTCCTTGTGCCCATTTACAGTTAATTTCCCTTCCTATGGGGTGCCTGGGTGGCTCAGTTGGTTAAGCGTTCAACTTCAGCTCAGGTCATGATCTCACAGTTCCTGAGTTCGAGCTCCACGTTGGGTTCTGTGCTGACAGCTCAGAGCCTGGAGCCTGCTTCCGATTGTGTGTCTTCCTCTCTCTCTGCCCCTTCCCCACTCATGCTCTGTCTCTCTCTCTCTCAAAAATAAACACTAAAAATTTTTTTAAAATTTCCCTTTCTACCCCAAGCCGCAGTTCACTGCTCATCTTTCTGTCTCTATAGATTTGCTTTTTCTGAACATTTCATATAAATGGAATAATACAATATGTGATCTTTTGTATCTGGCCTCTTTCACTTTATCAGTTTCTTTCTGTGGTACCTGCCAAATTGGTATGAGATCATTTATAAGCTCCCAATCCCAGTCTTTACAACTTCTTTAGTTTTAGAGTTTTGTTTTTCACTGCTCCTTCCCCTTTTATTATAGCTTCATCAGTTGTTCTTTATCTTCCTTCATAGATTCTTCTAGAATTTCAGTCTTCCACATGCATGTCAGGTTCCAGTCAGGAGACAGAAATCACAGAGTAATTTGAATAGGGAAGGTTTAAAATAAAGAATTATTAACTATCGTGGGGGACTGAAGTAATGGGAACCTGGCTCGTAAGGAGCGAAAACAACTCTAAAGTATACAGGGATAGCAGATATAGGTAGCAGTCAGTATGCCTAGGACTGAGGTGGAGCACCGGGGAAGGAACAAGTATAGAAGAGGACCATATCTGCAAGGCTGAGATCCAGACCTCCTGGCTCACTAGAGGTGGAGAAATTCACTGAGGCTGCAGAGCTGCCCTAAGAGAGTGCCTGGGGATGCTGCCTATGAGAGGTGCCATGCCAATGGCACCAGGAAACCATTCTGTGGGGTGCTGGCGGAGGCTGCCCCTAGGGAAGTGCTGTGCCTCAGAACTCAAGAGATGCTGGGGGAAGTGCGCCATGGGAGGTGCCAGGCCTGTGGCTCCTGCTTTGCCAAGAGGTACTGGGGAAGCAGTTTATGAGAAGTACCACTAGTGGCATTCTGCTTCAAGGCCACCTTCATGAAGCCCTGCCTCCCTAAGGGAAAAGTCACATGTACTACAGGAGTCTGCCTAGAGGAGTACCACCAGACTCAGCAAGAGAAACTCCTGCCTCCTCCAGTGTCCCTCCAGTGCCCTCTACTGACAAAACTTAACACGGTGCCAGCTGGCAGAGGGCTGCTGTTTGAGTCCAGCTCCATTATCATAGAGCCGACAAAAAGAAGGGCAGGTTTGGAGCTGAAAGGCAATAGATTTTTAACTGGCACAATATGTAGAGAAAGAAGTTCACGAACTGTATTTTCCAACAAGTTTTTAAGTTCTGTCCAAATCAAGGTAACCAGTGCTTCTCCCCACACTGCCCTTTTAAATACATTTTTTTTTAAAGCAGAATAATTGTGAGTTTCCATTTTAAAAAGTTTCCTCTCCAGTCAGCTGTTACAGATAATTCATTGGAGTTGGATATCCAAATGCGTTGGGTGTCACCTTATCTGCTGGAAGAAAAGCAGGAAGGAAACCAGCGTCAAACTGGCCAGTGAATTCTGAAGTCGACTCTCTTCCTGTGCCTTACTTTGTTTAAAAATTTGCAGATTTTGCTAGGGTACCAAGGTTTTAACCCTTTCTTTCCTGATCATCCCAATACCAGTGTCTGGACATGGAAAAATTCTTCTTATAGCATGTCATTTTTTAATTGTTTTTATAATTCTGATTTTATTTTTTCAGTCAGTAGCAATAGCTTTATCTAAAGCATCAGAAACATTTGAAATCAGTTCTCTTAGAAAAAAAATACTTGTCAAATAATTAATTGAAAGTTTCATAATTATGTTAACTTCCATCCAATTGAATGGCCTTCTCCTCTGCTTTACTCATTAATATTCTGTCTTATAGCCTGGTCTACTTTTATCCAGATCCTTGAGTAGTGTTTCCACCACACTAACTTAATTATATGTTTGAACTGACCAGAGAGTCTGCAGAATGCAGCAGAGGCCCAGTACCCACGGGGCCTTCATGGTACTTGGCCAGTGTCAGGTGTCTCTTTTGAGATCAGGTACTGCCTCCCCCTCTCCATTCTCAGGGGAAGATCGTCACAGCCAAACCTGTGTGGTCTTCCCCACTCTTGGAAGTATTCATGATTATCTAGGAAGTCTGATAAAAAAGAAGAAACATGGTAAAGTATGATGTGACTGTACTTTCCAAAGAGCAGAGAATGATTGTTTTTCTCTTGAAGAAAACATGACTTTGCTCTGTGAGGTTGAAGAGCTGCTAAATAGCTTTTTGAAGACAGTGGTTTCCTTAGCAACCATGAATTATCACCACTTCTCTCTGATGCTCAGTGTTTTCTCTAATGGCCTAACCCTACAGTAACAACATTGGTTAGCTCTTCATTCAAGGATATCTGTCTACGATTTTTCTCTCATTTTTCCTTTTCTGTCACAAAGCAAAAATTTGCTTTTTGCTTTTAGCCAATTAATCATTTATTTAGAAAATATTTTCTGAAAACTTATTATGTAGAAAACACTCCAGAGTTATAAGGACAAGACTATGTACAAATCCAAGGCAGTGTAAGTGTTATTCAAATGAATGCTACAAGCTAAATGGTCTGTGAAGGTCTACTGTTGCCTAGAATGTTTTTCTTCACTGGTGTTCTTTAGAATGGAATAGACAACTAGCACTGTATTGAGATCTGGATTTTGGTGGTACAAATTCACATAGAAAATATATACACAAACTTCTTTGTTAATAAAAATAGGATTTGTTATTTACTTGTCAGAAATTTTGTTGTTGTCTTAAATTTTTCTGTGCTTAACATATGAAAATTCATTGACAGATTCCAATTCTGTTCTCTCACTTGCGTATATAGCTTTGAAAACATTGATTTGTTAGGAATATTACCTGAGTATACAGGGCTTATATACAGTGCCCTGTATTATATATTTTTAGGGCCAAAACAGAAGAGTTAGACATGCTCTCATTTCCTTATAAGGAGATTTCATGATCTAGTGGCATATACAAAAATATATACACAAAGGAAATGTGAAGAACAATTGAGCTACTCATGGCCAGTTGCAGAGTGATGCCATGTAAGCTTTAGTGCTCTGTTGAGGGGCTCACATGCAGTAGATTGATCATTGTGTAGCTTTCTTTCTTTCTTTTTTTTTTTTTTTATTTTTTTAATGTTTATTTATTTTTGAGAGGGGGTGGGGAGAAAGAGACAAACATGAGCAGGGGAGGGGCAGAAAGAGAGAGACACAGAATCCGAAGCAGGCTCCAGGCTCTGAGCTGTCAGCACAGAACCCGACGTGGAGCTCGAACTCAGGAACTGTGAGATCATGACCTGAGCTGAAGTTGGATGCTTAACCGACTGAGCCACGCAGGCGCTCTAATCACTGTGTAGCTTTAATCAGGAAAAGAATATCTTTTCACTGGGCATCAAAGGAAATGAAGGATGAGACTTACCAGAACAGTCTCGTTTTCATAACTTGAATACACTCTATCTTCCCTCCTCAAACATGACTGCTATACTTCACATTTTCCCCATCAAACATATTTGAGAAGATGAGGTCTCTGGAGGTTCAGGCATATCATTTTTAGAAATCCTCTTCAAAATCCTTTATGAGAAATAGGCTTTGGAAAGGCTGCCGTATTTTCCTGCAATTATGCCTGAAAGTTCAGTAGAAAACATCATGTTGAATATCTCCATGAAAATGTGTTGGTTACCAGGCATCTTCAGGGAGCTGCCAAGTCATAGAGAACTTCTCTTCTTTCCTGTGCCGCCAGACAAAAAGGAAATCTTTCCATGAAGCTTTTATAAGGATGCAGAAGACTTTGCATTCAGGAGTGATAGCAGTAGTGGTCAGATGTTAGGAGCAAAGTTCCAGTTCCACATAACATTTAATGAGTTACTTCTGTGATCCAATTTCTGTGTTAAGTACTGATTTTGATATAAAAAAGAGCTAGACAGAGCTCTTACCTCAGAGTTTATCATTTAAGAGGGCTTGAGATTGAGAGAATGAAGGAGAGATTGGAGTATTCTTTGTGTGTTTGTGTTGATAGAGGGTATGTCCCTGTGTGCCTTAGGATGCTACCTTTTCTCATTCACTGTTTTGCACCAAATCTGAGTCTGTGTTCCACCTGGATTTGTAGCCATTTCGACCATTTCCATACTATGCATAATGTCACTTATTCAGTCTGGTTGTAACTTAAACAGAGCCAAACTATAAATCATGTGTAGAGCTTCACCTGGACTCTGCTCCTTACCCTGCATAGAATGTAGCTTGTAGCTGCTACCCTGAGCACTTAGCTGGCAAAAGCTTGGAATGGTTTCCATTGTTATTATCCCTTATTTCCTCCCTTTCCATTTCCCACTCCCTTTATCTGTTTTCCCCTTAGATGCTGACATCAGAAGGAACACTGCCTCAAACAGCAAATCCTTCACTTCCTCCCAGTCTTTGTAAGTACTTTTTTCTTTCTTTTAAATAAAACCTGGGGTATGTGGAGAAACAAACCCAGTTCTTGGGATATGGAGGGGAAAGGCCATAGAGGAAGCATGCAAATTCACAAAGAGACAAAACAAAGTGATGGGCCTGCCTGATGGTGGTGGTGAGCCCCCGGCAGGAGAGCAGAAGATCATTGGTTCAAACAGCCAATGATTGGGGCTCTAGTGGGCCCTAGAGTGGGCTCTAGTGGAGGCAAAGCTCACAGTCTGGATTATTCCTTCTCTGCTGACTTTGATTATACCAGAGGCCCCCAGAAGATCAGATCCGAAAAGAGAGAGCAGTGATCCTGATTGCTGATTATGAAATCAAATTGAACTGGTTTCACATTGTAGATCCAACCAGGGGAAATAGTCTCCCGTTCGGGAGCAACAAACAGTCCTTTATCTTTCACAAGGCAGTTTGACTCAATTTATTTTGTAAACCCCTGTTATAGCTCCCGTTTTGCAGTTAAAGAAATGGGGGTTTAGAGAAAGGAAGTGATAGAGAATCCCTAACTAGCATTGCCATGTAATGCTATTTTTTTTAAGTTTTTTTATTATTTATTTTTGAGAGAGAAAGAGACAGAGTGCAAGTGGAGGAGGGTCAAAGAGAGAGGGAGACACAGAATCCAAAGCAGGCACCAGGCTCTGAGCTGTCAGCACAGAGCCCAACATGGGGCTCGAACTCACAAACCGTGAGATCATGACCTGAGCTGAAGGTGGACACTTAGCCGACTGAGCCACAGAGGCGCCCCCCCCCCTTTTTAAATTTTTTTTTTATTATTTAGCCATGTAATGCTATTAAGTGGGGTTTGAGCCTAAGTCGTAAGACCATAAGGTCAATATATTTTCCTCCACACATGTATCTGAAGATGATGAGAAAAGAAGCCAGGCAGACTGGGGGTACTGTGAGTGTTCTCAGCTCAGAAGTCACAGGGTATAGTATCAGTTCCTGGAGGGCAGGCTCCCATCTTCCTGTCTTTTCTCTGCTCAGCCTTCCCTGCATCTCCTTTCCAGCTCCCACTGCTTCCTACACTCCACGTCTGCAGAGGCGGTGGCCATGGGACTCCTGAAGCAGTTTGAAGGCATGCAGCTGCCAGCTGCCTCAGAGCTAGAATGGCTGGTTCCAGAGCATGATGCCCCTCAGAAGGTAGATTTCTTCAGCTTTTTTTCCTCTACCCACTGTCCAGCCCCACGAATCCATGAGCGTCTCTGATGCTTTTCTCCTCTGTCACATGTCCCCAGTCTAGAATGAGCCTTAGTGTTTCCTTCCTCACTCACAGAAGCCACTTGTTACAAATGTGCTGAGTGAATAAATGAATGAATGAAGAAGATATACTTGCCTGGGTTTTCCCTAGCAGTTGTCAGAACAGGAGATAATGGCTCCTTCATTGTCCTTATTCCACATGACTGCTTACTAGACCCAGAGGTGGAACTCCTGTATTGTGACCACCTTTGAGACACTGTGAAAAAGTACATTGTTCATAGTCTTCTTTGCTCTATAGTTGAGTAAGGCATGAAGCATCTTGGCATAGCAAGGGTCCTGAGGTGGCTTCAGGGACAGCATCAGCAACGGGTGCCATGCCACTGGAATGCTTTTTCTGTTCTTTTTACTTCTTGGAACACAAGGTCCTCACTTGTAGTAGCCTGGTGCCTCAGTGATTTATTCTGAGGGCCAAGGTTGCTTGAAGCCTTTATGTGAGATGATCCTGACACCTCTTTGATTAATGTGTTTCTGTCATGACCAAAGAGTCAAGCATGTTCTCCCAGACCGTCCCTGTTGGACCAACCTGTGCTTCTCTCCTGCAGCTCCTGCCCATCCCTGACTCACTGCCCATCTCACCAGATGACGGGCAGCATGCGGACATCTACAAGCTGCGCATCCGTGTTCGTGGCAACCTGGAGTGGGCTCCACCCCGGCCTCAGATCATTTTTAATGTTCATTCAGCCCCGACGTGAGTAGGCAGTGTCTGTGTCCTTTGGAAAATGGATATATCTTTGGGTTGTCAGGGCAGTCTCCTCACCTCTTGTCTCTGCCTCCAGCTGTAGCTCCCACACAATTCTGTTCACTTAAAGGCAGAGAGTGAAGATTATGCATCTTGTCGCAAGTCTTACTCCTGATCCTCCTGTTGCTTCCCAGAGATAACCGGGAATGAGGTCTTTTATCACTGGCCTTCCCGACCTGTTGTCTTCCTCCCAACAGTCTTGTGAGCTTACTGGTGTTTCTTTCTTTCTTTTTTAAAAATTTTTTTTAAGTTTATTTATTTTTGAGAGGCAGAGAGAGAGAGAGAGAGCAAGCAAGCAGGGGAGGGACAGGGAGAGAGGTAGAGAAAGGGAATCCCAACCATGCTCCGCACTGTTAGCACAGAGCCTGATGCAGGGCTCGAATTCACAAACCATGAGATCATGACCTGAGCCGAAACCAAGAGTCGGATGCTTAACCAACTGAGCCACCTAGGCGACCCCTGTTTTTTTTTTCTCGTAAGATGGATGATTGCCTTTCTTTCCTCTTGTTCTCTCCTCTGTCCTGTTTCTCATCTCTTATATTTGTACATGGAGTGTGGTTCATTTGTTAGGGACTGTCCCTGCCTTGACCTAAATTCTAACCTAGTAATCCTCGGTTTGAATTGGTTCTCCCAGTGGGTTCTTTTTATCCACCTCTAAAAAGCAGTAGGTGAATTCCCCACTCTTGCCATATGTAACAAGAGCCCTGTGTTTGCCTCCTTATCCTTTACACCCCAGAGGCCTCCTGTGGCTGGTATTTGCCAAAGCCCTCTCCTTCCCTTCTCCTCAGGAGGAAGATCGCTGTGGCCAAGCAGAATTACCGCTGTGCAGGGTGTGGCATTCGGACTGACCCCGGTGAGCATCTTCTCTGACCCCCAGTCCGCCTCCAGTGACTGTGCCCTCTCACACCCTTGGGGCTGGTCAGAGAGGCTGTGAGAGGAGGCAACAGAGCAGAACTGGGAAAGGGAAAGAAGGGGCCCAGACCCGGAAGGTAGGGCTGTGCAGGATTACTGGCAATCAGAGGGAAATGATTTCTGGGGGCCCGTTACCGACATCGTGTACCAAAGAAAACTGGGTACTCTCGGCCGGGTTCTTGGAATCTGGATCTTACCAACTCTGCCAGAATTTGTTTCCTCAGTGGCCTTCAGAGAGGGACACAGAAACCCACTCTGTGGGTTTCCTCTAGCTTTGGGAGCACAGAAATGGATGGAGACCAGTGGCCATCCCTTTCTGCTCTTTGAAAAGGAGCAAGAGAGCTGCCTCACCAGCTTATAGGTGGGAAAGCCACACCTGACCTTTGGCTTTCTGGTTTTTCCAGATTATATCAAGCGGCTGCGGTACTGTGAGTACTTGGGCAAGTACTTCTGTCAGTGCTGCCATGAAAATGCTCAGATGGTCATCCCCAGCCGGGTTCTGCGCAAGTGGGACTTCAGCAAGTACTATGTCAGCAATTTCTCCAAGGACCTGCTCATTAAGATCTGGAACGATCCTCTCTTCAATGTGCAGGACATCAACAGTGCCCTCTATAGGAAGGTCAAGCTGCTCAATCAAGTCCGGGTAAGATCCTTGAAAGGCCATATCACAGATTACCCTCCTCATCCCTCATCCCCCCGCTCTGTTCATGCAGCCTTTGCTAGGATCACGACATTTCTGTCACTGTGTCAGAGCTGTAACCATCTCATTACTCACACTTTCTCTACATGCTTTCTCAGACTCTTGTCATTTCTCACCTGTCTAGTTAGAGCCTCAAACCTACTAATGGCAGGTCTGAAGCCATAGATGGCACTCAGTGACAAAAGCAGGAGTTTTCCCTGCACTGAAAATATACTGAAGGGAGAATAGGGTATCAGGTAGGAAATTCAAATTCTGGATTTCTCAGTGGCTTCCAGTTGTATACGTGATTTGGGAGCACAACCCAGCAGAGGTGCCCTCCCTGACTGGAGGTCAGTTTGAAGCAAGTTATTGAATTACAGATGTAGAGAATAGTTTGGCTCTGGATGCTGCATGCAAAGCTTCCAGACCTCCAGGGTTTAAAGGTACTGGACATTCTAATAATTGTTTCTTTCCTCTTCATACCTGCTCTTACCCCCCACTCACCACCACAATGTCTTTCTCTTCAGCTGCTGCGGATCCAGCTGTATCACATGAAGAACATGTTTAAGACTTGCCGACTGGCCAAAGAGTAAGTCTCGTGTGGAGGCCAGACGCCTCTTGCTGGGTTAATGTCTCTGAAACAGACATGCCCCAGCAGTTGTCCCTTGTTGTATGAAGAAGGAAAGTAGAGAGATTTGTAGAGAATTCCAGAAATGGTCAGCAAAAAGCCTGCAGCAGTTGAGTGTGTCTGTATCCTCTCTGGAAGGGAACTCTGTGGTTGTTCTGTCAGGCCAGACCTGCCACTCTTTGCAAGCTGGCATGAATCACTGTGCAGGAAGGTATAAAAGTCACTTCTCACTCACATCTAGTAGTGTGGAGGGTCCGGAGTGGTCTGGAACTCCTAGGCTGGCCGAACACTGCCCACCCTCATCGACTCTGTCTGGGCCCTTCTTTTCCCTATCCTGCTTCTGGATAGTACAGATCCTTCTACCTTGATGTGCCACACACAATGTTCATTTTCTTCTTCTTCTTCTTTTTTTTAAGTTTATGTATTTATTTTGAGAGCAAGAGAGACGTGAGGGTGGGGGGCAAAGAGAGAGAGGAAGAGAGAGAGAATCCTAAGCAGGCTCCACAGTCAGCATAGAGCCCAGCATGGGGCTCAAACTCAGGAACTGTGAAATCATGTCCTAAGCCAAAACCAAGAGTCGGATGCTTAATCGATTGAGCCACCCAGGTGCCCCCAAAATGTTCGTTTTCGGCTCCTACCTACTTCCCCTCATTTTCTGTAGGCTTCTGGATTCCTTTGACACAGTTCCAGGCCACCTGACCGAGGATCTCCACCTATACTCGCTGAATGACTTGACTGCAACCAGGAAGGGAGAGCTGGGGCCCCGGCTTGCTGAGCTCACCAGGGCAGGGGCTGCCCACGTAGAGCGATGCATGGTAAGATAGTCTCACTTTATCATGTGACTGGACTCTTGCTTAGGGATACAGGGAGTGGGATGGACCCAAGTTCTTGCCATGCAGTTTCAGGAAGTTGAAATGGCCTGTCAACACTGGGAGAAAAACTGGGTAGGATTGCTGTTCCTGGGATTGGTGAACCGCTAATTCATCCAGATCTAAAGAACCTGAAATCAGAAGAGGATGTGGTGCTGGCACTGCCCCTGGGTAAGGGCAGGACTAAGCAGGCCTTCAGTGTAGAATTGTCCTGATGTGGGAGGAGAGAACCCTGAATTAGAATCTGGAGAGGGACTGGGTCTCCCTCCACTTTATCATTCTCAAATTGCTGTGACCAACGGAAGTACTTTGCCCTCTCTGCAGCAAGCCTCAATTTTCTTGTCTGTAACATGAAGATAATAATTAATAGCCCCTGCCCTTTCCTCTCAGTAGTTTTGAGAATTGACAAAATAATTTACATGAAAGCATTTTGTAAACTTCATTCTATAGATGCAAGTTATTATTGTCCTTGATATACTCAACATGCCAGAAATTCAGAAGTTCCATTTTTAGAATTTCCCATCTTAGAATATGCCCAGTGTGTGTTCCTGTGACAGTCCCAGAATTAGAGCTCAAAATAGGGCATATGTAGAGATCCTGTATAGTGGGGGGAATTGGAAAGGTTTTGCTATAACCTGATTCAAGGCTGGGTGTTGTTTTGGAGAAATGCCCGTGCCATCACATTTTATGTTAATTGGCTGTGGTTCCGATTTCAAAATAGAGTCATCACCCAGCCTGGAATTCTGACTTTAGGCAGCCCCTTGTGGCATCATCCCTTCTTTCTTTACAACTCTGCATTGTGAACCACTCTCGTGGTTGCAGTTTCTCAAACTCATGCTCCCTTGTCTCCATCTTAAAGGTTTGTCTAACACTGCCCAGTCCTGGCCCCAGTTTGGCTGTCATGTCCAGCCGGTCTCTTCCCAGGAGGCAGGAGAACCCCTTAGGGCCCACTCAAGTCTTCTTTATATTTTGCCCCGTCCCCCACTTGGGTTCATCCTCTTGTGCCAGTTCCTGGTTTGCTGCCCCTGATTTTGCTGCTTGTCTCTCTCCCCCCACCCCAGCTCTGCCAAGCCAAGGGCTTCATCTGTGAGTTCTGTCAGAACGAGGATGACATCATCTTCCCTTTTGAGCTCCATAAGTGCCGGACCTGTGAAGGTAAGTACTGGTCCGGGTGTGGAGTGGGCAAACCAGACTGAACACGAAGCTCATTTATTTCCCTCAGCCGTCCCTATTAGGAAGAGTTCAGTTTGTCTCAGAAACTCCCTGTTTTCACCGCAGGTGCACCTAGCAGTGGTGGCAAGAAGGGGCTGTGGCAGTGCTTTACTTCTGGCTTGAGATAATACAAATAGTTTTCTCTCTTTTTTTTTCACCTTCCCTGAATAGAGTGTAAAGCGTGTTACCATAAGGCTTGTTTCAAGACTGGAAGCTGTCCCCGCTGTGAGCGGCTGCAGGCCCGGCGGGAATTGCTGGCCAAACAGAGCCTGGAGTCTTACATGTCAGACTACGAGGAGGAACCCACTGAAGCCTTGGCTCTAGAGGCCACCGTCCTGGAGACCACCTGAAGAAAGCACATTAAGCCCTCTTCTAGGCGCTAGGGTCACACATAATGCAGAACTGAGCCACCCTTTTAAGGACTTTCCCCACTTGGTTTTTTTTTTTTTTCTTTGATTATTATCATCATTTTTTTTTTATGACTTATCTAACGTCCATGTGTAATCAACCTTTGTTAGGTTGGTGAGGTCCAGTCTGTTGTGGCAATGTGTAGGTACTGGGTATTTCCATCAGAACTGACACACAGGTCCTTAATGTGAAGCTTCTAGTGCCTCTGTCAGGGGAGTGGACAATGAGACCCAGTGCTTCTGACATCCATGGCCTTCTCCACTTGGACCAGATCCGGTTTCAGCTGCGTTTCAAGTATCATTTCCAGTTTTATTTTGTTTTAGTTCTGGAGCTTCTGAGTCAGGCCTTTCTCAACCAACTCACTTCTCCTTTGCTGCTGAAATAGGAGGACGGAGTTTTCTCTCTCAGTCCTGAAATAGAGTCAGACTGCACCCTGAGGAGAAGCATTAGAGGATGGGAGTACATCGTGGGCATTCTGTCCAGCTTATTTAGGTATTTTTTAGGCCATAAAAGCAGCATGATTACCTGGAATCCTCAGAGACCTCAAGGAGTCCACCGTATGACCTCCTTGTTTGAAGTATTCTAGGCAAAGATGATGTCACAAGCTGACTTTCTTTACCCTGGTGGGCTTGAAGCAAAGAAACAGAACTGATACTTAGGCCAGACCCCTTCACAGCCTTACACCCAGCATAAGTGAGGCCACAGCTCTGTTGCTTAAGGAGCATTTATTCAGTCAGAGGAGCTGTTGGCCTCCTCTTAAGTGATAAGGTCTCTTTTTTTCAACCTAGCTCTGGTGTATATATGATCTTTCAAGCTTAGGCAAGTCCCTGATGCCATCCTAAGTTGAGGACAAAAACTCTATCCACCATCTTATTTGTGGGTCTCTTGCCACTGTGCCCATTGTTAGGTGGTCATTTTGGTTCTGAGTAAAAGTATGGCCCAACTCCATTCTCATCCCCTTCCTGCAACAGAGTTGGGACCCTCCCTGGTGGATGAACTCTTACCTTTGTTTCTTTTGTTAAAGTTGGGGTAAGGGTGGGGAAGCTTTCTGCTATTAGTGGGGTTAGGGAACTTGGCAATTTGTGGACATGAATGTGAGTGTGAATGTTCCTGTGTTCTTGGAATAACAAGAGCCTTTACGCCTATTATGCACTGAGCCATTTAGCCTGGTGATATCCATATGTTCAATCATTCTTTCCATATTACTAATTTCAACACACACATACCCTTTCTTAAGATGTGTGTTTCTAGGGGACCGTGATATGTTTGTGGTGTTCTTTAAGTTGCTATAGCTCCTGACCTCTGCGTATAACACTGGTCAGGGTTACTGTTCTGAAGGCTGGCGGCTCTGTGAACAAAAGCCCACAGCGTTTTGTTTTGTTTTGTTTTTGTTTTTGTTTCATTCTGGGACTGACTTCTTGTATACCTGTCTTTCCATAGTTGGTTGCTAATAGAAAAAACTTGGTGTAGATGCTACCCCAAGAAGCCGAACAGAAAGTAGCACATGGTTGGTGGAAGCCAATGAGTGCCTGAGCTGGAGGCACCCAGGAGTCTCACAGGAAGTAGAAGGGGCAGGAAGGAAGTGGCCAGAGCTGAGGCTCCACCAGGGCAACAGGACGCAGGGAGGAATTGACGCATGGCATTGATCTCTCTGCCTCGGACTTGGGATCGGGCTGGAAGACCCTGAGCTTGTTCTCCCTTAGTTCATCGGGAAGACTCTGAGAGCCAAGAGTTCCAGCCCAGCCCAGTTTTGAAGGGCTAACTAGGAGCCTTGTCCTACCTAGGAGCTTTGGGAATTGCCCCACAAAACTCAAGGCTTACTAAAGGTTAGGCCTCAGATTCAGACTCAGGGGTTTGTAAAAAATGGTGAACTCTGCTTCTAGTTGTGGTACAAATTACACATCCAGCTCCTTACTCCAAGTCACTACACTGGAAGAGAGATGCACTCTCATTATTGTTCGCCTGTTTCATATTAGCATAGGACCAAAAGATGGAAAACGACAGTTTCCAACGTTGAGCTCAGCAGTCTTACATGCTCCTGGTTTTTCACTTATTTTTCTCCACCTTTCACATTCCATCTCTTTAGATTGCGTATCTGTTTTAGTGACCCTGACACTCTGCTGTCATCACTGTCCAAATACCCGTTTATTTATTTATTTGAGAGGAAAGAGTATGGGATATTTTGAAAGCACTTTGCAACTAATACCAGTATCTGAAATCCCCTGCTGTTGTGGGGAAAAGCTTTGAATGCACTGAAGAGAGTTCTTTCTGAATGAAATGGGAGGCAAAAAGTGTTCTTTTTTATAAATAAAGGGAAAAAAGTTAAAAGTTTGCTTGCAAGGTAGAGACAAGATTCAAGACATTGCAGAAGAGTGGAAGGCAAATATTTTCCACTTAAATGAGGCTGTTATTGACTTTCTCTGCCAAGGCTTTAGAGTTTTTGTTAAATTAACATAAAAGGAGCAAGAGTCTATATAGAGATGTTCTGTTCATGTGCAACTTGTGTTCTGAACTGGATTTCTATTCACTGTAATACATACACAGCCTAACAGTTCATTGTCATCTTTAATAAACTAAGGAAATAAAATTGCTGCCTTTTATTTGTCCACCTTGACTATCAGGAAATGGTTTTGAGTGTTTACTATAAAGCAGGCATGTCTGAAAATTCAGGAGGTTTCTGAGTCAAGAAAAGCGGGTCAGAATGCATCATCACTGACTTGTTATGTGACCTTGAGCAGATCACTTTGTTTCTCTGGATTTTTTTATTCCTTCATGTATAAAAGACGTGGGCACAGTCATTACCAGTGCATGAGGTGTGCCCCTTACCCATTCCCTTGATGTAAGTATCTTTTATTTTAAAGTGATGTAAATCTTTCTGTCTACAGCATCTGAATTGTGTCAGGTGCTGCCAGTGCAGAGCCTGATGTGGGGCTCAAACTCACAAACCATGAGATCATGACCTGAGCTGAAACCAGGAGTCTAACCAACTGAACCACCTAGGCGCCCCTACCCTGCAACTTTCTGAACATTTCTGCTTTAATATCTCTTGGTCATCTCCAACTGATATGTCTAAAACTAACTTAAGTATCATATTTCCCCAAACCTAAACATTACTCACTCCAGTTTGAAAATTCGGTTTTGACTCCTTCCTCTCTGAGTCAGGTGGCATGTTCAGCTAGTAAAGCATATTTCCTTCCCACCACCTGTCATCAAATTCTGTTGAATTTTCTTTTTAAAGTAAATCTATTTTGTTCCTTTGCTATCACTTGCACACAAATTCGGTTTCTTATCTTAATCTCAGCCATCTCTAGCCATGCCAATCTCTTCCTATTTAATCACCCATTAAATATTTGGGTACCTACTGTATGCCAGTTTCTGTGCTAAGTTCTGTGGCTACTGGAGGGAGCAAAATGGAGACAGTCCTGACTCTAGGGCACTTAGAGTCTTAAGGGGGAGACAGACATTGCCTAAAGTCACCAAAATGAATATGTAATTACAAGCTGTAATAGGAGCTATGAAGGAAAAAGAGTATATACTATTGAATTGAAAAAAAGGGGGGCGGGTGTGGACCTAATTTAGGTTGGAGACAAGGCCCCTGTTAGGCACAGAGTAGAGAGAAGAGGCTCCAGATGAGAACCAGCATATGTGTTGGTGTAGAGACAGGAGGAGTTTGGGCAAGGACCTGCAAGAAGGACATACTAAGCAGGTTAGGCTTTATTCTTAGGGCCTTGGAAAGCCATTGAAGAGTCTTAGAGAAGTGACTCGTCTGGTTAAAATGTCAGTGTGTACTTTTCAGAGAGTAAATAGAGTAAAGCAAGAGTAGAAGCAGTGGGATCTTCTAGAGAGATGGTTGCAGTCATTCAAGAGAGAAATGATGTTGGTTTTGACTGGGGTGTGGTATATTGTCATCGCTGTCTGCGCATTACCCAGAGCCTCTGAAAACAAGATGCATTCCAAATGTTCTACAATGACTCGGACATTTTAAACCAGTGAACAAAAGGCTGAGGGGAAAGATATTGGAAAGATACTGGGATAAATGACAGAATCCAAGGAAAACTGACCACTAAGTCTCGGGAAGTGTGGAGACCAGGACAGCTGTAGGAACGTCAGGTGCAAGATTTATAAACCTCTTGTTGCCAGTGAGGCAGGTCAAAGAGTAATGACTGTGTTGGGGACTCACCCCTGAATACTGGGACACACCCCAAAGAAAGGGGTGCTATGCGTTGGACAGTCATCCATTTGTGGCATTGACTGTGTTACCCATCACTCCCTGTGGCCCCAAGTGTGCGTAGATTTGCTATACCCTGTAATGGTATAACAAGTAGGCATGATCTTTATAGCATCTTGGTTAAAGTGAGGCTCAAGCCTGCTTCCTTTTTCCTATGAACTTCTGGCTTAGAGTGTGGGTAACAGGAATCACTATGCCTACCATATCCTGCTGACTCTTCTGCCCTGACCAACTACAGTCTTCTCCCATATCCAGTCTCCAGGGTATCAAACTGCCAGCTGTTAAAATCTTAGTGATAGCAACTGCCAGATGGCCCTCACTTTCCCATTGCGAGCTTGATGTTCTTGGGATCAAAGATGAATGTGATTAAAAAGGAAAGAATTTGCTTAGCACTACTCCTCTAGGAGCGCGGAGAAATGAGGCTGTGCTTTACGTATACCCTTGCCTCCCTCTATTCTGCGAACTGCTCCCAGAGGAACAGAAAGCAGAGAGCTATGCTCTGGCTTTGGAGGTCTATCAGAGACTTTGTCGTTAATTTTCCTAGGATTCTGTCATTTATCCCAATATCATTACACCAACTTAAGACCAGAACAGCGGGGTGTGAGGGTTAGTGGGTTAAAATAAATCTTGAGTGGTGGGAGGGCTCCTAGGTAGGTGGGAGCTTTAGTGACCAGCCTTCTGAGAGGCTGCAGCAAAACAGTAAGATGCACGGGTGACCTGAAACCTTTTGGCAACTCGTCACCCTAGGTAAGTCCTGTCCTTTTCTCTCACTGCCTGGGGAGTTTCTCACTTGTTTTCCTTTCAAAGTGATGCTTGGAGTTCCCAGCTGGTTTTATCTCCCCACTGGCCCACAGAAGGAACAGGAGCTCACCTCCCAGCTTTTCCCCCAAGCCCTTGTTGCCGCAGCAACCACAACTGCTTTAGCACCAGCAGCAGTGAGGGAAAAACACGCGAGGAATACACATCTTTCCTCCCTCGCCTGCCAGCCTTTGCCACTTAGAATCTGGGGGAAGAAATTCAACCTAGGTGTCAATAGGTCTCGCTACGCAAAGGAGTAAAAGAAGATTTGTGTATTTCTCCTTTAACCACTGGAAGCCCCACAACCATAGATCTAACTGAAAGAAAGTCCTGACAAGGTGAAAAGCAGGAATGAGACCTACAGAGGAAAAGGGAATGAAAGAGAGCTTCTCTCTCTTTCTCTTTTGTTTAATCAATAATATTTAATTTTCCAATTAACATCCACATGCTTAAAGTCCACAAGAAAAGTATATGGTGAAAAGCCATGTGCCCAGTTTTTGCCTCACCCCCTTTGGTAGCCCCTCATTACTTTTCCATTTATCCTTAGAGAGTTTCTTTATACAAGCAAATAATGTATACTTGTTATTCTTCACCCTTTTTTAAAAATAGACATATATACATTAATGTACCTTGCTTATTTTTATTAAAAATTTTTTTTTAACATTTCTTTTTGAAAGACAGAGTGTGAGCAAGGGAGAGGCAGAGAGAGAGGGAGACACAGAATCCAAAGTAGGCTCCAGGCTCTGAGCTGTCAGCACAGAGCCTGGTGTGGGACTCGAACTCATGAACTTGTGGGATCATGACCTGAACCGAAGTCAGATGCTTAACCAACTGAGCCACCCAGGCACCCCTGTACCTTGCTTTTTTTTTTTTTTTTTTTTTTAAAAAAAAACAGTGTTTCTTAAAGAATTTTCTGTATCAGTACATGAAGAACTTCCTTATTCTTCTTTTATAGTGGCACATTTTCCATTGTATGAATGGATAATAGTTTATTCAACCAGTTACTTACTGATGAGCATTTAAGTTGTTTCCCATCCTTTGTTAATACAAACAATGCTGCAGTGAAAAACCTGGTCATGTATTACCTCATGTGGATGCAAGTATGTCTATAGGATAAATTCTCCAAAGTGGAATGGCTGGCACAAAAAATGTGCATTTGTAATTTTGGTAAATATTGCTACATTGCCCTCCACAGTCGGGATAAGGAGCTTGGGGCAGGGGTGGGTGGGGAGGATGGAAAACATTACTGTGGGGTCGTACTCCCTTTACCTAAAACTCACCACCATTTCTCCGTATAAGATAGAGTTTGGTTCCTTCCCCTGGCACATAAAGGATCTTCAATACCTGGTCACACTTTAGCTTCCTAACTTCATCTCCTGCCATTCCCTGAACTACTAGCACATTCCTAACTACACCTTGATCTTTCTTCCTTACAAGAGCTAACTCAGCTACATCGTGGCTTTCTCTGGCTGTATTCTGCCCTACCCATTCTCTGTGAACCCTTAACACTCTTTCTGTACCTCCTGTTAGAACACTTCTCACACAGCCGTGTTATTTAGCATTTTCTGTAACAGAATAACGAGTGAATGGAATGAATGCCTGAATGGCCAGGTGGGCATTGGAATGTAAGGAACTGCCTGTTCTACATGGGAACAAGAATGGTTAGAAGTACACTGCCTGTCAAGGACTGGATTGTTCTCACTTTGCCTCTGACTACTGCCCCTCTTAGCTCCTGATCTCCTTGGCACTAAATCTCTGCTGAGGTTTGGTTACATTGCCAAATCTTGAAGTGATGAAAATATACTCACCTGCCCTCTCTTCCCTCAGCTACTTTGTAACTGTTTCTGTTTTGTTTTGTCCAGCAGCCATTATCAGAGAAGGTAACTTTCCAAATGTCCTTTACTCACTTTATTATTAAACTGACAGACTTTCCTGGCCAGAGACTAAATATGATGATATCTATATGCCCTAAAAACACCCCAGGAATTAAAAAATCTTCATGTCTACAAGGTAAGCTGACAGAAGAATGATAAATCCATGAGAAAAACTGCTGAAGCTGTTAAAATATTCAAATGTTTTCCAGCCAGAGATAGAAAACTAGCTTACAGTACAAAATCTGTATTTGTTCTGAGGGCCTTTTTTTATTGTTACAAACTAGTTATGGTTCACAGGAAGTCAAAGCCTGATTTGCAGCAAGTTCTCAAGCTTCTCTTCTGAACCTTTAACTTAGACTTGAGATCTCCATAGGCTAAGACCACTGTTCAACAGGAAAAAAAGGATGCCAGCCCAGCATGCATGCACGCATCCATCCATCCATATATCCATATATCCTAAGTAGACTTATGTTTCTGTGTTCCAAACATCATGCCACAGCTGGAATGCAAACAATCATAGAACATTGTTTCAAAAGGTGTTTGCTGCAGCATAATTGGTGAGTTCAAAGTTAACAGTGGAAAATATCTAAAAATAGATGCAACTATTAAAATGATGGTCATGAAGACCGTGCTAGTAACATAGAAAAAAAAATGTTATATTGTCATATGGAGACAAAGGGAGAAAAATATATGTGAAATACACATGAATCCCTACTGATATAAATAGATGATAGAATTAATAAATGAGTAAGAAGAGACAAATCTTCCTTACAGAAGAATTCAAACAATATCTGTAAATTATTCCCTTTCCAGGAGGTGGAGCTTAATCCTCCCTCCCCTTAAGAATGGACTAGAATTAGTAATTCACTTTAAAAAAACAAAAGTATGGAAAGAGAAAGTAGCACCTTCACAACGGAGAAAGCTGGCCAACATTACCTTTACCAAATGATCAAGGTTAATACCGCCAATGATGTCATGTGGATATTATACACCCTGGATATAATGTGATGAGGTGGCCACATCACTTCTGTGGTTTTCTTTACAAAAATCCATAACCTCATTCTGCTCATGAGGAAAACATAAGACAAGCCCGATTTGAGGACTGTCTACCTGAGGTACCTGACCAGTGCTCCTCAAACTGTCAAGGTCATGAAAAACAAGGAAAGACGGAGGAACTGCCACATGCCAGAAGAGGCGATGGAGACACGATTGAATACAATGTTCCATCCTGAATTGGATCCTGGGACAGAAAGAGGACAGCAGCAAACCTGGTTAAATCCAAATAGAATCTAAAGTTAAATTAAACGTAATATACAAATATTGGTTTCTTAGTGTTGAAAAATGTAAGATGGTAACTTAGTGAAAACTGAAAATTTTCAGAACTCTCATGCTATCTTTGCAACTTTTCTGCAAATCTGAAATTGCAAAAGGAGAAGTTTATATATTAAAAAGTATATAATAAGGAGTGTACTTGTGATGAGCACCGGGTGTTATATGGAAGTGTTGAATCATTAAATTGTACACCCGAAACTAATATTACTGTATTTTAACTAACCTGAATTTGAATAAAATAAAAACGTTTTTTAAAAAAGTATATATACACCATTACAACTATGAAAAAATGTCCCTGCAAAGAAAAAAAATACATAAAGTAAGGGAAGGAAATACAAAAAAATAAATAAGTATGGCGCTATTAAAATGATGGAATTATATGGGGCGCCTGGGTGGCTCAGTCAGTTAAGCATCCGACTTTCGCTCAGGTCATGATCTCATGGTCTGTGAGTTCGAGCCCCGCGTCAGGCTCTGTGCTGACAGCTCAGAGCCTGGAGCCTGTTTCAGATTCTGTGTCTTCCTCTCTCTCTGACCCTCCCCTGTTCATGCTCTGCCTCTCTCTGTCTCAAAATAAAAACATTAAAAAAAATTTTTTAAAAAATGATGGAATTATGCAGTAATTCCCCTGCTTCTCATGTACTTATTGAAATATCTGCAAACTGGTCACATTATGTTTTAGAATATATAGAGTTAATTTTGGTTTTTGCTTTGTTTTAGGGGAATAAATGCTTTCCCTTGAAATGCAGGGAATTTACAAAAAGGGAGGGAATGTACAAAAAGTGTGTAGATATTAAAGGGTAGTCAAGACAGCTATTGCTTTCAAATACTCCCCAAACATTCTTCAGCACAAGATAAGGTGACCCAAATTGGCTGAGAAAATATCCAGGGCTTCCCTCTTCTTGATCTCCTAGCCTCATGGCCAGTTCCCCTGAGAACTGGTGCCTCTGTCTAGACTTTCTGTCCCGAGCACACACAGGGAGAGGACACCTTGGAGTTTACATAAACATTTTGCGCATCAGACTCAGAGACTTTGGTTTCTATCCTTGGTAGTTTCTTTTTTTTTTTTTTTTTTTTTAATTTTTTTTAATCTTTATTTTTGAGAGAGAGAGAGTGTGTGAGTGAGGGAGGGGTGGGGGGTGAACACAGAATCCGAAGCAGGTTCCAGGCTCTGAGCTCTCAGCACAGAGCCTGGTGTGGGACTCAAACTCACAAACTTGTGGGATCATGACCTGAGCCGAAGTCAGATGCTTAACCAACTGAGCCACTCAGGCACCCCTATCTTGATAGTTTGTAAGGTGCCCACCATTACCTTCATCCTGGAGGAACTTTGGCTTCTGGGTACATTGCAACTAATTAGGGTCCCTCAGAAGGCTGGGGGCAGATAAGGGACTCGTGGGACTTAAGAAAAGTTCTCTTGACTGGCAGGTTGTAGAGTAGAAGGTCCAGGCAGTTCCAGCTAAACAGTTTTCCAGAGACTTCTCAGATTCCAGGTGTTTTGAAGACTACAAACAACACCATTTGACTCTGGTGTGGTGCTTCCATCATAAACAGAAACTACTATGAACAGAAACTACTCCTGCATTTGCACTTACTTCCTTTACCATGCCCGCTTTGGACCCAGGCAGAAGTAAAGTCTTAAAACTAGAGGTGAAGAGTTTACCAGCCAAACAGAAATATTTATCCAGCCTGCATTCTTTCCACAAAGTACCAGTCATCTCAGGAGTCCCAGAGAAAAGTTAGAGCAAGTCTTCTCTTTAATCCTTAGTTAATATCTTTTCTCACAAAAACCTTACCAGATTTTTGTTTTTAACCCTCTGACCAAGGGGTGGGCACATGGCTCAAATCTGGATTGCCTGAACTCTTTCCTGAGACTTTGAACCTTGAGCAAGTTAGGCAAAGACCAAAAAAGGTGGGCTGGCACTTATTCTAAAGTGGTGATGAGACTGTCATTCCCGCCTTTCAGACTCTGGAGCTTCCAGTTTCCTATCCTGTTCTGAGTCTAGTTCTTTAACCTTCCCTTCAAATCTTTTTAGTATATCCCTGTGTTTCTTAAGTGGACAGAATTTTGGTAGAGTTTTATTATTAGCAGGATGAAGGGTTTATGATAGGGAAGTGAATTTGAGGGCCATTTTATGATTTTTTTTTCTGACAAAGAACCCTAGTACAGTCAGTAAAAGGGCAAAAGAGAAGGCAATGACTCGAATAATCCCCAAATTATGCAATTGAATATTGACTTTATTTGTTTGATGTAAACTGACCCAAGTGATGACTGTGTGATTCGTTTCATCTACTCTGTGTAGAACTCAGTGCTTGGATATAGTTCCTGCCCTTCAGGCACCTACTATTTAGTTATAAAATAGGACCGCACAAATGATATCATTAGATGTGGAATGTTTACTGTGTGCTGAGCACTATGCTGAATTCTTTACACGGATGACCCATGTAATCCTCCCAACTACCTTATAAAGTTGATGCCATTATCATTTCTATTCTATGGAAGAAGAAATTAAGGCACAGAGAGTTTGAGTAACTTGCCCAAAGTGACACTGCTGGTAAACAATGGAGCCTGGATCCGATATGGGCAGTCTGGCTCCATAAACCCCAGTCTTGACCACTGTGTTATGCTGAAATGAATGATAAAGATGGAGTTCTGGAAGGTCAGAGGGGGGAGATAAATGTGGCCAGAGTGATTAGGGGAGCCCTCGAGGGCTTCTTGGTTCTGGAGCTGACTCTCAAAGGCTGGCTGAAATTTAATATTGAAAGGAAGGAGAAGAGCCTCTTGGGAAAGAGAGGACGGTCCGTGCAACAGGAACGAAAACAAAGAGCTGGAACTGAAAAGCCTTTAGACAGCTGTGAAACATACAGGAAGATGGTCCTTTCTCAATTGTTCAAGGAACAATTGGATAATTATGGGAGAAGTCAGATCATAATCAGTCTTGAATGACATGTCTACCACTATGACTTTACCCTGCAGTGAGGATCCCTGCATCTTTTACAGGGAATAACAGCTGAAACCCTTTTTATAATAGAAAGTTGCAAACATATACAAAGATATGGGGCATAGTATACTAAATCCCCATGTACCTATTATCCAGATTTAACAATTACCAACTCACAATTGTGTTTCATCTATATCCCCACCTACTGCCCCTGCCAAGATTATTTTGAAGCAAATCTCAGACATCATATTATTTCATCTATACATATTTCAGTTTATGTAGAAAATCCCAAGGAATCTCTTTTAAATGCCCTGTTAGAATAAGTGAGGTTAGCAATATTGCAGGATATAAAATAATCATACAAAAAAAACACAGTTGCATTTTTATATACTAGCAATGAGCACCAAAATTACAAATTTACAATCACTTAAAAAATATGTAGGTGCAAATCAAACAAAATATGTACAGGATTTGTATGCTACAAGTACAAATTATTGATGAAAGAAATAAAAGATTTAAATGAATGGAGAGATATATTATGTTCATGGATTGGAAGATTCTACATAGTAAAGATATCAATTCTCTCCAAATTTATATACAGAGTTGATGTAAGTCCTATCAAAACTGCAGCAAGGTTTTTTGTCTAAATGAACAAGATTATTCTAAATTTTATATGAAAAGACAAAGAAACAAGAATAACTGAAACAATTTTGAAAAAGAAGAATAAAGTAGCCATCAGTCTACCCAATTTCAAGACTTCTTATGTAGCTACGGTAATCAAGGACTGTGTGGTATTGGTGGAGGGACAGACACATAGATTAATGGAACAGAATAGAGAACTAAAAAATAGACTCACACAAATCTGCCTACCTGGTTTTGGACAAAGATGCAAAAGCAATTCAATGGAAGAAAGATAGCCTTTTCAACAAATGGTGCTGAAGCAATTAAAAATCGATAGGCAAAAACAACCCTGACCTAAGTTTCATACCTGTACAAAAATTAATTCAAAATGGATCACAGACTTAAATGTAAAGTTATAAACCTTTTAGGAAAAAAAAATATCAGGTTCTATGGCTAAGCAAAGAATTCTTAGATTTGACATCAAAAGCATGATTTATAAAAGGAAAAACTCATAAACTGGACTTGATCAAAATAAAAACTTTTCATCTGCAAAAGACCTGTTAAAAGGGAAAAAAAGACAAGCTACAAATCTGGAGAAAATATTTGCAAGCCACACATGCAACAAAGAGCTAGTGTCTAAAAAGAAGTCTCAAAGCTCTATAGTAAATGTATGTCAATTACATCTCCATTTAAAAGAATTAATGGAAAAAACTCAACAGTAATAAAATAAACACTTCAATTGGAATATGAGCAAAAGATAATAAGAGACATTTCACTGAAAAAGGTATACAGATGGCAAAAACAAGCACACGGAAAGATGTTCAATATAAATTAATCATTAAGGAAATGAAAATTTCAACCACAAGATATCGCTACATATCTATCAGAATCACTAAAGTAGAAAATAGTAAAAATACTAAATGTTGTCAAGGATGCAAAGAAATGATATCACCCATTCATTGCTGGTGGGAATATAAAATGGTACAGCCAATTTTTAAAATAGTTTGTCAGTTTCTTACAAGAGTAAACGTACAACTACCATATGACCCACCAATTTCAACTTTGCACATTTATCCCCCCAAAATGAAAACATATATTCACCGCCAAAATCCTGTACATGAATGCTAATGGTGACATTATTAGTCAAAAACTGGAAACAACCAAGACATCCTTCTACAGCTGAATGTAAAACAAACTATAGTATGTCCATACTTCAGAATACTACCCAGAATTAAAAGGAATAAATGACTGATACACGCAACAACTGGATGAAGCTCCAGAGAATTATTATGCTGAATGAAAAAAAGCCAATCTTAAAAGTTATACTCTGCATGATTCCATTTATATAACATTCTTGAAAATGACAAAATTATGAAAGGGAGAACAGATTAGTGGTTGCCAGAGGTTATGGAGGGTGTGGGGCAGGAGTGAAGTGAATGTGGTTATAAAAGGGCAACATGAAGAATTCTCGCCATGGTAATGCTCTGTGTCTTGACACTTTCAAAGTTAATATTCTGTTTGTGTTATTGTATTGAAATTTTCATGAGATGATACCCTTTGGAAAACTGGGTGAAAGGTACATGGACTGCTCTGTATCATTTCTTACAATTGCATTTACATTTACAATTATCTCAAGCTAAAAAATTTAATGGAAAAACTTAACATTATAAACTGCTATGAGAAAGAATCAGTAGATGCAATGGGATAAGTCATACCTCAGGAGCTACAGAGAATACAGCAATGTGAAAGAGAGTTCAAAATTAATTAACAGTGTGAAGAGCTAAAAATAGCCAAGGAAATTTTAAAGAAGAACAATGTTGCTCTAACAGATCTCAAAACATATTCTAAAGCTATCATAATTAAGATAGTGTGGCACTTGTATACGGAAAGACAAATTAAAACAATGAAACAAAATGGAAAGTTCATAAATGGATCCATACATGTAAGGAAACTTGATCTATGACAGAGGTAGTATCACAAAATAATGGGGAAGTGATGCATGTTTTGGAACATAATAATATAATACTGGTTATCCATGTGAAAAAAGAGTTATTTTAGACCCACACCTCAAATCAATACAAAAATTAATTCCAGATAGGGGCACTTGGATGGCTCAGTCAGTTGAGCATCCAAATCTTGATTTTGGCTCAGGTCATGACCTCACGGTTTCTGAATTTCAGCCTCATGTCAGGCTCTGCACTGACAGCATGGAGCCTGCTTGGGATTCTCTCTCTCTCTCTCTCTCTCTCTCTCTCTCTCTCTCTCTCTGTCTCTCTCTCTCTCTCTGCTCCCTCCCCCTCTCTCCCTTTCTTAAAATAAACATATACACTTAAAAAATTCATTCTAGGTAGATTAAAGGCATACATGTGAAAAATAAATTGTTAATGCTCTTGTGGCTTAAATTGTGTCTTCCAGAAAAGCATTTGAGTTCAAACTCTATCCTCTGGTACCTATGAATGTGGCCTTTTTGAAAAGAGGATCTTTGCAGATGCAGTCAAACTGAGGTCGCCCTGGAGTAGAGTGGGCCCTAAATCCAATATGACTGATGTCCTTATAAGAAGAGAAGAGACAGAGACCCAAAGGGAGAGCCCCATGTGACGACAGACACAGAAGTTGGAGTGATGAACCTATAAACCATGGAAGGCCAGGGACTGTCGCCAACCGGGGAGAGGCAGAGAAGGATCTGCTCTTAGATCCTTCGGAGAGCACTCCCCTATCAGGACCTGATTTCAGACTTCTAGCTTCCTGAACTGTGAGAGAATACATTTTTATTGTTTTAAGCCATCCAAATTTGTAGTAATTTGTTATAGCAGCTTTAGGTAATGGATCTGAATACTTTTAGAAGAAAATACAGTTAAAAAAATTAGATAAAGATTTCTTAAAATAATTCACAAAAAAGCACAAACCATGACAGAAAACTTGCCTTAAAATATAGAGCTTCTGCACATCAAAGAAACAAAATGAAAAGGCAAGCCAGACACAGGGAAAAATATATTTACAGCACATGTAACCTACAAAGGAGTAGTAACTGGAATTTATAAAGGATTTTCTTACTCTCAGTAAGAAAAAGATAACTTCATATAAACTCAAAAACAAAGTGTTAAAAATGAGCAAAGGTTACGAATAGTCAATTTAAAGAAGAGAACTCTAGATGATCAGTAATCCCCAAATTAGCAGTAATCATGGAAATGCAAATTAAAGCTAGAATTAATTGTGATGTCACACCCATCAGATTGGGGGGGAGAGGAAGTGAGAACATCAAGTGTTGATAAGAATGTGGAACAAGAAATCCTGCCTGTTGGAAGATAAATCACTATGGACCTTTGATTGCACTCACGTGTTGAAGATGTGTACAACCTATGACTGAACAATTTCATTCCTAGGTGGTGTAGGAGGAGAAATGTTTAAGAATGTTTATAGCAACATTGGTTATGATTATGGAAAACTGGAACCAATCCAAATGTCTACCAGCAAGAGAATGGCTAAAAGTTGAAAACTCATAATGCAATGTTTTATTGTGATAAAATAGACATAAGATTTACTATTTTAACTATTTGAAATGTATATTTCAGTGTATTAAGTACATTCACATTGGTTAAGTACATTCACAGACATTTTATTTTATTTTATTTTTATTTATTTATTTTTATTTTATTTTATTTTTATTTTATTTATTTTTATTTATTTATCACAGACATTTATTTTATTTTTTATCATCTTTTAATTGAAGTGTAGTTGGCATACAATATCATATTGGCTTCAGGTGCACAACATAGTGATTCCACATCTATATACAATTACAAAATACTCACCACACTGAGTGTAGTTACTCTCTGTTACCATACAAAGTCATTACAATATTATTGCATATATTCCCTGTGCTAAGTATACTCATGCTGTTCCACAGCCATGACCACCATCCTTCTCCAGAACTTTGTCATCACACTGTCCTGAAACCCTGTACCCATTAAATAGTAGCTCTCTGTTACCTCGTCCCTCAGTCCCTTGTAACCACTGGTCTACCTTCTTTCTCTATGAATTTGACTATTCCAGGTACCTCACGTAAGTGGAGTTGTACGGTATTTGGTTTTGTGTATGTGGTTATTTCGTGTAGCATAATGTTTTCAAAGCTCATCCATGTTGTAGCCATGTGTCAGAATTTCCCTCCTGTTTGAAGACTGAATAATACTCTGTTGTACGCCTATGCACTCACTATTGATGGATATTTGGCTATCGTGAATGATGCTGTTATGAGCGTTATTGTACAAATGCCTGTTCGGGTCCCCGCTTTCAATTATTTTGCTAGATATTTCAAAGTGAAATTGCACCATAGGGCAGTTCTATTTTTCTTTTTTCAAGAACCACAATGCTGTTTTGCACAGTGGCCACACTATTTTATATTCCTCTCATAATAATGCAATTCTACGTACTAAATGAAGTTGAATTATGAGAATTAACTATATAGCATGAAATCTCTAAACGCATCATTCCCTCTCTTAGAACAATCTCCCTTCCCACTCAGTGCTCCATCTGGATAAATCCCAACTCCTCTTCTAATTTTGGCATAAGCTGTATCCTAGAAAGTCTTTGCAGCACACTTCCACCCCCTCTTCCCAGGCCCCTGCTGGGTCCCCCTCCTCTGCTTCTCCCTCTCATTGTAATTTTGTATTGTAACTGCCCATTGGTATGTCTCTTACCACTAGACTGAAGCTTCTTGAAGGCATACCTGTGTCTGTCTGGGTCATTGTTAAATCCGCGGTGTTGGCTTAGAATAGGTGTTTAAATAATACTGTCAAATCAGTTAATGAGTTTTAAGGATATGACAAAGTGACAGAAAGCATTTATAGCCCTGAGAACACTTGAGTCTTTCCGTGTCCCCCCACAGCAACTATTCAGAGGCTGTTAGAAAGGGAAATGGTATTCCCTCTTTCATAGCGTCTAGAATCTCAGAGCTGGAAGGAACTTCTACAGCTCATTGTATCCGACCTCCCACCAAGTACAGTCTCCACCAGGGCCTCCCTGAGGGCTAGTTGTTCAGCCTTGGTCTGAGAGCTTCCAAATATTATCACTACGGGGTACGCCTTCAGTTGCATGTTACAGAGACCCTAAGAGTGACAAACAAATGGAGGTTTATTGTCCTCAGATACCAAGAAGTCCCAAGGTAGCCAACTGCTGACACCGGTTCCGTTGTTGGTGATATTTTTGGGGCCCAGGCTTTTTCCATCCCCAACGTGTTGACTTTTCGTCCTTGTACAATTGTTGTCTCATGATTATGGAGTGGCTGTCAGGGCTCTTGGCATCACATGCTGTCGAGGACAGGAAGTAGGGAAAAGGGGAGTGCCAGCAAGCTCTCTTCTTCTGCCTGTCCCTTTTATTTATTTGTTTGTTTGTTTTCAAATGTTTATTTATTTATTTTTGTGTGTGTGAGAGAGAGAATGCACGAGAGTGGGGGAGGGGCAGAGAGCGAGGAAGACCGAGAATTCAAAGCAGGCTCCACACTGTCAGTGCAGAGCCTGACGCGGGGCTCAAACTCATCAAACCATGAGATCATGACCTGAGCCAGTCAGACACTTAACTCATGAGCCACCCCAGGTGTCCCTTGCCTGTCCCTTTTAAAAGAAAGCTAAACTCCGGAAGTTCTCCAGCATATTTCCAACTGTGGTTTACTGGCCAGAACTCTATCACTGATCACCAAGTGCAGGGAGATTTGGAAAGTAAGATTTAATCTTTCTTGTCTCCATAGTGGAAGGTGACAGGGTGCAGTCAGGCATAGTTCCTGAGTCTGTCTCAGGCACTTACGGGCTCTTAAAGCAGATCCTGTGCCACTTGCATGCAGGGATGCAACAGAAACCCGGTTGGGCCAAGGGTAGGATTGGCCCCAGACTGCAGTTGGGCATTTCTGGAGTGGCCAATAGAGTCACCTTACTTTTCACATTTTCTGGTAGTAGATAGTCCCCGCGAATCTCTTTCCCTCAGCCTTCTCCTGGTCTGTCAGCTTTCCAGCAGCTCTGTGGTGTAGATGACTTATACCAGCCCTGGGAAGCAGAGCTGCCCAGCTAATTTTCCTGGCTGAAGGGAACTCGCCAGGGGTGTCTCTGAATACCTCCACTATATTTTGGTTGAAAGAACACTGGACTAGTAGCCAGGAAATCAAGGTTCTCCCTTCAGCTCTACGATAACTAAGCTGTGTGAACTTGTGGTGCTTCTTGCCTTCTCTGGGCCTCAGTATTCTCATCTATAAAATGGGGGAGGGGAGGCGGGGAGGAGTGATTCAGATTAGAAGATTGCCAAAGTCCCTGACAACAATATCATTCTGGTTTGTCTGATTCTGCTTCTTCCGCTGGTCTGGAATCCCCAGCAGATGGGAAAAATAATTTTTTTCTTTTTGCTTGCATTACCTCTGTTTGTACAAGCTATTCCAAGCAGCTGGGACACCTGTGCCACTGTCTTGGTGCCACACCCCCCCTTCCCCACCTTTTGCCCGTGGCTGCCCAGATGTGAGCTTGCACCTGCCTAGGGGCACAGATACCAAATGAGCTTACTGGGATGGGTGAGTATTAAAAGCCCCGGCCTCGGTCCTTGAAACACTCTTGTCTCTGCTCAATGCCTGCAACCATGTGTCTGGTTCTCCTCCTCCTGCTGTGGCTGAGCTGTGCGACCCCAAACCAGGAGACAGGTGAGGAGCCCAGCTGGCAGCTGAAAGGAACCTGGCTTCTAGTCTCATTCATTCATTCAATCATTTTTGTTCCTGGCATGATTTACCTCCCAAGGGCTAATGCTAATGTATTAATTAATTAAAGAGTTCATTTACTCAGCACCTACTTGTGCTTAATGTGGCTCCTCTGCGTACAGATCATCTTCATATTTGTGAGATGTGGATTAGCTGGGAGGGTCTGCTTTGGTTGGGGATCCCCGAGGAGTGTCCAAAGGAGATTCCTGTGAGTAGAGGCAGCATGGGGCTCTGGAATGGGCACTGTGGGGGAGGCAGAAGGGAAGGTGGTGTGACAAAGCCTAGATCCAGATTAATAGGCAGGCTCAAGGGGCAACTGCCAGGCACCAACTGATGCGGTTTGCTAAAATACCCCTGGAAACGCAGTGGGATGATAAAGCTGTGTTTACTAGAATGCCTTTTGGGAGAAAACTAAATGTCATTGTTAGGAATACTTTTTGTGGGAATGGGAGCCTCCAGGGGCGTGCTTAAGTAACAACATTTATGCTATTGTTTCGTGTAAAGGACTTCTGGGGAAGGGCAGGATTCAGTTTTGCTGAGGGGAATTTGCCGGTTTGGGGCTGGAGCAGGATCAGTGGGAACTGCAGAGGGAGGAGGAGGCTGCCCAGGGTCCCCTTTCCACACCCTTCCTCAGCACGCTCGCCCTCTTCTCTATAAAATTGTCAAATATGTTTCAGGAGTATTGCTCTGGAGGGGTGCAAACTATCAGCAGGTTCTATTATTAGGTTCTTCACCCACTCCTTTCTGGGCCCCAGAGCTTGTCACTTTTACTAGCCTCTCGGTCTAAGGCCAACAGGATGGTCACTTGAGCTATTGCCTGCTCACTAGGAAGCCATTTCCTAGCGGTTCACTGCTTCTCTATCACATCCCATGGCTGTCGCCACTTACCTGCACTGATCATACAGCATGGTGACGTTCTGGTTACTTGTAGTTTGATGACACTGTTCACTAGACTGAGCTCCTGGAAGGTGTTTTTTTTGTAGGGTCTGGTGGCGCAGGGCACTAGAATATATGTCCCTGATCCACCATGGTACCTGGCTCAGAGAGCCACTCAATAGAATAAAATGAGGGGCACTTGGGTGGCTTAGTCTATTAGGCATCCGGCTTTTGGTTTCGGCTCAGGTCATGAACTCATGGTTCATGAATTCGAGCTCCACACTGGGCTCTACACTGACTGTGGGGAGCATGCTTGGGATTTTCTCTCTCCTCTCTCTCTGCCCCTCCCCAGCTCGTTCTGTCTGTCTGTCTGTCTCTCTCTCTCAAAATAAATAAACTTAAAAAAATAGAATAAAATGAATGAATGAATGAATGAATGAATGAATGAGTGAATGGGTGCTTGGTCTCTTGTGCTGTCATTTTTGTGATAGAACCAGTCAGGACTGTTGGAAGCTATAACTATCTCCTGACCTTGGACACTGTGGGAACTCCAGTGTGAGCCCAAATTCAATTCAGATATATATTTTTTAATTTTTTTAAAGTGTTTATTTATTTTTGAGAGAGAGAGAGAGAGAGAGTGTGAGTAGGGCAGGGGCGGAGAGAGAGAGTGAGACACAGAATCTGAAGCAGGCTCCAGGCTCTGAGCTGTCAGCACAGAGCCCAGTGTGGGGCTTGAACTCACAGACTGCAAGATCATGACCTAAGCTGAAGTAGGACACTTAACTGACTAAGCCACAGGCAACCCTAAATTCAGATATTTTGAATTAAATTGAATAAAAATTATTTGATACCAGAACTACAATGATGCATTTCTTACCTTGGGTGAGCTGGTAGGGAAGACAGATATACCTCCAGAAAGAAGGCTGTAATAACAGACAGGGATTAATGCTATGTTAGAAGCTAAAATCAATAGGTTTTAAGAGTAAAAGGAAAGAGTTAATCCCAATAAATGTAGTTAATCCCTTCTATCCCAGGTGGGCTCGGGGATGGGGGGGGGAGGGGGCTAGGGGGTAGGAGATGTGTTGGAAGACCTTTCAGAATAGATCAAATTTATTAAACAATTTTTTTTCTTGTGGAAGTTTTCTAATTTTTTTAAATGTTTATTTTTGAGAGAGAGACAGAGTGCAAGCAGGGGAGGGGCAGAGAGAGAGGGAGACACAGAATCTAAAGCAAGCTCCAGGCTCTGAGCGGTCAGTGCAGAGCCCAACACAGGGCTCAAACTCATGAACCCGGAGATCGTGACCTGGGCTGAAGTCAGCCTCTTAACCGACTGAGCCACCCAGGTGCCCCCTTAAGGAAATTTTCAAACACGCACAAAAAGAGAGAGAATAATATAATGAACCTACTGTTCTTATTGGCTAATTTAAAAATTATCAACATTTTGCCCAAATTCTCATCCACCATATTAAAAAATATAACCACAATACCTTATGAAAGATGAAATAATTAAAATAATTACTACCATTAAAAAATTTTTTTAATGTTTATTTTTGAGAGAGAGAGAGAAACAGAGTGTGAGCGGGGGGAGAGGAAGAGAGAGAGGGAGACACAGAATCCGAAGCAGGCTCCAGGCTCTGAACTGTCAGCTCAGAGCCCAACGCAGGGCTCAAATCCACAGACCTCAAGATCATGACCTGAGCTGAAGTCAGATGCTTAACTGACTGAGCCACCCAGGCGCCCCTACTTACTACCATTTAATACCTATTCATATTTCTCCAACTTTCAAAAAGGCTTTTTTGCAACTGGCTTATTTAACCAGGGCCCAAACAAGGCCCACACATTACATTTACTGGTATATTTCTTTTTATTTATTTATTTATTTATTTATTTATTTATTTATTTTACTGGTATATTTCTTAAGCCTCTTCAAATCTATCAGTCCTCTTTTCCTTTTTTTCATGCTGTTTTTAATTGACGGAACCAGGTCATTTTGTCCTATAAAAAGTCCTACATTCTGGATTTATCTGATTGAATCTATGTGGCTGTCTCTCTGTCCTCTGCATTTCCTGAAACCTGGTAATTAAGGTTCATTTACTTTGGCAAGAATATACCGTAGGTGGGGCTGTGTACTTGCTATTGCGTCTCGAAGGAGACACACAAAGTCCAGTGGTCCCACTTTACTTTGTTAAGTAAACTTGATCAAACAAATGCAATCTGTGGTAGGTCCATTATAAATTTTTTTTTAACGCTTATTTATTTTTGAGACAGAGAGAGACAGAGCATGAACGAGGGAGGGTCAGAGAGAGAGGGAGACACAGAATCTGAAACAGGCTCCAGGCTCTGAGCTGTCAGCACAGAGCCTGACGCGGGGCTTGAACTCGCGGACCGCGAGATCATGACCTGAGCTGAAGTTGGACACTTAACCAACTGAGCCACCCAGGCGCCTCTGTGGTAGGTCCATTATCAACATCCCCCCTCAACCTTTCTCTAATGGTTTTAACCTCCACTGACGATTGTTGCATAGATCCATTTTTTTCGTTAGGGGTTGCCAAACACTGGCTTTCTGATTCTGTCGCTCCTTCTGCACTTATTAGCTGCAGTTCTTCTATAAAGACTTTTCCCTTGTCATTTACTTGGTTTGTATGGAAAGGCTGGATAAATATTTAATTCTTCATTTATCATTTTCAGAATAACGGGCTTGTTCCTTAGCAACCCAGGGAAGATTGAATTTAAACATGACCTTGAAGAATAAGAATGTTTTCTTTTAGTGGCTATGAGAGGGAAGGGCCTTTCACACAAAGGAAACAGCTTGAGCAAAGGCTCCAAAGCAGGAGTATTCAGGGTGTTTAGAGAATGGCAGAGATTAGTAGCAAGTGCAACAAGAGGCTTTTTGAATGAGAAGCCTGGTGTGGTGGAAACGGCAGGGAAGAAGTCAGGATTGCTGGTTCTACTCCCAGCTCAAGTATGACCTTCAGAAAATGACTTTTCCATTTCTAGATCAGAGACTTTCACACTTTTCTGGCCACAATCTACATTAATAAATATATTTTGCACTATTATTCAGTACATACATACAGGTATATAAAAACGAAAATTTCAGAAAGAACCCTAAACAGCTTACACTTACATATACAATGTATGCTATGCTATGCTGTTCTGTTCTGTTCCATTCCATTTCATTCCATTCCATCTTATTAAAATAAATGATGTTCATGGGGTGCCTGGGTGGTTCAGTCGGTTAAGCATCTGACTTCGCCTCAGGTCATGATCTCACTGTTGGTGAGTTCGAGCCCCACGTCGTACTCTCTACTGTCAGCACAGAGCCTACTTTGGATCCTCTGTCTCCCTCTCTCTCTGCCCCTCCCCTGCTTGTGTGCTCTCTCTCTCTTTCTCTTTCTGTCTTTCTCAAAATAAATAAGTAAAGTTAAATAAAATAAATGCTGGTCATGATCACGGAATTGATCTCTGACTCACAAATGGGCTACAACACTTGTTTGGATGGTCTCTGGGGCTCTTTTCCACCTCCAGCCCTCTTTGATCCATCCTTGGCTTTGGCGACAACCTGACACTGAACCAGGCACTGGGGAAGAGGAAGGATGTGAGAAGAGGAACTACTCATTTGCAGGAGGCTCCCAGCTCAGCATGAGACAGAAGCCAGGCCAAACTCAAAGGCCACCACCCCAGCCTGGCCCACCATCACCTTGAGAGGTCTGACCTCCCAGGCCACTGCCCCCCTTTCATCAGACACCTGCCAGCCCCTCTTTCCATAACAGGCTGGGCGAGCCACACCTAACCCGGAGTCCTCTCAGGGGCCTGCTCCCTGTTGATCGCATCAACTTTGGAAGGCCCTCAAGTTTATCCCTAAACAAAGCCCCAGGCAGGTGCTAACCTAACAGGAGCTGATTCCATGGGTCAGGAACAGCACTGAGAGTCCTGGGTATGAGAACACCTGGGGCTCATTCCCACCTGAGCCACTGACTCACCAGATGACCTTGGCCACGTCCCTACCTGCCAATGCCTTGCTTTCCCCTTCCCTTAAAAAAAGATGAACCCCCTCGCTTGGTAGTGGATATACACTGGTCAGATATAATTGAATTGAGCAACTTGGGAAAATGATCAGAATTAAGGTTGATGTTGGGACCATGGAGACCTTCCTCTAACTTTGTGGGAGTTTTGTTGGTCCTTCTTGTCACACTTCTGTTGTTTTCTCTCTTGCTTCTCTGTGTTCCTTGCTGTCACACCCCTGCCACCCTCCTCTTCTCTCTCATTCATCTCTTTCTGTCAGCTCTGACTCATTCTTGTGCCTCTGTTTTTAATAACAGCTTTCCTGAGATATAAATCATGGAACATAAAAGTCATCCTTTTAAAAGTGTACAGTTCAGTGGGTTTTAGTATGTTCACAGAGTCATGCGAACCACTGTCTAATTTCAGAACATTTCTTCATTCCCGAAGGAGACCCTGTACCCATTAGCAGTCACTACCTGCTCCCCATATTTCCCGGCCCCCCGACAACCATCAATCTACTTTCTGTCTCTATGGACTTCCATATTGCAGACATTTCACTTAAAAGGAATCATACAATGTGTGGCCTTTTGTGGCTGACTGCTTCCACTTAGCATCATGTTTCAGGGTTCATCCACATCGTAGCATGTGTCAGAACTTCGTTCCTTTTTTTGGGCTGACTGGTATACCATATTTTGTTTTATCCATTCATCAGTTGATGGACATTTGAAATGGCTCCACTTTGGGGTTCTTATGAAAAATGCTCCCATGGACATACATGCACAGGTTTTTATGTGAGCATGTATTTTCACTTCTCTTAAGTATATACCCAGCAGTGGGATTGCTGCATTGTATGGTTTTCACTCTAAATTAAACATTCTGAGGAACTGCCAAACTGTTTTTCTCTGTTTTTCAGAGTGGCTGCACCATTTTTCAATTCCACCAGCAGTGGATGGTGTTCCAATTTCTCCACATTCTCACCAACACCTGTTTCCTAATGGGTGTGAAATGGTGTCTCCTTTGTGGTTCTGATTTGCTTCTCCTTGATAACAAATGTTGTTGAGCATCCTTTTGTGTGCTTGTTGCCTACTGGTATATCTTCTTTGGATATACCTTTCACTCATTTAAAAATTGGGTTATTTGTCTTTTTGTTGTTGTTGTTGTTGTTGAGCTGTAGGAGTTCTTTACATATTCTGGATAAAATTCTCTCATCACATGTATGATTTGCAGATATTTTCTCCCATTACATGGGTTGTCTTTTCACTTTCTTGATACTATCCTCGGAAGCACAAAACTTTAAAATTTCAATCAAGTCTAGTGTATTTTTTTTTGTTGTTGTTGCTTGTGCTTTTGGTGTCATATCTGGGAAACTATTGCTTCGTCCAAGGCCATGATCATTTACATCTATGGTTTCACCTAAGAGTTTTGTAGTTTTGACTCTTACATTTAGGTCTGTGATCCATTTTAAGTTAATTTTTATGTATGGTATGAGGTAGAGGTCCAAATCCATTCCTTTGCACACGGATATCCAGTTGTCCCAGTGCCATTTGTTACAACTGTCTCTTTATTTTAAAAAATTTTAAATATTTATTTATTTTTGAGAGAGAGAGAGAGAGACAGAGTGTGAGTGGAGGAGGGGCAGAGAGAGAGAGAGGGAGACACAGAACCCGAAACAGGCTACAGGCTCTGAGCTGCTGGCACAGAGCCTGACGTGGGGCTCGAACTGGGGAACGGCCAGATCATGACCTGAGTTGGAGGCTTAACTGACTGAGCCATCAGGTGCCCCATACCTGTCTCTTTTTAATGTCCCCTTCCTATGCAGGCAGCTGCTCCCAACCCCAGCCCCTCTGCTGCTTTGGAACAGATCACCACTGCAAGAGAGGAAGCTGCTACTGTGATGAATTCTGCCACGAGGTGTCAGACTGCTGCCCAGACCACCGCGCCCTGTGCACCCTGGGTAACTCACACGCAGGCTCCTTCCCACCCCTGGCGGAGCCGGATGCTGTGATGGACAGAGGCAAGCCCCTTGCTTGTACTTCAGGCCAAGGCCAGGATGTGGACTGGATGCCTCCTGAGGGCCCTGATAATCCTGAGATCCTCACATTTGGTCCATTTCGTACCAAAAGTGCCCACATATTCCTTCCAGCTTTGTTTCCCCACTGCTCCTGACCACCTGCTGCTCCCCTCTGAGCTCATTTCCCAGATCCCTACAGGGAGAGGCTAAGCTGTTGGTGGTTGGGGATCAGGGTGGCGAGTGAGGTGGTTGTGTCACCTAACTGCCCCCGCATCTCTTGCAACATAGATGCCTCTTGACCTGACCCATGTAGACTTTTGAGGGATGACAGGAGTCTGCAGAGAGGCGCTAGGGATGCTACATAGGAGGAGGGAGACTGGGAGTCAGGGAGGAGGCCAGGAGCTTTTGCCTTGTGTTTCTTAGTTTCTCAGAATACCAAGATGGTGCTGCAGATGGTGCTGAGGAGGGAGACCCCCCCGAGCCCTGCAAGAAGCAACCTAGACTGGATACAGAATGTGGTGAGTACCCTGGTGGTACTCCCGGAAGGGGTGCTGACAAGCTGCTCCTGCCTCCCTGGCCTGTAGACCCCAGAGTCAGGGAACCACTACCAAGGGAGAAAAGAGACCTGAGCTGGGCACAGCTCCATGGTTTTAGGGCTAGGAGCCATGGTATCTGACCATGGACACTGACACCTGAATTTCATATAATTTTCATGTGTCATGACATATTCTTTTGACTTTTTTCAACCACTTAAAATATAAAAAACATTCTTAACTTGTGATCTGCACACACACACACACACACACACACACACACACACAGCTGCAACAAGTCAGACTTGGCCCACGGATTGTGGTTGGCTGCTCTCTGCCCTAAATCATCCTTTGTTCTTTACTTTTCGTTTGGGTCGTGACTTCAGCACTGACCTGTCCAGAGCTCTCTGCCCAGCACTGGAGCAGAGGCTTCAGTCCCCACTCTAGCATATTATGACCATTGGGCAGAAAGAAAGGCAGCATGGTACAAGGAAAGAGCATGGACTCGGGAGCCAGCAAGACCTGGGTTCAAATCCTGTCTCTACCACTTACTACCTGGATGATTACTGGATGACCTGAAGTAACTTCTTCTGCCTTTCTGAGCTTCCCTTTCCTCATCTGTGTCCCAGAGCTTGCCTTGTAGAGCTGTTACAAAAGGGCCTTGGTAGATGTACAACGAGACATAGCTATTATTTGGGGACATGCAAATAAGCTGCAGAGGGTGTAGGCCTTCGCTTCCTGCTCACTTAGGTCCAGCAGCTTCTGCACACCAGCCTCCCAGGGAGGCCCCTCTCCATCTCCATGAAGAAAATCAAGAAGAGAGCCTGACATCTCCCATGAAGCTCCTCCAGGGCCCTGTGATGCAGAGCCCACCCTGTTCCCCTCCCCCAGCATCCCCAGGTCTGCTGGGGCCTTACCACTGGGCCCACTGTGCTTGTCTCTTGGTTTCTATCCTGCGTGCTTCTATATTGGTTCAACCAGAGGAAGACGGAAATCTGCAATAGTCATAAACACATTTAAATCAGCCATACATGGCTGGGTGGCTCAGTCAGTTGAGTATCCAAATTCAGCTCTGGTCATGATCTCACAGTTCGTGAGTTCAAGCCCTGCATTGGGCTCTGTGCTCACAGCCCAAAGCCTGGAGCCTGCTTTGGATTTTATGTCTCCCTCTCTCTCTGCCCCTCCCCTGCTCTCTCTCTCTCTCTCAAAATAAATCAACATTAAAACAATTAAATCAGCCATACAGATTATAAAACATAAATTTGGCTCATTGTATTCATTGTTTGTGGTGGTTATAACGAATATAGTAAATGTTTCTTGAAAGCAGAAGGTGAGAACCTAGCACCCCTTTGGCTAAGTGATCTGTGCCTCCTTCCTCAGTATTCCTTCCCAGGTATCATGTGACCACCTCTAAGTCCCAAAATAGCCTGGTCTGATCCCTAGCCTCATGTTCACCTACTTTTCTTCCCAAGGTAAAAAGAGGCAGGGTGACCTTCTTCTAATGGGTTGGGACTGGCTTTCTGGGAGTTTCCTTGTGTGAGGATTTCAAAACTCCAGGAGAGTGATGCCAGGGGGTTTTGGGGTCTGTTGAACCCATTGCCTTCCCTCTCAGACCTGCTCCTCTCCCTCTTCGGTGAATGGTTCCCTACCCTTCAGCTTCCTGCACTTCAGGCCTTAGGGTCTTCTTTTACTTCTCTCTGCCTGTGGCCTTCCTCTGCAAGGTGACAAGTCTTTCTAGTTCTACTTCACAACATGGTTCATTTCTGCTCCTCCTATACTCCAATTGCCAAAGTCCCAGGTCACAGCGTCCTAACTGGTCCTCTTGCCCTGGGATCTCCCCTAACTGGTCTCTGCCCCCAGTTTACTGCCCACAGCAGAGTTCTGGTGTTGCCAGTTCCTCATTCAGAAATCACCACTGGCTTCCCATTGTCTCCAGAAAAAAAGCTAACCTCCCACATATGGCTACAAAGCCCTCCATAGCATGAGCCCAAGGCACATTTCTGGCTTTGTCTGCTATAAGTCCCTTTCCCCACTCCTATGTTCTACCTAAATAGAATGACCCATTATCCCTGTCCATGCCCTCCTCCAGGCTTTGGCTAATCTGAACACTGGTTTCTAAGTAAATGATTATAGCAAAGGAGGTCCTGTCAGAGTCCAGTTATTGGCTCTATTGGTTCTATTTTAGCTTAGTTTCTCTGAATAACTTATTTGGGAACAGAACTCCAAGGAGCAGGTGAGGGAAAAGGGAAGTGATGCAGAGAAGAAGGGAGACCCAACACAAAGATGCATTATTCAGTTGGCCCCCACTATGGCTGATTAGTTGCTTAATCTTGTGGGACCTTTTAAAAAATCTTATGAAATGTTTCAGAGAACCATCTGTCCTGGGGATGGAATAGGAAGCATCTGTCCATTGCCTCCCATTCTCATGGTTTATAGGTTGCTCCACTAGGCGCTAACTCTTTCAGTTCTTTGTTGCTGGTATGTGAGAGCAGAGCAGCTCTTGGAAGCATCCCAAGCCTTGGCATCAGGGAAACCCTGGCAGAGAGCAAATGGAACATGGCAAGTCACTGCCTCATCACTCCTGGAAAAGTAGTCACCGTAGCAATGGCTGGAGTAGGAAGCAAAGCCAAAAGGACTTGAATGGTGTACAAAAGGTGTTCTACCTACTGGCTTTTGGGAACACATGCTTTATCCCTCTAGCTCTTCCAACCACAGATTTCTTCTCCTGCCTAGGGATGAAGGAGCATGGGTGAGGAGACATCCCTGGGCCCTGTTTGGAAGAACTGGTCTCATACATCCAGACCTAGTGGTCTCTCTCCCTTCCTTGCTAGGAAGTACTTTTCAAGTGAGGCTCTGTGGGATGTGGCCTCTCCAGTTGGGATCATCCTGTGGGCCTCATAGAAAGCCCAAAGATGTTGATTTATGGGCTCTTTTCCCTCTCTTCACTCAGTGATTATTTTCCTTCCAAATGTCCAGAAACTCCATCTCTTTTAATTGCTCCTATATCATCCTTTCATGCCAGATAGGATGAACAGAGTTAGGTTATTCCAAACTGAAGAGACTGTTTCTGAGATGTTCCAATACTGGTACAGCTTCCTCTCTAGTTGAGTGTACACGTGTGTGCATATGTGCATGCATATTTCATTTTTATCTGGCTCTCCATCTTCCCTCCCCATCTTCCAAATATCTTCCCTATGAAAGTCATTTCCCTGGCAGCAGCATACTACCAGGGAAAAACCTTGGAAAAACAGAGGGTCTGCATTACCAGCCCTGCCTGGTATTTAATTTAATGCAAATTAAAATTACAAAGAGAAATTAATATTCATAACGATGTCTAAAATTACAAGGCCTGATGATAGCAAGTGTTGATGAGAATGTGGAGCAACTGGAACTCTTATATGTTGCTGGTATAGCCGAAGCTGGCACAATCAATTTGGAAAACTGTTGGATACTATATACTAAAGCTAAACACATGTATGCCCAATGACCCAGCAATTCCACTCATATATATATATATATATGTATATATATATACCCAAAACAAATGCAAGACTGTTCATTGCAGCTTTATCCAGAATAGTGAAAAACTGGAAACAACTCAAATGTCCATCAATAGGAAAATGGATAAATAAATTGTGGTATATTTTATACAATGGAATACTATCTAACAACAAAAAAGTACTGTTACACACAACATGAGTGAATTTCACAGGCATAATGTTAAGAAAAAGAAGCCACACACGAACGAGTGTGTATTCATAATTCCATTTACATGAAGATCAAAAACAGGCAAAACTAATCCATGGCGATAGAGGTAACAATGATTTTGGGGGGCAAATACTGACTGGAAGGGAACACAAGGGAGCCTAATGAGATGCTGAAAATGTCTCCTATCTTTGTCTGAGTGTGGATACCTCCTGGGTGTATACAAATGTAAAAATTCATCAAGTTGTATGCTACTTAGGATTGATGTAGTTTACTGTAAGTGGGCTATACCCTAACAAAGAGATGAATGAACAAGTGGACAGAGGGCTCTCTGGAGTTTCCTATACTATAGCCCAAGGAATAGGGGTTAGCGTGGGGAAGGCCCATTCTCAGGTCCTTGCAAATTTAGATGATTCTCACCACCTCTTCTGTGGTAACTCTGCCTGACAGGATCTCATCTAAACAATCTGTGCATACTTAACATTTTGAACTTGTAGGGACACACTTGGACCCCCCCCCCCCAGAGTTGCTATAGAAATATTTTAAAGTAGAAACATTAAAGCAATAGAAGATGTAGAAAGAAATGTAATCTGAACTTCCCTTAACTAAAGCAGAGCCTTCCAAAAATACACCTGCCATTAGTATCCTTCTGAGTGATTTTCTAGCCAATTCAGTCTGCCATGGAGACAGCCTGCCTAATAGAACCTTCTGTACCCATGGAAGCCCTAAACCCCCCACCCTTCCACTCCCACTCCTTCATTATGTTTGGTATATAAACCTTGATCTCTAGCTATTCAGTGAGTTATTCAATACTGAGCAACTTCCTGGTGCCCTTGTCAATAAACTTGGTCTTTTCACCTGTTCATCTGTCTGTTCTTAATTAATTTGCAGACCCTCAATCACCAGACGCATGTTGAAAGAGAAAAAAGTTTTTCCTCCCAACAAACCCAGAACAACTTAACTGTGGCCTGGAGCTGGGCTATATCTCAGTGGTTTAGCAGATTTATAACCTTGTATTTTGAGGACATTTGACCAAGTTGACTCTTTTATCAGACTCTTGGCAGGCCAGTGCTTTGGGCTTTACTTGATAACCCTTGTCCTGAGCCAGGTTCATCCCTATAATATGCACTGGTTTCATTGTGCACAGAGGGGTTCTAAACACTCTGATGAAAGAGCCAGACCCAAAAGGCACTGATGACAACTCCATCCTTCCAGTTGTTCAAGCTGAGAAGTCTGTACTTATTCTTGATTTCTGTTTGTTTGACATCCCACATCAATGTGGAAGGAAATCATGTGGACTCTATTTTCAAAATACATCCAGAATCTGATCGACTCCTACTACTTCCTCTGCTACCTCCCCTGTCAGAGCCACCCTCCTGTCTTGCCTGGACTAGGGAAAAAGCTCCCATTCTTAGTGCAGCTGCCAGACCGATCCTTCTAAAGTTAGATCCCATGGCTCCATCTGTTCATAACTTCCCAGGCCCCATCTGTTCCCACCTCACTCGGAGTACCAGTCCCAAGACTGGCAAAGCCCTGTATCATCTACCCCCTCACTCTGTCCTCCTATCCCTCAAATCTGCCCCTAGTGTGCTCTAGTCACATGGGCCTTTTGATGCTCCTTGAACTTGCTCCTGCCTTAGGCCTCTGGACCTTTCTCTAGAAGTTCCCACTGCCTGGAATGCTCTTCTCCAGGTATAACTTTCTCACCAATTTCAGGTCAGTGCTCAGCTCTCACCGTGCTATTTCACACAGCAAGCTGCACCTCCCCCCTGCCTCCCCCCAATACCAGGTTCCTGTTGTCTTTTTTCCTTCTTTTCCCCATAGTATTCATCCCTACATAATTCACTTATTTGTTGTGTTTATTGTTTGCCATCTTTCTTCCCCAGGAAGTTAGTTCCATGAGGTTAGGGATCTGTTTTACTTAGTGACGTATTGCAAATGCTGGCATATAGTAAGTATTCCATATATGTTTAAGTTAACGAAACCAGCCTCCAATGCTCGCTCAAGGTGAGAGCTGAAAAAAAAAGTCCAGAAACTTTCTGGATAAGTTTATTATGACCCAAGGGTCAATAGTCATGTGCCGGGGCACCTATGTGGCTCAGTCAGTTAAACGTCCAACTTCAGCTCAGGTCATGATCTCACGGTTCATGAGTTTGAGCCCCATGTCGGGCTCTGTGCTGACAGCTCAGAGCCTGGAGCCTTCTTTGGATTCTGTGTCTCCCTCTCTCCCTCTGCCCCACCCCTGCTTATACTCTGCCTCTCTCTCTCTCTCAAAAACAAATAAAACATTAAAAGAAAAAAATAGTCATGTGCCCAGGCTTGGAAATTCCCCCAGATGTAGAGGAAAATGGACCCAGCAAAATTCAGCAAACCCAGGGAGGTATTTAGCCAGACCTCCCTCCCAGTGGGTTCCTGGTTAGATCCCATCACAGGCAACTGGGCTGGAGCTGAGATGTTGTTCACTTAAATGATGACAGGAAAAAGGAAATGATGACAGGAAAAAGGGGAAGTCCGCGGTGGGCATGAGAAAGGCACCTGAAATGCATCAGTCTGTAGATTAAGCCACTGGCTGCTGGAATGAGGAAGTCCCTCTCCCAGCCCTGGCAGGGCAGAGAGGTAGCTCACAAGGGGAGGGAAGTGGCAGAAAGGAGCTGCATTCTTTCTTTCTTTTTTCATTTCAGTGATGTATTTATTTTATAACTGGAAGTTTGTACCTCTTACTCCCTTCACTTTACCCATGCCTGCATCCACCTCTCCTCTGGCAACCACCAGTTTGTTCTCTGTATTTAAGAGTTCTGTTTGTTTTTGCTGGAGTTTCTTCCGTCTTCTCTAGGGGGAAGCCCCACACTAGATCTCATGCTACAAGACAGGGCCAAACAGACTTCAGGTCATTGCTGTGGCCTGGGGCCTCCTCTCCTCTTCTGAAATCCCCCAGGGGGATATCCATCCTTCCTTTTGATAAAGTGAAGGATTTAGGTTGAATGGGAGGATAGAAAGGTTCAGCCTGTCGGGAATACTCTACAGATCAACCATGTTTTTGGAACTGGGGTCCAAGATCTCTGACTCCATGTGCTGGACTGTGTCCCAGGTGGACCTGTTCACGCTCTTCTCATGGAGTCTCCCCCCACGTTCTGGAATGACTCTCTCCTTCTTCCAGGCAGCAGAGTTCTTTTTTTTTTTTTTTTTTCATCTCAATGCAGGGTGAAGTTCCAGAAGACAGTGTTGTACACCCAATGCAGAACCTCAGACTGCATGGCCAAGAGGACCTTGTTGATGGAAGCCCAGAGAGGGAAAATAACTTGTCCAAGATCACACAGTTCCTGGGCCACTCTTAAGGAAGGAGCTGGAAAGAGAACTTAGGTTTTCTGACTGCACTTTGAAGTTCCTTCCAGCAGTAAGATTTTGTGATTTCTTGATGCTGATCCACTCTACTATAGAGTGGCTTTCATCACAAAACTCTGGCCCTGAAATCCCCCAGGTACCTTGTCTGCTGCCACTGGCTGTGGCCACAGCAGCCCATTCCTTGGCCCCTGGAAGGGGTGACATTCTTTTCTAGGGTATTTGGAAATATATTCTTCAGCCTCATTCCCCTTCTTATAGCCAAATCCCCTAAGCTTCTGTAAATTGGCACCTTCCCACTTCCCTCCTCCCAGGCTCTGTGACTCCGATCCGCACACTTTCCCTTTCCCTTCTCCTGGCTAGTGCCTTTCCCGTTCCACACCTCCAGTCTGGACACGGTCTTGACTCTGGCAGGGATGCAGAATCACGGGAATCATTGGAAAGATGTTAGAGATCAGAGTCCTGCTCCACACTGTCTCCTGCAGACTTTGGGGGGCTGTCCCTTCTCTCTACTGCTTGAGGATCAGGATAGATGTCAGGGCTCTCATTCATTGAGCACCTAAGATGTACGTATATTCCACGAGCAACCAGTATGTAGCAGGCACTGTGTAAGAGACTTACTCTCTCATGTCGTCCTCACAGAATGGCCCAGCAAGTTAAAGATTACTCCCATTTTACAGATCAGGAGGTTGAGCTTCAGAAAGATTCTTTAATTTGCCCTAGTCATAGAGCTAATAAAGGGTAGGATTAGAAATGAAACCCAGATGTGCTGAACTAAAAGCCTAAATCCCATGCACAAGGGGTGGGAGAAGAGGGAAGGGTTGTAGAAAGGGGGGAAATGTGAAACACTATCTTCCATGGCCTCCTTGGCTGCAGGACTGAGGGGTGAATATCACTGTGGGAATGATTTTATATCTTCCAATCAAACTTCAGAGAGGAGAGGTCACTGGGCCAGGGAGGCAGCAGGGGTATTTTGCTGACAGCCCTTGACATGCACCCTGCTACCTCTCAGCCTGTGCATTTATGATCACCTGGCTGCTTCTGGAAACTACCCAGCCACACCAAGGCAGGTGGCCCGCCCCTCCTCTCTGGGTTGAGGAAGCAGGAAAAAGTGGCAGTAAGAGGCTTTGGGCAGACGTGCTGGGCAATGATGGCCGGAGCTCCTGTTAGGATGGGCTTTCTCTGGGGCCTGGCTCTGCCCCTTTTCTTCTGCTGCGAGGCTGGGGCCCCCGGGAGCTCTGCAGGTAAGGAGGTGTGGGCTGCTCTCCTCACAGGGCTCTGGGTGTGAGTTTCTGTACCGGCAGCCCTTTGTGGTTGATTAATTAGAATTAACCATAAAGCTATATCTGAAGTACTACTATTGTTGATAAAGAGCGTGCAAATGGCAGTGTGCCAGCTTACGCACGTATGACACTGCAACCCGTAGGATGAATGATGTCCTTGTGCCCTGGCTGCCGGTTGTCTCTTCGGGGAGTGTGTGAGGTGGAGGGGTGGGAGGGGCGAGGGAGGTGCCAGCAGGGGATAAATCTGACTAAAGCCAAAGAAAGCAGCTTGACAAGATTCCAACTCCTCCAAGTTTATTTCCTAGCCCAGATTTCCTTAAAAAAAAATAGTTTTTGTGTGAAAAGTCCAACTGTTACAGACTGCCTGGGGAGGGCGGATTCTGAGAAGGGCAGGGCTTTTATGAAAGAGACTAACATGGATGTGTCATAGGAACTGTGCCATGCTTGTCACATGCATTGTCTTTATTATTTTTTTAATAGACTTTTTATTGTAGAGCGGTTTTGGGTTCACAGCAAAATTGAGCAGAAAATACAGAGATTCGGTTCACATATAACCTCTGCACCCCCCCATACCTAATCTCCCCTCATTATCAACATCCTGCATTATCTTTTTCTTTTTTTAATGACTATTTTTTAGAGCAGTTTTAGTTTCGCAGCCAAATTGAGAGGAAGGGACCGAGACTTCCTATATGCTCCCATGCACCATCTTTTTAATCCTCTCAGTAACCTCATGAGAGAGACACGGGTCTTGTTATTACCCGTCTCTCTCCACAAGATGGGACTGAGGCTTACCATCTTGCAACTCATCTGCAAAGCCAGAATGTTATTCCGCATGTGCTTACCACTAGGACCATGTTGTCTCTTGCACGCACTCATGACCTGCCAGGCTTGTGCTGCACATTTTACATTTAATTGAACTTAGTCTTCACAACCCTATGAAATAGGTACCTGTAGCTCCATTTTATAGATGAGAAAAATGCACGCTTGAACCAGGAGACTTGGCCGGGGTCACATGATTGGTAAGCAGCGGAGTAAACAGCAGAGAAGGGACTCAAACTCAGGATCTATAGTACACATGCCTTCCTCTCTGCTTTTTTGATCTGAGGAATGGACCAAGAAAGCTGCAAGCATTCTAGAGCTGTAGAGGATTGGGTAGGCTTTGCTGTGTTTGAGAAGACCTCTGGCGGGTAAGAAACTTGGGTGGGGTTGTGAGAGCCCCAAGGGGTGTGAAGAAGCTACGGGGTTGGAAGCATCAGGAGGTTTCACAGCAGGATGGTGTCACAGGGTTCCAGGAAAAGGAAGAAAATACTTCAGGGGAGGTGGATGGTCAGACCCCAAGAGCACCACTATTTGGGCTCTAGGCTGGGTGGGTTGACACAGCTTTGCTTTCACTGTGTGGGGACTGAGGAAGCTCAGAGAAATATCTTGGGCTTTGAAGTGGGGAGGAGAAAGTATATTCCTGTAAAAGCATGATTGCAGAACAACTAATGAGAGTGAATGCCATGACTGACCTGATATGCATGTGGGGACAGCCTGACATTCTCACTGCATTAAAGTTGGTTGTGTCCTCTCAAGTGACTCTTTGAGAAGACAAGGCTTGGGAGGGATGATTAGTAATCCCTTACAGTCTTTGGAAAATAGGACTTTCCCATCCCCCTTCTCCTCTGGTCCTCACCATTATGGCAAGGCAGATATGATCACCCTCTTTCACAAGGGAGGAAATGGAGGCCTGGAGAGGCCTGGTGGACTAACTTGGCTAGTAGGAGGCAGAGTCAGGATTTGAACCAGTTAGTCATTGGACTCCAGAGCTAGTAGGCAATAGCCCTGGGGCTGGAACCCAATCTCTTGCTTCCTGGCCCAGTGCTCTTTTATTGTTCAGAGAGAGACACAATGGACAAACTGAGGACTTGGGGCCCTGTCCTGACAGCCAGCCAGGGACGAGGTGAGCAACTAGTCCTGTACTTCCATTGGGTCCTTGGATACTTTTGGGCCAATAGATCTCAGTAAAGACCATCTCAAACCATCAGAACCCTGAAAAGGAGGGCTTATATTTTGATTCTTTTCCTTCCAAGAGTAAGGTTACTGGATAAAACACAGGGAATCAGCTTAAATTTGAATGTCAGGTAAGAAAGCTTTTTCTAGCAGTATGTCTCAAATATTATGTAAGAAATGCACATACTGAAAACATTATTTGTCACTGAAATTATTGCTTGTTTATCTGAAATTCAAATTTGAGTTTAACTGGGCACCCTGTATTTTTAATTGCTAAATCTGGTAGCCCTCCCTGAAAGGGTCCTTGGCCCACTTACAGAAGGAACTCTTCCTCCTTAGTAGATGGGAGAGGCATGCTTATCAGCCCATAAAAATATCCTGCTGTAGCCTCCCCAGGGCCATTGGTGCCATTCGGCCCACTGTGCATACAATCTCACAGGGTCCATCAAATGAACAGGGATGCTCTGCCCTGTAGAGAAATGCTAGTGGCATCTCTAAGGAGTGAAGTTTGCCTCACTTGGCTCCCTGTTTCCAGTGGAACATGCCTGGTGCATCATTTCTGTAGTTCTGGGATCTTATCCCTGCCACATCAGATGATGGGACCCCAGGGTTCCTTGCTGGAGCCCCAAGGACTCTGCCTGCTCTCTTCCCTTTTGCAGTAGCCACCACCCACTCTGTTTCTGGAGGCTCCTCTCTCCCAGTCCTCCCAGATACCTCTAAATACAAAACCACAGATGTTTCCTGTATTTGAAGAGTTTTCACTTCCATGGGGAAACATTTGCTGGATGAGTAAAGTATCAATGGAAAGTGACAAGGATTCTTTGAGAAGGTTCTGAGAGTCGTGATTATTGCTCTGTAGTTGTTGATTCACTTAGACTTATGCCTCCTTTTCTCCCCCTTGAAGCTGGATCCTGGCCCCAGGCATTCCCCCTGATGGCTTCAGACCAATAATCAACTAGATTCTGAGGCTTGCTTGCCTCAAGTGGGTCATCAGAGGACATCAGTCAGGTGATCCCCCCAGTTCCATGGCTGACACATGGGACTGGTCTTCCCAATACCACCTCCTTCTTTCTTGTATGTATAGATGAAAAATGGAGTAAAAACAACTTCCCCTCCCCACCTTCCTCCCAGTAGTGCCCAGGCCATAAACACAAGGGCTTGTGTGAAGTCAGTCCACGGGGACTCATGGCTTACAAAGGTGGTCTTACCCAACACAGGCCCTAGCACCAGCAGACCAGGCCCTTTGGTGACAACAAACCACATAGAAGTGACTACCATGACTCCGGGGATCAAGACAAGTTCACAGGGAGCCTTCCAGATGACTGACCTTGTTGAGACCTCCGTGCAAAGCCACATCCCTTTGGAAACTCAAACCCTGAGCACCCAGACCTTTGATAGGACCTTAATCCTGGCCAGCACCATTTCAGATGCAGAGATCAGGGAAACCAAGACCATTTTTCCTGCAACAGAGACCAGGGCCTTCACAAAAATGATACCTTCCAAATTCATGGTTGTGATCACCACTCCTATGGAGGCATCAGCCGCAAGTGGCAGCCCCACAGGAACTGGAATGACCACAGTTGAGACGGTTATAGGCACCGATCTCGTGGAATCTGTCTTTGACACTCTTTGTACCGATGACAGCTCAGAAGAGGCAAAGAGGATCGTAATTGACATCTTGACATTGGCTCACACCTCTGCAGAAGCCGAGGCCCTGACCTCGGAGAGCAGTGCCTTCTCTGACAGCTCAGTTATGGCCATTGCCACCTCACAGGCCCTGGCATCTGACACCACTGTTCCGGCTAAAGCCTTGCTTGCCTACACCATCACCGACACTGAGGTTACCAATTGCAGCATTGTAGAAATAGAAACAACTGCCACCACTCCCGGGACCTTGGACACAGATCATGATCCCACAGGAGGAAAGGCCCTGTCAGCCTCTGAGGTGTCAGCTTTGCTTGATTCCACTGAATCAGAATCAGACTTCACCAAGACCATGACATCTGCTGAGACCGTGTCAGGAGCCAGAGGCACAGAACCAGTCATGCCTGATACCACAGTTGAGACCCCGCTACCTGTTAATAGCACCATAGAAGGAGAAACAGCAGGAGCCAAGACCACTACCCCCAGCACAACTTTGGTGACAGTCAGCACGAACCCCTTGGAAGAAACTTCAGCCTTCTCTATTGAGACAAGTCACACCGAGGTCTCCACAGGGACTGGGTCAACTGTGGGCAAAGTGGCTCCCCCTGCTGGACTCTCAGATAGGGCCTACAGCCACACCCAAGCAACCACTAGCAAGAACTCCACCCCCTCAGAGACTTCAACCACAGACAGCACAACCAATGGGTCCATCCCCATCAGCAGGAACACCTTTCCTTCTGTGCATCTGACTGTGGCCAACAGCAGCCCAGAGGCAAATATCACCTTAGTCAAGACCACAGCCTTAGCAAAGACCTTGAAGACAGCCAGCATGACTGAATGGAAGCCCCCAACAGCCATGCCCACCACTGCTCAGACAAGGTGGACCACAGAAGTTACTGCAGGTAAGTGGCTCTTGGAGGTGTGATCTTGGGGATTTGGAGTTGGGAATTTCCAGAATGTCTACATGCTTAAGGGATAGGGAGGAAGGAAGGATCTGGAGGCTTATTCTGAGCCCAGTCTCTGAGGTCACGTCTTCATGATCTTCTAGTGATTCTTGCCAAAATCAGAAACAGGAAGAGTTAGGAAGGCATATGGAAAAACTGTGGGGTTGGAAGTCTGGAGAAATAGTTTGAGACCCTGGTTTTTCCCTTAATAATCTAGTGGCCTAGAACAGGTCCTTTTCCTTTCTGGGCCTCAGTTTCTCCACCAGTAACTGCAGGGGGCTGTGTTGCATGAACAATGAACGTCCTTTCCAACTCTGCCCTTCTGTGATATTAACGGTTGAGTAACTACTGTGTGCCGGGTGAGGCCCCAAATTGTATTCAAAAGCCACAGTCCTCATGCTCTGGAAACCTCTGGTTCAGCTAGAGCCACACAGAGGGGCACTGTGTGAATGTCTGGCCCAAGTTGCTGCCCCCTGAGCAGCTGGGACCCCATAAGAGTGGGGCTTGCTGGGCTTGGAGCCATAGACAGTGACTTTAAATAAGTGAATAAATTGGCCAAACGTTTGGGCATTTAAAGCTACATGTCTGAGACAACAGATACTTCTCAGGGATGAAGCCCCTTCATCAGAGGCTGCTGGGTCAACCTAGCTTCTGGTCAGCCTGGAGCCTCCACCTCTACTTCCTGTCACTGTCCTCATGCCTCATCCCTGTGGTGTCCTCAGCTGGCCCTGCCTCTGTGGGGAGGTGAAATAAAAATATTTATCACGATCACCTTACTGAACATCTTTTGTATTCCAGGGAGAGATCATATAAAAATATTTCACAACCAGTGAAGCATTGACACTGGCTGAATGTTCTCACTGATGTCAGGCAGTGAACTACGAGCTTTGCATGTGTTATCTCTTCTAATTAAACCTTCAAAACTACCTTATGAGGTGGGTGTTATTGCCCCACCTGACAGGTGAGGAAACAGGTTTAAAGATGCTAGACTGCATTGACATGATTTAAAAATCAATAGGTTCATAAGGGGTCAGCATAAAATGTCTTTCTCCCACTGCTGTTCCCCAACTACCCAGCCTCCATCATACACATAACTGGCAGAGTTATTTTCTTGTGAATCTTCTGGCCATGAAATATGCATGTGGCAGCAAAAACAAGAAGGATGAGATATCAATATTGATATCTCTATCAGTCTATATAAATATAGAAGAGCAGTGACTAGATCAGTTCTAACAGTATTCTGAGAGGGGGAAATGACTACAAGAGGGCAGTTAAGGCAAGCAGGTTAGGGCTCAACAAAAGGCAGAACTTGCCTACAGGGCTGCTAAATTGGGAAGGCTGGATCGAAACCTCCACCAACTTGGAACTGGAAAGCATTGGCTGAGGGCATCACCTCCAAGAGCCGGCCTCTCTCAGGCATTCTCCCTGTCTGGACCCCTTCCCAACAGCCCATCTGTGACTGCTAGTCCTTGAGAACATTCTAGATTCACTTTGATTTCTCCTTCCTCACACTACTCTTTTGACTTCTCTGAATGTGGTTGGGGCCTTTTTCACTCTCGTTGGGAGGACTACAAGGAGCCCAGTTATTGGAGAGAAGGAGTCCTCTTTCTCTTTGCAGTGAGTAAATGTAAGCTCCCATGTGAACACTGACACATTTACACATGAGAGTGAGCACACATGTGCAGAGGTGTGGACAGAGGCTGGGTAGCATGGGTCATGTCATGATTCCTGAACTGACTTACCCATATTTTCATCTGCTGCTTTTTTTAAACTTGTAGGTGGGGATGGAGGCTTTTTCCTTCTGCGGCTGAGTGTGGCCTCTCCAGAAGACCTCACTGACCCTAGAGTGGCAGGGAGGCTGATGCAGCAGGTGAGTGGGCACTTTCTGGGCCAAGAAAGTAGGGGAGAGAATTAGGAACTAAGTTTAAGGATCCCTGCTTGGCTTGGCTTCTGTCTGTTTTTCCTGAGTTGGGAATTCCCCTTCTGTGCTATGTAAAGAAATTCTTTCCTTCACCCCCAATTTCCTCAGGCCCTAGGAAGGTCAGGCCTTCTGGCCCTTGGGAGAAGATCAGTGATATTAATGGGCAGATAGGCAGGACTTCGGGTTACAAGTAGCAGAAATCAACTCATTGTAGCTTACACAGAAAAGGCAAGGCATTATTGGCTGAGAAAACTAGAAATGACTGTTCCAGCTTCAGTTATGGCTGTATCCAGCAGCTTAGACATGATCATCAAGATTTTCTCTTTCTCTACCTCTCTTAGCTCTTCATTGTTCAGAATCTCTCTTCATATGTACAGAAAGGTGGCTGTGACAGCCCTAGAGTCACAGACACTTCCCTCTCCCAAGGTCTGCTTATTATACTAGGGAAACACTGATCTCATTGGCCTGCAAGGGCCACTATGAGTGACAGCTCAACCACATGGAATGAGAAGGACAGGCCCCAAAGGAAATAGGAATGCTAGGCAGGAAAACACCCCATAGATGTATGCTCCAGATGGGGACCAAGATTGGGGTATATTTGTATAAGTTGGGAAAATTCTCCTAAGACCCAGATCACTGGACAAAGCTTCCAATGGTGGAATTCTGGGGTCAGAGATTATGGGGATAATATGAATCACTGGAAGGTTAAACTAGGTCATCTCAGTCTAGCTCTTGTGCCCACATCTTGCTGCTAGGGGATGAGAAGAGGAAGTATCTGGGCTCTTAAAGTTCTCTTAGTGGAAAGGGGCCCATCAGGACTCCCATAATGAGATCTCTGAGCACAGCATGGGGGTTTTGAATTGGGACAGCCAAAGAAATGACAAATACCTACTGCACTTGATAATCAAAGTAGCAAGTGTGAATCCTAGTCAAAGAGGGAAGCCAGAATGGTGCCAGATCTGAGTCCCCCAGACTGGAAACTATTTCAGGGTTCAGAAAGAGGCCAGGGAGAGAGAACAGGTCAGGAGCTGAGGCATAGGAATCAGGCCATGTAGGTGTTGGGCACGAGCTCTTGTCAGGAGCGGGACACTGATGTAGGGCTCAGGGTTCAGGACTCAGACAAACAATAAGTTTGGAGCCATATAGATCTGAGGGTGAATTCCAATTCTTAACTGTGTGACCTTGGGTAAGTTACTCCATATTACTTTCCTCCCTTATAAAATGAAGTGAATACTACCTGCTTTGTAAGGTTATTGTGAGGTTAAATAGCATTGTGTGCATGAAGCACCTAGTGCATGCCTAGCCGGTGGGGGGCCCAGGGAGTGTTGCTGGCCTCCTCCTATGTTCTCTCTCACTGTCCCTTCCTGTCCTTGGCCTGTGGTGAACTCATAGGCCAGGTGGGCTGGAAGTACCACCTTCTCCTTTTGCCCTACAGCTCCTCCATGAACTGCATACCCACATGCCTCCCATCCAAGTGTCTCTGCTGCGTGTCAAGAAGGACTAAGGAACATCAGCTGTGGCCAGGCATGGTTGTGTGCCAAAGGGGGAAGTGCTGCTGGTGGTCTGGGCCCCCCATAGACTAGAGCCAAGTTACTGTGCTGAGATATACCTGGGAGCTTCCCAGGAGGTCAGCTAGCCTAAGCCCTTTTCCCAGACCTGGCAGCAGGACCCTGACTCACATATGCCTGAGTGTGTGGGGATCTGGGTGGGGGGTGTTCCAAAGATGTTCTTGGACTTCCTTTGGCACATGTGTTGTGTTTCAGTAAAGAGTGACTTGATCACCCATCTGTCACCTGCTTTGTGCTTCCATTGGACATTAATATTATATTCAGTGTGGCCCAGAGATTATCTATTTTATCAGTATGGGGTATGTGTGGGTTTGTTTGTTTGTTTTGATATTTATATGATACAGGGATTTAGGGCATCTTCCCTTTACCTCCCTCCTTCATTCTCCCCTGGTTCTTGGTTTGGACCTTGATTATAACACTTGCTGAGGTTGGCCCTGGAGCCTTTTGAACTTTGAGCTCCTTTGGAGCAGGGACCATATTTATCTTAGTATCCCCTGAACCTAACAGAGTGCCTGGCCTGTAGTAGGATGACAGAGAATGTTTGTTGAATTGACCTGAATTTCAAATTCTGGACATAAACAGATCACAAGAAAGTCTGTAATACTCAAGTATTCCTTCGTCTAGCTCATAAGTCATTATTATTTAAAAAAATAAATGTGGCTAATCTTTATTCTATTGTAAAAAAACTTGCTTATGATTTTCAAATTTTGAAAATTTCAAAAGGGCGGGGTGCCTGGGTGGCTTGGTCGGTTGAGTGTCCGACTTCGGCTCAGGTCATGATCTCATGGCCTGTGAGTTCGAGCCCCGCGTCAGGCTCTGTGCTGACCGCTCAGAGCCTGCAGCCTGTTTCAGATTCTGTGTCTCCCTCTCTCTCTGCCCCTCCCCTGTTCATGCTCTGTCTCTCTCTGTCTCAAAACTAAATAAACGTTGAGAAAAAATTTAAAAAAAAATTTAAAAAGGGCTAAGAAAAAAAGACAGAAATGGAAAGAGGAGTAGAAGAGAAAGAAAAAAATTTCTAAAATCCCACCTCTTAAATACAACTATCGTTAATGTATATATTCAACCTCTCTGCTTGGTCTGAGATATCTCACATTCAATATTTCATATATATATATATATATACACACACACCATACATATTTTATTTTATTATTCTATTCTATTCTATTCTATTCTATTCTATTCTATTCTAAATTTTATTTTATTTTAGAGACAATGTGTGTGAGTGGGATAGAGGGGCAGAGGGAAAGAGAGAGAGAATCCCAAGCAGTTTCCATGCTGAACATGGAGCCTGATACAGGGTTTGATCCCACCCATGACCCTGGGATCATGACCTGAGCCAAATCAATAGTCATACGCTCAACCGACTGAGCCACCCAGGTGCCCCCCAAACCAGAGTCTTAATCTTTCCCCCAAACCTACTCTGCCTGTGTCTTCTACATCATGTCAATTACATCCTTCAGTTCCCCAAGCCAAAATTCTCAAAGCCAGTCTTTATTACTCTATTTCTTTCATACTTTACATCCATCTCATCAGAGAAGTCTGTTGGCGTTGCTGCTGTCAAAAATACGCCCACAGCCTGACCCTTCTTCACCACCTCCACTGCTCTCACCTGGTCCGAGCTGCCGTGGTCTCTCACCTGGATTACTAACATCTTCCTAACAGGTCTCCCTCTTTCTACCTTTGCCCCCACCTCCAGTGTAGTCCCAGCACACCAGCCAGTGCTGTCGCTCTATAATGTAAGGCAGACAAAGCCACTCCTTGGCTCCAAACCCTCCCATTTCATTCAGACAGAAAGCAAGGTCCTATAATGGTCTGCAAAGCTATATGCAATATGTGCCCCTCCACCAGCCTCTTGAACTTGCTAACTGCACTCTAGCAACACTGACCTTGCTGTTCTATGAATGCATCAGGCCTTGAATGCACTCTTGCACGCTCCTGCCTGGGGACATTTGCATGCATTGCTCACTCTTGCTTCTCCTGCAGATATCCACTTGGCTAACACTTCCACCCTCGCAGTGGGTCTGCCTGACCACCCCCTCTGCTTTGATTTTCTTCATAACGTTGATTACAACCTAAAATAATACATATTTTATTTCTTTGTCTTGTTTACTATCTGTCTCCCTCAACTGGAATGTAAGAGTTTGTTCACTCCAGTATACCCAGCATCTAGGACAGTGCCTGGCACATAAAAGGTTCTCAGTAAATATTTGTTAAATGAATGAAGGCAATAAGACAACTTTGGATATTCTTGTGAATAAGGGGAGTGTGCCTATTCAACAGATCCCCTTTCTCTTGCAGAGTGAGGCAGAATGAGTTTTATAAAGTAGGTTGGACAAAAATAATGGAAACATTCTTCCCAGCATATTTGATGAACACCGACAACAGAAGAGAGACCATGTTGTGTGCTGTGGGGGATTCAAAGATGTCTCTTCCCACAGGGGCTAAAGTTAGTAGGGGAGGGCAGACATGTACAGACATAATAAACTGAAAGAATTTATTTACCATATATGGCATATATGGCAAAACCAGAATCTCCTTAATACACAAAGAGCTCTTACAAGGCAATAAAAAAAACATATATACCAATAGGAAAGTAGGAGTATAAATGCCTTCCAAAAGCAGGAATATTAGTGCCTGTTTTCCATGAAAAAGAAACTTCACTGGCAAAAAAAAAAAAGTAAATTGATACAATGAGATATTGCTAACTGTGTATCAATAAGTAGAGAATTATAAAAATTATAATTTCTATGTTGATGAGGGTGTGAGAGGGGAAAGAACACTCTTAAACACTGCTTGTGTGAATGAAGTTGGGACAGCCTTTCTGGGGGACAATTTGACTAGCTAAGGCCTTAAAAATGTGCATCCCTTTAACTAATTTCATTCCAAAGGGGTTCTTGAGGAAATAACTAAGAATCTGTGCAAAGCCCAATAAATAAATGTGTTCATTACAGGCCAATGTAATGAACAGGCTGTGTTATAACAGCCAATAAAGGCAAAATACAAAACAAAACACAAATAAGCTATCCCAGCATAGTCATTTGGTTAATAATAGTGTTTACCTTTCATACTCTCTTTAGAGGTTCCCTCTCCAAAGTCAAAGCTAGTCCTGTTTCTACCAAAGGAATCAAGCTCCCAGCTTTGTGTGCAACGGTCTTTGTGATATGGAGAACTTACCCAGCTCGGTGTCCTGTGTTCCTTCCACAAGAAACTTAATACTTCCCAGTCACGCCTGCTTTCATCCAGAGACTTTGCACATCATGATTCTTGTTCCCTAGAATGTTCTCCTCTCTTCTGGTCCCTTCAGTCTGGAAAACTTCTATTCATGCCTAGAAGCCCCAGGTCACTCAGTGCCTCCTTGTGGTAGCTTTCCCCAAATTCCCTAAAGAAGAGCTAGTTTCTTAGTCTTTTTAGGTTTCTGTTATAACACTTACCATGCTACATCATGCTTCATTTACTTACAAGGTTGTTAAGTCATATGTGCTTCAGGACAACTGTAATGTAGTATTCATCTCTGTAGCCACAAAACCCAGCACAGAGCCCTGTACATGGAGGGCACTGGACTGTTTGCTGAATAACTGAGATGATGGGCCCCGTGAGCAGGTGGCCATGAGATGTGGGCTCTGAAAGTTGAGAAAAATGGCATTTAGTGCTGAAGTTAAACAAAATATAAATACAATGATATAATTATTATTAAGCTGTACTAGGCATAAATATATAACACTGCAGTTTTATACACCCAATTCTTTTTTTTAAGTATCTATTACTCATTTTAATTTTCTTTTTTTTATTAACTTTTTTATTTTTTTAAATTAGTTAGCATATAGTGAAACAATGTCGCGACTGGCGCGACAAACACCGAGGTCAGGGTCCTGAGGGTAGGGGAATGCAAGAAAAAAGAGAGAAGAGAAAGTTTGGGAACAGGAGGGTCCCCTGGGCTGATGGCCCAAGTGACGGCTTTATTGTTGCTGTACACAATCTTTTATAACCAGACTCTTATGGGTCAGGTCATTCTAAGAATAAACAGGTTTCACATAATCGCTGCCAACCAAAACATTTAGTTCTGTGTTTCTTGTGCATTTTCTAGACGGGTCACAAGATCTTGTTGATAAGATTGCTAGCAAAACACAATTCCCATGTTTGTTTCTATCTGACTCGGGGTAGAAAAAGGGAGGTAGCATTACTGCCAACACCTGCAGACCACAGGCTTCAGGAATTAACTTTTTCAGCCTTGACAAGGCTTTCGTATGCCCTTGAAAGTGGGGGAATGGGAGGGGGAACCACCGGGTTGGCTTGAGTCAACAGGGAACGTTGCTCGACCCGGTCTCAGCCTGGCGCTGGGCCCGGCCTCCCACATGAATGGGAGGGGGAACCACCGGGTTGGCTTGAGTCAACGGCGAACATTGCTCGACACGGTCTCAGCCTGGCACCAGGGCCCGGCCCCCCACAAACAATGATTTCAGGAGTAGATTCCTTGGTGCCCCTTACCCATTCAGCCCATCCCCCCTCCTACAACCCCTCCTGTATCCCTCAGTTTGTTCTCCATATCTTTGAGTCTCTTCTGTTTTGTCCCCCTCCCTGTTTTTTATACTATTTTTGTTTCCCTTCCCTTATGTTCATCTGTTTTGTCTCTTAAATTCCTCATATGAATGAAGTCATATGATATCTGTCTTTCTCTGACTAATTTCACTTAGCATAATACACTCCAGTTCCGTTCACATAGTTGCAAATGGCAAGATTTCATTCTTTTTGATTGCTGAGTAATACTCTGTTGTATATATATACCACATCTGCTTTATCCATTCATCCATCGATGGACATTTGGGCTCTTTCCATACTTTGGCTATTGTTGATAGTGCTGCTATAAACGTGGGGGTTCATGTGTCCCTTCGAAACAGCATGCCTGTATCCCTTGGATAAATGCCTAGTAGTGCAGTTGTTGGGTCATAGGGTAGTTCTATTTTTAGTTTTTTGAGGAACCTCCATACTGTTTTGCAGAGTGGCTGCACCCCTGGCTGCACCAGGTTGCATTCCCACCAACAACGCAAAAGAGATCCTCTTTCTCTGCATCCTTGCCAATATCTGTTGTTGGCTGAGTTGTTAATGTTAGCCATTCTGACAGGTGTGAGGTAGTATCTCATTGTGGTTTTGATTTGTATTTCCCTGATGATGAGTGATGTTGAGCATTTTTTCATGTGTCGGTTGGCCATCTGGATGTCTTCCTTAGAGAAGTGTCTATTCATATCTTTTGCCCATTTCTTCACTGGATTATTTGTTTTTTGGGTGTTGAGTTTGATAAGTTCTTTATAGATTTTGGATACTAACCCTTTATCTGATATGTCATTTGCAAATATCTTCTCCCATTCTGTCAGTTGCCTTTTAGTTTTGCTGATTGTTTCCTTTGCTGTGCAGAAGCTTTTTATTGTGATGAGGTCCCAGTCGTTCCTTTTTGCTTTTGTTTCCTTTGCCTCCGGAGACGTGTTGAGTAAGAAGTTGCTATGGGCAAGATCAAAGAGGTTTTTGCCTGCTTTCTCCTCAAGGATTTTGATGGCTTCCTGTCTTACATCGAGGTCTTTCATCCATTTTGAGTTTCTTTTTGTGTATGGTGTAAGAAAGTGGTCCAGGTTCATTTTTCTGCATGTTGCTGTCCAGTTTTCCCAGCACCACTTGCTGAAGAGACTGTCTTTATTCCATTGAATATTCTTTCCTTTGGATATTCTGTGCTTTGTCAAAGATTAGTTTGCCATACGTTTGTGAGTCCATTTCTGGGTTCTCTATTCTGTTCCATTGATTTGAGTGTCTGTTCTTGTGCCAGTACCATACTGTCTTGATGATTACAGCTTTGTAGTATAGCTTGAAGTCTGGGATTGTAATGCCTCCTGCTTTGGTTTTCTTTTTCAAGATTGCTTTGGCTATTCGGGGTCTTTTATGGTTCCATACAAATTTTAGGATTATTTGTTTTAGCTCTGTGAAGAATGCTGGTGTTACTTTGATAGGGATTGCATTGAATATGTAGATTGCTTTGGGTAGTATTGACATTTTAACAATATTTTTTCTTCCTATCCAGGAGCATGGAATCTTTTCCCATTTTTTTGTGTCTTCAATTTCTTTCATAAGCTTTCTATAGTTTTCAGTGTACAGATTTTTCACCTCTTTGGTTAGATTTATTCCTAGGTATTTTATGGTTTTTTGTGCAACTGTAAATGGGATCGATTCCTTGATTTCTCTTTCTGTCGCTTCATTGTTGGTGTATAGGAATGCAACCGATTTCTGTGCATTGATTTTATATCCTGCAACTTTGCTGAACTCATGAATCAGCTCTAGCAGTTTTTTGGTGGAATCTTTTGGGTTTTCCATATAGAGTATCATGTCATCTGTGAAGAGTGAAAGTTTGACCTTCTCCTGGCCAATTTGGATGCCTTTTATTTCTTTGTGTTTTCTGATTGCAGAGGCTAAGACTTCTAATACTATGTTGAATAACAGTGGAGAGAGTGAACATCCCTGTCTTGTTCCTGACCTTAGGGGGAAAGCTCTCAGTTTTTCCCCATTGAGGATGATATTAGCATTGGGTCGTTCATATATGGCTTTTATGATCTGAGGTATGATCCTTCTATTCTTACTTTCTTGAGGGTTTTTAATCAAGAAAGGATGCTGTATTTTGTCAAATGCTTTCTCTGCATCTATTGAGAGGATCATATAGTTCTTGTCCTTTCTTTTATTGATGTGACAAATCACGTTAATTGTTCTGCGGATATTGAACCAGCCCTGCATCCCAGGTATAAATCCCACTTGGTCGTGGTGAATAATTTTTTTAATGTATTGTTGGATCCAGTTGGCTAATATCTTTTTTTGAGGATTTTTGAATTGGTCTATAGTTCTCCTTTTTAGTGGGGTCTCTGTCTGGTTTTGGAATCAAGGTAATGCTGGCTTCATAGAAAGAGTTTGGAAGTTTTCTTTCCATTTCTATTTTTTGGAACAGTTTCAAGAGAATAGGTGTTAATTCTTCCTTAAATGTTTGGTAGAATTCCCCTGGAAAGCCATCTGGCCCTGGACTCTTGTTATTTGGCAGATTTTTGATTAATAATTCGATTTCCTTACTGGTTATGGGTCTGTTCAAATTTTCTATTTCTTCCTGTTTCAGTTTTGGTAGTGTATATGTTTCTAGGAATTTGTCCATTTCTTCCAGATTACCCATTTTATTGGCATATAATTGCTCATAATATTCTCTTATTGTTTTTATTTCTGTTGTGTTGGTTGTGATCTCTCCTCTTTCATTCTTGATTTTATTTATTTGGGTCATTTCCTTTTTCTTCTTGATCAAATTGGCTAGTGGTTTATCAATTTTGTTAATTCTTTCAAAGAACCAGCTTCTGGTTTCATTGATCTGTTCTACTGGTTTTTTTTTTTGTTTTGTTTTTGTTTTTGTTTTGTTTTTTTGTTTCGATAGCATTAATTTCTGCTCTAATCTTTATTATTTCCTGTCTTCTGCTGGTTTTGGGTTTTATTTGCTGTTCTTTTTCCAGCTCCTTAAGGCGTAAGGTTAGGTTGTGTATCTGAGATCTTTCTTCCTTCTTTAGGAAGGCCTGGATTGATATATACTTTCCTCTTATGACTGCCTTTGCTGTGTCCCAGAGGTTATGGGTTGTGGTGTTATCATTTGCATTGACTTCCATATACTTTTTAGTTTCCTCTTTAACTGCTTGGTTAGCCCATTCATTCTTTAGTAGGATGTTCTTCAGTCTCCAAGTATTTGTTACCTTTCCAAATTTTTTCTTGTGGTTGATTTCGAGTTTCATGGTGTTGTGCTCTGAAAATATGCATGGTATGATCTCGATCTCTTTGTACTTACTTAGGGCTCCCAGTATGTGGTCTATTCTGGAGAACATTCCATGTGCATTGGAGAAGAATGTATATTCTACTGCTTTAGAATGAAATGTTCTGAATATATCTGTTAAGTCCATCTGGTCCAGTGTGTCATTCCAAGCCATTGTTTCCTTGTTGATTTTTTGATTAGATGATCTGTCCATTGCTGTGAGTGGGGTGTTGAAGTCTCCTACTATTATGGTATTACTATCAATGAGTTTCTTTATGTTTGTGATTAATTGATTTATATATTTGGGTGCTCTCACATTTGGCGCATAAATGTTTATAATTGTTAGGTCTTGGTGGATAGACCCCTTGATTATGATATAATGCCCTTCTGCATCTCTTGATACAGTCTTTATTTTAAAGTCTAGATTGTCTGATATAAATATGGCTACACCGGCTTTCTTTTGTTGACCATTAGCATGATAGATGGTTCTCCATCCCCTTATTTTCAATCTGAAGGTGTCTTTAGGTCTAAAGTGGGTCTCTTGTAAACAGCATATAGATGAATCTTGTTTTCTTATCCATTCTGTTACCCTATGTCCTTTGATTGGAGCATTGAGTCCATTGACGTTTAAAGTGAGTACTGAAAGAATGAATTTATTGCCATTATGATGCTTGTAGAATTGTAGTTTCTGGTGGTGTTCTCTGGTCCTTTCTAATCTTTGTTGCTTTTCATATATATATATATATATTTTTTTTTTTTTCCATCTTTTCTCCCCTCAGAGAGTCCCCCTTAAAATTTCTTGAAGGGCTGGTTTAGTGGTCAAAAACTCCTTTAGTTTTTGTCTGGGAAACTTTTAATCTGTCCTATTTTGAATGACAGCCTTGCTGGATAAAGAATTCTTGGCTGCATATTTTTCTGATTCAGCACATTGAATATATCCTGCCACTCCTTTCTGGGCTGCCAAGTTTCTGTGGATAGGTCTGCTGCAAACCTGATCTGTCTTCCCTTGTAGGTTAAGGACTTTTTTTTCCCTTGCTTCTTTCATTATTCTCTCCTTGCCTGAGTATTTTGTGAATTTGACTATGACATGCTTGTTGATGGTCGGTTTTTGTTGAATCTAATGGGGGTTCTCTGTCCTTCCTGGATTTTGATGTCTGTGTCTTTACCCAGGTTAGGAAAGTTTTCGGCTATGATTTGCTCACATAACTCTTCTACCCCTATTTCTCTCTCTTTCTCTTCTGGGACCCCTATGATTCTGATGTTGTTCCTTTTTAATGGATCACTGATTTCTCTAATTCTTAAATCGTGCTCTTTTGCCTTAATCTCCCTCTTTTTTTTCCTGCTTCATTATTCTCTATAAGTTTGTCCTCTATATTGCTGATTCTCTGTTCTGCCTTGTCCATCCTTGCTGCCACTGCATCCATCCATGATTGCAGCTCAGTTATAGCATTTTTAATTTCAGTCTATTTTTTACTTCTTTTATCTCTGCAGAAAGGGATTCTAATCTGTTTTCGACTCCAGCTAGTATTATTATTATCGTGATTCTAAATTCTGGTTCAGACATCTTGCTTATATCTGTGTTGGTTGAATCCCTGCCTGTCGTTTCTTTGTGCTCTTTCTTTTGGGGTGAATTCCTTCGTTTTGTAATTTTGAAGGAAGAAAAGGAATTAATGAGGAAAAATTAAAATTAAAAAGATTAAAATTAAAAAAATATGAAAATTAAACACATACACACACACACACACACACACACAAATCTAATAAATGATGCTAGATCCTATGCATGTTTTGGTCTGGGTGTTGAAAGTGGTTTGACAGATTAGGGAAAAAAAAGAGGGGGGGAGAAAAAAAAGGAAATCATTTGAGAATTTGAAAAGGTGAATACACTGAAGTAGACTAAAATAGAATGATAGAAGTAAGATAGAATTTGAAAAAATTTACACAAAAGTAAAAAATATAATAGAAAATTTAAATAAAAATATTTTTAATAAAAATTGAAAATAAAAGTGAATTTTTTCTCTTTCTGTATTCAAGAAAAAAGAATAGTGCAAAAGAGAAAAAAAAGAAAGAAAATTGAATAGATGGATCTGCTAACAGATTGAAATAGGACTGAAATTACTTCATTTTCCCTTAGAAGTCAGACTATGTAGTGCTTTATAGTCCATAAACTAAGTAGGCGGTGAGACTACACGGTGTAGTGTTCTTGAAGAGCCAGGTTGGCCCAGTTGGGCGGGGCTCAGTGTAACAGCTCCGCTCTCCACTAGATGGCGATGCTAGCCTACTGGGGTGGATTGTTGCAGTGCTCATAGGTGCGTACGCGCATGCGCGGGAGTGGCAAAAATGGCGTCACCCAGCTATCAGTCTCTAGTATGGAAACTGTGTTCTCTCTGATCAGCAATCGCGCACTCGTCCTCTGTCTTCAGCTTTTGTCCACTACCCGCTTCTTCACTGTCCGTGACCAAGCCCCAGGCAGTACCTCTCTCCCGAGTTTTGTCTCAAATGAGACAAATGAGCCCCTTAATTCTGAAGGACTGCGGCTTCCACCCGTTCCGCCCCTCTGCGGGAGGGTCTCCCCAGGCAACGGCCAAACGCCCGCCGCAGCCAGGAAAGTTCGCCAAACCGTGCTGCTGCCGAAGCCCAGAGACTGCGGCCAGGTGCCAGCCGCCCCAGAAAAAGTTCGCGAGCTAGCGTAGCAGCAGCCTTTCAGGGATTATGGAAAATCACAACACACATCTAGCACGAGGCTTCACATCTAACGACCTTGTTCCAGCACCAGCAAATGTGGCCGTTTTCTGGGGTCTGCTGGGACCATGTGGCTTCAACAGTCTCTACCAAATGTCCTTCCAGCAGTGGAACTGCTTTTCCCCATGTGGCCGAGAACCTCCCGGACCCCACTCTGTTCCTGGGGATTCACCCTTCCCACCAGAGCACTGCCAGGTATCGAGCTGCAGAGTTGCAGCCTTTGCGCTCCCCTTGTTTACAGTCTTAATGGAATTTAAACTCTCTCCTTTCTCCTTTCTCCCTTTTTAGTTTAGTCCCTGTGGCTGTTTCCAATTTTCCACTTTCTCTCCAGCTGCTTTTGGGGAGGGGTGCTTTTCCCATATTCTCCCCCACCCCAGTCTCCGTCCTCTCTCCGCCTGCAAAGGCTGCTCCCTGCCCGCCGCTGGCTTCTCTCTCCCCAAGTTCACCTCTCCGCGCCACTTACCTGCTGAATTCTGTGGTTCAGGTTGTGCAGATTGTTATGTTAATCCTCCAATCAGTTTTCTAGGTGTGTAGGATGGTTTAGTGTTGGTCCGGCTGTGTTTCATGGACGCGAGACACACAAAAAACTTCCATGCTGTTCCGTCATCTTGGCTCCTCTCTACACCAAATTCTTAGTTTTTCTTTTCTTGCTTTGCACTTGTTTTTTTTTTTTTTAATGTTTATTTATACTTGAGAGAGAGAGAGAGAGAGACAGAGAGAGACAGAGAGAGAGAGAGACTGAGCACAAGGGGCAGAGAGAGGCACACAGAGTCTGAAGTAGGTTCCAGGCTCTGAGCTGTCAGCACAGAGCCCGACATGGGGCTTGAACTCACAAACTGTGAGATCATGACCTGAGCTGAAGGTGGATACTTAACCAACTGAGCCACTGAAGCACCCGTGGAGTTATTTGAATTGGGGATACCTGATAAAGTGGATAATTTAATCTTAACTATCCACATATAAGGACATACATGTACATGCAGTGCTGATTACTGTTATTGGAAACCAAAAATTTTGTAAAATATAGGCTATACCAATTAGAAGCATTTGGGAATTAAAGTGTGTAATTGTGCTTGTGTGTGTGTGTGTGTGTGTGTGTGTGCGCGCGCGCGTGCACATGAGAGAGAGAGAGAGAATTACTGGTATTGACCAGAACTAGCAGAAGTAATGTTACCGACCAGCAAGAACCAGAAAGCCTGGAGAAAATTCTCCAGTTATTTCAGACTCAAAGGTGTGTGTATATGAGGTGAAAAGGCCACATATTTCATGAAGACAAAGATAGGTGTATACCTAAACAAGATAGCCTGTTTGAAGTCATCTGTGGCTCAGCACAATTCAGAAAGCAAAATCACAAGGCCATGGTGAGAACATGAGGTGGGACTCTTCTGACGAGAGACTTCAGCTGAAGCTCCTGCCACAGCCAGTCCTTCCTTCAACCTCTGTTAAGGGGGACTGGCCACCAGTTAGTGGAAAGCAGTGAATGGTAACTGATCCCGTGGGTGTGCCCCAAATTTAAATCAGTGGGCATCATTTTTTGGTAAATATTTACACTGGTATATTATGCCTGTTATCTATTATTTGCCATCCTGGTCTTTTTTTTTTTTTTTTTTTTTTTTTGCTGTAATGTTTTATTTGTTTTTGAGAGAGAGAGAGAGAGAGCAGGGAAGGGGCAAAGAGAGAGGGAGACACAGAATCTGAAGCAGGCTCCAGGCTCCAAGCTGTCAGCACAGAGCCTGACACAGGGCTCGAACCCATGAACTGTGAGATCATGACCTGAGTCAAAGTTGGTCACTTAACCAACTAAGCCACCTAGGTGCCCCTGTGCTGGTCTTTAGATGCTGCCTGCCTTAAGCCCATGAGGAGTTTCTGGAAGGCTCCTTTGAAAGCAGGGAAGGATGGGCAAGGGGATCTGTGTGTCTGGCTATAAGCCCTTTAAAGTTGCCCAGTGCCCACTGAGGGTGTTCCAGTGCCTGCCGCCCACTGGGAATGGGGGTAGAGGCTTCCTCCCCTCTGCCAAACTAACATATGCCTGGAACCCTGAAGAAGGGCCCTTCAGTTCTTTATTCCAGGTGCATGAGTGACAGAATCTAAATCACACAGATCTGGAGAGTGGGCTGATGAAAATTTGCAGTTGTGTCCTTGATCTGAATGGCACCACTTACCAAGAAGCCTTTTTTCTTTTTAATTTTGAATTGTTATTTTTAAGATTTTATTTTTAAATAGTGTCTATACCCAGCATGGGGCTCAAACTCACAACCCCGAGATCAAGAGTCACAAGTTCTTCCGACAGAGCCAGTCAGATGCCCCAAGAGACCTTTCCTTCCCACACAGACACCTCCTTCTTTTTTCATGACAACCTTTCTCTACATCCCCAGTGCCTCAGCCATTTTGGCCAGGTTGCAGGTAAAATATAGGACAGCCAGTTACATGAGAATTTCAGATAAGCAATGAATGCTTTTTAAAACATGTGTGTCCCAAACATTTCATGGGACATCTTATACTAAAAAACTTATTTGTGGTTTTTCTGAAACTCAAATTAAAATTTTTTTTTCAACTTTTTTTTATTTATTTTTGGGACAGAGAGAGACAGAGCATGAACGGGGGAGGGGCAGAGAGAGAGGGAGACACAGAATCGGAAACAGGCTCCAGGCTCTGAGCCATCAGCCCAGAGCCCGACGCGGGGCTCGAACTCACAGACCGCAAGATCGTGACCTGGCTGAAGTCGGACGCCCAACAGACTGCGCCACCCAGGCGCCCCTGAAACTCAAATTTAACTGGGCTTCCTGTATTTTCATTCTCTGAATCTGACAACCTTACTTTGAATGCCTCCTCTTCAACCAGTATCCCCACCTCCTCTTTTTTCCCAGTCTGCGGGTTTCCTTCTCTGTAGCAAGCCCTGGAGCTTCTCTTAGGCCTTGGATATCTCCACAACCTTTGGCAGGATTGTCTGCAACACTTATTCTGTCCTCCAGCCCCCAGTGTTGCCCAGTGAGAGCAGACGAAGTTTAATGTCTGAAGATGGGATGAGGGGAAGAAGGACTTTGGGTTTGAGTGGGCTTGCCCCCCATTTGCCACCTTGCTTTTGTTCTTTCAGGTTTCCTCTTCCCCTGCTTGATGACACACAGTATCTGTAACAACCACGTCTTGCACAGTGTGGGTCAATCCCTTGCCAAGAGTCCTGACTGGGTTTAGGATGAGATGTAATTTTTGGACCTTATGCTCAAAGCAAGCATACCCTCTCTGATCTTGGGTCACATTATAAAGTCTTCATCGCATAACTTAGTTTTTGGGTTGGAATGGTCAGGGCAAGGGCCATCTCATCAGTCCACCATGTTTGTGTTACCCCTCTCCCTCCCTCCTTGTTTTGCATCCCTTTCTTTCTAATTGCTGGGCACCACCCCCAGCCCACCCTGTCTCCCTGTAGTGACATATGTGCTTAATTCTTTTTGTTTAAATTTGTACAATTGCTTAAATTAATAAACTCAATTTTTTGACGTAGTTTTATGTTCATAGCAAACTGAACTAAAAGTACAAAGTTTCCATAGCTCCCTTTTCCCCCAACACACTTACAACCTCCCCTACTATTAACATCCCCCACCAGAGAGCATTGTTACAATCAATGAACCTACACTGAAATGTCATTATCGTCCAGAGTCCACAGTTAACATTAGGGTTCATCCTTTTTTTAAAATGGAAGCATAATTGGCATACAATATGATATTATTTTCAAGCATACAAATTTGGGATTTGACATTTTTACATACTATGAAATGATCACCATAATAAGTCTAATAACAGACTTAATACAATATTATTGTCTATATTTACTGTGCTGTACATTACATTCCCATGAGTTATTTATTTTATAACTGGAAGTTTCTACCTCTTGATCCTCTTCACCCATTTTGCCCACCCTTCAGCGCCCCTCTCCTCTGGTGTGTGATTTTGGCTATAGGGTTTTTAAAATCAAGCTGAGGAAGTTCCCCTCTATTTCTATCTTGCCAACAATTTTGGTGTTTGAGTTTGTCAAATGTTTTTTTCTGCAACTGTTGGTATAATCACACAATTTTTTTTCTTCTGTTGATGTGATAGATTACACCGATTGATTTTTTAAAAATGTTTATTTATTTATTTTGAGAGACAGTAAGAGAGGGCTCAAGCAGAGGAGGGGCAGAGAGAGAGGGAGAGAGAGAATCTCAAGCAGTGTCTATGCCATCAGCACAGAGCCTGACATGGGGCTCAATCTCACGAACCATGATTTCATGATCTGAGCCAAAATCGAGTTGGATGCTTTACCACTGAGCCACCCAAGTACCCCTTAATTGATTTTTGAATGTTGAATCAGCCTTGCACACCTGGAATAAATCCCACTTGGTCATGGCATATAATTCTTTTTATTCATTGTTGGATTTTATTTGTTAATGTTTTGTTGAAGTTTTTTGCATCTATGTTCATGAGAGATATTGCTGTATAGTTTTTTTTGTATGATTTTTTTCTGGGTTTGGTATTAAGCTAATGCTGGCTTCATAGAATGACTTAGGAAGTATTCCCTCCACTTCAGTCTTTTGAAAGAGATTATAGAGAACTGGTAGAATTTCTTCCTGAAATGTTTGGTAGAATTCACCAGTGAATCTATTTGGCTATATGCTTAATTCTTGATAAATTAATGCTAGGATTAAATAAGTTTTTTTTTTTTTTTAAGTAGGCTCTATGCCCAATGTGGGGCTTGAACTCACAGCCCTAAGACCAAGAGTCTTGTGCTCTACTGACTGAGCCAGCCAGGCACCCCAAATAAAAGTGGTTTCATAAGGAGCTTTGATTACACTTTGGGGTGTTTGAGGATAAAGCCACAACTTTGTACATATGGGAGAGGCCTTGCCTACTGGGAGTAGTCATTCTCTGTGAAAAGCAGACAGTGCGGAGTCTCTGTTCAGATCAAAGATCATGTTTCTCCTGAACTTCCTGCAACACCACTTCTTTACCAACAAAGGTGAGCCTGAGCACCAGGTTTGTGTCATGTGACCTCCTTTCCTACCCTTTGGCCACACTAGTTTGGACCACTGATGGACAATTGACATAAACTGGACTAATCAGATTCTCCCCTCAGAGATTTGGGATTTAGGACCAAGTGGTCCAGTTTCTGCAATAGAGATGGAATTGAGGTATTTGAGACACGGGAATTGTGGACCCATTTATTGTTGGATGTGTTACACCAGATAGGTGTGAAATTCTGCCTGCTAGGAGAGAAGTGTGAGGTCAAAACTGGTCAGGTTGCTGGGAGCAAGCAGAGTGGGGCCAAGGGACTGTGGGGTGGAGAGGCTCAGAAGACTCACTGGGGCTCAGGAAAGGACAGAGATCGTATATGAGGGACTGGGTGCTTCAGGTCTAAGGAGGGGGTTGGTGGCCTGCTTCTCAAGTTGGTCCTTAGAAAGGGAGCTGGAACAGTTTAATCCCTCCTGCAGGGAACACAGGCAGTGGGGGACAGGAACCAGACAGGTAAAGGCACTGAGTATATTTATCCTCTCGGAACTGATGGACAGAGACTAGCAAGGCAGGGAGGGTTCCTAGGTGAGTCCGGGCTACTCCATATGGGGTATCTCAACCATCCTCCTCCGAAAACCAGGCTTTGGCTTGTGTTCTTCTCCTCAGGGGAAGAAAGTGATGTGGGGGCTAAGGCAAGGATTCACCTGGGTGGAGCAACAAGCTTCCCAACAGAGAGTAGCTGAGGGCTGAAGCAGGACTGGGTCCAACCCACCTCTTCTCCTCCACTCCCAATGCCTCACCCTTCAGTCCCCTGAGAAAAACCACAAGTGGAATCCATGGCTTGGGAAACAAAAAAGTCAGAAGGATTTTACTTAAATAGACTTTAATTAGAAGTAAATTGGAGTTTTGTATACAAATGCATTTTGGATTTTAACTGAGACATTATTAACTCTGATGTGTGTGTATGTAGGTCAGTGTCCTTCTTGCAGGTATGTATGTGTAAGAATCCATCCTTTAAGTAGGTGGTCTTTATGGCCCCTTCTGTCTGCCTCTGTGTCTACTGAAAAGGTGTGCTATTGTTTTTATTATTACTCATTCCCTTGAAGAATCCTGAATCACCTTCAGGCACCTTCCTTTTCCCAGTCTCCTCAAAGCCAAGGTACTGGTCAATACGTGGGTGAGGCTGGGGGTGGGTCCTGAAGTATCTTAGGCCACAGCTACCCCTTTGGGTGAGGCCTCAACTTTCTGTGTCCAGAGGGTAGGAGTACTGGTTCCTGGGGTAGCACCAGAAGCGCAGGACCACAAACACCACCACCCCCAGCAACAAGAGGGCTCCCAGCGCTCCAAAGAGGATCCCGAAGAAGGCGCCAAGCTTCATGCTCAGGTGCTCACAGCGTTCTCCCCAGGGCGTGTAGATGGAGAAGGGCACACAGCTGGGGACAGAGAGAGAAAACATGGTCAGCAGCGGGGAGGCCCCAGGAGGTTTTCCACAACAGGCTGGGATCCCCTCTGGGGAAAGAGGTGGAGCTGAAGCTATGCCCACTGGCTAGCGGAGGCTGGAGGGGGTGAATTCACCTGGAGTCAGCTCCACCTGGCTGCAGGTGAGCATGTGCAGGCACAGCCCTGGCTTCTCCCAGCCCTCCTTGGACCCGGGAGGGGAGAGGGATGGGTGGATCTGGGATTGCAATGGGCACGAGGGTAGATGCACTGATATGACATGAGGGCCCTGGGTGGCACTGCCCTTCTCTTCCCTAGCAGGCCTGTAGGCTTAGTGCACTCCCCTCACGGGAGACCCTTAGACTGCTGATGAACTGAGGGGACTTAGGACACCAGTTGCAGAGGGCCTCCCCTGACTGGTACTCTTAAGGAGGGGCAGGGATGGACCTAGACACAAGGCAGTGGGTGCCTCTCCACAAAGAGACAGCAGAATGTCTACCCCAGAAGCAAAATCAGGTGGAAGAGGTTGCCTTTGGAACCCACATCCTGCTGCTTAACTTACTGGGTACCCTGGGCAGTTTCTTTACCTATCTCTTCCTTAAAATGCTCATAATACCAAGGCACCTGGGTGGCTCAGTTAAGCATCTGACGTTGGCTCAGGTCATGATCTCACTGCTTGTGGGTTCGAGCCCCACATCGGGCTCTGTGCTGACAGCTCAGAGCCTGGAACCTGCTTTGGATTCTGTGTCTCTCTTGCTCTCTGCCCCTTCCCCACTGACTCTCTCTGTCTCTCAAAAATAAACATTAAAAAAAATTTTTTTTAATTATTAAAAAAAAGTGCTCATAATACCAGGGCGCCTCGGTGGCCCAGTCAGTTGAACATCCAACTGACTTTTGATCTCGGCTCTGGTCATGATTTCCACGCTGACAGCATGGGGTCTGCTTGGGATTCTGTTTCTCCCTCTCTCTACCCCTCCTCTGCTCATGCTCACTTTCTCTCTCTCTCTCTCTCTCTCTCTCTCTCTCTCTCTCTCTCTCTCAAAATAAAGAAATAAACTAAAAAAAATGTTCATAATACCTACCCAGTAGCTAGTTTGAATTTTAGAGGTGATATAACATCTTTATTCTCCACACAGGGTAGGCACTCACACATCTTTTCCCTGGTCGCTTTTTCTCTGATCCCTGTTTGCTCAGTTACAGAAGATACATCCTAACTTTCAGACACCACAAAATGCCATGGGGTTTCTGGGCCCCTTGCAGCATCTTTGCCCAGCTCGGATTCCCCAGCACTGCCCTTCCTGCCCTCTCTCCGACTCACCTGCAACGGGGCCCTTGGGGCAGGTGCTGGCACTGGCCTCCGTGCTCACAGTAGCCCTCACTGCACGGGGACACACAGGTCAGGCCACTGTGGGGGCTGTAGACCAGGTGGTAACCCTTGTAGCCATTGCATTTGAAGTAAGTCTTCAGCATGCTCACGTTCACTGTCAGGTAGGACGCAGATGAACATGAAAGCAATCAGTAACACCAAATCTATACCGTTTCGATCAAGAATGCCGTTTTTGGGCATTTTTCCTGAGAAATATTTGGAAAAGTGCACAAATACCTATGTTCATGGAAGTCTAGAGCAGCATGGTTTATAACAGCAACAGTGTTTAATAAGAGGAATTTTGTTAATGGATATTGTGCAACCGGTAACCACCATGACAGGGAAAGTGCATTGGTTAAGGGCAGATGCTTTGAAGGAAACCAGACCTACGTTAAAATTCAAACTCTACTACTAACTAGTTGTGTGATTTGGGGGAAATTTCTTAACTCTTTCAGCCTCGATTTCCTTATCTTTTATAAGGAAACGATAATAATAGTACCTACCACGTTGTGAAAGTTAAAGGAGATAATATATACAGAATATTCAGTACGTTGCCTAACATAGTAAGCACTCAGTAAATGGTCACTATTGGTATAACATTCTGTTTAAATAAAATATAGTACACTATGCTAAAATGTGTGATAAAATATCAAATGGGAATACATACATAATACACAAAGTAATATGTTCACAGTTGTTTAAGTAATGAGGTTATCAAAACATTAGGCACGACTTTATCCTTTATTATAAACAATATTTATATTTGTGAAGATCCCTGTGTGTAAAAGAAAATTCAGAAGGATGTGTGCGAAATGGACTTGTCTTTGGGGATTGGAGTTACAGGTGATTTTTTTTCTCTTTTTGTTAATTTGTGTTTCCTAAAGTTTCTACGATAAACATATTGTACTTGTATAATAAAATTGGGGGGGGTTGGTTTCTTTAATAAAAGTTATAGTCAGGTCTAGGACAATTGTTCTCTTACCACCTACCCCTAACCCCCTACCGCACATACACAAAGTAGTTCAGAGGATTTCACACTGTCGCTCCCAGGAGGGAGGAGACCCAGACTGGACCCCAGAAGAAGCTCTTGCTTGGTCCCACCCTCCAGTAACACACTGGCTTCTGTTGGGTTCGGTGTGGTTACTGCCCTGTTCTCTGCTACACTCCCAAAGTAGCGTAGGCCAATCCTTTCCTTCCTTGGTAAGCTTACCAACTCATCTCATTCTTGTTCCAGGATAACAAGGGGCTATCACAGCTGAAAGGGACCTCAGAAATCCCGTCTCATTTTCCAGGTTGGGGTGTTAAGGCTTGGATTGGGGATGGCTTTTGCCTAGGGTTACACCTCTCAAGGAGGGGATATTTCTGCCCCCGAGCCAGGTCTCCAGGCTTCAGCTTAATATCCTTTAGCTGGAGGGCAAAGGTAAAAGGGATGTTCCTGCTTATGTTTATAAAGTGCAATGTTATTTTAACAAAATCATTAACAATTTTATTAAAAAAAGAAAACCGTTAGTGGTCATGGTCGGAAATTGGCAATTAGAGTAAATGCTCCATGAAACTGTATCCCTGCGGATTCATCAAGCAGTATTTTGTGCTCTGCTCTTGTATCTAGAAAGCTGGTAGGTAAAATGTTTATAATTTCCCTCAAAAGGGCACCTGGGTGGCTCAGTTAGGTGTCCGACTTCAGCTCAGGTCATGATCTCACAGTTCTTGGGTCCAAGCCCCGCATTGGGCTCTGTGCTGACACCTCAGAGCCTGGAGCCTGCTTTGGATTCTGTGTCTCCCTCGCTCTCTGCCCCTCCCCTACTTGTGCTCTGTCTCTCTGTCCCTCAAAAATAAATAAACGTTAAAAAACATTTTTTTTTAAATCACAAACAAAAAACTAAGTTACTTGCTTCTTGCTTATCTGTGGCTCTCCGTAGAAAACTTTTCCACCATGGGTTTGTGTGGGCTGAAGATCTGTGATAGGTCCCCTCCATTTACCTCCTCCCTCAGCTATCCCTGTGACTATCCCCAGGAAAGTGACTCACGAGCCTTCACACTGTACACATCTTCCCTGGAGATGGAATGGAAGTTCACATTGGTCCTGGGCCCCTCACTTCTGTTCCATCTCCTCCATGAGGCCTGGGGTAAGAATGCCTCTACCACTGCATCCAGCAGCTTGGTGTTTAGGAAGTCGATAACAGGACCCCGAGGGAGGTACTGGAACTCCGAGATGACACTCCAGCGTTGAAGGTTTCTTCCTGAGGCCTGTGTTGCCCCAGAATTGCTGTGTGGGAGGGGTACAGTGAGGCACTAAGGGTGGAAGGGGAAGGGAGGACCTGGGGAGCAGGCGGGGACAGTCCCACTTACATTGGTACCACTTTGCTGTTCTGGAGAAAAGCCCGCACATCCAGCTTCCCCAGTCTGTAGGCCACCTAGGGAGTGGGTGGGGGAGTGGGAATGAGGCCCTGTCCAAAGAGGAGACCCTTCCCACTTGAATGCATTTGTTTATCCATGTCTGGCTCTTTCTTTGCACATGAGTGCCAGGACCTACAGAATGTTTCTCATCCATTTCTACATCCCTAAACCCCAGCCTAGCCTGGTAACTGGCATGGGTCCCTGCTTAATAAAATTTTGTTTGTGAAGGGCACCTGCGTGGCTCAATCAGTTAAGCACCTGACTCTTGATCTCAGATCAGGTCATGATCTTATGGTTCATGAGTTCAAGCCCCACCTTGGGCCCTGCACTGACAGTGCGGAGCCTGCTTGGGATTCTCTCTCTCCATCTCTGCCCCACCTCTGCTCTCTTGCACACCCACTCGTGCTTGCTCTCTCTCAAAAATAAACAAGTAAATATTAAAAGTTTGTTGGTGAGTGAAGGCATACCTCCCTGCCTCCAACAACAAGGGGAGAATCTGGAATGAATGACTCATGCCTTGCCTCTCTTCCATGACTCACCCAATCATTCTCTCCCCACGTGTATATTGAACATTGATTATGTTTAGCCAGACCTAGGGGATGGTCAGGTGCTGGGGACTTCAAGCTGACTCAGGAACAGTCTATACTCAGAGACCCATAGTCTGGTGAAGTGAATAAGCATGAACAGATTTTACCATTCAGAGTGTGGAATGCTGTAGTAGTAGCAATCATAATAATAATTATTATAATTTCTTGAACACTTGTGTTTTAGGCACTGCAGTAAGTGCTTTACATACATTATCATTTAAAACTTGACACAACCCATTGACATAGGTACTATTGTTATTTCTGTGTTACAGATGAGACATCATATAATTTGTCTAATTGTTACACCTGCTTGAGGGAATGGTAGAGCCAGGATTTTAACCTGGGTATGTAGGATTATAGAGCCTCAGTAATTCAACTACTGTGATACTCTGTCTGTGGTTGAGGAATGGACAAGGGCATAGGAACGAAGAAGAGGGAGCTGCCAGTTCCCTCTGGGAAGTCAGGGAAGGCTTCCTGGAGGTGAAACGCCAGACCAAGTGCAGGTCTTTAGGGATACTCAGAAGGAGGGGCTGGGATGACTTGACCACCCTAGACAATGTTCATTGTGGTCTGGTTATTCCAGTCCCCTTGGAGGTCTCTGTCTGGGGGATTCCTGCCTTCCTCATTCGCTGCTTTCCCTGGGGCAGGAGGCTCCAGCCTCTTCTGGCAACTGAATCTAGATGGATGATGAGATGTAGAACACATAAGTGATGGCCAAGACCCTACCCTAAACCTGCCAAGACCCACCTCCCCACCCAGAGCTGGCCTGCAGCACTGACCGAGGCATTGACATCTGTCATGGTGGCATTTTCTCCTTCCCTGAGTGAGAGCTGGATGATTCTTACGGGAAGATCTGGAGAAGGGAGAAGCAGATTCACAATCACCTCACAGTTTACACAGACTTACCCAAGAAGTTTTTTGGGCCAGCTCAGGGAGACTGCCCCATTCGACAGTGACAGAAGGTCACCAGAGGGGTCAGAAGGGACTGATTCTGCTGAGCCTCACCCTAGTGCCCATTCCACTATGGTCAGGGCTTCCTGACTCTCATCTCTCTGGGCCATGAAGTCACCTCCAGTCTTTCCTCAGCAGACTGCTCAGGCCTGGGGTTCATGCTGTGGCAGCTACCCCTTGCCCCCGCTCCCCCCGCAGCTCCCATAGCCACCAACCTACCACCACCTGAGAGAGATTGGAGTTCTGCCCTGTTGAGTTTGAGGAATGAAGCTCTGGTCCCCCGAGTTCCCCATCTTCCCCCAAGGTGAGAGAAATGTGAAGGTAGAGGGCAGCTGTTGGTACCTTGATGGATGGTTGGAGTGAAATTGTTCCCAGCCACAAAGCAGCGGGTGTCAGTGAAGGCTGGGGGACAGGTGCAGGTGGGATGGCAGTCTGGCGTCTGGGAGATGTAGCAGTGGCCCTGGTTGTAGCAGTGATTCACAGGGCAGGACACGTTCTGACAGAGGGGAGAGTTCTCCAGAGCTGCAGAAGAAGGAGGGAGGACAGCAGCATCAGGCTGGGCAGCCGTGGGGAGCCCCGGCCCACAGAAAGCTGCTCCTAGGACAGCCTTGCTTTCTTTCCCCCAAAGCCCATTCAGTCTGCAGTTTGCTTATGAGTCACTCTGAGCCTCAAACTATCCTTCTCCCTTTTCCAGATATTTCTCTGCTGGGTGACCCTTTTTCCTTTGCCAGGTAGGTGTTCTCCCACTTCTGCTGAGGGAATGGCATGTTTGTCAGACCCCCTGCATCAGGAAAGGACCCAGAAGGCTGGCAAGAGAAGAGCACGCCAGCCTGGTTTCCTTACTTCCATCCCTTTGTCTGCCTTATAAAGCTGTGGCTCTGCCTGCTCTGGCCATTCCTCAGAAGACACAGTGGCCTCTACATTTCATTTGGGTGCTGTAGGGACTTAGTGAAGGCCTCACTGTGATCTCCCTCATCATGACTTCACTGGAGCCTTGGCTTGCGGGCTGCTGCTGGACATCTCCTCCCTTCCCCAGGCCTTCTTCAGTCTTTTGCCCTGGGTTTCCCCCATCAGGGCCTCAGGTCTGCTCTGCCCTGGCCATCCTTCCCCCTGCCTGCACAGTCTCTTCTCCTGCAGCTTCACACCTCACCAATGTCTTCACTTCCTTACTGTACCCACTTATAGTGAGCATTCTAAAGACTTGCTGGAAAGGGGGGAGAAATGGTTTGCCCTAGGCCCTCAAGGTGTCAACTGTGCCCAGGCCCTCCTCCTGCCAGGGCCCTGCTCCCGGCTCACCTGCACAATGACGCCCATCCCCAGTCAGGTTTTGGGGGCAGGCCTCGCAGCCCTCCCCAGGAATGCACTTTACATTCGGGAAGCATGGCTCCTCACAGGGGTCCCTGGAGCGTTTGCAGTAGGGGCCAAAGCTGTTCCCATCACACTTGCAGCCGGCCACCTGTAATGGGTTGCTGATCACCAGGGAGCCAGGAGGCTGAACCATTAAAGGCTTTTGTGTGTTTCTGTACTGACCTCTCTGGTCTGAGAACCTGTGGACCTTGAGTCCTTGTCTTAACTCTACCAGCATCTACTGAGCACCTTTGTGACTAGGTCGTGGTCCTGTACATCCTTGCCAAGCCCGCTGGGCCTCCCTGGAGCATTCTTTCCCCTGGCTTGAGATTGGTGTTGGCTCTACTCACCTACCACAGCTCCCAACACACACACATTACCACACAGGGACTGAAGTATGACATCCCTTCAGTTCCCACCGCCTTTCCCTTCAATAAGGAAACCTCCCTCCCATCCTCCTCCCAATACTCACCTCCAGGGAGGAATTGCCCACCCAGCTGGTCTGGTTGTATAAACACTGGCTCTCTTCCCTGCAGGCACAGACCACTGTCTTTGGCTGGAGTACAGATGACAAGTTGACTTTGGCATTTCTTGCTAGAATCTCCAGAGTGAATGGTTCCAACAACTTTGGTGTCCATAGCAATGTCCCATTCTCTGCCCCAGGAAAAACAAGACCATGAGAGCTGGGGGCCTTGACTGCTGTGCCAACTGACACATCCTGGAATCTAATACCCTGAGTGCTGATGCTAGCCTTCCCCCACCTCTCTCAGATCACCCCTCAAATGTCATCAGGCATTTCTTTGAACAAGGCTGGTTTCTTACGGTGATCCTGGTCACACCCCAAGCTGGAGGTAGCATGAGCCCCGCTAACTGACTGTTGGGTGGAACTCCACAGAAGGGAAGGCAGCTGATCCCTGAAGAGACCCCAAAGGGCAACCCCTGCCTGGGCCTGCAGGAGGATGGGACATCTAGGAGGGAAGAGAATAAGACCAGGATGACACTTCCCCAGGCTATACTGCAGACTAAACTGGCTGCCCCTTCACATCCCTTGCCCTGATTTCTTGCCCACTCCCTCACTTCTTGGACCTTTAACTTTCAGACATCAGACAACAGTGAAATATTGTCAACAAGGACTCTTCTGATCAAAACCTGTCTTATGTTTTCCAAGAAAATAAGAAAGTCTTCATAAAGTAGTAGGTTGAGAGTTATTGATAGTAGGGAGCAGATGAGAGTAACTTGCAGGTTTTCACTCCTCAGGAGAGGAGCCCAGTGGAGGAGAAAATCTCCTGATGCCATTGGCTAGCACCTGACAGAATGCCACATGGAGCCAAAGGGTGTAGACAAAGAAGTCCCTTCTTATGCACAGAGAAAGAAAATGAGGCAGAGAGGTGCTCTGATCTCAAAATAAGGTCCCTAATAGATTTGGTTTAGCAAAGAACAGTCACTAGCATCACTGGTACTGGCAACAGAAGGCAATTGCATCCTGTGGGCTTTGACTTTTTGACCCAGATCATGGTTGCAGGACTGGGCATCTCCACACCATTACTGACAGAGATGCGGCTTTGCTTGCTCCCAGCAGAGAAAAGCCACAAGCAGAGACAAAGTTAGGTAAACGTGGTTGACAAACATAAAAATAAGTGAGAAACATACCAAAAGAAGATATTTGTATCTTTAAATCATGTTCCACATTATATCATTCTTTTAATAGATTTGAAATGTTTTAAATTAGTATTTTTTAATGGTGATACTTTTTTTCTAATAATTTGGTGATTTTATAAAGATGGTTAAAGATGATTGCATGTTCTTGGATTTGAGGTGACATGACTTTTGAGTCACTTGGATGTACCCCGAGTTAGTGCAGCTAGCTGGCCAGATTGCCAAAAGCCCATCACTGCTCTTCACTGGGGACACTATCTGAATCTTAGGGATCACTCCAAGAAATGCTAGTCCTGGATATTCTGATGGAAAAGTGGAATGAAGTTGCACAGGGTATAATAATGCAAAATTACCTAAAGCTTGACTCTGCTCTCATCCCTTACACCTGCAGCCAACCGTTCTTACCAAAGAGCTTGAAGTCAGTGTTGCTGTTTCTTAGGGTGAATATGACATTCTCAGAACCGCTGGTGTACTGAGTCAGCTTGGTCTGCCCCAGATAGGCTTCCACCACATGCTCACCCTTGATAGAAGGTGGGTACTTACCTGAAACACAAAGAGGGAATTCAGGGTTTGGGGCAGGACACTTTCTTGCCTCATGGGCAAGTCCTCTGGCTTGTGTGAAGCATTCCCAGGGCTGTGACCCACCTTTGGAAGCAGGAATGATTCTGTGCACCTGCTTTCAGGTCTATCTAGAGCAGGTTGGGTTGTACTGCCTACCTGGCCAAATCCTTATTTTCTCTTTATCTTCTCTCCACACAGGATTCAGGTCAAGTTCTTTCCTGATCAGAATGCTATGCTGGGCATGGTACACAATGAATCAGAGAACAGGGTTGTTCAGATCATCACAGAGTTTTACCTTTGGAAGAGGGCTGAAAACCAAGAGGGTAATCTCTTGATGGGCATTGCATTTGTCAGGAAATAGAGGAAAATGCTTTCTCACTGGATGGAGTGCCGGGGTGGCTCAGTCAGTTAAGCATCCAACTCGATTTCTGCTCAGGTTATGATCTCGAAGTTCATGAGTTTGAGCCCCACGTTCGGCTCTACACTGACAGTGTAGAGCCTGCTTGGGTTTCTCTCTCTCCCTCTCTCTCTGCCTCTGTCCTACTCTCTCTCTGTCTCTCTTAAAGTAAATAAACTTAAAAAAAAACCTTTTCACTGATACCTGTCTTTTGGAACCCTGCTGTTTCCATTTTATTGTTCATTCACTCATTCATTCACTCATTCAGTCATTTAACACATATTTATTGAGTGCCTAACCTATGACTGACACTATTCCATGTAGCGAGGACACAGCAATAAACAAATAATCAAAAAGATATCTATGCAAATTAGAAAATATGCTAGATAGTTATAAATGCTAGGGTGAAAAAAAAGAAAAAGCAGGAAAGGTGAATGGGAAGTAAGGGTAAATGTGAAATTTTAGACAGGCTAGCCAAGAAAGGCACTGCTGAGAAGGCGACTCTATTTGCACAGAGCCTTGAAGGAGGTGAGAGGCTGTCCGGAGGAAGGGCAGGGAGTCCAGGCAGAGAACAGTAGGTGTGGAGTCTGGAGCTGGCGGTGAGCCTGGTGTGTTTGAAGAAAACAGAGAAGCCAGTGTGTCTGGAATGGAGAGTGCAGGGTGGGGAGGAACAGAGGAAGAGTTTGAGAGGCCCGAGGGTCAAGTAGGAAAGGGCTGTGAAGGCCATCACGGAGTGAGCTGGGGAGTCACGGGAGGCTGAGCAGAGGAATAACATGAACAAAAGAATCTGTTACATTTGAAAAACGCGTAGCCTAAAGGAATTTCATGAAAGGGGGGTGCTCCTCATCTGCCACCCAAGTCTGCAAATGCCACCTGGGCCTCATGCCACTTACTGAGGGTGGCGTTCATCAGCTGGTATCTGCTAAAGAGCATCTTAGTGTTCAGGCCGGTGCTTGTGTTTCCTGTGGCCAGGCTGTCATAAATGCACTGCTCATCTCCATTACACTCAGAGACCAGATTTTCACCCGAGGTGTTGTTCTTCAGTTGGAAAAGGAAGACAGGGGTGAAGTTGGAAGGCAGAGGGCTGTCTCTCTTGCCAAGGAGTCTCGTATCATTGATTTTCCCTAGAACATATGAAGTACAATGGTAGTGGTACCAGGGATGGGATTCCAGCTATACTTCTGCTGTGTCCACCCCTTACCCTCACTTTATATGCCTTGGGGTGAGGGAGGGGGTGTGAAGGGACAAAGTGACTTCAGCTTTTGAGGCTGGAAATCCCTGCTCTAGTGAGTAAGGGCCACCACTTCCCTCGCCTTCTCTTCCAGGTAGAGAAATGCAGGGGGGGGATGTGGGTGGAGGGGACAAATCCGGGGTGGCCCCAGAATCCTCAACATTTCCTCCTGGCCTTTCCACCCCTCCCTCACAAAGGATGGAGGTCTGGCTCCCACAGGCCCAAGGGAAACAATGCTTCCTTCATCCCACCCCAGCCACATCTACCCCTAGGACTCAGGCCCAGACTCACAGGTCATTCCAAATTGATAAAGTTGCCACTCATCGCTTTTGTTGAGAATGGTGGAGCCATTGGGCATCCTGAAGTCATCATCTGGATTGTCGTTCCAGACTCCTGAGGGACAGAGTAGGAGATTGGCCACCCTGGAACTGTGGCTCTCCCCTTCCCTGAGGAGCATCCAACAGGTCACATTCAAGGTGTGAGGGGGAGTAGGGGCCTGGGAAGCCCCTTCCAGTTGTGTCTGTTCTCGGTTCAGTCTTTCCAGAGGAGGGGAGAGGACCAGACCTCATAGCTCACCCCTCAGTCTCAGGGATAGAGGAGGAGAAAATGGAGGAAGAAGGGAGAGGAAGTAGGGGCTGGAGGGAGAGAAAGGGCATCCTCAAAGCCCCCTTGGCTGCCCTAGAACGAGAGCTTTGGGAGAACAGGAAATGAGCCTCAAAGGAAGCTGAAGAGGTCCCTTGCTCCTCCCCACCTCTCTGTGCCCTCAGGGTTCTGTTCCAAGGAGGCTGAGAAAGGGAAGCTCAGCCTGGGGTGTCCACAGGCCAGCTGGACGGGGAGCTGCCTGTGGGCTGGGGCCCGTGCTCTTGATGCTACTGCTGCTGCTGCTGCCTCAAAGGCAGAGTCTTGTCTGCTTCTCACCCAAGAGGCCCTCTGTGCTGTTTCGATACTCCTCTGGGAGGCTGCAGGAGGCATGGAGGATGTTGGAAAGGGCGGTCACGGAGATGGTCACGGTCCCATCGAAGCTGGCTGACACGAGGGAGCCATTGCGGGTCATTACAACGCCGGTGGTGTTGAATGTCTCCTGGCCTGGGATGTTGAGAGACAGATGAGAAAGAAACCGGCTTTCAAACCCTGCAGACCCAAGACTTGGCAGTAGTGAAGGGTCAAGATGTTGAGGGGGACACTCTGAGAGCAGCTCTGGGGTGTCCTGGGAGTGCCTTTTCCAGGGGCTGAAAGCCACACTCACAGGACACCCCCTTCTTCCTGGAGACTGGAGACAGGGACTACTACAGACAAGCCATCACTGCAGAGGAGGGACAGAAGTGAGAAGAGAAAGCGGTGAAGAAGCTGTTCAGGCACAGCTGCTGAAAGAACAGGGGGTGAAGCAGGGGTGCCAACCCATCTCCACTGCCCCAGTGCTGCTGTCTCTACATGGCATCCAGGCCCTGGGTGCCCTGCTAAAGCCTGATCCGGGGAAGCAGGACCAGGTGGCTGACAGCTGTCCCCAGCCTACCTTCTGGGTCTTCACGGTTAGTCTCAAATGTCACAGTCTGGTTATTGACCTGCACATGGATTGTGTCATTCGGCTTGAGGAGCCATCGAACCTGGAAGGAAATTGGAGGAGGCCTAAGCCTGAGGTGGGCCAAGAGGCTGAGAAAGGAGGCTTCAGAGAATCTGTACCTGAGCCCCAGAGGAACATGTAGGTGCGTGTGATGATGAGGTTATGTAGCTAACATCTTGGGAGTGCTTAGCCCAGGCCAGCCTCTGAGGCCAGATTATCTCATTTAAATCACACAACAGCCCTGCAGGGTAGGTAGTATTATCCTCATTTTACTACAATAAAACCAAGGCACTGGAAGTTCAGTTGTTTCTTCAGAATCACATGGCTGGTGGAGCCAGGACCCGAATCCCACTGTCTCTGGGGTTGAGTCTCTAACCACTACCCTGGCAGGATGCATCCTCCCTCCCTGCTGCCCTGTTCCCTTCTTCCTTCTCCTCGGCACCTCTGCCTCACTCACTGTGATGGGGTTCAGGCTGCTGGTGTTGTATTTAGCTGCAAAGGCAATGAAGTTGGTGGCCTGGGCTGAGCTGGTCTGGGCAGTGCGGCCCTGCAGCAGGAAGGAGGAGTTTCTGTCCCAGGCCCGGACCAGCAGGAAGTCCCCCAGTCCGTTGAAGGTGTAATTGGCACCATCCAAGGTGGTGATGTGGGGATCCCCAAACATCCAGGCTGAAAAAAAGGAGAGACCACACTGACATGGCAGACCAGGGAAAGGTCTGAGATCCCCACCGCCTCCAGGCAGACTCAAGCCTGGGAGGGGTTCACTGAGTGTAGAACCATTCCCGGAAGCCCTCTTGCACTTTTGTGCCCCTACCCAAATTCACATAGACCCATTACCTCCGCCCTCTACCCTCTCACCCCTTCCCCAATGCCAGGTACAAAGCTCCTCTGTTTGCCATTGGCCACACACTTGAACCATCTGCATCTTCCCTTGTGGCCACAACCCATCCCTGGGAAGCTAGCACTGCCCTGGTCCAGGCCCCAAGAAGTTATGCCTCCCCAGATCCTCTGCCTCAGCTCTGCCCCAAGGCAGGCCCCAGCAGCCTCACCAGGCCTTGGGGGACGGTACCCAGCACAGCTGATGCGGGGCCGCCTCTGCTGGTACAGGGCGCAGAAGGAGGGCTTGTCGTTCCCACGGCAGCACCAGTCCCATGGCTCCAGTTCTTGGTCTGGGGAGAAGAGCAGCATATTGCTGACGGACAGGGACCTGCAGAGCCCAGCTGGAAGGTTTGGTAGGGCAGGATGACATGGGCAGCAAGGGCATGGTTTGGGAATCAGGCACACCTCAGGTCAGATCCTGCCCCACTCAGTAGCCTCAGGTCATTGCCCAGTTACCGTCTCCCTTGCAGGCTTGCTGGAACTGTGCTAACGAGCTTTCTTTCTGAGTCCCCGGGCTCAGGAAGCTCAAGAGTGGGATCATGTGGCTGATGGTCTGGGGGTCATGGAGGCTGCTGTGTTGTCAGGAGCAGGGGGGTGGAAGGGGGAGGATGCACAATACTCTGGTCCTCCAACCCTGTGCTTTCTAGCTCCTTTGGAGGGTCTCTGCAGGAGATGACTCCATGTCTTCCCCAAGACTGCCAGCTAATCTGGGTCCAGAGGGACAGGGCCAGACTTGATCCCCTCCCCTTCCCTAGAAAGATGCCCCCATTCTTGTCTGGGGCAATGGGGCCAAGTGAAGATGGGACAAGAGGCACTCAATTATAAATCCCTAGGATGTCAGCTGGAAGGGATGTTGGAAGCTTCCCAACATTACAAGATCAGGAAATCAATGGCCAGAGAGGGGAAGGAGCTGGGAGGGAAGGGGGACAAAAGACTTCTTTCTCTGGGTCCCACTGCTTGGCTTGGTGCCCAGGCCTGGTCTCTGACAGAGAAGAGGAGAGAGCTCCAGAGAAGGTGGGGGTAAGATCTCTGTGGGGCACACGTACCAAACTGCCAAGGAGTGCTCACTGTCCAGCCCTGGAGAAGCTCTCCCCAGGGCCCGTAGCTGCAGCACACGCCTCCACGCCAGGAAGAAACACGGCACAGCTGCCTGCTGCCGAGGCCCCACCAGCCTGTGACAAGTGCAGACATACTCAGGCCCAGTGCCTGTGGTGGGGGCAGGGATGCAGGGGGGAGGCTTGGGGAGGGACCCTGGAAGGGACAGGTCAGGTATGACCAGAGGGTTGGTGGGTGAGCTTATGGGAGACAGTGGGTGTGCCCCAAAAGACAGGAAGGAGGTATTACCTATGCTGATGGGCTGGAATCGTAAGTCCCACAGTCCCTGCTGCCAGGAGCAAGGGCAGGACACCTGGTTCCAGCCCCATTGGGGCCACTGGGGCTGTCTATTCAACCACTGCAGGCACCTGAGACGGTAGTTGGGCCTTTCTTCCCTGTGTAGCCTATAGACCTGCAGGCCCTGGAGACCTAGAGAAGTACAGGAAAAAGGGGTTATCCCAGCACCTAGGGCCACGAGCTCTGCTTTAGCAACCCAACTCATAACTGCAACTTGTATGCCCCTCCCCCACTCTGGATGGCTCTTCCAGGGACGGGACCCAGTTCAGATTGGCCTCTTTCATGTGACCTCCAAAAACCATTAAAGCTTGAATGTTAGGGGAGAAACCCTAGGACAAGTGCTGGGCAGGGAGGCCCACACCCACTCAGAGCCAGACCCTAGCCCTGACCTTCAGTCCACTGATCCTCTACCCTCCCGTCTGCCACTCTAAGCTCCAACACCTTCCAATCTCCCCAGACCAGTTCCTCCTCATGCATCCTCTACCTCACTAAGTGACGCCACCAGCCACCAGCTCAGACACCTGGCTTTCCCAGACCCTCCCTCTCCCCCTGCGCAGACATGTCAGTGGTCAAAATAGCCAGGACAGAAGGCAGCTGGGGAGCCACAGAGAAGTTGATATGCAAAGCAGGGGCTTACTCCAGCACCATGAGGCTGAGGAGGCTTCCACTGTGCCCAGATGCCGTCCTCGGAAAGGAGAAGTAGCTGGGAGAAGAAACCTTGACAGGGGTTTGAATTTAAGTTGACCTTTAACTGTAAGTTACATACTGTCCACTGCAATAGCCATGAGTGAGAAGGGGGCTCCAGGATCCAGTAAGACACAACAGGACATAATGTATTAGATTTTGACCCTGTTCCCACATAAAAGAAGAAATTATCAAGATAACTACAATTTGTTAAGGTTTTGAAGAAAATAATTATTGTTTATGATTTTCTATTCATGGATCTTCTCCACGATGGCCTGATATCATGGGAAACAAATCAGATACTCCCCCTAACACACATACACACACACACACACACACACACACACACACACACACACACAAGGTCTCAAGTGGATGCATCTTGATAGGAGGGCCCGAATCCCCACAAGATGGCACCCATGATTCCACTTAGCTTCTGTTTACCACAAGTTTGCCACAGAACAAATGGAAGTAGATTTATACTTCATAATCTACATGGCTGATTTCTAATGCTAAAATGTCCTTCATTCTACTCACATTTTGGAAACTATAATTTCTTTCCCTTTGGGGTCGCTGGACAGTATATCGATTCATGTCCCATGGGGACTCCTGATGCTGAAGTACTGGCCCTCTTACTAGAGTGAGAGCTATTTAAGAGCAAACATGGGGGTGCCTGGGTGGCTTAGTCGGTTAAGCGTCTGACTTTGGCTCAGGTCAGGATCTCGCGGTCCGTTAGTTCGAGCACTGCTTTGGGCTCTGGGCTGATGGCTCAGAGCCTGGAGCCTGCTTCCGATTCTGTGTCTCCCTCTCTCTCTGCCCCTCCCCCGTTCATGCTCTGTCTCTCTCTGTGTCAAAAATAAATAAACGTTAAAAAAAATTAAAAAAAAAGAGCAAACATAGTCTTTTTCCTTTTTTTTCCCCTTCATATTCCTGACTAGCACAGCATCCAGCACACAGTGTGTGCTCAACAAATGATGACTGAAAGAATGTCAGACCTCTAGAACTCCTCTTGGTAGATTCCCTCAAGGGATCTCATCGGGATTCTCATTCCAGCTCCGGGACAGGACACTTGGAGTATCGTCCTCAGTGCCCATTCACATCCCCACCTCCTGCCATGACCCTGTCCTCACTCCCAGGCTCTGGGCCCCACTGAGAGACCTGGGTTTGCCTCATCCCAGGGAAAAGACATATAGCTCCAATTGAGACTGTACTACATGAGGGTGCAGAAGGTACCAGCTGTGCCTTGGGTAGTGCCAAGTCCTGATTACACTTGGGGGTCAGATGATGCCGGGGACACCCTTTGGGATGGTGGAGACGCTACAGAGCTGCCTCTCTAGGACTGTCATGACACCTGGAGTTGAGGACAGAAGGACTTGAGTCCAGCTCATGGGTGGAGAGGTGGTGCTTTTACCTGAGTTGGAATTCAGGAATTGGTCTGGATGATACTTCTCCCACACTGGCTGGAATGTCAGTGGGCTGTTTTCAAAATACCCATCTCCACTGCAGGCAAAGGAAAGAATTTCAGGTCTCTGTCACTCCCAGGGTCTTTTCTCTCAGTCGGCAAGTTATGCATTCATCCAGTCAGTTGGAAAGATTAATTATTCCAGCTAATTATTAGATATCAGCTTGTCAGTCAGTTATGAAGTCAGTTCAGTCAGCCAGCATCACTGACTCCCAGCAGCAGGCAGGAGAGGGCAGAGATGGGGGGTGAAGGGTGGGATGACCCTAATCTATTCTACATCTGGTTGCTAACTATAAGAAGTTGGTTATGAGACAGGGGTGTGAAAACAACAGAGTTCAGGCCTCCTTCTGATTAGTTTCCCTTCAACTGGGGATGGGACAGAGGTCTGTGTAGGGGACGGTACATGGTGAGGGCTAAAAGCCAGTCTCTGCATTTAGACAAGCATGGATTCAGTGCCCGATTCCAGCCCTTAGTAACATGGTTGCCATGAGCAAGTTACTTAACCTCTTGGATCTGTAGGTTTTACATTGGTAGGAAAGAGACAACAGTAGCATCCACCTCACAGTATTGTGAGGATTAAATGCTGTAACATCTGTAGATCCCTCAGAACTGAGAGAGGATCTGATGCAATGGGTGTACCACCCTTGGTGTTGAGGCTCACAGCACTGCTCCAGGAAAAGGGAAATCCTAGAGTGGAGTTTGTAGCCTCACTCTGGGTGCATGCCTCAGAGCAGTGACTCCTCACCTTGCTTCCTCTCTGACACAGGTGAGGTGAGGCACGCAGGTGTGACACATACCACGGGCTACTCAGGAGGGTGTGAAATCCCTAGCTACTTGGATAATTCCACTCTTTTCTCTTTTACAGCACATCAGAAAGCAAGTGAAAGCAATGTAATTATAGGGGCAACCCTGAACACGATCTCAGAGAATTTGCAGCAATTACCAGTAGCAAATTACACGTGACCTTCACAATTGATTGCACACACCAGCATCTGGAAATGCTGTGATTGAGAACTGTTGCCAGAGATCGAGTCACCTTCATAAAGAGGAATCCACAGCCCCATGCCCCCACTCTCTGTCTTTCCCACTGACCCCACACAAACTGTTGGTGCCTTGGGTGAGGGGCTAATTCTCAGCCCACCAGAAGTCAGGAAGGCAGATTTCAGCTTCAAATGTCTGGGTTCCAGTTCCTTCTTTGCTGCTTCCCAGCTCTGTGACTTTGGGCAATTACTGATCTATTTTTACCTCAGTTTTCTTACTTGCGGAATGGGTAACAAAGAGTATCTCCTTCATGCGGTTTTTGTGATAATCAAATGAATAGTGTAATGAATGTTGGCTGTTACTATTGGGATATTTGAGAAGTCAAGAAAGGTTGTCTAATGTCCATAGATATCAGAGAAGTCAAAGCTCTGGGAATTATTACAATGTGTGGGGACTGGGATGGGAAAGAGAATGGCCAAGTGAATGGGTATCTTTTAATTTGAAATAGCAAGAAGCAGGAGGCAGAGTAGGCGAGTCAGAAGCAACAGTGAGGAGGCTTCATGCCTGTCCTGGGGGATGGGGGTGGGTGCACAGCAAAATCCCTGCCCTGCACCACTTCCTATTTTCTACTCAGTGCTGACTGTCCGTGTCCTACCTGGAGAAGCCCATGAGGACTGGGTTGCCTGGGCGCTGGGTCACATCCCACTGCATACCACCACTTTGGTAGAGAAACAGGGCGTAGGACCTGCTCCCGTCTGTGGAGAGGATGGCCTGGTAGGTGTTGGTCTGGAGGTTGATTGGAGACAAACATAGGGATGCCTGTGAGAGATCTGGGGTCTCCTTCCTGATGTCCCATCTCACTCCCCACACCCTTGCCCAGGCACCCACATCATCTTTTCCTGGCCTACCCAGAGCAAGTTAGGGATGGTGTAGGGCAGCTTTCACCCTGGGTGTCAAAGCCCCTTCCATGGTGGATTTGCCTGCTTTATGACTTCTGTCCAGGGAGGGGCAATAAAGGGCTCTGGTTTAGGATCCAGTTAGAAGACTGTGTGAGAAAGCCTCAGGCCTCAGAAAGAGTAGCCATGACCCCAGAGAGCTGAGAGAGGCCTATTTAGTTTCCCTGGGATATTTTTAAGGACATTGTCCAAATGTCCCCTTAACCTAAATATTGTAGACGGATGACAGCAGGTGAGACTGGAGGTTCTCTGAAGGCAGATGCTAAGCACTGTGCTTGTACAAAGTAGGTAACCAATGAACTTGTTGAACCAATGAAGGAAATGAGTGACTTTAGATCACACACAAGGACTATAAGAGCTGAGTCCCCAGAAGGAAGAGCAAGGACACTGTGTGGTGCAACCATTTCCATAGGATGGCCTTGCAGCTGAAAGCCAGAGTTGGAAGTCCAGAAAAACCTCAGTTCCAAGCCTGGTTTTGTCATTTGCCAGCTGGGTGACCTTGAGCAGGTTGCTTAACCTCTCTAACCATCATCTTCCTCATCTCTAAAATGTGGATAATAATATCAGGTTGAGCCATATAAATTGCCAACAGCTGGCAAAAATTCCATTTCCAATGTTTCAACCCAAGGAGTATTAGGTGAGTGCTCAGCAAACAGGGTGGGGTGAAATGGTGCTATAATCAGCAATGTGTCCTTGAATCAGAGAGGAAGTTAGAAGAATGTCCCCTGCCTAGCACTCTAGGATATCTGGCTTCCAAATGGTTCTCAGGGAGCTATTCATTGGTCCACTCACCCCAAAGGTCCATTGGGCAGGATAGGCAGGGGCACTGACCCATGTGACCTTTAGGGTCCACCTGGCTTTGTAGTTCCGGATGTGTGCGAACTTTTTAATCCAAGACTCCACCTGCCAGACTAGCAGGTTGTGTTCATTATAGAGTGTCTCATATTCCTAGGAAAGGAAGGCAGAAAAGACAAGGAAATGAGGGTACCAACTGCAGGTCTTCTCATGGTTGTGATAGGGTATTCCTGAGTCTGTGTAACAGTCCTGCAGTTTCCTCTCCACCCTCATATTTAAGCATCACTCTCTGCCCACACCGAGCCCAGGCTCTGACAGCAGTAACACTTGCATACCCTCAACATAGCCCTTTGTCTATCCTTGCTGGCTGCTGAGGGATCCCGAATGCTGGAGTCTGAAAGGCTTACCTGGTAAAATATGGTTCCATGGCTGCTGGAAAAATCAGCATCATCCCAGAATGGAGCCACCAGGGCCACAGGGTCCCAGCCTGTGAAGCCTCTAAGGGGAGGATTGGGGTAGGAGAAAATCTGGTACTCTGACTCTGGGAAAATGATCTGGCCATTATCTGTGAACTGGAGACAAAGGCTCTTCTGATTAGTATTCAAGGAGGGAGTCAGGAAGGAAATGTCCCAGCCTTGGGCAAGCTCCTCAGAAGTGTGACCCCCAAGTTCTGGGTAGAACTTTAGAGATGTCAACAACCTCTACAAGGTCATACATTCATCTCCCCGCCTGCTGGGAGAGCCCACTTTACATAGTTCACACTCAAATGCTCATAACCTGCAGGACACTCCTCTGTTCTAAGTCCTTCCTGACATGGTATGTTTTGCCCTGCTTCAGTGGCTGACCCCACCTATACATGGGCCCATCAGAGAATAGAGACCTCTGTGTGAATCTCCTCAGCCCCATCCTGAAGCTCCATCCACATCAGATGGGGCCAAGAGGATTGCTACTTTCACTCCCATCGCTGTGTTGCCCTATCTTAGCATGTCCTGCCTCAGCTCCCCACACCCGCCCCTGAGAGCTGCAGGGGCCATGACTAGCATTCCAACTCTCTTCCAGAAGCTATGGGGAACTTGGACTGAGGAACCAGGAAATAATTATAGAAAATGTAAACAGCATCAAAAGGTTGTTTCCCAAGTAGAGCTTCCTACTCATAAAAAGGTCCCCTGAAAATAGTGGAGAGCTTATTGGACCCCAAGATCTCTATACTGATGTGAAGACGCTTTTGTCCATGAGGGTAGTGGGAGCCTCGCCTAGTTCCCAGTCTCCCTCAGCTGGCACTGTGACATTAAAGAATGTGAATGCAAACTGAGCCACTGGCAGGGACACAGTAGGTGCCTAGTAGGTGTTGCTTGTTGCATTCCCCCTTCCTTTCTGCCATGGTCGTTGTCACAGGCCATCTCCTAGCCCTAGAGAGAAAAGCAGGTCACATGTCCTGCCCTTTGGGCTGCAGCTGCAGACTCACATAGAGGTAATCCCGGAGAGAGGAGCCAAGAGGGAAGCCAATCTGGGGCTTGAAGAGTGGTGAGGTGAAGTCCACAGTCCTCCTGACAAACTCCTGATCTCCAACGCTTGGTCCATAGGGAAAGAGGGAAACACCTGGGCCAGTACAAAGAAGAGCAGGAAGTTCTCATGGGCCTTGACTTCTTTAGGGCTGACAGAGAGCTTCCCCAAGCTTCTCCTCCACCCAACTGGGAGCCATCAAAGACTCCTCTCTCCCCGTCGCCACTTGCATTTAACCCATCTCTTCATTTTACCCCTTCGGTGGGTACTCTCATCCATTTCCAAAAAGGTCCTGCTATCAGAATACCAACAAATTATTCCTTCAAGGATTCAAAGATAAAACTCCTCCAATGTTGTGAAGATGAATAATTGAAATACCATTTTGTAGAATGAGACTTATTTCCCAAGATGGTATTTCTCTAGATAAACTGGAAGACCCCCCAGAATTTGTCCTCGGACTCCTTAGAAGTACTTGGGCTCTAGTTTGAGAAACCTTGCCCTAACTATTTCTCAAATGGCTCTCCTCCTTTCTTTCCTGGCAGTCCTCCCCTGGTTTGCTTGGAATACCACAACAGTCTGTATACATCTTTCCTGGCCTCCTCGAAATTCATTCAATGCTCCAACCAACATAGCATCATTCAGAAATACAAATCTAGCCATGTCTTCCTTGGTCCCTCACATGGAAGCCCCATTTCTCATCACTCTTCACTTTGCTTCCAGCATCCCCAAGTGCTTTGGGATCTCCTCCCTGTGCGACACTGGGACTACTTTTCATGTTTACACCTTTATTCAAGCTGTTCAAGCCTCCTGTCTGCTTGGGACACTTCCCCTTCCCCGACTCCTATTCATTCTTTCCAGGAAGCCTCCTCTTCACCTTAAGCACACCCGAATGCCCCCTAGAGGTCTTCCATTGTGTGTCTAATACCCTGCATCTATTCCTCTAATTGCACCTATCCAGGCATCAGATCTCTTACTGAACAGCACCTTAATCATTTCTCTATTTCCACCTCTTCGCCCAGTGCTATGTACAAAGCCAGCCCTCAACACCCAGCTCTGATGCTGTCTCATTGTCCCCTGTGAGAGCTCACAACCTGAGAGGGTAGTCCATGAGCAAGCAGGCTGAGACTGAGTATTCAGTTACATCACCCTTCTAAAGTGGAGATGGGGAACAGCTGGACTTCCCATGGCCCAGATGAGACAGTAGAGGTATCCACAGAACTGGCTCCCCCAGCTACCCACAAGGGTCCTCACTGGTAGATCCAATCAGGCTGCTACAACTACAGCATCTACATCTAACTCAATCCTCTCCAACCCAAGGTAGAGGGGCCCCAGGTCTACAGAATCACTTACCTTTCTTGGGCTTGATAGGGACTGGGACAGCAGTTGAGTGTTTGCTTGTAGATGTGCTGGGAGTGGACGTTGTAAGGGTCTGGGAGGTTGTTGGTGGTAGTGATGTTGTTGTGCTTCTCTGGCTGCCTGTCCTCAGTGAAGTTGTGATTGCTCCTGGGCATGCAGGGAGAGAAAACTGGAGTGGGTCTTATAGTCGGAAAGTAGCAGAGTCAAAGAGAGTCACAGACTTCAGGAGCTGGAAGAGACAGCTAGAAAGTCTCTTTTATGTCTTTTGGTCATAACCAAATCACTCCATGAACATAAACAATTGTCTACTTGGGACAGAGGAAATGGTGAGCCTGTCACTCACCACACCCCCACTCACCTCATCTTCTTGTAGACCTGTCCTCAATGCCAGCCTGGTAGTGTCAACTCACCATCTCTCTCAAGCACTCTAGGCTGAATTGAGCCAATGGGGCCACTGTAAGAGACTGAGATATTGGAATCCCCACCTACCTGGTGTCTGAGTCTTCACAATGGAGCTTGAGGATGCAGTGGATGCTGGGAAAGTGCTGGTAACAGACAGAGGAGCAGAGTGCCCTGTGAATAGAGTGGTGGAGCTCCAGGTGACTGCAGGGCCAGGGGCTGATTGAGAGAATGAAGAGTCACTGGTTGAAGTATAGAAACTTGATATGGTCTGAGCTGTGCCCATATTACCAGAGGAAGTAAAGTCAGAGAAAGCATAGTCTGTGGATGGCTGTAGAGTAGGCAATGGACTCTTAGAATACTTAGACACTGAAGAAGTATCAGGAGTGGTCTTGATTGAAGAATATGTTGTAGGTTGAAATGACAAAGTTGGTATGGATCCAGCAACACTGTTATGATTACTCTTAGAACTCATATACATTGGCCTTGTAGTAGGGTTAGTAGTAGAGGCTACTGTTTGAACAGTTGCAGGATGCTCAGAAATGGGTGAGCTTGACTCACCCACTGAGGAAGTTGGGACTTGCATGGTATTTGTCATGGAGTTACTGACAGAACCCACAGGGGAAATGGTCACTGCAGTCATGTTTTTATGGAGGGCTGAGCTTGGAGCTGTTCTCTGGACTTCACTTGTGACCATAACTGTAGAAGGAGAATGAGAGGCTACATCACTCAGGGTGGTAGAGACAACAGTAGTCGGCCCTTCAGTTGCCCCAGATAACAAAGTTGGCATTGCTGTTTGGGTTCTGTGGCTGTCTCTGACTGGGTTGGAGATAAGTGTTGTGCTGGTGTCTGAAGATGACAGAGTGTGGGCAGTGGTTTTTGGTAACATGTGCACATTTGGTGTAGATGAAGGAGGTAGAGGTATAACTGTTGAGAAGGTGTCAGTCACCTGGGAGACTGAGCTTATGGCTTCAGATCCTCTGGTGCTTCCTATAATTTGAGTCTGAGCCTTCTGGGAAACAGCTGATATTTCTTGAGAGGTGTTGGGGACAATAACGGACACCAATTCCATGGTTCCTGGAGTAGTGTCATGACTTGCTGCAGAGGACAACAATTCAGTTTTTGATTGAGTTATGTGGTTTTCCCTGAAGAAAGTTGGTGAGAAACTCTTGATCTTATCTGAGGTGGATATTCCTGGGAAAGCATTTCCTAAAGTTGTTTGGCTGCTTGCTGTAGATGAAGAAGCTGTAGCTGTGCCCACCAAGAGGGTGTCTGCCAAAAAGGTGGTATCTGTTACCAAGGAGGCTGGTGTGTTGGTATGTGGTTCTCCAGTGGTCACTCTGCTTTGTGTCTGGTGGGTTTGGGAAATGGCTGATGTGTCAGGTGAGGCACTAGAAGCAGGGGATGTTGATTGTCCTCTTGGGCCTAGTGTTGTTGAAACTACAGAGCTCTGAAAAGTGGTGCTTTTAATGGAAAGTGATGTGCCTCTTAATGTTCCCGGGCTGGTGTCAGCACTGGTTGGTGACGTCCATAGTTCTGTGGTAGTGGTAGTGACCTGAGTTGTGTGGCTGTCCCTTGAGGGTGCTGGTGTGAAGGTTGTAACTTCACCTGTGGTGGGTGTATCCTGAGGAACATTTTCTGAGGGCAAATGTCCACTTGATTTGAAAGGAGAAGTTGCAGATGTGACTGTCTTGATTGTGTCTGTCATGGGGAAGATTAAACTTGTGGTTTGGGATTCTTGTGTGGTCCGTGGACCTTGAGTATGACCTATCTGGGAAACAACTGATGATTCTTGAGAAGAGGTGCTGCTAGAGAGTGGTGTTGACTGCCTTGCTGGGCTTGCTGTTATAGTTTGTTGAGATGTGTGTTCACTTAGTAAGGATGAAGGAGATGCAGATGTAACTGTTTTGATGGTTTGGGTTACATTGGAGCTTCTGCTGACATGAATATCTCCAGTGGTCCCTATGCCTTGTGTCCAGTGAGACTTGGAAATTGCCACTGTTGTTTCCTGAGGAGATGTGCTTAGATAGGAGTGTGGGGTTGGCACTTCTTCATCTACTGTTGAGACTGTAGAGGTAACCCAAGAAATACTGCTAGCTATTGAGGAAGATGAACTTTCTGTAACCAGTATAGTGGAAGCCATTGGTGTTGAAAACAGTTCTTTTTGTGACTGAGTTGTGTGACTGCTATCACTGAAGGATGAGGAAGTGAATGTTGTTTTATCTGGAATGAATGACATTGAACTGCTGGAATGAGGCCATCCTGCTGTCTCTGTGTCTGCGTGGGTATGGAAAACTGTAGATGTTTTTGGAGCTGGAGTACTGATAGACAGTGGTGTTGGTTGTATTGCTGACTGCCATGTTGTAGAAACATTAGGAATGAATGGAGGAAAACTACTAGTTACAGGTAGGGATGTATCTCCTGTATTTTCCACAGTAGTGTCTATTGAAGTTGAGGCTGTCAATGTCTCTGATGTCATCAAAGGTGTTTTACTGTCACTGGAAGTAGGTGAAGTGATTGCTTCACCTGAAGGAGATATTTCTGGAGGAATTCTCCCTGAAAGAGTATGTCCACTGGGTAAAGATAAAAGAGCTGATGTGGTTGCTGATGTAATTTCACTGAATTCAGATTCTCTGGTGGTCTCTAGGCTTGGAGTCTGGTAATTCTGGGTAGATGCTGATGTTCCTGGAGTAGATGTGCTGGAAAAGATTGCAATTGATTGTACTTCTAGTCCACTTTTCATGGGTACTGTTGAAGGGACTGGAATAACAGTTCTAGTAATAGGAGTTGATGTGTCCTTTCCATTACCTACAGTGGTATCTGTTGAGGTTGGTGCTGTCAATAAAACTGATGTTGTTAGAGGTGCAATGCTGACACTAGAAGAGGATAGGGTGCTTTCTTTCCTAGAGGTGGATATCTCCTGTGAGACGATCTCTGTAAGAGTGTGTCCATTTAGGGAAGATGAAGGAGTTGAGGTGATGAAGACTGACGTAGTGTCGGTTTGAGATTCTCTGCTGGTCTCCGTGCTCTGAGTCCTGTAGTCATGAGAAGATGCTGTCATCTCTGCAGTAGATGTAATGGAAGAGGAGGGTGTTGTGTGTCCTTCTACTCCAGTGGCCCTTGAGAGTGTTGAGGTGACTGGAGTAAAACTTCCTATTTCAGGGTGTGTTGCATGTTTTGTGTATCCTACAGTGGTGTCTGTTGATGCTGGTGTTATGGAAACCTCTGATGTCACTGCATGTGAGTTGCTTGCATGGGAAAAGGCTGAAGTGTCATTTGTGGAGGATGTTGACAGGGGCATTTCTGAGGTTGCCGAAGGTTTGTGGCTGACGCTGGAAGGAGATGAAGTGCTTGCATTCTCAGGGGTGGATGTCTCCTGTGAGATGCCCTCTGTAAGGGTGTGTCCACTTAGGGACAGTGAAAAAGTTGATGTGATCACTGCTGAGATAGTGCTGGTTTGAGATTCCCTGATGGTCTCCATGGTTTGAGTCCTGTAACTTTGAGAAGATGCTGATGTCTCTGGGGTAGAAGTGATGGAAGAGGGTGCCGTGGACTGTTCCTCTACTCCAGTTGTCCTTGAGAGTATTGAGGTGACAGCAGTAAAACTTGCTGTTTCAGGGTATGATGCGTGTTTTGTGTTTCCTACAGTGGTGTCTGTGGAGGTTGGTGTTTGGAGGAACTCTGATGTCATTTGATGTCTGTTGCTTGTACTGGAAGAGGCTGAAGTGTCTTCTGTGGAGATTGTTGACGTGGGCATTTCTGACACTGTGGAAGGTTTGTGGCTGACACTAGAAGGAGATGAAGTCTGCGCTTCCCCAGAGGTGGAAGTCTCCTGTGAGATGCTCTCTGTAAGGGTGTGTCCACTTAGGGAAAATGAAGGAGTTGATGTGATCACTGCTGAGATAGTGCTGGTTTGAGATTCCCTGATGGTGTCCATGGTCTGAGTCCCGTAGCTTTGAGAAGATGCTGTTGTCTCTGAAGCAGAAGTGATGGAAGAGGGTGCCGTGGACTGTTCCTCTACTCCAGTTGTCCTTGAGGGTATTGAGGTGACTACAGTAAAATTTGCTGTTTCAGGGTATGATGTGTGTTTTGTGTTTCCTACAGTGGTGTCTGTGGAGATTGGTGTTTGGCGGAACTCTGATGTCATTTGATGTCTGTTGCTTGTACTGGCAGAGGCTGAAGTGTCATCTGTGGAGATTGTTGATGTGGGCATTTCTGACACTGTGGAAGGTTTGTGGCTGATGCTGGAAGGAGATGAGGTCCTTGCTTCCCCAGAGGTGGATGTCTCCTGTGAGGTGCTCTCTGTAAGGGTGTGTCCATTTAGGGAGGATGAAGGGGTTGTTGTGATCACTGCCAATCTCGTGCTGCTTTGAGATTCTCTGGTGCTGTCCGTGGGCTGTGTCCTGTGGCTTTGAGAAGACGCTGTTGTCTCTGAAGCAGAAGTGACTGAAGAGCGTGCTGTGGAGTGTTCTCTTAGTCCAGTTGACACTGAGAGTATTGAGGTGACTGGGGTTAAACTTCCAGTTTCAGGGTATGATATATGTTTTGTGTTTTCTTCAGTGGTGTCTGTGGAAACAGGCATTTGGGGGAACTCTGATGTCATTTGATGTCTGTTGCTTGTATTGGAAGAGGCTGAAGTATCATCTGTGGAGGATGTTGTCGGGGACATTTCTGAGGTTGCAGAAGGTGTGTGGCTGATGCTGGAATGAGATGAAGTCCTTCCTTCCCCAGAGGTGGGAGTCTCCTGTGAGATGCCCTCTGAAAGGGTGTGTCCACTTAGGGAAAATGAAGGAGTTGATGTGATCACTGCTGAGATAGTGCCGGTTTGAGATTCCCTGATGGTGTCCATGGTCTGAGTCCCGTGGCTTTGAGAAGACGCTGTTGTCTCTGAAGCAGAAGTGATGGAAGAGGGTGCCGTGGACTGTTCCTCTATTCCAGATGTCCTTGAGGGTATTGAGGTGAGTGCAGTAAAAGTTGCTGTTTCAGGGTATGATGTGTGTTTTGTGTTTCCTACGGTGGTGTCTGTGGAGATTGGTGTTTGGCGGAACTCTGATGTCATTTGATGTCTGTTGCTTGTACTGGCAGAGGCTGAAGTGTCATCTGTGGAGATTGTTGATGTGGGCATTTCTGACACTGTGGAAGGTTTGTGGCTGATGCTGGAAGGAGATGAGGTCCTTGCTTCCCCAGAGGTGGATGTCTCCTGTGAGGTGCCCTCTGTAAGGGTGTGTCCACTTAGGGACGATGAAGAAGTTGATGTGATCACTGCTGAGATAGTGCTGGTTTGAGATTCCCTGATGGTGTCCATGGTCTGAGTCCTGTGACTTTGAGAAGACGCCGTTGTCTCTGAAGCAGAAGTGACTGAAGAGGGTGCCATGGAGTGTTCTCTTAGTCCAGTTGACATTGAGAGCGTTGAGGTGACTGGGGTAAAACTTGCTGTTTCAGAGTGTGATGTGTGTTTTGTGTTTCCTCCAGTGGTGTCTGTTGATATTGGTGTTATGAAAACCTCTGATGTCACTGCATGTGAGTTGCTTGCAGGAGAGGAGGCTGAAGTGTCATCTGTGGAGGATGTTGTCGGGGACATTTCTGACACTGTGGCAGGTTTGTGGCTGACATTAGAAGGAGATGAAGTGTGTGCTTCTCCAGAAGTGGAAGTCTCCTGTGAGATGCTCTCTGTAAGGGTGTGTCCACTTAGGGATGATGAAGGAGTTGATGTGATCATTGCTGAGATAGTGCTGGTTTGAGATTCCCTGATGGTGTCCATGGTCTGAGTCCCGTGGCATTGAGAAGATGCTAATGTCTCTGAAGCAGAAGTGATGGAAGTGGGTGCCGTGGACTGTTCCACTACTCCAGTTGTCCTTGAGAGTATTGAGGTGACTACAGTAAAATTTGCTGTTTCAGGGTATGATGTGTGTTTTGTGTTTCCTTCAGTGGTGTCTGTGGCGATTGGTGTTTGGCGGAACTCTGATGTCATTTGATGTCTGTTGCTTGTACTGGAAGAGGCTGAAGTGTCATCTGTGGAGATTGTTGACATGGGCATTTCTGACACTGTGGAAGGTTTGTGGCTGATGCTGGAAGGAGATGAGGTCCTTGCTTCCCCAGAGGTGGATGTCTCCTGTGAGGTGCTCTCTGTAAGGGTGTGTCCATTTAGGGAGGATGAAGGGGTTGTTGTGATCACTGCCAATCTCGTGCTGCTTTGAGATTCTCTGGTGCTGTCCGTGGGCTGTGTCCTGTGGCTTTGAGAAGACGCTGTTGTCTCTGAAGCAGAAGTGACTGAAGAGCGTGCCATGGAGTGTTCTCTTAGTCCAGTTGACATTGAGAGCGTTGAGGTGACTGGGGTAAAACTTGCTGCTTCAGAGTGTGATGTGTGTTTTGTGTTTCCTCCAGTGGTGACTGTTGATACTGATGTTATGGAAATCTCTGATGTCGCTGCATGTGAGTTGCTTGCAGGAGAGGAGGCTGAAGTGTCATCTGTGGAGATGGTTGACGTGGGCATTTCTGACACTGTGGAAGGTTTGTGGCTGACACTAGAAGGAGATGAAGTGCGCGCTTCCCCAGAGGTAGAAGTCTCCTGTGAGATGCTCTCTGTAAGGGTGTGTCCACTTAGGGACGATGAAGGAGTTGATGTGATCACTGCTGAGATAGTGCTGGTTTGAGATTCCCTGATGGTGTCCATGGTCTGAGTCCTGTGGCTCTGAGAAGACGCTGTTGTCTCTGAAGCAGAAGTGATGGAAGAGGGTGCCATGGACTGTTCCTCTACTCCAGTTGACTTTGATAGGGTTGAGGTGACTGCAGTAAAACTTTCTGTTTCAGGGTATGATGAATGTTTTGTGTTTCCTTCAGTGGTGTCTGTGGAAACAGGCATTTGGGGGAACTCTGATGTCATTTGATGTCTGTTGCTTGTACTGGAAGAGGCTGAAGTATCATCTGTGGAGGATGTTGTCGGGGACATTTCTGAGGTTGCAGAAGGTGTGTGGCTGATGGTGGAATGAGATGAAGTCCTTGCTTCCCCAGAGGTGGGAGTCTCCTGTGAGGTGCCCTCTGTAAGGGTGTGTCCACTTAGGGATGATGAAGGAGTTGATGTGATCACTGCTGAGATAGTGCTGTTTTGAGATTCCCTCATGGTGTCCATGGTCTGAGTCCTGTGACTTTGAGAAGACGCTGTTGTCTCTGAAGCAGAAGTGACTGAAGAGCGTGCCATGGAGTGTTCTCTTAGTCCAGTTGACATTGAGAGCGTTGAGGTGACTGGGGTAAAAGTTACTGTTTCAGAGTGTGATGTGAGTTTTGTGTTTCCTCCAGTGGTGTCTGTTGATACTGGTGTTATGGAAACCTCTGATGTCACTGCATGTGAGTTGCTTGCAGGGGATGAGGCTGAAGTGTCATCTGTGGAGGATGTTGACATGGGCATTTTTGACACTGTGGAAGATTTGTGGCTGACACTAGAAGGAGATGTAGTGCGTGCTTCCCCAGAGGTGGAAGTCTCCTGTGAGATGCTCTCTGTAAGGGTGTGTCCACTTAGGGATGATGAAGGAGTTGATGTGATCATTGCTGAGATAGTGCTGGTTTGAGATTCCCTGATGGTGTCCATGGTCTGAGTCCCGTGGCTTTGAGAAGACACTGTTGTCTCTGAAGCAGAAGTGATGGAAGAGGGTGCCTTGGACTGTTCCTCTAGTCCAGTTGACTCTGAGATTGTTGAGGTGCGAGCAGTAAAACTTGATGATTCAGGGTATGATGTGTGTTGTGTGTTTCCCGCAGTGGTGTCTGTGGAGATTAGTGTTTGGCGGAACTCTGATGTCACGACATGTGTTTTGCTTGCACTAGAAAAGACTGAAATGTTCTCTGTGGATTTCAGTGACTTGGACATATCTGACGTCATGGAAGATTTGTTGCTGACAGTGGAAGCAGATGAAGTTCCTGTTTTGCCATAGGTGGTTGTGTCCTGGGAATTGTGTTGTCTAAGGGTTTGTGTACTTAGGTGGGATGAAGTATTTGGGCTGCTCATAGCCAAGGTAGTGCTGGTTTGAGAGTCTCTCGTGGTCTCGGTCATGATGCTGGTTTGAGGTACTCCAGTGGTCTGTGTTGTCTGAGCCTGTCCATTCGTGGAAGGTGCTGATATATCAGAGTAGAAATAACAAATTAGCATGTTGTTGATTGTACCTCTAGTGTACATCTTGGGCAGGCTATTGAGCTGAGTTTTGTTTTTTTTTTCAAAGCCAATTAAATGTCTACTTTTCCTCCTCATTTTTAACATTTCTTCCAATCTAGCAGATACTAAAGAGTGAGAGTACATACTCTATCCCTGGTCATGTTATAACATAATGGTAATTTAATTGATCATGCCTATTTTTTTTTCAATTTACTTGCTATGCCGAATATTTACATACTAATCTGGTTTGTTTAAAATATTTGACTGCACTCCCAGTAGTTGTAGACAAATCCTCAATCAGTACAGCAGACCATCCTCCTGAATTTTATTTTAAAGGCCTTGATTCTTTTAAACAAAAGAAGAACTTAAGAAACATTCAGTCTTTTTTGTTTTTTTTCTTTTAGATACTTATTCTTTTGGGTTTTCATTAGTTACCTAGCTGTTCTCAAACTTTTTTTTAAACCTCAGTGCTCATAACTAGTTGAAGGCATGATGTTGATGAATGTAGTCAAAAAGACGTGACCTGTCCTGCACCCCCATTGCTCACTGAGCTGGGCCTAGGCACTTTCAGGCTTCTCACCCCTTTCCTTATTCTTGGAATGTGGGTTCTGCTTGCCTTTTCCACTTCTGGAGGCTATCCACTCAAGGACATAGCCTTGAGATAGTGATGTGGTGTCAAAAGCACCTGCATGGTAAATGTGACTGAGCCCAGATAGGGCCTCTTCATAAACTTTTGGGATTTGGTGGGCAGGTGCAGGGATTTATTCATCTTGCTGCCACCGAAGCCTGAATGTCAGTTCCCTTTGCTATTATTAAAACTGCCACCTACCAAGCTGGAGTGGCCTGTCTCTTTCATGAGTCTCTCCCTGTGCTCTGAGTACAGTTTCAAATTATATCTAGGAAGCTCCAACGAGGGTTGTGAACCAACAGATGAAGTTCACAGAGGGACAAACTTCCAGCAAAGAAGGTTTGAGTGTAGTTCCTAGAGTTGACTATAATTCTACCACTTTTCTCATCTTACGAAAGCAATTTAGACTTTCAGGTTAATGAGAATGATTATGAGTCAGCTCTAATTTATTGAAATATAAGTAACTCACTTGCCTCCTTCTATGCTTTGTTAATAGTAATTAATGACACATGACATGTTTCTAGGCTGGTGTGGACAAATGCATGGATTGAGCTAGAAGGTCCTTGGTTCCCTATTTAACCCCAAAATGAGTCTGCTTCAACCTTACTTTTTTTAAGTTTATTTATTTTGAGATAGAGAGAAGGAGAGAGAAGGAGAGAGAGAATCCTAAGCAGGCTCCACACTGTCACATAGAGACCAAAGCAGCTCTTAATCTCAGACGCTGTGAGATCATGATCTGAGCCAAAATCAAGAGTTAGATGCTTAAGTGATTGAGCCGCCCAGGCACTCCAAGTCTGCTTCGACTTTGAAAGGAGACCGCCTTTATTCAGAATTATTAGTAGATTTGCTTACAGGACTTTCAATTCTATATATAAACTCTCTTCAATAAAGTTCCAAAGTTTGGTTTATCCAGATAAGGTTTAGATTAGAAAACATTATTATTAACCTTATTTCATTTTCCTAAGCATTGCTCTATTATCTGGCTTTGAGTTACCACACAGAAGCCATACACATGCCAAACTTACTAAATTTATTATAGATTCTTGGCAATTAATATATTTTAGGAGGCTGCATCATCTCTATTAAAATCAATATCAGCAGCAAAAGTTTCACAATAGCATAGTCCAATTTTTAAGCAAATATTTTTGTTTGTCACAGTGATACAACTCCATTTCCAGCAATATGGCAAAAGAGATAAGTCTTTAACTACAAAACCTACGAATGTCAGATAATGTGTAGAAAATATTTTCTGAATGCAGAGCTGAGATCAGAAGAAAGAAAGGTAAACACTTAAGAGTGAAAGGGTCAAAATCTGAGATGTTAAGTCAGTGCTCTTAAGGAATCTACAGATTTCTGAGCTCTAAAGTGTTGAGAGTTAAGGGCTCCATAAGAAAAGGAGACAGAGTCTTAGATCAGGACACTGTAAATTGAATATTTTCTGCATAAATCTAGAACTCTCAGAGGAAAGGTGAACGAGAAGAATCAGAAAGAAAAAGGAAAAAGAGAGCTGAATGGAGGATATAATTAAGAATAGAAATGAAGATAAACTAGGCAAACTTCCAACAAGGTGAATTAAGAAAAAGAAAGAAAAGTAGATAACAAAAAGGAAGAGCATTAGGAATGAACTTAACTTTGCAACTTAAGGAACTAGAAAAAAGAAGAACAAACTAAACCCAAAGCTAGCAGAAGGAAGGAAATAATAAAAATTAGGGCAGAGATATGTGAAATAGAGAATAAAACAGTAGAGAAAATCAATAAAACCAAAAGTTGATTCTTTGAGAAAAACCAGCAGAATTGATATACTTGTAGCTAGGTGGACTAAGATAAAAAAGAGGGAATACTCAAATTACTGACACCAGACATGAAAATGGGGACTTTGCTGCCAATCATACGGAAATAGAAGGATTATAAGTGAGCACTGTGAATAGCTATACACCAACAAATTAGATAACCTCGATGAAATGGTCAATGTGTTTTCTGGAAACACAGAACCTGTCAAGACTAAATCATAAAGAAATAAAAAATGAATAGACCTATAACTTGTAAGGAGATTGAATCAACAATCAAAAATCTCCCAGCTAAGAAAAGCCCTGGACCTGATGGCTTCTGGTGAATTCTACCAAATATTTAAAGAAGAACTAACACCAATCCTTTTCAAGCTGTTCCAACAAATTGAAGAGGAAGGAACACTTCCTAACTCATTCAGAGTTCACTAGACAAATCACTACAAATCACTAGACAAATTGGTCCCTTATGACTGATATTTCGTATGAACATTGATACAAAAGTCCTCAACAAAATAGTAGCAAGCTTCATTCAGGATTATACACCATGGCCAACTGAGATTTATTCCTGGAATTCAAGGATGATTCAACATACAAAACTTGGTCAATGCAATACACCACATCAACAGAAGGAAGGGAAAAAAGCAACATGATCATCTCAACTGATGTGGAAAAAGCATTTGACAAAATTCAACACTGTTTCGTGATAAAAACCACTTAACAAATGAGGAGTAGAAGGAAACGACCTCAATATAATACAAGTCATATATGAAAATCCCACAGTGGACTTCATATTCAATGGTGAAAGACTGAAAGCTATTTCTATAAGATCAGGAACAAGGCAAGGATTCTTGCTTTCACCACTTCTATTCAACATAGGTGTCAGAAATTCTAACCAGATCAATTATGGGAAAAAAAAGAAGTGGAAGAGGAAGAGGAAGAAGAGGAAGAAGAAGAAGAAGAAGAAGAAGAAGAAGAAGAAGAAGAAGAAGAAGAAGAAGAAGGAGAAAGAGAAGGAGAAGGAAGGGGAAGGAAAAGAGGAGAAGGAGAGGAAGAGGAAGAGGAGGAGGAAGTGGAGAAGGAGTAAAAGGAAGAAGAGGAAGAAGAAAAAGGAAAAGAAAAAGAGAAATAAAAGGCATCCAAATTACAAATGAAAAAGTAAAATTATCTCTGTTTGCAGATGATATGTACAAAACTCTAGGTTACATGTATATACGTACAAAAGTCTATATGTACAAAACTGTAAGTGTTCCACACAAAAAATTGTAAAACTAATAAGTTAATTCATCAAAGCAGTAGGATACAGAGTCCACACACAAAAATCAGTTTTGTTTCTATATACTAATAATGAACAATCCAAAAAGGAAGTTAAAAAATCAATTCTGTTTATAATGCCATCAAAAAGAAAAAAATACTTAGGAGTTAACTAAAAAAAAACTTGTACAATAAAAATTACAAAATATTGCTGAAAAAATTAAAGAAGACATAAATAAATGAAAACACATCCCACATTCACAAATCAGAAGGCTTTTTAAAATTTTTTTTTATGTTTTTATTTTTTTTGAGAGAGAGTAAGCAGGGAAGGGGCAGAGAGAGAGGGAATCCAAAGCAGGCTCCAGGCTCTGAGCTGTCAACACAGAGTCTGACACAGGGCTCAAACCCACGAACCGTGAGATCATGACCTGAGCCGAAGTCAAACGCTAACCCACTGAGCCACCCAGGCTCCCCTGGATAATTCCAATTTTATTCAAACTCTTCCAGAGCTTAGTAGAAGAGGGAATGCCTTACAACTAATTGTGTATGGCTGTTGTAACTTTTAATACCCAAACCAAAGACAGTATAAGAAAGGAAAACTATAGGTCAATAAATCTCAATAATAATATAGATAGAAATGTCCTAACAAAAATATTAGTAAGCCAAATACAATACTGGATTTGTATCAAAAATTCATCATGATTAAGCTGGGTTTAAGCCAGAAATACAAGAATATAAAACTTTATTAATGTAAATCATCATATAAACAGAATGGAAAGGAAAACACAATCATCACAACAGATGCAGGAAAAGCATATGAAAAAATTCAACACTCATTCCTGTTAAAACTCCTAGCAAACTAAAAATAAAAGGTAACTCTCATAACCTGTCAAACAATGTCAATAAAAAACATTAATAAATGTCATACTTAAAATACCAGAAACATTTTCTTTAAAATTTGGAATGAGATCAGGATGACAGTGACAACTACTTCCACTTGAAATTATGCTGGAGGTCTAGCCAGTGCAATAAGACAAAAAATAAAAATAAACAAGAATATGAAGGTATAGAGAAGTTGTTTTTGGTATGAAAAGGAAGAAACACACTGTGATCATTTGCAGATTATATAATTGTTTATGTATAAAGTCCCCCAAATTTTAAATTCTTAGCAAGGCTCTACATATACAATAAAAAATGTGAAAATAACTGTATTCCCATACATCAACAAAAGAAAATATTTTTTAAATAATAGTGTTTATGATAGTGACAAATATATAATAACTAAGACTAAATCTAACAAAAAAAATGTGCTTTATCTTTGTGGACAAAGTTGTACCACTTCATCGAAATATGTTGGGGAAGATCTACTCATTATTTTAAAATTGCAAAAATATGGATAATTGAAAGATCAAACTCCATAATCTCATTATCCAGACAACCATATTATTATGTGTCCTTACAGCATTCTTTTCTATGCTTTAAAAATATATATAGTTTAACTTACCCAGTATATATAACTTTGCATCCATTTTTTAAAACTTTACCTAATATTATGAGCATCTCTTTGTGTATTTGTTCTTTGTAAACACAGCCTGAGGAGAGACAAATCTGGGGTGGTAGTTCTTTCTCTTCTCCCATGTGGAGGCACAGCAAGCTGTGTTGGCCCAGGAGGACTGGGCCAGCTAAGCCCAATGGCAAGGTCTTGGGTGTTGTATATTAACTCTCCTTGCTGAGCTCTAGAGGCCCCTTTTCCCAACAAAGCCATTCCCTCAACTGAAAACTTCTTTTTTTTTTTTTAGAGAGAGAGAAAGACAGAGTCTCAAGCAGGTTGCATGCCCAGCACAGAGACCAACGTGGGGCTCGGTCTCATGACCTGGGTATCATGGCCTGAGCTGAAATCAAGAGTCTAATGCTTAACAGACTGAGCCACCGTCAATGAAAACATCATTATCACCATTCTCATTTCCCTGTAAATGGCTGTGGCACAGGGGCAGTCCTCCTGGAGCACTCACTTCAGTGGGCTTAGCTCTAACCACCCGTCTTGAGATAATGAGAACTCAAGGATCCTGTACACTCTACTGGTTCTATGCTTGTAAATTTTTCCCTAATAAACCTTACTTAATGCCTGTTCCATGTGTTGCTATTATGTATGTGTGATAGTGTGTGTGTGTGTGTGTGTGTGTGTATGTGTGTGTCCATGCCCTTATGGGACATTGGATGTTGCCTTTATACATTAAATAATATTCCATCATAGAGACAGCCCCTAATTAACTAACTTACTATTGAACAAGTAGGCTTTCCAATGTGTTGATATTATGAATAAAGCTTTGATGACTATCTTTGTGTATAATATTTTGTTTTGTTTTCATTATTTCAGCTCATTTCCTTAACATAGATTTCTGTAAGTGGACTTACTGGTTAATGCTGTTATTTTTTTAATGTTTATTTATTTGAGGGAGAGAACACATGTGTGCGTGCAAGGAGGAGGGGAGGGGAGAGAGAGAGAGAGAGAGAGAGAGAAACCTAAACAGGCAAACAGGCTCCGTGCTGTCAGGGCAGAGCCTGACCTGAGCTGAAGTCAAGAGTCAGAGGTTTAACCAAATGAACCACCCAGGTGCCCGGGTTAATGCTATTATAGAAACGTTTGTGTCATTAATACATCCTGCCCAATTTCTTGGCAGGGAAGTCATGCTAATTTACAGTTCCATTAGCAGTATATGAAACAGTACCTGATTCCCAATATTCTCTCCCTTTGGAAAAAATCTGTACTTGGTAGTATCAATTTTAAATCTTGTCAAACAGGACTATGTCCTCCTTTTAATCTTTGTTTAAAAGACTTTCCAGTCCTGGGCTGCGTTGATTAGAATCTCCTGCTCCAGTAAATAGGAAAGCAAGTGAGTCTCTTCATGCTAGGAACTCAGTTTTATCCTGTAGGGGAGTAGGCACGGTCTTAACAAATCTCTAAATCTGTTGGGCTTGTCTTAGAAGGAAGAGATTAGCGTTAGTTGCATAAAAACTACAGTACTGTATTTTTCTTTCTCCACCATTTAAACAAAAAATCTTAAACCACTCCTTTAATAGATTAGTCAGCAACTTAGGAAAACAGTTTGCAAATAACCCAATCTACTAAACGTGAGTGGGTTATTCTTGTGCAAGAAATCCTGGTAGCGGGGAGAGCCGTAGAAGAACTCTTTTTGGTAAGAAAGTGGTTCTCAAGGGGCTCCTGGATGGCTCAGTTGGTTGAGCCACTGACTTCGGCTTGGGTCATGATCTCACAGTTTTTGAGTTCAAGCCCCACATCGAGGTCTCTGCTGTCAGCACAGAGCCCACTTCAGGTCCTCTGTCCCTCTCTCTCTCCCCCTCCCCCACTTGTACTCTCTCAAAAATAAATAAAACATTAAAAAAATAAAGTGGTTCTCAAAAGATAGGATGCATCCAAATCCCTGGGGGAACCTGTAAAAGTGTATTCTGGGGCCCACCACCAGAATCTGACCCCTATGCATTGGGTGCAGTCCAGGAATCTGCGTTTAACCTATGCCCAGGGTGATTTTGATACCGGTGATCAATGGACCACACTTTAAGGACCTTGAAAGAAAATGATAGCATCTGCTCTTAAGATTTTTTTTGTAAGCTAAAACCACCTTACTGAAGTTGTAAGGCACTGGGAATTTGGGTTCTTGATCAAGCTTGGTTCTCAAGAATATTTTCAACCTTATTCTTGGTGCTCAAGTTTTGCTGGAATTAACAGACCTCTTTTTTTACCAGCATGCAAGCCCGGCTCTTCAGCTCCCATCAGATTATTAGACAGCCGAAGCCTGTCTTTCTCACCCTGCCCAAATACATAGCATATTTGCAGAGCTGAGAGCTAGGGATTTGAGTGCGAAGAGCTGATATTTGAGAGAAACACTTTCCCTCTCCTCTCCCTCCTTTTTCTATGACAGTCCGTCTTCTACTTCACCGAAAAGACCATCTAACTTGATCTCCTATGTCCCAGAACCCTCTCCACCAGGAAACATCTTTGCCCTCACCCGGTCCCTCATCTCACCCCAGAAGACTGGCTCAATCTCTACCAAAAGGATACACACACAGAGACACACAGAGACACACCCAGTGCCCCTTCTGCTCCCCACTTCTCTCCTCAGGTGGCTTAGTCCATCGCTTCTCTGAGAGTCTCCTTCTCTTCTGTTGACAAACACGTTGACAAACAATCCACAAGATGGATGAAAGACTTATTTCACGTCAAGAGAGACAGAGGTCTCCTTATCCCTATCTTTTGTTTCACCCACAGGCATCCTGAAAGATGGTTCTACACTCTCTACCTCTTTTTTATCACCTATCTTCTCCTTACACTCGGCCCTCCACCTCAGTCACCTCAGCAAAAACACTTTCCTGAAAAGTTACCAAAAAAAACCCCCAAAAAACAAAAATAAAAAAACAACTCCTTTCTAATCACCAAAAACAATTTTCTTTTCAGTCCTCGTTAGTCTCTGTGAAGTCTGGCACCGTCCATTCATCTGGTCGACAAGTATTTGTTGAGCATCCACCTCAATCTTCTCCTCAGCCAGTGTCCCCTTACTATTAGCACCCATTGCCCTCCTGGAAGCGGAACAATTCTGCTCGTCCAGCACTCTCCCCATTCTTTCTGCTCCCTGGGCCATTTCTCTTCTCTTCCCAGCCCCCAGATGAAGTCAGCTTTCTGAGTGTCATCTCCAGCCCTTCCCTTTCTTTCTACACTTTCTTTCTGGCTAGACTACATCTATTTTTACACCTTACAAATCTGTGATTCTACCCTGACTTCACACCCATTTTTCCAGATTCGCCTTTCCAATGATTTCCTGTCGGCCTGTCAAATGCAACACGTCCAAGCCAAACTTTTCCTCAAACTGTTTCTTCCATCTTCCTTCCTTATGTTAATTGTAACATCATGTCCCCCAGATGCTCAGGACAGAAATACCTGAGTCATCTTGATTCTTTCCTCTTCCTTGTCTCCAGCGTCATAGTTTGGTACCAACTATTATTCCTCCAAATTATTTCTCCCACCATGGTCTCTTGTTCACTTGCTGTGTTATCCTTATTACCCTGACCAATGCCGCAGCCTCTAACTGCTCCTCCCGATTGCTCCACACCCCACCTTGACCCACTGCCAGCTTGACACTCAGCAATAAGAACCATAAAGGAGAGTCTCTCATCACCTCCTTAGCAGGGACCTCTTTAGAAAATGCCTGTACTGCCCTTCCTTGGAAGGTAGCTGCTTGGATCCTAAGGGCATGGGTCTGGTTGTCTTATCAGGGCCACAGAGACTGGTGACTGGAATTGTTCCTGTCCCCCTGTCACAACTGTGATAAGGAAATCAGGGTCCTGAAGCATGTATCCTTAGAGAGAGGCCATTTGATTCTGACTGACCTTCCTCTGGTTGTGGCTGAGAAGAGTGTTTAATTGTTTTTTCTGTAGGCCTGTCTGTACTGCAGCGTGGTCTCTGTAAGGAATACCCATTACCAAGGCGTTTCTGTGGGAGACATTGTCTCCTCTTTGAGTTCTTGAGTGTCAACTGACTTGTGGTTAATTGATCCATACAGTTGGGAATAGGGATTTCTTTTGTACTGCTCTCACTAGGTACATTTTGACTCTATAAATAATGCAAATGTTGATACCACATATTTGCATAGTGTTTTATAGCTTCTCTTCGTCAATAGTGCTCCCATTTCACAGATGAGGAAACTGAGATTTGGAGAGCCTGAGTAGCTTGCTCAACATTGCATGCCTTGTAAATGACGGGGCAGGGGCTCAAAGGTAAGCATCAAGACTTGGAAATTGTGAGCTACTGTTTAGCTGTGAGAGGTCACTGAGGGTATAGTCTCTCCACAGTTTGGGCTCTTCTAACCCTTCCTCAGGAGAGATGAAGTAGAGGGACGGAGAAAAGGTGACTAACTTGCCCTGAGTTCTTGGTCTGCCACAAGCTGAGTGGTCTGAGCCCTGGGGAGAGTTTGGCACATTTTCAGGGGCAAATGATATGACTCTGGGCTATTTCTGCCAATTTTCCTGGTGTCTCCTTTTCCATGAGGATGTCAGAGTGAGTTATGATGGTTGTTGACCCCTTGGGGTGATGAAACTACTGTCAGAAGACACATGTGTGATATTGCCTAAAACAGATAGTTTAAAAGAAGTTATCTCAGAGGAGGAGCCTGCATCAAGGACTAGTGAGGGCACCAGGGCTGGCACTGAGGTGGGGCATTTCTCTGAGTCCTGGAACCCTCCATGGGTTTCTTGGCTACTACTATAGTGAGAGAGCTCTCAGCAAGACAGTTATTAAACTGTGTCTAGGAGAGGTGTCTAGCAGTTCTCTGAGTCCTCTCAGGGCTTCAGGGATGGCAGAGGTTGATGGTATTGATAGACATTGTTTCTCCTGTGTGGCCCTCTAGTGACTCCACAGGTATGAGGAGGCGATGGGTGTGTTGTTGACTTAGGGGAAGGAGTGGTGGACGTAGTGGTGATGCTGGTGGAAGATAACATTCCCACAGTGCGATGAATCACTCCTTTAAGGGAAACAAAGCTTATGTCTTACGTGCCTGTGTTGTGAGCAGAGGTTTATTCTTAGTGCCTGGTCTGTTTGTCTTGAGTCATTCCTGAAATTGGAGGTGAGGAACCCATGAGCCATATTACCCCCAAAGTTTCACTTTTCTGCTGTTATTTCCTGATTGGTGGGGCTCTTTGCCAGGCTGTGCCTGGGGCAGTCTAGAGCTAAGGAAGCATCCAACTGTGAGGATAGCCTTGAAGAGAAAATGAACTCATGGATGGGCGGCAGGTGCCCTGAAAAGTATAAAGAGGTCGGCAGAGGGAGGCAGGACCCCCTGCCTTGCCACCCCATGTAGGGAGCCAAGGGTCATTTGTGTGTGTGTCAGCCTCAGAACCAGCACAGCTCTCACCCTCATCATGGTAACTTGTGTAGCCTCAGAGGAAGAACCAGGTCATGGAAACTGTTGCTCACACACATCTGGGTCTGTGCTTCTCAGGGTTGAAGACTGTCATTCCCTTGGAAATTCTTGGTGACCAAATAATGAAATTTCTGAGCTGTTCCTGGACTGTGGGTGATTTCAGGCTTCTGTCTCTCTGTGGTCAGGGTTTGGGAGCTGGAGAGCTCCAAGAGCTGCCCCTCAGGGACCTTGTGTTAGTGTGAGATGATATATACAATGGCTGTTAGAGCCATGGCTGTAGCAACTGAAATAGGTGACAATGGAGGTTGTGGCTATGGTTTCTGTTTCTATTTTTATCTTAAAGGAAACAGAAACTGTGACCAGCATTCTGTCTGTTGGGTATGTTTCCTCCATTGTTCCTAGAATTCAAGATGAGGAAAGACGCTAACTCAGAATGTCCTTAGGGTTACTGATCTCATGATATCTTCAGCACCTAGAATGTGGCTGGCATACAGGGATTACTTCATGGACATCTGTTGAATAAATGAATTCAGGTGTCTCTGTCCCCTGGTCTTTGGTTGCTCCAACTGAGATTTCTGAGAGAGGGTGAGGCTGCACTTTTTCTCCTGTCATTGTCACAGTGGTGCTGGGGCCAGGAGGAGGCCAACACCATGGTTGCAGCCTGGGAGGTGTGACCACCACTGTATCAGACTTCAGGCCACTGTAGCTAAACTTCTAAGGGCAACCCTAGGCTAGGAGGTTGTGCCTGCCTCAGATGGGAGCCAGGGAGACATGAAATCCAAAACCAAGATGATGGAGCCTAGAGATAGAACTTCTGAGGAGAGGAAGGGGTGGGGAAGAAGAAAGTTGGAACTGTGCTTGTGAACATCTGTTCAAAGCTGGGTCTTGACATCTCTTTGCTTGGTTCTGGAGCTTCTGGGGTTTTCATTAGGGCAACCTTAGTGCCACTACACAGATGCTGACAGAAGTTTGGTCAAATGACCTGTGACGGTATCCAAGGTGAAGAAACACCTTGGCATTGTTTGGGGCGTGACTTAAGTAGGTGTAGTTGGAAAGGAGGGATAAATTTCTTGCCTTGGAGCCAACTGTGAAGATCAGATTCTAATTTTTTTCCCCATGGTGTTATTGACCTAAATATTTCAGACCAACTCAAAGGAGGTGGCTCCGTTTACTGAGAAGGAATAGGAAAGAGATGCTTGAAGAAGCTATAATGATGTCAGTGACTTTTTCAACACCCCAGTTCTCTCAGAACACAGGTTAGCTGGTCTTTGACTCAGGGAAGAAGGAAATGAACCGAGAAAACAAGATTGTAGTAACTACTGTGATTTGGTGTTTGCTTGGTTGTTTTATCTGTGATTCTTGACAGACATGGTGCTTCTGGAACCACCTAACTAGGATCTTTCTGAGCCTGACATGGACAATTAATGGCAGAATCTGACAAGGCCATAGGGTGGTTAAAAGCATGTTCTAGAGTCAAACTGATCAACATTCTCTGTGTGACATGGGCAAGTTACTTGACTTCTCTGAGGTTTGAGGTCCTTATCTATAAAAGTGGGGTGATGGTAGATAATTGTAATACCAATGTGTGTGATACATGTGAAATGCTTAGCTCAGTACCTAAGCTCAATAAATGGCACTTGCACTGTCTGTTACCTTGATGATTGCAAAGTTCTCAGATCCTGATGAAGGCAGCAGTCCTTGTGACTTGATGCTGTTTTCACAACTGCCTGTTCCCTTCCCAGATCTCCGCTGCTACCACCAGGCAAGCCAGAACAACTTCTGCCTGGACTCCTGCAGTCAGCAGTGAACTGGTCTCCCATTTCACCCTTGTCCACTTCCAATCCATTTTCCCCTACTGTATCCAGAGTAATCATTCCAAAGTTCGAATATGACTATGTCACTTCTCTACTTAAACCCCTCACTGTCTACCCATTTTAGTTCCTTAAAACCCATAATCCATTCCAAGGCTTACAAAGCCCTGCATGATATAGCACCTGCCTCTTTCAGGTCCTTCCAAGTCAAGCTTTTTCCTGCCTCTGCATGTCTTCTGCTGCCTGGCTTGTGCTTCTTCCCTCTCCTACTCCACCTGACTTACTACTTACTACTCAGTCTTCTCATCTCAGTTCAAAGGGCAGCACTTGGTCACAGAGACCTTCCTGAACTTACTAATCTAAATGAAGTCTGTCTATTTTACTCTCATCAAAACATTTGTTCAACATAACACCACATTTGTTATTGGGAATTTTTCTATACTTATTTTATGTCTTTCTGCATACTAGATCTTAGCTCTAGGAGGCTGGGCCCTGTCTGTTCCATCCCTCACTATGTACACACAATGCTGCCCTAGAACAATGTTGGGCACTCCTAAAATAGTTGTTTAATTAACAAATGTATGAACAAATGAATGAATGGGTGGATGGATGGATGAACGGATGAATGGATGAATGAATGAATGACTGTCTTCACAGGGGTTGTGAGTGTTTCTGTTCATCCTCATTGATGGGCTGGGCTGGTTTAGAGATTTGTTTGTAAAAGTTTGTGTTATACAATGCAAACACAGTGAACGAAGAGTTCAGAAATTGGGATTCTAGTCCCAGCTGCCCAACTTACTGGTTGTGTGAACTTTAAAAAGCTTTGGAGGCAGGAACTAAGCATGAGTTAATTCATCTTTGTGTCCAGAGCACTTGGCATGAGTAAAAGTTCAACAAGTGAATGAATAACTCCAAACTTTTTCCTTCTTTGAAGTTCCCAAAGCCCATCACCAACAGGACTTTGGAACTCAAACTGCTATTTTCACTGGGGGCATTTATGTAGAGAATAGATATCTTAAAAATGCACGCTGAGCTGCCTACAGCACAAGCCAGTGCCCTCTGTATGGCCATGGCCATGACTGTAGAGGTTTCATGCACAAGCACAGACACCCAACTCCTGGAGCCTCTTCAGAGTCTCAAGCAAGATGTTGAGTATTTGGACCTCTGCAAAGTGCCAACAAATTGAATTCATTTCAACTCAACTCATCCATTCTGTGCTGGGGAATGGGCATAACAATGATGACTAAGTGTCTGCTTGCCATGAATTCAGCCTAGTAGAAGGAAAGATGAATATTTGAGGAGGAAGTTTGGAACTAGGAGATCTCCTATAAAGTCTTCAGTCCTGGCCTTTGATGAAGTGGCTCAGAGAGCTGCATTACATGCCTCCCTGAAGCATTTAGCAGTGCCATGAAACCAGGGAATAGACAGCAAAGCACTTGTTTGAACACATAAAAAGCCAACTCCTTCTTGGCCTCTCTCGGGAATGAAGACCTAAATCACTTGCATGTCAAACACTTCCTGGACAACCTCAGCCTCCAGAGCTGAGCCCAGAAATCAAGGATCAGGAGAACATTGCTGGGCAAGGAACCGAGAAGCAGTGGTGTCAGCTCTAGTGGGGGCTGTGCCCAATGGCAGAGCTGGCATTCAGGGTCAGTTCACATGATAAGCCACATTCTAAATAAGCCAAGCCAGCCCTTGCAAGCCCACAGGAAGGACAGGGATGGCCTTTTAGAGGCTCCTTGGGTGAATGGAAATGCCTGAGCCAACAGAAGTGTCCTTTCCATTCCTGGATTCACCCTCCTCACCCCCAATCTCCCCAGCTCTAAAAGATAGCAGCAGCCCTTCTCTCAAACAAGATTTTATGGCTCTTCTACTTTATACCATATGCTACCTCATTTTATCCTCACCACAACCTTATGAAATAGTCCTTTCCCATTTAACTCATTTCGCCATTAAAGACACCAAACTAAAGGGACTTTTCTCATGTGTCCTTAGGCTGGCTAAGTGGCAACATTCACTCAGTGTCTTCTGATTTGAAGTTCCTGCTCTTTGCTGTACATTTTGCTAAGCCACTTGCCTAAATTTGATCTGTTTTCTTATTAGGACCTGTTATTCAGGGGTTCTCTCCTTTTCAGTGTCTCCAAGCACAGTGAGAGTTTCCTGGGGTGGGGCAGATGTCCTGTGCCCTTGGTGGCAAGTTGGGTAGGACTCTCCCAGACTGACAGACTGAAGATTCTCTGAGAGAGGGAGAGCAGAAGACCCTTCTCTCTGGGGTCCTCTGTGACAGCAATCTCCTCTGTCCTACACTTGTGGCAGCCCAGTAACCTTCCCATGGGGGCACAGGGCAGGGCAGCAGCCCCTCAGTTACTGGGCCACTGATAGTATTGGCAACTGGGTTTTTTTTTTAAGTTTATTTATTTGTTTTTGAGAGAGAGAGAGAGAGAGAGAGAGAGAGAGAGAGACTTGTGTGCACATGGGGGAGGGGCAGAGAAGGTGGGGTGGGGAGAGAGAATCCCAAGCAGGGTATGTACTGTCAGCACAGAGCCCAATGTGTGGCTCAAGCTCATGAACTGTGACATCATGACCTGAGCTGAAATTTGAGGCTTAACTGACTGAGCTACCCAGGTGCCCCAGCAACTGAGTTTTATTTTGACCCAGTTTCCTTGCCATAGACTGTGGAATCAGGGTCGCCAGGCTTCCTCAGAGTCACTCTTGCTGGGAGCCACTAGTAGCCATTGAGTTTCCATTGACTCCCTGTCCAGCCCACCTCTGTCCACCCTCCTTTTCCCCTTTCACATTTGACAGCTGGGCTTTTCCTTCAAGAAGCCATTTCCACTGTAGCATCTTTGTGGAAACCGCAGTGTTTTTCTTTCTGGTGGAGAGGCTCTGACACCTATTCCAGGGATGAGCCAGGCCTGGGTGAGGGTACTGGCAGCAAGTGTGGAAACAGGTCCTAGTTTCTGTTAGGCAGTTCACCCATATGTCACCCTCAGCAATCCAAGGGAATGGGAGACCACTTCCTACTTTCCCAGAAGCTTCTTGGAGCACATAAGGGGGGGGGGGGGGCGGGTGGCAACTACCTGTCCAATGGAGACTGTTTTTTCCCTCACATCCTCTAAATGCTCAGCCAGATGCTTGAGGCATCTCTTCCCACCCCATGCCCACCTTCTTTGTGGGCTCTGCTCCATCTTGTCCCCTTAACAATGTACAGGCCCCAGCACTCCAAGGCATCCTTTCTTTCAGGTCCTCACCTTCATGGTCCTTTACTCCTTCTCTTGTTCATACCCCACGGATCCCCAAGGCTTTTTCCTCCCACCTCAGTTCTTGTCCTCTGAGCTCTTCTTCATGGATTTCCTGGTTCCTCCTGAGCTGGAGGACCCTAAGACAGGACTAAGTACAGAGCTGGGACTGAACACTTTTTCTGTTGACTTTACATCACAGAATATCAAAACTTAAGAACTTGGGAATTCAGAGGCCATGCCATTCACCACCTGATTTTTTACATAGGGGAACCAAGGCCTGGAGAGAGAGAGGACAATAGGACCTAGACATAGGAACCAGATCAGTTAGTGGCAAAGCCAACACTGGGCCCCAGGGCCCCTAAATCCAAGCTACCTTCTCCCCATTGCCTATGGTCATTAACCCCCATGGACACCCCTTCCATATCCCTCTCTTCTACTCCTAAGTAGCTTGCCACTGCAGCCTCCTTCCAGCCTCCATTTCCTTATGATGTGATGAGTATTTTGGGCAGAGGTAAAGGGGGGTATGGTGGGAGGGTTGGAGGATTGGGGAAGTGGTAGTTGTTTCATTTGCTCTTAGCCAAGCCCTTAAACATATCAAGGAAGGCAGAGTATTCCACTTCACCAGTACTATCTCTCTTAATATCTGTAATAGAATATACTCTTTCTGGCCCACTCCCAAGAAATGATCCCTTGGGTGAAAGCTTCCCCAGGCCTATTGAGGAGGGGAGAGAGCTGTGACTATTTCTTTGGTCTGGGCTTTTGACCCCTCATCCTCTTCTGAGCCCCAGAGCCTCTCAGAAGGCTCAGACATCTAGAAATTCAGAATAAAACCTGGTCCTGGAGCCAGGAGCAGCTTGGAGGAAGACTACAGGATACAGGGTGAACTTCTCCAACAGGCCTTGCTTCCACCCCATTCATAGAAAGGAAGTGCAGTGTGGAGGAGGCCAATGCTAACACCAGGCCTATGAGTCCTGCCCTGAAGGCATTATCCCAAGAGGAGGTTTTTCAACCTCAGGTCAGAGGCAAGAAGCCAACTGCCCCACACCTCAGCTGCTCTCTGGTCTCGCCTATTTCTAAGTCAGTCTGCCTCTTTTTTTCCTCGTCCCTTTCCTTTCAGGTCTGCCTCTGGTTTTCCTCTCTCTCTCTCTCTCTCTCTCTCTCTCTCTCTCTCTCTCATTCATCTGCTTCTCACTGTCTTTTCCTCAGACTCTGCATATTTATGTCAGTTTTCCTTCACGTTCTGTCACCCGGCTTTCCTGTTTTCTCTGTGTCAGCCTCTCTCCTCAACTCTCCCTCTCTCTCTCTCTTTCTACAGTTCCACCTACCTGTCTCTCTCCCCACAAAATAAAGCCATATTTCCCCCAGTGGGTTTCCCAAAACCAGGCCACTCCTGCCCGCTAAGCACCTCTCTGCTTCTCACTGTCTCTATCTCCTCTTTTCTCTGTTTCTCTAGTGTTCTCCCCACTTCTCTCCTCCTCTTGTCTCATCACTTCTCTCCCTTCTCTCTCCCTCCTTCCCTCTCTCTCCTTCCCTCAGCCCTGGCTCCCTGAAGTCAGCCATTCCCTGCCCCAGAATGCTGCCCCAGGTGCATCACTTACCCAGGACCATTGGCCAAAGGAGACGGGAACATAAACAGCTCAGGAACACCCAGGGGACCCTCCTCCACTGGGCTCCCCTCATGGCTCCAGAAAGAGTCCCTCAGGTTCCCCCAGGGAAGCTCTTCAGCACAGAAGCAGTGGGTATGAGGAACAGGTAAGGAACAGAGGTGAACTTGTCTGTACCAGCTGCTGGTCTGAAACAGGTGTATTTCCCTGAGGGGCCAGAGTACCAAGGGAGGAGGACAAAAGAAGGCGGGGCCCCATGCCAATCATCCTTGCCCCGTCTTTTCTTTCCTCAATCTCCACCTCTTTCCCCCACCAGGAAAAAAAAGAAAACACTGATATACCTATTGCTCTGTCCCTGGTCAGCCTGAGCCAATTAGGGGGAGGGATGGGAGGAGGATGTGGGGGATGGAAACCAGGGCACACTGGGAATGAGTGGGCCACCCTCCTGCCTGGGATCCTGGACCCTCCTCTCCCTCCCAAGGGCTGCCTTGTCCAGCCAAAGCTTTGGACTGCGTTGGTGGGAGGGAGCCTTTCAGAAGAAATGGCAGAAGAGAATGGGGAACAAAGGGGCCAAGAAGGAGTGAGTTTAGGGCTGTATGAATTGGAGGATGAGATTTGAGGAGACCCTAAGAAACACAGGAATTGGGTGGGGGGGGGGAACATTGTAGGAACCAGAAATACCCTGTATGTAAATTTTGGAAAGAGGTGTTGGGCTCAGAATATCTGCTCAGCACCAGGCACGTGGCAGACTCTCACCAAATGGTGGGTTTCTTCTTTCTAGAAGACGGAGCACAGAGCCAGGGTCCAGAGAGCCCAAGGGAACCTGGGAAAGTGGCTTGAGGGATCTGGGATGGGTGGTTGAGGGTAGAACCAGGGGAGAAGTAATAGTGATCCCACAAGAAACTGAGATTTTTCTGGAGATCTTAGGGCTCAGGGCACCCCATTTTTACTTATTGTGACTTGCTCACAACCAAGAAGGGATAGGAACCCCAGACAGGGTGTGCTGGGCAAAGTTCTGAAGGGAGGGTAGTTGGTGTAGCTCCACAAAGGAAAACAGTGGAGATATTCCCCCATCCTTTGCCACAGCACAAACCCCTGCTTCTGGTTCCTCAAGACTTGGTTTCCTGAATGTGGGAATCTGTGGAGCGATTGGTCACAAAGCAAGGAGCTCAGGCTCTCAGACACCGCACAGCCCAGGATGAGGAATTTAGCATTTCCACATTCCCAGGCAGAGCGAGCCATATCCAAAGAGGTGTAAATGGCTGACACTGTGATGCCACTTCAGAGGACCATGAAGGCCCCACCACCTGTTGGCTTCTTGCTCGCTGAAGCTAAAGTCCAATTACAGCCAGAGCACAAAGGCCAGATCTTCCAGTTAGAATGTAGATACTGAAGAAAAGTAACATGGTGTCCCCACCAGTCCCTGTACCTCTGTTTGGATGAATTGCTCCCATTCTCTCCTGGGAGCAGGAAACCCATAAAGGTAAACGGACATTTCAGGCATAGAGTACCTAGACAGAATAGGAGGGGGATATCACTGAAGAGAATTTACATAGACACCAAGACCCAACTTGGCCTTCTTAATAATATTTCTGTCATGAGTTTTCTCTATTAACCTGCTGTGTGTTTTGTTTGGTGACACTGTCTGGACTATAGTGTCCATCTACAGAGTAGAAAAAAACTTTCCAGGTTAGACCAAAGTAAGAGTTGGACACACTGTTGACCTGACGTCACAGATAACCTCCCACTTTCCAATGCAAGGAAGATCAGAGGCATAGTGTTTTTCAGAGGCCACTGTGATGGCCAAGATTCCACTGGGCATTAGGACACCTGGGTTTGAATCTGCCACCCAAGGTAAGTCATAGCCTCCCTGAACCTTGTTTTCCTTATCTATAAAACAGGCATAATACGTCAAGGGAAAACCAAAGCTGGACCGTAATTAAAGCGGTAAAAACAGGTTTTATTCAAGACCCTTGCAGTAGGGGGAAGGACTTCAGGATAGAACCAAGCTCAACTCTGGATACAATGTGGACAAATGGGAATTTACAGTTAAGGAGTGGGGTGGGGGGGAGGCGGTTGGGGGGGGGGGTGGTTGGTCAGTGGATGGGAAACTACTAAGAGAAAACACCAGTGGTAAGTGGGATTCTGGCTAAACCAACCTAACTGGACTCTTGCCAAAGACAGGCCAGAGTGATCAAACATCACCTGGGGGACAGTGGGGGATGAGGGACCACATAGGACATTGAGGCAACCAGATATTGAGTATGGAGCACTGTTGTTGAACTGAACTCGCAGGGTTCTTACTAAAACTGGATTTTACAAGGAAGTACATAGATGGGCCTAGAAGAAGGTTCCAGAGCCTAAGATGTGGTCAAGCAAAGTATCTCTGTCAAATAACACCTCAAAGATTGTGAGCTCATACATATTAAAATGCTTTAGAAATGTTAAGACACCCGGAAAGGGCATGTGGCCCCTCATTTCATCCTAACATCATCCCTAAGGCTAGAAACTGATAAGGGCAGCCAGGTGACAAGGAGGAGTGTGGAAAAGAATTTCCAGGCCCATCTGCATTTCAGGGTCTTTGCTGTGTCCCAGTGGGGTTTAGACATTGGCATATGCAAATCTCATTCATCTTTTCCCTGCCTGCCTCAAGTCCCCTCTCGGTTTCCCTTTTAGCCCGGCTCCTTCTTAATTCGCCCATATTCCAGAGCTGGCATGTTTCTGGGTCTCTGTAACAAATGCTCTCTTTGTCTTTTGTCCTTCCTTTTCCCCTCCCAAGGCATCTGATGGGGACTCAAAGGGGTGAGTAAGAGGGGAGGCAATGAGTGGATTCTCTCTGTTTTGCCAGGTAGAGATCTCCTAGGCCAGAAGACTGCGGGGTTTATTCATGGGCAGGAACCTGAAACCAACTTTAAGCTGATATTTTGTGGGGAGCACCAAGAGAGGTCAGTCTGGACTTGGGGTATAAGTAAATTGGAGCAAGGACAAGATTATGACCTTTTCACATGAAAGAAAGTTACAGACTTGGCTTGAACAGACTCAGCCTGGGTTCTGGGCAGTGAAGTCAAGATCCTAAAGAAAGATTTCTCTTCTAAGCTAACTGGAGCAGGAGCAGGAGGTCCTAGTTTTTTGGGTTTGGGGGGGTGGTGGTGGCTAAAATTGCTTACATCCTTATAATTTGTGCCCCGATAGACCCTCATGCTGCTAATAAACTTATTTCTCATCAGATTTAAGGTACCTAGACTGAGATGGTGCAGGAAGGCAGACATTTATTAATCTGATTTATTAAGTCCTGAACGTAAAGACTTATAACTAGAGTGCTGGGCCCCATGTATGTCCCCATAACCCTGTGAGGTGCATATCAACCTCCTATCTCATGTGGGAGAGAACCCAGCCTCAGGGAGATGAACACATGCTCCATCATTGCTGAGTCCTGGTTCAGGTTGGGTGATCAAGGGAAATTGGAGAATGCTCTCCTGACCGCTTGGCCCAGACCACAGAACACAAAGCTGCAGTCTGTGGTCAGCCTGCCTCCAGAGGAAAAGAAGGGATTGAACATGTGCCGAGTGCTTACTTTGTGCTGAACCGGCTGTTAATTCCCCCAGGCAGACATGGAGATGTGCCTTTAAGGAAGGACTGTGGTCCAGCTGCAAGGGGCGTGGTTAGTTGGCAGCCTCCAGCTGCTAGCTCCTTCTCGGCTTTCAAGCCAAGGCAGTGGTGCAAGGTCCCGGCTATTCCCCCTCACCCCAGCCCCCACCAACTCAGGACAGCTCTAACAGGTGTTGGGTTCGCCAAGGTGACAAAGGGCAGCTCCGCTCCCAGGGCCTTGGCTCCCAGACCCTGGTGAAAGCAAGGGCTGTGGCCTTTTGGGCCACATAAAGGCCCCTGTCATTCTCCCAAGATTGGGTTTCTCAGTCCATTTCTTTAAAAGTACCGAGTATTTTCACGCCAATTAACTCATTTCCCTTCTCATTTTACTTATGGGGGTGGGGGCTACGGGGTGGGGGATGGGGGATGGGTATAATGCCTACACAAGCAGCATCTTCTCGCCTGGTGTCTCTGTGAAGGAGGAGCCATCCTGAGTGTGCAGGCAGAGGCCCAGGGGAAGTACCGACTTGAGGCCCAGAAATCTAAGTTTATCCATTTACCCTGATTTATTTATATATTTGCCACACAGCCCTTAATTTGCGTTTGTCAAAACACTTGATGTAAAAAGGCAACTCCTAAAAAAAATAGAAGCCAGTAGAGAAATAAGATTCACAACGTAAGCAGAAATTTCTCAGCCAATTTTTTGTTGTATTTTAGGGAAAATACATTGTAAATATGAGGCCAACTTCTGATGGAATATAGTAAAGATGGTCATTTTTAGAGTGTTTATGTTTTAGAGTGTTTAGATGTCAGCTTTAGGCTGATGACTTGATAAGAACCATTCAGTTGTTTAAAACATCTTACTAACGTATTCTGCTTTTAGAACATGTCCAAACCTAAAATGTCACCAGAAATAAGATGACCTATACTAATTAAAAGGAATGGTGCTCTTAGTCTAAAAGAAAAGTTAGAATCTCTAAAGGAAAAAGTGCATGTATTAAATGAGTCCTTCCTGTTTCTTCATTTTGGCGAGTTTATTTTAGATCTAAACATCCCCCTGATGTACTATGAGCTTAAAATTTTCTGTATGTTTTAACTAGAAAGAGAAACTAACCAGAAATAAAGAAGATAAACACATTGACTCAATAGATTCTCCTTTTCCAAGCAAAGCTACAGGCAAACTGTAACAAAGCAGAAAAAGCAAAAGGCATGAAAGGTTTGCAGTTCCAACCCATCTAAATGAGTATTGGTGAGAGAAGGAAAGTCTTGCCATCTACTGAGATGAGCAGGGGCAGGTGGCTCAGAGTTCTGCCCGTTTCCAGGGTGGCTACCATCCCAGTGACACAAACAATCTTCGAAAGGCTCATGCTTTAAAATTTTTTTTTTAAATTTTTTTCATGTTTATTTTTGAGAGAGAGAGAAAAACGGAATGTGAGCAGGGGAGGGGCAGAGAGAGAGACACACAGAATCTGAAGCAGGCTCCAGGCTCTGAGCTGTCAGCATAGAGCCTGATGCAGGGCTTGAACCCACAAACAGTGAGATCATGACCTGAGCCGAAGTCAGACGCCTAACCGAATGAGCCACCGAGGCACCCTGGCTCATGCTTTGATAACAGTGATGTTCTGGGACACCTAGGTAGCTCAGTCAGTTAAGCGTCTGACTCTTCATTTCAGCTCGGGTCATGATTTCATGGTTCATGAGACTGAGCCCCTTATTGGACTCTATTGAAAGTGGAGCCTGCTTGGGATTCTCGTTCTCTCTCCCCCTCCCCCACTTGTACTGTCTTTCTCCCTCAAAATAAATAAGCATTTAAAATAATAATAATAACAATAATAATAATAGCGACGTTGTGTTCTAAGAGGTCGGCTCGTGCTAACACATTTCATCTCCACAGCAATTTCATGAAGTAGGCACGGTCATTGCCCTATTCTATCTGCAGGTGAGGGGACTGGGGCACAGAGATCGCACCCGGCCACAGCCCTGCGTCCATTCACTCAAATTTAAAGAGCAGAACACTAAGTCCAGGAAGTTAGGCACAGTGCTAAGTCAAACCTCCAGGGGCCCAAATTTGCTCTCTGCAGCCTACAGTTAGGTTTCCCTTTCGAAATTCTGGAATAAAAAAAAGAACTCAACATAACTTTAGAACTGGAAGAGACTTGGGCAATCCCATGTAGTCACACTCCTCATTCCACCAGGGAAGAGGTGCAGACCCAGAGAGGAGGGAGTGTCCGACCGAGTTCACGAAGTCGGTGAGTGGCTGATGTGGGCCTTGGCCCCAGGTCTCCAGTGCTCTTTCTGCTTTGCTGTCTTGCCTCCTGCGTTTATTCGTTGTCCTGGTTGTCCTCGCACTTTCCTGACACCCCAACCAGAATCCCTGCCCTTAGGGTAGACCTGTGTTCCCAGGAAACACTCAGGACGTGTTGCCATTATGGGAACTGAACAATGACAGATTGTCCTCTCAGACAGGACAGCCGACAGACATCTCCAACTCAGCCTTCTGTCCGAGAGTCCAGGCCAGGCCCAAAATTGTCTTTTAAAATAAAGCTTACTAGTCAGTATTTTTTTCCCCATTATAAAAGTAATACATGCCCATTATAGCAAATATGGAAAATATTTAAAAGTAGAGAGAAGAAAAACATCATCAATATTTCACCGCCAAGAAAAACCTCTCTTAATTCATTGACAGTTTTCTCACTTCTTCCTCATACACATAGTTTTAATCTATCATATCACAGATAAAATTTGGATTCCTACTTTACCACTAACCTTAAACCCAGGCATTTTCTCCCATTATTATAAACACTTCATTCACATATTTTTCACAAAACTCATTTGAGTGGACTACTACCATATCTTATTTAATTATGTTGGACACGGCTTATTTACAGTTGTACTTATTACAGGTAATGCAGGGTGGAGAGTGCTTCGTGCATGTTTAGGCTTATTTCCTTAGGTGAGAATCAGGCCTTGTATGTCTTTGTAGACTGCTCTGACCTTCCTTCTAGAGCAAGAACTCAATGAACATGAATTAGCTATGTCTACAAGATGTGGGGTCCCTTAAGTCTCTAAGGCTGACAGTCTAATGGTGGAGGTGAACCCAACGGAATGAGATAATTACTCAGGCGACCTAAAAATAACAGGTGGATTAAGGACTCTGCAGGTGGGTTAAGAAACAGGTGGAGTCCCTTAAGGATGTTTTCACTCTTCTTATAAGGACATGAGTCATTGGAGTAGTGCCCACACTAAGCCAGTATGACCTCTGTTTAATGTAACTAATTATATCTGCAAAGATTCTATCTCCAGATAAGGTCACAGTGAAGTTCTTGGTGATATGAATTTGGGGGGGGGGGCACTTATCCAAGCTCGTATAATCTCTGAAGAAAGTTTGGGAAGGGTAAGTGTATGGGATGACTTCTACAGGGAAGTCCAGCAGGGAAGGCCACTTCATCCTGGGCTGGCCCTGGCAACCCCAAACGCCGCACCCCCCCCCCCCCCCCCCGCCTCTGTCACTGTCACCGCTGAGCTCCCAAGCCAGTCTGGATGGCCAAAGGAAATGGCTGTACTTGATCCCTTGATCAAACTTCCCAGAGGTGGGAGGCTGGACAGGCAGCGTTTCTAGCCTTGCCTCCTTATGTCCATGCAGAGGCCACCCCTCACTCCCTGGGAGGGCTGAAGAGATGTGGTGGAAAATGGAGTATGAGGCCCAGCCTGAGCTGACCTCACCTGTCCCCTCCCCATGATTTCAGCCCTGCTCTTTCAAAGGTGGACCTTCTACAGCTGAGTGAAGGCTTTGTACTTCCTGGTCTCCTTCTGAACCCAGAGAAGAGAATAAGGGTGGGTAAAGCAAGAGGGACAGGGTGTATAAATATAAATTAACCCTACCCTGTGCCCAGGCATTCCACAGCTGGGCATGGCAGCCAACTCCCCACCCCCCACACCAGACCCCTCCCTGCTCTCCAAGGGTGGGGAAGAACCTAGACATTTTCCCTTTTGCCCACACAAAGCGACTTCTCACTTTGCTCTGCCCCCCTGAAATTATTTCTTCAGGTGCTCCTGGAATGTTGTCTCCCCCCCACTCCAGCCCTCAGTTGTTACTAATTCTTCCTGGAGCCCTGGAGAGCAGGGTGGGGGAGGGTCAGCTGGGAGAAGGAGGCAGAAGGATTGTAATCACTAAGACTGTGTCCCATGTGGGTGTGATACTGCAGGATGAGTTTCGCATCGAGACAAGCATGAAGCTTCTGGGGCTTTAGAGACTGCTTTAGGTGTGAGGCGGTGAGCCTGAAGGAGGGGTCACCAGCAGGTTCTCCTTTTGAGGAAGGGAGATGTGAGAGGGACTGTGGTCAAGCCCCAGAAGGCAGAGTGAGTGCACCAGGGGAAAGAGCGAGGCTTTGGAGTCACCATTGGCAAGCTACCTCCTAGCTGAAACTTGATCTCCCCATTTGCGCAATGGGAATAGTAATAATTTCTATTAACTTAGCACATAGAAGGTTAGTATTAATGTTCCCTCCCCTCACAACCTACCCCCGTCACCCCGGCCGAGGGAAAGTGACATGGAAAGAGAGCCAAAATGTTGTTTGGAGCAAGAGTCTGGGGTTGTTCCGGGTGGCAGGTCGGCTCTTGGAAATGAGGGGGCTACAGTATAATTTGTGCTGAGTGACTAGCTTGGGAAGGGAAACAAGTTGGGGAGGCCTGGCTATGGGGCTCAGGAGGCCCCTGAGGCTCTCCCCCAGGCTCCTGGTAAACTGGGAGGTCTTCAGTTTGGCTAGATCAGGTGTCAGTGTTAATCATATGCAGATTAGCTTATTTTGTGCAATGATCATGCAAGTTCTTAAGTTCTTCAAGAGCTATGGTTTAGAGGCTGAGGGAGAGGACCCTGTTCGAAAGAATGAGGTTTGGAGAATCAGAGCAATGGTACGACGAATCAATCTACTAAAAAGCATAATATGCAAAGGCAAGGAAGAGCCGGGTCCCGGAAGGATTTTTGAAAATTAATTAATTAATTTTGTATTAATATAATTTATTGTCAAATTGGCTAACATACAGTGTGTTAAGTGTGCTCTTGTTTTTTGGGGTAGAGTCCCGTGGTTCATCGCTTTCATACAATACCCAGTGTTCATCCCACCAAGTGCCCTCCTCAATGCCCATCACCCATTTTCCCCTCTCTCCCCTATCCCCCATCCACCCTCAGTTTGTTCTCTGTATTTAAGAGTCTCTTATGGTTTGCCTCCCTCCCTCTCTGTTGTAACTATTTTTCCCCCCTTCCCTTCCCCCATGGTCTTCTGTTAAGTTTCTCAAATTCCACATATGAGTGAAAACATGATATCTGTCTTTCTCTGACTGACTTATTTCACTTAGCATAATACCTCCAGAAGGATATTTTTGATTTGAAGGGTTTTTCTTTTCTTTTTTTATTCTGACACTAGACTGTCTCAAAAAAAGCCTGCAAGCCCTAGATGCAACCTAACTTTCTGTTGGGAGTTCAAATGTAGGCTCCAATATCTTATTATAATAATTAATATGTAGTATAATCACTAGTATATTATGGTATGTGATATAGTATGTTATACAGAATTATTAGCCTAATTTATTACTTTTATTTTTTTAAGTTTATTTGATTTAATTTGAGAAAGAGTGTGTGTGGAATAGGGACAAAGGGAGAGAGAGACAGAGAGAATCCCAAGTGGACTTTAAGCTATCAGTGCAGAACCTGATGTGAGGCTTGATCTCAAGAGCCTGTGAGATTATAACCTGAGCCAAAGTCAAGAGTCAAAGGCTTAACCGACTGAGCCACCCAGGTGCCTCTACATTAGCCTAATTTAAATGTGAGATTGGTTTTTTTTTTAATGCTTTAGAAGTTTTCATAGCTGTTTTTGCCTGGAGAGCTCCTGAATGTATGATTCCCTTTAACATGCCTGAGCCGCCAAACCCCAAACCTCTGGTCACTCTGAGACAATTAGGCCACCGCCTTGCTTTGTTTGCCTCGTGGCAAGAGCCAGGTACACACTGCAAGGACCCAGCTTTCTGAGAACCTGGCTGTGGGAAAGCCTGCCCCACCCCCACCCCATGCCATCGGAGTAATGATCACTGTAGTATGCTTAAAGGATTAAGAACATGAACCCAACTCTTTTTATTTTATTTTATGTTATTTATTTTTGAGAGAGAGAGAGAGAGCACAAGTGGGGAGGGGCAGAGAGAGAGAGACACAGAATCCAAAGCAGGCTCCAGGTTCCAAGCTGTCAACACAGAGCCCGATGTGGGGCTCGAACCCATAAACCATGAGATCATGGCCTGAGCTGAAGTCAGTTGCTTAACCAACTGAGCCACCCAGGCACCCCAAACCCAACTCTTGTTCTTTGGTTAGAGCCTCTTCTTCCTTCCCCACCAGTCTGATGTGGGAAAAAGAGGCAAAATTCAAATTCACTATGTTTTTATTCATATCTGTGTGTCTGTGTTTCTGTATAAATGATCAATGCACTAAAAAAAACACAACCCATGACTTCTTAAACACTTCTCAGGGCTGAACATATAGCCTTTTATCAGATGAATACAGAAGGTGAAGAAGGCAAGGAGAAAATGGGAAGACGAGGAGGGGAGTGCTGAGCAAATTTACCGGCTCCAATCGGACATCCACTCAAAGCCAGATCTTGGACTACTAAACTGCAGGAAAGGGCTACGGTGGCCAGGGTTTCTGGGACACAGGAGGACGGTCATTCTGATGGAAGCAGATAGGGAGTCTAGCCCCTGTGGGTGTGACCCAGGTGTGGGGGTTGAGGGAGTGTGAAGAATAAATGAGGTGGTGAAACCAGAGTCATTCATGGGTGCATTGGTGGTTTAATGCTGCCAGCCTGTGTGGCACCATGAGAAATGTGACAAACACTAGTAGCTGACTCACCCAAATTCCCTCCAATGTGGCTAAAATCTATTGGGTACCTGGATGGAATACAGAATACCTGCCTGGGGTTGAGAAGCCTCAGAAAGGAGGAAATTGCAGAGAAGAGTTTGAGGGGTGAGAGGAGCATCCTGGGGACCTGCTTTGTAAGAAGTGATGGCTCCCATCTTGCTGTGCTAGGAGGTGGGTGGGGTTGCTTCGTGCAGGGGGCACTTATTTTTGAGGGATTTGTAGGGGTGAGTGTCTCTACCCTACCAGGGTTTTCTACCAGGGATGAAGGACTTTGAGTTCATGGAGAGGAGTGAGAGAGAGATGGGTGGGAACCAGAATGTGAAAGTTCTCATCTTGAGAGGGGGCTTTCTGCAGGAACAGCTTTGGCCAGAGACTTCTAGCTACCCTCTGGTCCCCAAAAATGCTTCAAGATTTTAGGCCCTTCTCTGGCTTTGTGACCACCTCCCACCCACCTCAAGAAGCTCTGACTAGGCCCCTAGGAAGCCCACACCATCTTGCTGAGGAGGAAGCCAGCCCTCATGTTGTCCCAGGGATTCTTGCCCCAGCTTCTTCTGCTCTGCAGTCAGTTCTTCTGTCTCCCACTCTCCCTGATTGGTCTTCACAGTGCTTTAGGTTTGGCTGAAGCTTATTCATCAGGCCAAAACCTTTTCTACCCAGACAAACCTCGGCTTCCTTACCTGCCCTCCTGCTCAGGTACTACCTGAGGCTCCCCAGGTGCCCAGGGCCCCAGCTTTGTCTTTCCTCTGGCTCTCTTCTGGACTGTCCTGAGGACCATTGTTTCACAGTCCATTTACCAAGCTGAAAAGGCATACCTACCTGATGTCAAGAACTGTGAAGGGCCTGCCACAGTATCATGGATGCTGACAGAAGACATGAGACTCTGAGGTCAGAGACAAAGGACTTTTCCTGACACAGCAGGTAGCATAAACTTCATGTTCACAGTGGCTACCCTGGCCCCCTAAGTCCTACAGGGGCAACCAAGAGGTAGGCCCAAGTGAGTTATGTGACACAATGGGCTTGCATCACAGCTGAGAAACCCTGATTTTAGGAAACCCCAATCTTTTTAAGAGGCTGCAAGAAAACTTACTCACCATTTCCCAGATGTAAATATTATCTTTATTTTGTTGGACAGCAACTAAATCTGCCTTCTGTCCCAGAAGGAGACAATATTTCATCTCTCAAAGCTGTTCGCCATATACACACCCTTGAAGAGATCATCTAGAACAAAAGACTGTCTATATTTCTGCTCCTGAGACTTACAAAAAAATCAAGAGGCCGATGGAGAATTGTCTCCCAAGAGCCAAGACCTGGGGAAACCAAGGTCCCCTGGCATGAGTCGTTGGTTCTTTCCCAGCCTTAGGTTTACTAGGATGACTGATTCAAGCACCATATACTCCCTTCTCCCAGGTCTCCATGCCCAGTAGAGTGCCCCATCCCCAGTAGATTCTCAATAAATGTTTGTCAACTGGATGGGTGAAGAAATGGGTCTTTATAGAATTTCTGCCTTATAGCCTGAAAATAGCGAAAACATTTTTTAAAACCACAAACGTAATGACAACGAACATTTTGAGGATTTACCACATGCTGGTATGGTCAAATTCTACTGACACCAGAGCTGGCTTGACTTGTGTAGTCAGATGGGGCCCTCGTGCCTAGGAGAGCACCAAGTTTGGTCAAATGCTCTGCCATCACCATCTTGATATTCTTTCTTTATTTTTTTTTTCAAGGGGCCCCACGTTTTCATTTTGCATTGGGTCCCACAAATTTTGTGGCTGGTCCTGGCTAGAATCCTCTGCAAAATCATGGGATAAAAACCACAGGGCTCATGGGGAAAATGGGGCTAGCGTTACAACACTCAAAAACTTGTAAATGGCATTAAAAATACACCTAGTGAAAACAGTAGCACAGTTTTGCACGTGAAATGGCTAAGAAAGACACTCATGCTACAGTAAATACGGCACTCTACCTTGAGGAAGATCTGAAGTTGCCTGTGGATGATGGTGTTGGAAGAGCAGCGCTGTGTGTTAAAGCGGAAGGAGAGCTAGCTGACATCAGATGTCAGATGTGCAAGGATGTCGCTCACAACACACACCGTGAACTGAGGTAGCTGGGAGACGTCTGTGGGCAAATGTGAGTTTTCTGTATTCTTAGGTGGCTCCATTCACTGGGTGCAGGTTTTTTGCTTTTGCCTAGTGTTTCTTGAAGATGAAATCATTCATAAGCAAAAGCAAAATTGGCGGCAGGTTCGAACTGTCCCGAAATATATCAGTCTCAGTGGAACAGATTAGCATTTCTGAAACAAGCCTTATAGCAGACCCGACCGTCCTGCTCTAACGCTTGCAGGTGTTGACATGTAAAGGTTTCACAGTAATAACAAGGAGGCGGTTACTATGAGATTCCCATGAGGGAATGGGGAGAACCAGCCTAAAAGAGGAGCCTGGCCAACCAAAGGGGAGCTGATGAACGCTACAGAGTCTGCCATCCCATGAACCACATGGCTAGATTCTCACGCTTCCCAGAGAATCTGGAAATAACTAAAATTGCTGGCTCCCATTGTTCCAGCCAGCCTGCTCTGGGCAGACTACCCAAAGGACCCCTCACCCAGCCACCCACCTATCAATTGACCAAATAATAAAAAATAAAGCAAAATCAGTTCCCAGATGACCTTTTCTCTCTCTCTCCTCTTTAAAAAATCCTATTTAAAATTTTTTTTAATGTTTATTCATTTTTGAGAGACAAAGAGAGACAGAGCGTGAATGGCAGAGGGGCAGAGAGAGAGGGAGACACAGAATCCGAAGCAGGCTCCAGGCTCTGAGCTGTCAGCACAGAGCCGATATGAGGCTCCAACCCACCAAGTGGGAGATCATGACCTGAGCCGAAGTCGGACGCTCAACAGACTGAGCCACCCAGGTACCCCTAAAAATCCTATTTTTGAGGGGTGCCTGGGTGGCTCAGTTGGTTAAGCCTCCGACTCTTGATTTCAGCTCAGGTCATGATCTCACAGTTTATGAGATTGAGCTGACAGCATGGAGCCTGCTTGGGATTCTCTCTCCCCATCCCCTCGGCCCCTCCCCCACTCTCTCTCTCTCTCTCTCTCTCTCTCTCTCAAAATAAATAAATAAACATTTTTTAAAAATCCTATTTTTGCTTTTATTCATGGACAACAGCTTGTTGGCTGTTCTGCCTCATATATGTGAGTAAATTATTTGCCTGCACCTTAGTGTCTCTGAGTGCCCAGAGGTTAAGTAACTCATCCAGCAATATGCAGCTAACAGGAGCCAGAGCCAGAATGAGAATGCAGGTCTGTCTTTCTCCACAACTTTTTCACTCTTGCTACTCGATATCCCCCAAAGGCAAAAAAGCCTGTGGTTTCTTCACACAGTGAGAGAGGGAAAGGTAGGTGGGCCCTGGGGCTTGTGAGAAAGAGGCAGGGCTTCTGAGGGTGTTTCCACCATGGAGTCTTCCTAAAAGTCCCTCAGGAGTGAGGTGGGCACAGGAGGAGTGCAGGCCAGCCCCCTCTGTCCCACTAGCGGCAGGGTTGGGAGGCCAGTTTTTGTGCCCTGAAAGCAGAGTGGGGCCAAAGTCGTCAGTATCACTGCCATTGGGATTACACGGGTGGGTAATCCAGGTCACAGAATATCCATAGTTAGCTTTCCTTCTGTGACCCAGCTGTTTAACTATATGCTCCTAGCCTGACTATGACCTAGAGAGGGGCAGAGAAAGTAAGAGGTTGGAAAATGAGGTAAGTCTTGCCAACCACACGAAGCTCTCGATTATCTGCTTCTGGATGGTACATTGTGGGGAGGGAGGCGGCAGTGAGGAGAAGAGTAGAATAACGTACAAAACCCAAACATGATCATTATTGGCTTTTGAATGCAGTTGGCAATATTTCAAAAGAAGGCTAAACCTGTATTTTTTTTTTAATTTTTTTTTCAACGTTTATTTATTTTTGGGACAGAGAGAGACAGAGCATGAACGGGGGAGGGGCAGAGAGAGAGGGAGACACAGAATCTGAAGCAGGCTCCAGGCTCCGAGCTGTCAGCACAGGGCTCGAACTCATGAGCTGTGAGATGGTGACGTGAGCTGAAGTCGGACGCTTAAGTGACTGAGCCACCCAGGTGCCCTGTGAGTTTTTCAAATGAAGGTTTGTCTTCTTACATGACTTTTTCTCAGGCCACAGAATTCCAGGCCCGACAGGGCCTACGGGCCAGCTGGTGCAGTGCTTTCCCCAGGCTTACCCTGAGATCGGGGAATAGGGCCTCACGCCGACAGAGTGGGCCAGCACCAGCCCTTAAAACAATCGCGTGTGCCTGTGTGGAGGACCACAACGTGAACTGTATTTTATGTAGGTTGTAGTTTGAAAACGATTTGAGACAGTAGCCCCCCACAATAGCCCCACCAAATGCTACCCAGCCCTGGCTAAGCCAAGGGATGGAAGCTACCATGTCACGCCAGAGTCCAGGCCGGCCTCCCCCTACTCAACTCCTCAGCCACCCTCTACTCCCAGGTTTTGAGGCCATCGCTTTCCACTGCCGCTTCTGAAGTCATCCTCTCTCCAGCCCCTTGGTTCATGAAAGTGTGACGCATACACCCCTCTCCTCTCCCGTGACCGAGGCCACCATGCTGGGCCGTCTTACTCATCAGTTAATCCATAAGTTCATTTAGGGATCGTTAAGCGAGCATCATTGTGTGCTGGGTGCAGGAGAGGCACCTGGAGAATAAGTCCCAGTCGTCTGCCATGGGGAGCCCTTGGTCTGGTGGGATGAGATGAGTTGGCACAGCTGTCGTGATGAAGCTGTAATGCCCGTGAGCGCGGGCTTGAGGGCCAGCTGGACTCACATTCACCAAAGGCCCTCAGCCTGCCACCGTCCATTCCGCTAGAGCAGAGGGAAGCCAGCCTCTGTGTGCTGCACAGGCATTGCCCGCCTCTTGCCATCTTCCTCAACAGCAACTCTGGGCCTCGGCCGGCCCCCGGATGGGGCCTGGCTCTGTACCAGGCAGGTCCAGGCCCAAACCTCTGCCTTCCACCCTCTCCCACCGGAAGGCAGCCAAAGGCTCCTGAGGCCACCTGATGCACAGGCGGGAGAAGGAATCGGAACCATCCACCCTGGAGAAAATGTCCTTGCTGCTCTCTCCGTAAAGCTCTGTGTGGGCTCTTTTGTGCTGCTGGTCCCATTTGTCTTGTCATTTTCTTAAGCTACCGTTTTATGCATCTATTGTGTTTGGCATTTTGATATATTATCCTTAATCCTTGGGTCTTTTTTATCCTTTTTTACAGCTGAGAAGATTAAACATAGAGGTTAGTTCTTTAATACAAATAATGTCTATCGAGTGCCTATCTGTGCCAGGAGCAGAGATCAAGGCAGCGGGGAGCAAGACTGCCAGTCTCTGCCCTCATCAGTCCAGTCCAGAAGGAGATATTAAACAGAAGGCAAGCAAATGATTATCACTGTGATAGTGCAATGAAGAAGTAGAGAGCATGCCAGGGACACACAGTGGGAGCATTTACTTAAGTGGGGTGGGGAGGCAGGGGGAGGGATGCCTAAGTTGGGGCTAAGGGGGAGCATGAGTCAGCTGGGCAGAGCTGGGGCAAGAGAGCTGTGGGCAGAGGAATGGCATGTACTAAGACCCTGAGGTGGATAGAAACTATGCCTAATCAAGGATCTGAAGGAAGGCCAGAGGGATTGATGTGGGGAAGGGAAGAGTGAGAGGAGACTGGAGAGGTGGGTACGTGTCAGGTCTTTGAGGTTTTCAAACTCTATGGGCATGAGGATCTTTGCGGGGGGCGGGGGGGTGCTGATTTCAATGCTGGCTTTGGAGCCTTCCCCCCCCCCCCCACTGAGCCACAGCTGGAGAACCTGCACTTTGACCTCTTTCCCCAAGTGATGCTGAGGCAGGTGGCCAGAGGAGGACGCTTCCAGGAACATAGATGTAGGGCTTATCAGCCATTTGAAGGATCTGAGACTTTTCCTAACAGGAGGGGCAGCTGTTGAGACCAAGACTGATACAGCAGGCTGGCTGGTGCAGATCTGAATCCAGTTCCATCTGATTCCCAAACCAGAAGGGCACTGTCTCTTCCTAAAAGGAAGGTGGTGCGATGGGTGCACCAAGGGCCGGAAGGAGAACCCTCCAGATAAGGGAAGGTGTCAGCGAAGCCAGACTCTGCTTGGCTCAGAGGTAGGCGGGGCAAGACAGAGCCCGAGCCACTGGCCTCCAGAGCCACTGGCCCGAGCAGAGCCAAATGTCTCTAGTGCAGATCGCCCTTCCCCATTACCTTGCAAGGGCCTCACACAGTCCCACCCCAAGTGCTTTGGCATCTGAATCCCATTTTGGCTTTATAAGACCACTGTGAAGAAGAATCTACTGGGCTCATTCTCCCCCCTTTCCCTGGTGAATACACTGAGGCTCAAGTAGGGGAAACAGTTTACATGAGGGCCTATGTTAAGTCAGTGAGTAAAAACTGGTGCTGGGGCCGGGGAGGGCGCTGGGCTGGATTTGTCAATGGGCAGCCAGGGTGATAACTGCACACACCAGAGGTTATGGGGTAGCAGTGACCACTGTTGTCACCAGCCCTTTGGAGTCAGGAGACTGGATAGAAGGACCTCTGGATTTTGATCCCAGGGGCTCTCTGTGTGGGTATCTTTTCGGCTCAGAGATTCGGTTCAGGTCACCAAGATTCTAAAACCTGGACAGTCTCACCGCTGTGTGACCTTGGGCAGCTGCTCCCCACTTTGCCTCAGTTTCCTTGTCTGTGAAATGAAGTTGGACTAGTTGGCCACTCCAGTCCCTTCCAGCTCCGACACTGTCAGACTCTGAGTCTGCCTGGGTGGGTCCCTAACTCCAGAGGGTGCTGGCCCAATGGGCATTTGGGGCCAGGATGGCAGTGACCCAGGTGCCAAGAGGAACAAGGAAATAAGAGAATGCGTCAAATTCAGTTTCAGTTTGGGCTGCCATGGGAACTGTAAGGGGGGGGGGGGAGGGGACTGCGTGTCACAGGACTGCCCTGGCTGGTGCCCTCTGGGCAGAGAGGAGGTGGCTGTGAGCTCAGGCCCCTAGGCCAGGCAGAGGAAATAGAATTGGCTGCCATGGTGTCCTGGCCCAGGTAGGTAGGGGGATCCCGTAGAGCACGAGTCTCTCCAGTCTCCACAGACCTACAGGGAGCTCCCTCTCCTCTCGTGACAAGAAGGGTCAGGGCAGTGGCTGAGGAAAGGGACATCCAATGGGAAGATGGGATATGAGAGGCTTTGAGTCTCAGTTTGCAGAGCCCAGCCAGGCCCTCACCTTCCACGGGCCCTTCTCCCCAGGCGTGAGTGCTTGGAGCAGGTGGCTCCTGCAGGGATGACCTCCAGCCTCTGTCCACCCTTGCAGAACTCCCCCACGGCCGTGCAGACCCACGGCCAACTCTCGGCCTCCCAGGCTAGGACATGCATCTCCTCCTGGCTGGTTCTCCTGGGTTCAGCCTGAAACCACGGTGAAGCCGGCCTGCAGCAGCCCAGGTGCTCTGCCCTCCTGTTTCCCCCACCTCTCTTCCCCCGACTGCCCTCCAGTATTGGGCACCTACCAAATCCTCTGTCAGCACTGGCTGTCACACCTCCCTGACTCATCTCTCCTCTCCCTTCTCACACTTCCCCTTTCCTCACTACCTCCCTCACACACCTCTGGACACTCACTGGCCTTTTGCCCATTGCTAAGAAGACTGGCTTATGATGACCCCATTGGTCCTCAGCAAGGTTAATGTTTATGAAAGATCCATGTTTCCTAAAGCCCATAATTCTAGCGTTGGAAGGTGCTCAGTGGGAGGTAGCAAGGAGCCCACTGCTTCATCATCTCTGCCCAGTGCCAGGAGGAAGGGCCTGGCCTCTGGGGAAATGATTCCTGCCAACCAAAGCCATGGAGGACAGCTGATATATGAACCAGACTGCCCGTTTAGTCCCTGAAAACATACGCTAGAACTCCGCAACTAGCTGGGTGGGTGCGTGATGCCTACTGAGGTATTCTCCCCTGGTCCCGTCTACTCATCTTCAGTGAGAGCTGCGCCTTTGCAAGGATTAAGATACCGTGTCCGATGACAGAGTGCCTGTCCTGTGCACAACTTCTGGGTATCTGAATACCCAAACTAGGCAGCTTGGGGAGTCTGGAACCAGAATTAGGGGCGAGGGGAGTGGGAAGGCCGCATTCCCCAAAGCAGAACACGCCCACATGAGCTGAACCCTTTTCCAAAAAACAAAGGACTCTTAAAGCCAATTAGGTTTGGAGAAGGCCGCTTACGTCCCCCCACCCCTGGAAATTCACTACATGTGTTGGCCAAACCAAGGCTCTGAAATGAATGTCATTTTACAAGAAATGTTCCTAATTGATTTGACTGCCGAAAGCTTTCCCCCATACTCACTAATGCTCTCCAACGGCTAACGCTGGGCTATTGCCGCAGCCGGTTTCTGGGAAGTGGAGAGCTGTGTTCCTGCACCGTGGGCCTTTCCTCTCCCATCTGGCTGCCCGCCCAGTTCAGCCTCCTGGGCCCCCTTTCTTGTTCTCCTTGTTGACCAGCCTTGGCCTGCAAATTCTTTCTTTATCCTTATAATTTGCATTGTTTGGCACTACCAGGCCTTCTAAACCCTGATGTCAGCGTGGGAAGCTGTTTTGTGTTTAAGATGACTTCTATACCACCAACGGAGGAGGAAGGTGCTATTTAGAATCACAAGTTAAAGGAATTCAGGACGAAACCATAGGCTACGGGTGCACTGAGCTAATAAAGGAGCAGATGTTCTTGAGGGATTTAGAAATGCAGTTGTAGTCCAGGGCTGAGTTTGGGGATGAGATCTGGGGAGACCAGGATTGCTCTGACCTACACAGTGAACACAATCTGGAGAGTCAGGGGAGAGCTCAGAGGGAGGCAGAGCAGAAGCCTTGGAAAAGGAGAGGAAGCCAGATTGAACAAATAAAAATATAGGCTGTCCAGTTAAATTTGAATTTCACATAAACAACCAATAACTTTTTAGTGTATGTCACGCAATATTTGGGACATACTTCTACCAAAGATCATTTGTTGTGTGTGTGGAATTCAAACTTAACTGAATGTCCTGTATTTTATCTGGCAACTCCATGCAGAGGCAAGGGGGGTGCCTAGACAGCTGGGGTGGGGAAGGAGGCAGCCTGGGGCAGGTGACAGAAAGACTGCCTGCCGTTCAGTGACAGGCAACTATGTGTGCAGCGTGGCCAGTGAACTGGAGCCCACAGTCAGGGTTCTGTGGCAGGTGGACACCTAATGGGGGAAAGGAAACGGGGCCAAGGATCAAGGAGAGAAAGGCCATGTCTCACATTTAGGCTGACAGAGAGGTGGAGAAAAAAGCACAATTGCTTTATGTAGGGTGAAGCCTAAGAAGCCATGAGACAGGAAACTAGGGTAGGGTTGGGGAGGGCTTGGGGGATGGGCACTGGCACAAGGGCATCACCTTCCCCCCGCCACCAAAAGGTTCTGGGGGGAACACTGGACTCGACAAGGGAGGTGGGATGGGGCTTGATCCAACTTTTATCTCTAGACTGCAAGGAAAGGATGACTGTGGTTGACATCTGGGTCCCATGTATTTGTGTATGTACACAACACGTGTACGTGTCTGTGTGTGTCTGATCTTATCTATTACATGTTAACTTTACCATTCTAACTTTTAGAATCCTGGTGATACCTTATTGTTACCCTTAAAAGGGACCTCAGAGACCAGTTATTTCAGGGCCTTGTGGCAGACACGAAAAACTAAGGCCCAGAGGCATGAAATGGCTTGTCCAAAGTCACACGGCTGAGTCAGAACTAGAACCTCCTGCACGTACTACAGCTCTTTCTGGTATTCCGGGTTCTCTCTCCACCAAAGAGAAAACTCTGTGCCTCTGTTTCCTTATCAATAAAATATGGACAGTATTATCTCCTGGGATGGCTGTGAGGATTAACTGAAGTGATCTGTTATTAGAAGTGTCTACCACTTCCACATGTTCAGGAAGGGTTGAGTGTTTTTCTTGTCACCTGTTTACACCCATGTTGTTTCAGTGTCCTGAAAAGCTGAGGCTGTGACGGGCTTAGACACGCAAAAGATTTGCTGGCGGAAATACTTCTGATAGAAAAAGGGGAGTTGTGTATTGCTGCATAACAAAGTAGTCCATAACTTAGTGGCTTAAAACAACATTTATTATTTCACAGTTTCTGAGGGTCAGGAATCTGGAGAGACCGAGCTAGGTGGGTCTTGAGCTCAGAGCCTTTTAGAAGGTTCCGGTTGGGCTGTCAGCAGAGGGGCTAAGGTCAGCCACAGGTTTCCCAGCTCTCTCGTGTGGCTGTTGGCTGGAGGCTTCAGCTCCTCACCTTGTAGGCTGGAGGTGCTCAACAAATGGCAGCCAGCTTCTGAGAGACAGACAGAGACAGAGAGAAGGAGGCAGAGGAGGCAGCCAGGACAGAAGCTGCAGTATCTTTTATAACCTTACCTCAGAAGTGACATGCTAATCACTTGGGCTATGTTCTACTGGTCACACAGACCAACCCTTGTACAATGTGGAAGGGGATATATACCAGCATGAATACCAGGAGGTGGGGTCATTAAGAGCCATCTTGAAAACTGGCCACCACAGGGAGGGCACCAGAGAAGGTGAGAAGAACCTTCACATCGTGATGCGGGTCTGACCCCTGTGAGAGAAACAGGGAGGGAAGGATGAAGGCTGAGTAGGAAGAGTTTTAGACTGCCGGCAAGTCTAAGAAGGTTTTCATCAGGCACTTAAGATGTCCTTAAGCAACAGTCACCCATTGGAGAAGTCCCATGTTTTTCTGGAATGTGCCTGCATGATACCCTCTCTGTGCTCAGGCATTGTCTGGGAGCAGCAGGGGGGAAGCATGCCCTTTGGGTAAAGGTGGTGGAGGATGATGAGGGGCAGCTGCTGGGGTGTCAGTCAATTATGTTCCCTGCAGCAGGAGAGCTGAGCGGTGCATTTTCATGGCTGTCGCATCACGGAAGTATTTCCTCCCTCCTTATGACATGCAAATTTAATCAAAGAAGCTGTTCTTCAAAAAATAGCATGTGTGGTGGGGGGAATTGGGGACCCAGGGAGATGTGAAGCTAAGAGCCAGGTCAGTCACAAGCGATTTTTCTTTTCAGTTGGAGAATATTTTCTACATTTCAGCTCTGCCTAGGCCTAAGAAGACAGAGCCTCTATTCTCCTGGCTTTCCCAACCTGCGCCAGCCAGGAGGGCTTCCTGCAGGAGGTATGTCTTAGCTGAGTCTCTCAAGACTATAGAAATTAACCTGGCAAAGAGAGGAAAAGGCTCTCTGGCAGAAGGAGGAACATATGCAAACATCCAGAAGTCTCCTTTCTCCCCACCCTTGAGCAGGAGCGATCTGGGCCTCCAGGTGGCCCTGGGCCACCACTGGGTGAATTCATCACTAGCAGTTAGTTGGCTAAAGTTCTAGGCAAGTTTCTGGGCCTAACCCTGGCTCCCCGCCTTGTTGGATTCCCACTGGGAGAACAACAGGGAGACAGACCCTGGCTACTCAATCAGTCCTCAGATGTGAGCAGGTAGTGAAGGATAGTTGGACTGGAATAGGTGGAGGAGGAACCCAGTGGTGGAAGGAAAGGTGACTGGTACGGGGAGGGCCAGACAGCAGCTCTTCCCTCCCCTCCAGGAGCTGCTGTATGCCCACCTTCCTGGTGGAGTTGGGGTGCAGAGCCCATACCCCGAAGGCAGGCACAACTGTGCTCACCACAAAATAGTGTCCAAGATGTCTGCTGTCCTCTCACTCTCCCTTCCCCCCACCTCTTCCTTCCCTCTATCCCTTCCTTCCTTTAATCTTTTAAATAAATAAATAAATAAATAAATAAATAAATAAATAAATTCACTACACAAATGTTAGAGAAAACCTGATGTTAGAGAGCAGAAAATCAAATATAAATAAATAACCCTAATAATTATTTTTGCTCCCAATGTTCTCACCCACACATACATTTTAACACGGCTGGAACAACACTAGATATAATTTTATATTCAGTTGTTTCATTTAGTTAAACATCTGCAATATCACATGTTTTAACAATTTTACTGAGTTTCAGCAAGTAGTGCTACTACAGTTTAATTAACTATGCCCTTAATATTGAACATTTAGATGATTTGTTGGCTGGTTTGCTTGTTTAGCTGTTGTAAATAGTGCTGTGGTGAATATGCCAGTAGCTTCTCCTTCGATTCATCATTTCCTTCCGATAGATTCCCAGAGGTGGTATTACTGAGTCAGAGTTTATAGATCTTTCCACAACTCTTAATACATAATGCCAAATTACTTTTCAAAAATTTTGCAGTTAGCAATGTATGAGAGTGCCTGTATGAGTGCCTGTATTCTCTAGAGAAACATAACCCCTCTCCCCCTAATTACGTATGTAATTGTATGTTGTAATTACACATATATATGTAATGTATATATACATACACAGAGAGAGAGATCTGTTTTAACGTTTTTAATGTTGATTTATTTATTTTTGAGAGAGAGAGAGAGAGAGACTGAGCACAAGCAAGGAAGGGGCAGAGGAAGAGAAAGAATCCTAAGCAGGCTCCATGCTGTCATCAGAGGAGAGCCCAATATGGGTCTCAAACTCATGAAGCGTGAGATCACGACCTGAGCCGAAATCAAGGGTCAAATGTTTAGCCGACTGATCCACCCAAGCACCCCTAGAGGGAGATTTATTGCAAGGAATTGGCTTGCACAATTGCAGAGCCTTGGTGATTCCACAATCTGATGGAGGAGGCTGGCAGGCTGAAGACTCAGGAAGAGTTCAAAGTCCAAAGGCAGTCTGCTAGAAAACTAGAAACAGCCAGTGTCCAGATGAAGTCCAAAGGCAGTCTACTGGAGAACTCCCTCTTGCTCAAGACAGTCAGCCTTTTAATCTATTCAAACCTTCAACTGATTAGATGAGGCCCACCACATCATGTAGAGCAATCTGCATTACTCAAAATCCATTAATTAATTAATTTTTTTTCCAAAATCCATTAACTTAAATGTAAATCTCATCTAGGGGCACCTGAGAGGCTCAGTCAGTTAAGCATCCAATTTTGACTCAGAACAGAGCCCCCTTTGGATCCTCTGTCCTCCTCTCTCCCTGACCCTCCCCCATTCACATTCTCTCTCTCTCTTTCAAAAAATAAACATTAAAAATAAACATTAAAAAAAATAATAAATGTAAATCTCATCTAAAAACACTCTCATAGAAACATCCGGGATAATGTTTGACTAACCGTCTTTCACTGGAGGGACCAAACATGGGGGGGCGGTATGGATAGGAAAAATTGTGTTGACTCTTTCTGAGTGCCCAGAGTGACAACCAATAGTTAAAGGAGACCTGAGAGTTAGAGGGAGGAAGGGAAGGGGAAGATGGCTCCAAAGACTACCAGAGGAGGAAGGCAAAGGAAATGGCAGAACTTGCATCATAAGGCAAAAAAACAAGAGGGTGAATGGGGGAGAAAGGACACAGACAAAGACACTGGACAACAGAAGGATTTGGGTAGGTATTAGAGATGGGGTGGCCTCAAGCAGCTTCTGTGCCAAAGTTCTTGTACCTTGGTGTCACATCACATCTACCACCCAGCCCAGACTTGTGGGTGGATGTGGGTCAGCAGGAGTGGGGGCTTGGGCCAGTGCTGTCTCTGCATTCCTCTGCACGGCCGCAGCAGTAAGAGGACAAAGGAAGATACTAACCGCAGGCAGGTGGGCTTTCAACCCCCTGCGGCCCATGGCCCACAGTGCCCACAGTGAAAGGCTGGTGTGGAGGGAGGGAGGGCTCCATGCAAGGGAGAGCTGTTTGAAAAGAGGAGAGGGCACTCCCATTAAAGGGAGGTTGTGGGCTTCAACCTGAAAACAGAGTCAGGCCGGTACTGGGAAGAGGGTATTGGAGGGGGTTAGGGAGAAGGAGGCACCGTGAGCATAGAGGATGGCAGACAGAGCAGGGATGCCTCTTTGCACGGCCTGAGGAACCCACGAGAAAGCCTCTGTTAGGAGCCCGCCTTGTACCCAGCACTGTGCTCAGTGCCCTCCCTGGAGCATGCACTCAACTCTGACTAGTAACTATCCTCTGAAAAGGGCTTACTATCTTTACTGGCTCAAAAGGAAACTGAGTCTCAGAGAAGTCTAAATCAGCGCTTTCTAAAATGTAGTTCACAGACCTAAGCTGGTCACAGGAAGGTAAGGACAGGAGTTGAGAGAAGGTGTTTGAAAATTTCTATAGCACTTTAACAGAAAAGTTGTATATCTCTTTTATCTAATAATAAACATTTGGCATACAACTGCTAGGAATAAACTTTAAAAGAACTGTGAAGAAGTCACATGACAAAAAATTTTAAACTGTTAACAAGGGACTTTTAAAGTCTTGGCTAAATAGTGGAAGACATGTTGCATTCTTAGGTGAAGATCTTTAATAGTGTAAAGATGTTAATTCTCCCTATATTTATCTCTGCATTTAGAATTAAAATGCCAGGGCGCCTGGGTGGCTCAGTTGGTTAAGTGTCCGACTCTTGATTTTGGCTCAGGTCATGGTCTCACAGTTTGTGAGTTCAAGCCCCACATCGGGCTCCACGCTGAGTATGGAGCCTGCTTGGGATTCTCTCTCTCCCCCTCTGCCCCTCCCTCATTCATGCTCACTCACACTCTCTCTCTCTCTAAATAAATAAGTAAATAAAAATTTAAAAAAGGAAATATTTTTTAAAAAAGAATTAAGATGCCAAAAGTTTTCTGAATTTGAAAATTTGATTCTCAAGTTTGTATGAAAAAATAAATTTTGAAGAAATGACCAAACATCAAAATATAAAACCATAGCAATTTGAAGTATAGCCTTAGCCCAAGAACTGGTAAATAGATCAATGCAAGGGAATTGTATCCAGAAAAAAAAATCATGGAAACTAAATGAAGATTTTGACAATGTTGAAACTCTGGCACTAACTGGAATCCCAAGAAATAATATATATATTTAGTGGACATGTCTCAAGGGATGATTATTTCTCTTAGGGTTGTTGGAAACATTTCCATATTCATGAGACCCGTCAGTATATATTCGCTGGAAACAAAAAAAATGTTTAACTTCACAAGGAAAAAAAAATTATGAGAAGGTTGCTTCACAAGATAGTGATTTGAAAACCTGTCACATATTCTTGGGGAAATTGATAAATCTCACAAATGTTTGGTTAAAATGCAAAAGGTTGGCAAACTATGGCCCGTGACTTACATTCACCTACTGCTTGTCCTTGTAATTAAAGGTTTTTTTTCAAGTGTTTATTTATTTTGAGAGAGAGAGAGTGTGTGTGTGTGTGTGTGTGTGCACGCGCAAGGGGGCGAAACACAGAAAGAGACAGAGAATCCCAAGCAGGCTCCACGCTGTCACTGCAGAGTCCAATGCAGGGCTGGATCCCATGAACCGTGAGACCATGACCTGAGTCAAAATCAAGAGTTGGACACTCAACCGACTGAGCCACCCAGGCGCCCCGTAATTACAGTTGTAATAGAACACGGCCAGGCCCATGCATTTTCAGACTATGTCTGCTTTCTTGCTACAAATGGCAGAGTTGAGTAGCTGTGACAGAGACCGTTATGGCCCTTTGCAGATGAAGTTTGCCAAGCTCTGCTCTATATGACTGAACTAGAATAAATTAAAAGTGCAGTGAAGGGTATCTAATTATGCCATAATTTATTTTTTATCAGAAAAAAATACCTTAGGTAATCATCATGCATTTATAATCACAAAATAGTTGTAAACCTAGCCTACAGTTTGAAAACTAAAAGATAAAATAAAATTTGGGAATTCATATTTTATATATCTTTGATTTTTGTAAATTTCATTTTTTTAATAGCATTTAAGAGAATTTAATAGAATTTATTTTTTTTATTTAAAAAAATTTTTTTAAACGTTTATTTATTTTTGAGACAGAGAGAGACAGAGCATGAACGGGGGAGGGTCAGAGAGAGGGAGACACAGAATCTGAAACAGGCTCCAGGCTCTGAGCTGTCGGCACAGAGCCCGACGCAGGGCTCGAACCCACGGACCGCGAGATCATGACCTGAGCCGAAGTCGGCCACCCAACCGACTGAGCCACTCAGGCGCCCCAGAATTTATTTTTTAATAGCATTTTAAAATGAATAATTTTAGATTTACAGAAAATTTGCAATGGTAGAGATGGCTACCAGACACATGAAAAAACGCTCAACATCGCTCATCATCAGGGAAATACAAATCAACACCATAATGAGATACCACCTCACACCTGTCAGAATGGCTAAAATGAGCAACTCAGAAAACAACAGATGTTGGGGAGGATGTGGAGAAAGAGGATCCCTTTTGTGCTCCCGGTGGGAATGCAAACTGGTGCAGCCACTCTGGAAAACAGTACTGAGGTTCCTCAAAAAGTTAAAAATAGGGGCACCTGGGTGGCTCAGTCGGTTAAGCGTCCGACTTCGGCTCAGGTCATGATCTTGTGGTTTGTGAGTTCGAGCCCCACGTTGGGCTCTGTGCTGACAGCTCAGAGCCTGGAGCCTGCTTTGGATTCTGTGTCTTGCTCTCTCTCTTCACCTCCCCTGCCATGTCTCTCTCTGTCTCAAAAATTAATAAAACATTAAAAAACATTTTTTAAGTTAAAAATAGAACTACCATAAGACCCAGCAATTACACTACTAGGTATTTACCCAAAGGATATAGATGTGCTGTTTTGAAGGGGCACACACAACCCCAATGTTTATAGCAGTGCTATCGACAATAGCCAAAGTATGGAAAGAGCCCAAATGTCCATCGACAGATGAATGGATAAAGAAGTGGTATATATATACAATGGAGTATTACTCGGCAATCAAAAAGAATGAAATCTTTCCATTTGCAACTATGTGGATGGAACTAGAGTGTATTATGCTAAGCGAAATTAGTGAGAGAAAGACAAATATTACATGACTTTACTCATAGGTGGAATTTAAGATACAAAACAGATGAACACAAGGTAAGGGAAGCAAAAATAATATAAAAACAGGGAGGGGGACAAAACATAAGAGATTCTTAAATACAGAGAACAAACTGAGGGTTGCTGGCAGGGTTGTGGGTGGGGGGATGGGCTAAATGGGTAAGGGGCATTAAGGAAGACACCTTGTTGGGATGAGCACTGGGTGTTATACACAGGGGATGAATCACTGGATTCTACTCCTGAAATCATTATTGCACTATATGCTAACTAACTTGGATGTAAATTTAAAATAAATAAATAAAATAGAAAAAAAATTGCAAGGGTAGTACAAGTACCCTTATATTCCACACCCATTTCCCCTATTATTAATATCTTATGTAAGTAAGTACATTTGTCACAATGTCACAATGACATTTGTCAGCCAATACTGATAACTAAAGTTACTACTTTATTTACATTATTTATCCACACTTTATTCAGATTTCTTTGTCTAAGGTCTTTTTTCTGTCGTGTTCTGGATCCCATCCAGGAAGCCACATTACATTTAGTCGTATCTCCTTAGGCTCCTCTTGGCTGTGATAATTTCTCACACTTGGTTTTGAAGATCTTGACAGTTTTGAGAAGTACTGGTCAGGAACTTTGTCTCATGCCCCTCAACTGGAATTTGTCTGATGTTTTTCTCATGATTAAACTGAGGTTGTGCGTTTTGGCAAGGAACATCGCAGAAGTAAAGTGCCATTTTCATCACATCATATCAAGGGTACATGCTCTCAACATGACCTATCACTGTTGATGTTGACCTTGATAACCTGGCTGAGGTAAAGTTTGTCAAGTTTCTCCACTCTTTTTTTCCCCCTTTCCATATTGTACTTTTTAGAAAGAAGTCACTGTATGCAACCCACCCTTTAGTGTTGGGGGACTATGTCCCACCTCCTTAAGAGGGCAATATCACATAAATTATTTGGAATTCTTCTGCATAGATTTGTCTTTTGTCCCCCATTTATTTTTTATATAAGTATGGATTTGGGAATATTTATTTTATACTTTAGATTAGAATCCAATATTTTATGGGGCGCCTGGGTGGCTCACTTGGTGAAGCGTCTGACTTCTGCTCAGGTCATGATCTCGCAGTTCTTTGGTCCGATCCCCTGCATTGGGCTCTGTGCTGATAGCTCAGAGCCTGGAGGCTGCTCTGGATTCTGTGTCTCCCTCTCTCTCTGCCCCTCCCCCACTTGCACTCTGTCTCTCCCTCTCTCTCTCTCTCTCTCTCTCTCAAAAATACACATTAAAAATTTTTTTTTTAAAGAATCCAATATTTTATTTATGTTCTTGCTCAAATTGTCCCAGCTTTAGCCATTGGGAACTTTTTTTTTTTTTTAATTTTTTTTTCAACGTTTATTTATTTTTGGGACAGAGAGAGACAGAGCATGAACAGGGGAGGGGCAGAGAGAGAGAGGGAGACACAGAATCGGAAACAGGCTCCAGGCTCTGAGCCATCAGCCCAGAGCCCGACGCGGGGCTCGAACCCACGGACCGCGAGATCGTGACCTGGCTGAAGTCGGACGCTCAACCGACTGCGCCACCCAGGCGCCCCCATTGGGAACGTTTTCAATTAGCCTTGTGTCCCTTTGACATGTCTCATCATTGTGTTTTATTTTTTTAAGCACTTCTTTACTTTCTGCACTTCTACAAGATGCTGCAGCGTATCTTGCCTTGGTCTTAGAATTCGTCATTTCTCCAAGGAACCCAGGTTCTTTTTTATGGGAGAATGCCATTAGAAGCCAAAATCTTGACGCTAGGCATGCCCACTGTTCCTTTGGTGTCTCTCAGGTGACAGAGAAAGGAAATATATGTGTGTACTAACCCACAACATACACATATTTATAAATTCTTTATATAACCTTCAGTATCTACATTAAGCTCAACATGAGTTCTGTTATCTGTAGTTTCTCCATTTGAATTCTGTTAGTAATTGTTGAAAATATTCTCAAACCCAGGCCTGTATAAGGCAGATGGGTGACCTGTCCTCATCAAGCATATAGTCAGCTGGTGAAAATAGACATTGTACAAATATTTTAAAACGTGGTACTAAGCATTATGAAGGTCAAGTGCACGGTACTTCTAGCACATTTAATCTCAGAGTCCTGACCTACGTTAACCTTGGGAATCAGTTCATTCTGATGTCCCCACCTGCAATCCACATGAATAATTTTAGCCTCCTCCTCTTACTTACCTGTAACTTCCTGCTCCTGAGAGAGAGCCACCTAGCTGCCACCATCACCATCCACTTAATTGCTCAATTCTAGTTTGTATAGTGTTGGCAGGATTCTTAGCCTGCGCCTCATGAGAAACAACTTACTAGTTTCTTTTGCCTTTAGCCTTATAGACTTCACTCATTTGCAAAGTTACTCATATCAGCACCATTTCCCCACTGCCTTTAGCAAGACTGTTTTGTATATTCCCAATACAGTTAGATTGTTTTGTCACATTCTGCATTCCATCCTGGGATCCCTGACCTCCTAAATGATCCTTGTTTCGTTTGCATGCGTGAAGTTTCACTTTATGTGCTATAAAGTTCTCCAGTTTTGACGCATGCTTGGTGTCATGTATCCACCATTACAGAATCATATAGAATAATTTTATTGTCCTGGGGCACCTGGGTGGCTCAGTCAGTTGAGTGTCCCACTTCGGCTCCGATCATGATCTCATGGTTTGTGAGTTCGAGCCCCACATCAGGCTCTGTGCTGATAACTCAGAGCCTGGAGCCTGCTTCGGATTCTGTGTCTCTGTCTCTCTCTGCCCCACCCCCTGCTTGTGCTCTCTCTCACTCTCTCTCTCTCTCTCAAAAGTAAATAAACATTAAAAAAATTTTTTTTAGGATAGTTTCACTGTCTTAAAAAAACCCATGTTCCTCACCTCAATTGTACTCAACTCCTCCTCACCCTCTTCTCCTTAGCAACCACTGGTCTTTTTACCATTGCTATAATTTTGCCTTTTGCAGAAAGAATTGTATTGTGTAAAAATATTGATCCAAAATGAATTAATTTTTTTTCAAAAACCTGATCCTTTACCACAGATTGTGTGAGAGGCAGAGTTCTAAATAACCTGTTCATGGTCACTCTGCTGCCACAGGGCAGAGTGAGCATATGAAGCCACATCTGTCTGGTTCTGACTCCTGAGCTAGTTCCCATGTCTGTCTGTTGTTTCTTCCCTGTTCAATCACTATGAGGGGATCTCTCACTCTGAACTGTGAATAGCTACTCTGAAACAATTTAGGAGCCAGTTGGACAAGATTATGGAAGAAAACAAAAGTAAGCAAGCCATGGTTATTTTAAAAAAGCCTTTATGCAGACTCAGGAAGTTGAAGGAAGAAGGAAGAAGAAAACAATGCATGTGGCCCTGGGCATTAGGTAAAGCCCTTGTGTTTAACGAGATTCCATAGCCCTAGATAGAGAGCCTACCTAATGTCAGGCCCTTAGTGGGTGTCTGGGATAAGGACATAAAGGCATACTGTCCCTCAAAAAGTTCACAGCCTAGTAGAATATTTATCAATACATCTACAACCCCATACATTATAAGAAAACACAAAACAATGTTTTCAAAACCATAAAAACATAAGACTCAGGAAAAGAAATGAGTGGCAGGATTTTGACCCACTCAACCAAAAACGAAGGAAGAGTCTCATGAAAAGGTCAGATGTTTGTATTTTTTATGCTTTAAGATATGAGGCAAATAACTGAATGACTGTGTAAAGCTTTTGTTCCATTTGGTGAGGGGCGAGAATGGACATGTGAAATGTGGAAAAGAAGTTCAGTCCATAAATACCAAAGAAGTCAAAGTAAAATCACTCTTGGTGATGGCGATGAAGGTGGGAGCCTTTCAGGTGGACTTGGGGTTTAATTTGACCCCAGAGAAACCAACCAGTGAGTAACTCCTAGTGTTGACATGGGCAAAGCCAGATTCTGCAGTCCTATAGAGTTGACTCAGAGGTCATGCTCTGTAACAAAAAGTTCAGTAGCTCTTTTCATAATACCTTACGGATATGAACCTGACCTCATTCCTCACGTGAAAATGTAAAATTCTGCATTGCAAAGAGGGTGAATAATTAACACAAAGGGTGACCTGATCTCTGTCTCTGTGGGCACAGACCTAATGCAGACCGAGGTGTCTCTGTGGTTCTATGCGTTGATAACTGAGGCCTCTTTCCTGAGTCAAATACCACAGCTACCTACTGGCCAGTTCCATTGGCTGTCTGTCACACACTCCAAATTCGCATCTCCCAAACAACCTCATTGAACCTGCTTTTTTTTTTATTAAAGTTTTTATTGAGATAAAATTCACATAATATAAAATTCATCGTTTAGCCCATTTTAGTGTACAGTTCAGTGGGTTTTTTTGTTATTTTACAACGTTGTGTGACCTTCACCATGAATTCCAGAATATTTTTATCACCCCTAAAACAACCCTGCCCTCATTAAACAGTCACTCCCGATCCTCCTTCCCCCTCAGCCCCTGATAACCACTAAGCTACTTTCTGTCTCTATGGATTTGCCTATTCTGAACCATTCTTGGAAATGGGACCATCCAGCATGTGGTCTTTCATATCGGACCTTGCTCACTTAGCATACACTTTCAAGGTTCATCCATGTTGCAGCGTGTGTCAGTCCTTCACTCCTTTTTGTGGCTGAGGAATATTCCATCATACAGATATACTACAGGTTTGCTTATCCCAAACCTGTTCTCGTGCCTGTCTTCTGGATCTACTGAGTAGCACCATACTACATGCAAGGTTCCAAACCAAAAATTGGGATGCCTTCTTGATGCCTTTTTCTCTCATCCACCCTCAGAACCCATTCAGATAAGATAGAAGTCTTGTTAATTTTATCCCTCTCTGTATCTCTCTCCCTCCCTTCCCTCTATCCATCGTCATGGACCCTACCCCAGTTCAGGACACCCTCCCCTCTCATCCAGATGACTGCCCCGAGCCCCCAAGCTGTCACCCTGTCTCCAGCCCTATGCCCTCTGCCCATTCTCTATGCCATGGCGGCTGTGATCCTCCTTATTTTCAGAGCTGACCATGTCTCTACCCTTCCTTCCTTCAATGCCTGTCCACTGTCTTCAGGATAAAGTCCAAGTTTCTCAGCACAGCTTACAAATCCCTGCCGGCCATGTGCTCTGCCTGGTTCTCAGCTTTGTCTGACATCCCACACTCCAGCCCACTAAACGCCCTGACTTGAGCCAGCCAGGCTGTTCCCCGACAAATAGCAGCTCATTGATCAAGACTCACCTCAGTGGCCACTTTCTCTCTGACGTTCTTCATCCCTTACTCACACTCTGGGTTGGACTAGACCCCACACAAGCCTTCCCACGGCAGTCAGACCCCTTCTTGCTCACATCTCCTCTCAACTGTCACCATGTCACCTCCACAGACAGACCTTCCTTGATGATGCCACCATCCATTCTGGGGGCTCCATCACATTTCACTTTTAACATTTATAACTACCTGAAGTCTTATTAATTTGCTTTCTTGTGTATTATCTATTTCTCCACACTAAAATATAAGTTCCCTGAGAGTAAGAACCTTGTGTTTCTTATTTATCTCTGAACCCCAACCTCAGAACAGAGCCTGGTGCCCAGAAAGGACTCGATAATCATATATTAAGTGATGAATATATGTTTAAGGTGAAAATAGATTTTGTTTGTTAAAAATAACATTGGGGTGCCTGGGTGGCTCAGTCAGCTGAGCATCTGACTCTTGATTTCGGCTCAGATCATGATCTTGCAGTTCATGAATTCAAACCTCACACACTGACAGTGCAGAGGCTGCTTGGGATTCTTTCTGTATTCTCTCTCTGCCCCTCCCCTGCTTGCTCTCTCTCTCTCTCTCTTTCAAAATAAATAAACTTAAAAAAAAATTAAAAATCACATAATGATTTTTTAACTGCAGGAAAATTGGTATACACATTATATTAGTTTCAGGTGTCCAGAATTTGATCTTTGTTTACACCACAAGTCTAGTCACCATCTGTCACACAATGACCATTTTTAAAATCACAAATCTGAAGACCCTTTGCAGAAATTAAAGGCCCCCATATCACTGCTGTGCCAACCTAACCTTGACATCCTCCTCCTTTAGGAGATTCTTTTATTTTCTTTTAGCGTTTTATTTATTTTTAAGAGAGAGAGAGCACACGCGCATGCACGAGCAGGGGAGGGGCAGAGAGAGAGAGAGAGGACAGAAAATCTGAAGCGGGCTCTGTGCTGAACACAAGGGAGCCTGATGCAGGGCTCGAACTCACAAACCGTGCGATCATGACCTGAGCTGAAGTTGGACGTCCAACCAACTGAGCCACCCAGACACGCCCACGAGATTCTACTCTCTGACCTCTGCAGCTCTTGGGTCACCCTGGTTCTTCTCTCATTCTCTGACTGGTTCTTTGTCTACTTATTTCCTGTTTCCCCTTCCTCTTCCTCTTCTTTGCCCTCCCAGCTGTCGGCTTTCCTCAACACCTGGGTCTTAGTTCTCTCCTCTACACACCAAAGGAAACTTAAAATTATATATGTGGCTTACATTATATTTCTGCTGGGCAACCCCGCTCTGCACATCATTCTGCATCTTGTTTTTTCCCACGTATTTGGAAATTACTCCAAATCAATACATATGGAACTGTGTCATTCTTTTCAATGGCCACATGGTATATACACTTGCATAAAAATGCTATAGTTAGGTTTCGACGTGGTGAGTTTGTAGTCATTACAAATCCAGTCTGTAATCAGCTTAATTGCTAGAGCCATTGGTGTGCTATCACACAGTTTAGAGGCACAAAGGGAATTCCAAGTGGGACTTCGCAGGTTGCAGAGAGTGAGAGGATGTACCAGGTGAGCTGTCCACACAGAGGGACCCAGATGCCATCATGGGGATTCATTTTAACAATATAGTTGATTTAACTCAATATACCCAAAATAGTATTTCAACATACCAATACAAAAAATTATTAATAAGATATTTAACTTTTGTCTCATATGAAATCTTAGAAATTCTAAGCCTTTGAGGTGTACTTTGTACTCACTGTTCATGCCAATTTGGTCTAGCCATGTTTCAAGTGCTCAACGGCCACCTGTGGTTAGGGGCAGCCATAACGGATGGAGAGACTATGTGAATAACAAGCACACAGCAGGAAACAACTACGCAGCCTCCACGTCCTCAGTCATCTTTCCCATTTGAATGCTCTATGGGACATTGGTGACTGACCATGGATCACAGGAGCAGTTGCAGGCCACCCTGAAATGCACACCCTAGATCGCTCCCATGGCCCTGCTTAGACTTCTCAAAATGGCTGCCATTCAGGGGTACAAAAAGACTCCTCCCATTTTTGTCCAGAGGCTGTCTCCCCTAGGAAGCAAACTAGCTCCCCTGATCCCAACTCCATCTTCACCATCCTCTCGGTGAAATTGTCCAAAATCAATCAACCAAAATCAATAAGTCCTTGAGTGTTTACTGTGTGTTACTTGCTTGCCAGGCCCTGGGGTCATGAGACACCTGGTTCCTGTTCTCCTGGACCTCCCAGTCTAGGGAGAAATCTCTCCCTGCCCACCCTTGCCCACTCCCTCTGTCTTCCCCTCTTCTTACCTTTGACCCCCTTCCTTCCTCTCTCAGGGCTCCAGATCTCTCTCCTGGCATCCATGGGCAATGACAGGTGGCTCCCCCAGGCGCCAACCACACCCTTTTGGGCTTAGTTTTCATTTCAGAGTTCAGCCTGGTCTCTGCTTTTCCTGGGGAGATTCCTGTGCATTAGTCGCTCTGCCGGGGGAGCACAGGACAGCAGAGATGAAGGGGTCACTAGGAGGACGGGGAGGAAGTCTGGTCTGCAGAGCAAGGACTTGGCTCAGGGTCTCACAGCCTCTGGGCTGCTCTGGAATGACCAAGGCCAAGCTCACCCCGCAGAGAAAGGAAAGCGCAGATGGAAGTGGGTCTAGTTGACACTGGTTCTGGGTGTTGGGGCTCCAGCAGTGACTTGCCTAATCTGCCCATAGATGCAGAGGAGAGAAGTACTGGCTACCCTGGGATGTCCAGTCCTGCACTGACTCTTTCCTCCCCTTCAAGTCTGTAACAAACCAACATACTTCCTGTTCGACATGGCGTTTCAGGCCCTCAGACCTGCTCCCTGTGGCCATTCAGGGGCCTCCCTAATACCCTTCTATACCCTCTACTCTGGTTCATCCTGTACCAACCACCACGTTCACCTTCACACGATCCTCCTCCTTGACTCCTGCTGAACAACCCTGCTCAAACCTTGCCCTGACCTCTGTGGTTGGTACAACCATACCTTCCCAGGTGTTTCTCCTGCTAATCCATGAACAATGTGACAGATCACCATGCTTGCCCCACCCCAAACTCTTCCTGGGAGGGGTTCCTTAGGGAAATGGAGGGAGAAAAAATAGAGATGCTCTTAGCATAATAGTGCTCCACAGTTGTGAGTTGTCAATGTTGGCAAGAGAAAGGTATGCTTGTTTTGTGGCTGAGCCTTTCTGAGCCTGGGTGTGGAGGGCCATTTGCCTTTATCCTCTTCCTCCTACACAACTTCTGAAGTCTCTTCATCAGCTCCAAGTAGAGGAAATCCTGACATAGCCAAAACCCTGGGCTGATGGGAGGTTGATGGATGTGTGTGTGTGTGTGTGTGTGTGTGCATGCATGTAGAGGTGTTGTTAGGGTCAGAGTAGAAAATCACGTGTCCCCAGACACTGTCTGACAGTGGCAGGGATAGAAATCCATCCCTGAGAGACAGACACAGGCTCCAGGACTCCCTGACAACTTTTTCCAACCTTTCGTAGAGTCCTGGAGGTCTGGGACATGCCAATCTGTCCTCCCTCTCTCCTTCACTTGGGTTCAGGCTTGCACAGTGGCCTGAAGGCTCTCCCAGCATCTCCGGCTCCCTCCCTCCTTATTTCCTCTCACAATCACTCTCCCAAATCAAATCCTTGGGCATTCAATCCCAACCCTTGTTAAGTGAGTTTTTTGTTTGTTTGTTTGTTTGTTTTTGGAGAATCTGGACTAACGCAACTGGGCTGTGCGTGTCTTCGCCCCACACTCTCAGCCTCAGCCAAACCCAATCCACAGATTCTACCAGCAGGGGGCGTAGCAGGCAGAGAGAGTGCCCCTCCGCCCTCCTCCGCCAGGCCCAGTCAGGGAAGAGCGCACTCCTCCATGCCTTTGTCAGTGACCTCTTAGACGTGCCAAACTTAGCTGTCCTTCAGAGCCACCCTCAAGGCCATGTTAATTCAAGAGGAAGCCACAGGGCATCTGAAGTGGATACTGCAGCGCTCTCCGCTCCCTCTAGGACCCGGGTGTGGAGCAGGGCAAAGGGCCCCCAGAGATGCTGTCACTGGCACTTCCCTGATCTGGGCCTGCTGGTCTTTCTAGGGGTCTGCTTGTGGTGTGTAGGGATGGCAGGTCACTTAGGGTGCCACCTGAGGAAGGAGGCTTAGGGCTGTGGTTCCATCTGCCCACCCAGCCTCTGAGGGCACAGCACAGGGAGGCCCAGCTGCTCTCAGCCTCAAGTTCCTGCTGTTGCCCTGTGTCCACGTGGAGGGTGGCCCTTACCTAAGGTTTTTTTCTGTTAGAAACAAACCTGGCAATAACCCTGTGGCCATGCAACTTGATAAACTACGAACACCCGCAAAGCAGCCTCTGGGAGAAACTGGCTGACTTGGGTTCAGATCTTGCTTGCTCCCACCTGCTATGTGTGTGAACTTGGATAAATTAACTTGTCTGAACTTGATTTTCTTAGCAAAAGATAGGTAATACACATACCCCCTACGCTTATTGGGAGGATTAGATGAATAACATGTGAAGTTCCAAGCAGAGTTTTCTCTATGGACCCAGTGGTTCTAAATGAGGACAGTAATGACCTCTAGAGGACAGTTTGGGAAGTGCTGGGGGTGTTTTCCGTTGTCCTCATGCCTCAGGCCACTGGTGTAAAAGGCCTGCAGTACCCTGGGCAGTAAAGCACACAAGGAAATATCCTTTATTCTACATGGCAAAACAGGTTTTTGCGTAAGTTTTAGACACACTGAATTTTCCAGGAAAGCAACCGCTGTGTAAGTTGAGGGCATTTCATAATGTGTTTTGTTTGGCACATTATCAAAAGTTGTTCACCGATTTAGAAAATCTTACCACTGACAATATAACCACTTGTGGTATTTGAGTGGCCACGAAGTGTACTTTTCATACTCTACTGTGCACACATGTTCCCTGGGGACCCTGCTGAGGTTGAGGTTGCATCCAGCAGGTCTGAGGTGGGAGCTGAGTCTGCATTTCTCACCAGCCCCCAGGAAAGGCCAATGTTGCAGGGTCCCAAGGCAGTCACACCTGAGCAGGACGTACAGAGAACATCTTTTATTAAAAATTACTCTTCTTTTATTCTCCATTTGTATGACAGGGCTGCTTCATCTTAGGTCAAGATGTTTCCCTAGGAAACAGACTCAGAGAGACTTGTGTGCAGTGATTGAGGCAGAGGAAGAAGTCACTCCACGATGCAGTCACAGGAGAGGCCTCAGCTGATCCCTCGGGAGCTCAGGATCTGGCGGCCCTCCAGAGATGTCTCACATTGAAGCAGGAGGGGCCGGCATTTATTCCACATCAAGCACTCACTGGAAGTGATAAGTGCGTAACCTTGGCTCTCTGGTCCCAGGCAAGTCCTGGGGAGGCCTCAGCTGTGAGCTGTTTGCGCATCCAATGCTCCCGCAGCTGGAGGAAGGAGGGGGACTCTCTGCACAAGGGATCTGGGCAGGCAGGACACCTGGCATCCTGTATGGGCAGTATTCAGTTTTAAAATGGTATATGTGGACAGATTATATTATCTATGAAATTTCATTTTCAGATAGCAAAGAGGATGTATCAAAATATTTGTTACTGAGGGGCGCCTGGGTGGCTTGGTCGGTTAAGCGTCCGACTTCGGCTCAGGTCATGATCTCACGGTCTGTGAGTTCAAGCCCCGCGTCGGGCTCTGTGCTGATAGTTCAGAGCCTGGAGCCTGTTTCAGATTCTGTGTCTCCCTCTCTCTCTGCCCCTCCCCTGTTCATGCTCTGTCTCTCTCTGTCTCAAAAATAAACAATTAAAAAAATTTGTTTTTTAAATATTTGTTACTGAAAGGGACCTCTGGGTTTCATTTAGAACCTCTGTACATAGTAATTGGTGTAAGTGTCTATTAATAAAAACAATAGTTCACCAAACTTGACATTTATTGGGTGCTTACTATGTGCCAGGCACTGAACGTAAAGATCCGTCAGTGAACATAGTAACATAGTAACCTGCCCCCGTGGAGGTTACATTCTAGCCAGTGCCAGGGGGTTAGAGACTGTGGTCCCAGTTTTCAGTTTTCCCCTGTATCTGCCCCCCAGGTGGCCCACCACCCAACCCACAACCCATGCCATTCAGTGGGTGCCTAGTTCATGGTGAAAGCCTCTCTTCTTGCTCCATCCAGGCTGCCTGCATGTAACAGATTCTTGTCCTTGGGCTTCATCTCTCAGTCAGGTTCTCATTACTAACCGTAGAAACTGCCTATGGCTACTTTAAACAGAAAAGGCATGTGTTAGGGGCACCTGGGTGGCTCAGTCAGTTAAGCGTCCGACTTCTGCTCAGGTCATGATCTCGTGGGTTCGAGCCCTGCGTCGGGACCTGTGCTGACAGCTCGGAGCCTGGAGCCTGCTTCGGATTCTGTGTCTCCCTCTCTCTCTGCCCCTCCCCTTCCCACGCTCTGTCTCTCTTTCTCTCAAAAACAAATAAGCATTTTTTAAAAATTAATAAAATTTTAAAAAGAAAAGGTATGTATTACAGGATACTGAGTAGCTCACAGATCCTCTAGGACAGCAAGAGGGCCACCTAGTAACGTGCAACAGTGCTGACCCAGCCCCTGATTGGTTGCACCCTAGATACCGAACAAAGTAAGAACATTTCTTCATGAAAGATGCCATCTGAAGCCTCTTAGTCTTCCCTACACACTGTTCAGCATAAAGTAATCATCAGGCATAGAGAGAGTGCCTCCCCCACAAAGTGACTGACATGGGGGAAAAGTAGACAAATAGAAGTAGACCCACAGATGATCCCAACATCATTCAAGGACTTTAGAACAACTGTGATCACTATGTGGAGGAAAATATGGAAAAAGTAGATGAGAAGGCCCTTTTCAACAGCAGAAAGAATGTATCACCAACCAGGTTGCACCACAAGAAATATTAAAAGAAGTTCTCATACTACGGGACAATGACCGCGGATGGAAGCACAGAGCTGCAGGGAGCAAATGAGATCGTTAGAAAAAATAAACATGGAAACCACCAAAATGAAAATGAGTAACTAAAAAAAAGCTGGTAAAGGAGAAATAAGTGGAATAATAAATCTGTCCAAGTTTTAAAAGGCTCAGAGAAGAGAAATCAGTTAAAACTGCTGAGGAGATTCTCCAGAAAGCCAGGACTGTGGCCCGCAACGTGACTGGTCAGAACGTGTAGGGTGTTTCGCTGGGGGAGGGGAGGATGGACCTGGTGGCCTGTGAGAGATTTTCTTATCCGCCAAGTGTTCCCTGCCCTCCCTACGGCGGCAACCCCATGGAGCCCCAGGTTGCCAAGCTCGGCCAGGCCAGGCCAGGCCATGGACGTGTTTCTTGTCACTGGGGTGGAAATGGAGTGTATGCATTCTGAGGTAAAAATCTCCAGGATTTTTACCTTTGTCCTGTTTCCCGCCCCCCTCCTCTGCAATGAATCTGGTACATCCAAGACAGGGGAGGCTTCTTCAGCCTGGGGCCCAGAATGAAGGACAGAAAATAAACTTTGTTTCTGTAACGCTAAGGCCGGCGGCTCAAGGAGAGGGTGTGTCAACCTCAGCTCCCATGGAAAACTTCTCCCAGGGTTCTGCTCTGACGCCGGAGAGTTTTCATTATTTCTTGCCCAACCTTTCATTCACTCATTCATTTATTTGTTAAATTCTTACTAAGTGCCGGAACCGAAAGGTGTGAAAAACAAAAATGACTAATTCAGTCCCTGCCCCCTTGTACTAGCTGTCCCCACAAGAGGTAAACAGCTCTGAGAGAGGTCCCTACTCACAGCGGGGGGAGGGGTTGTTGAGTCAACGCAAACAATTTGACAAGAAAACAATAGTAATAAGATAAAAACCATTAAATCGCCCCAAATCTCTTCCTCTTCTGTCAGTGTCCTGACAGACATGTTATTTAGCTGTGCCCAGCATTCTAGAACCATCTGGGGACATCTCTCACTGCTTTGGCAAAGTGTAGACACAGGTCAGGATGCATTCAGGCTGCAGTTTGAGCCCTGTGTTTACTGAAATGTTTGAGGGGCTGGGCCAGGAAAGGGGGGTGCTCAGACCCTCACAGTGGTTGTCAAGTGCTAGTGGGGGGTCACATCGGGCAATGGGGCATGACTGCGGGGCAGGATGACTGTCATGTCAATGATTTGGGGAGGATAGAGGACCACTTCCCTTTAGTGAAACTGGGGTACCTGTTGCTCAGTCATAGGCCACCTTGTGGGGGTCTCCAAACCCACTCTAGGCCTCTTTCCCTCTGCAGCTTTCCCTCCACTAGGTCCACCCAGACCCTCACTGACTGATTTCTGGGAGAGACATGCCCAGACTGGAGCCCAGGCAAGGAGCTAAAGGGAGGGTCTCGAGCCAGAGGCCTTTCCACAGCAACCCTTGCTACTGCTGGCCTCTCCTTGGGGCAATCCCTATTTTTTCCCTGAGTCTGGGTCCTCAAGTCTTAGTCTCAGTCCCCAAGCACCCCAAGGACAACCAGATAAGGGCCCAGATGGGAGAACAGAGCAGTCATCTGTGCAAATGAACGTGCACACGCTTTCCTGCATTTTTCTGAGCGTCTAGGAATTTGGGTTTCCACCCGGGCTCCTCCATAGACCATTTGGATTGTCAGGAACCATCAACCTCAGGTAACTTTTAACTCACTAATAAACACAATTATTACGATGGGTCTGTTTCTATAGTGTTTGATTTCCTTTGAATACAAAATTGTGCACACACATGTACGCACACACACACATGATTTAGAGTGCTGGTAAGCTGGAGCGCCTGGGTGGCTCAGTCGGTTGAGCATCTGATTCTTGATTTCGGCTCAGGTCATGATCTCAGGGTCATGGGAGCAAGCCCCACATTGGGCTCTGCACTGAGCATAGAACCTACTTGGAATTCTCTCTCTCTCTCCTCTCTCTCTCTCTCTCTCTCCCCCACTCGTGCTCTCTCTCTCTCTCTCTCAAAATAAATAAATAAACTTAAAAAAAAGAAAGTTGAAAAACTAAAAATATACATATTTTAAGAAGAACTAAAGGTTACCCACAATGTCGCCACCCACAGTCGGGCATTGCTAACTCAGGATGAATCACTTGCTGGGTTCTTTCTCTGCGGTTACAATGGAGCTACCATCAACAGCTATTACAGTCACGACTGCAGTCTTATTAAGACTCTGGTGTTTGTTCAGGGAACCTGTGTTTAAGCAACATTACTGCTCACTAATTAGGGCTCCACTGCAGCGGTGACCCCCCCTCCCAAGATCCTGTTCTGCCTCCTTATTCTCCAGCTTCTCGAACCTGAAGTTTGTGCCAAGTGCTTTACATTCTTTATTTCATCGAATCCTTACAACCACCACAAAATATGTCTTCTTATGTGCATTTTATGGAGGAAGATACTAAGACTCAAGGAAACCAAACAGTTTAGCCAGAGGCAGCAAGTGGAGAGCCTAGGTCTGGGCTCATGCCCTTTCCATAACAGTTTGCAGCCTGCCGGAAGCCCTCTGGGGATTGCCCAGGCTGGAGAAGAAGAGGCTGAGGGAAGATTCAGGAAACACCTTCTGGTCCACGCAGAGGTTTAACTGGAGGGGCTAGTGCCTATTCTTTCCTGAGAACAAGGCTGAGCATACGGCCAGAGGCACGGCTAAGAGTCCCCCAATGGTAGGGCAACTCTGTTATAACCTATGGTCTATACTGGGATGCTTTTGAGAGTGAAAAGCGTTGCTATTAGCAATACTTAGGAGCAATGGACATAAATGGGAATGTGCCACAGAAACTGGTATGGATGGTCACCCTGATCAGTAGGGGCAGAGGGCAACAAAAGGACTCTCTTAAGGGATTGTCCAGGCCAGAATGCACCATCGCATCCCCTCAGGTATGCTCTGGGCACTAGGAGAGGTTCCAAGAAGTCACGTGGTTTCTTCAGCTGTCCTCTGACACTTCATGACAGGCTTCCCAGGATCCACTTTGGTGGCCATGCTGGGTGCTTATGCAGCAGGCAGCTATGTGGGTGCTAGTGTAACCCAGATCTGAATTTAGATTCTAATACCATCTCTTTCCGTGGCTTTGGAAGAAGTCACCTAACCTTTCTGAGTCTCAGTTTTCTTGTCTGTAAAATGGGACCAATAAAATCTAATTTTTGAGAAAATCTAATTTTTGAGATTATTGTATTATATGAGATAAGGCAAATGCCTCCTGTTTAGTAAATGCTCCGTAAAGATAGTGTTAGCCTCTGAGATGCAGTTTGTGGCTGGGTAGGACTGGGGTCATCAGGCTGATGTTAATTAAGTGACAGGGCCAATGTAAGTTTTCTAGACCAGGATCAATCCTTGATTGGCCTGTGGCTTTCTCCTACTTGTACACCCTCAGGAGTGCTAACCTGGAAGCAGATCCCTGGTCTGGTCTGAGGCCTGCTACTTGAGACTCGGAAAAGTAAACGATGGCAGGTGGGCTGGGGAAGGAAAGCACCAGCAGCGGCAGCAACAGCTGAATAGGCAACTAAAGCTCCAAGGGAGGGGACTCTTCTCTCTGACCAGACGCTCGGTCCCAGAAGGATGGGAGAAATCCCCATCGCTTTCCCCTCTCTCTCCATTCTCTCTTTGCTTGGTCAGAGGCAGCCGCAGTCATGGGAAGTGCATGGTAGAGCAGGCAAACTCAAGTGTTGGCTGTCACGCCAGAGAACCGGAAAGGGGGGTCCGTGAGAACCAAAAAGTGCCAAGTGGATTGTGAAGAGGAGGAGGCTCAAGAAATCAACCCCATAAAGGTGTAGTTGAATTCCTGGGCCCATCCCCAAGCTGCCCAGGCATGGATCCAACCCTAACCAACACCCCAAAGGCATTGGGCACTGAACTATGGGATAGACGGCCACCCAGGTCCCAAACTGGCCACCAGGTGATGTGTACGTGGGATGATCAGGATAGCGCTACGAAGCACTAGCAAAGACTTGAAAATCAGATGACGCTGGAACCACACAGCTTACAGGAGGCGAGGAAACCTGTGGCCTGAACCTACCTAAATCAAGGACATGCTAAAACAAACAAAACAACATTCTCCACAGATTTTAAACAAGACTGGAGAATTAGAACATAATTTTCACAACGTCTACACATGATCAAAAACTACTCAATATACAAAGAACCAAAAAAATTTAACATCTCCCAGAGAAAAAGGTAATGGGATGCCAATCCCAAGATGAGGCAGATGTTGGAACTATCTAGGAGGCTTTAAAGCAGCTATTATAACCATGCTCCAAGAAATAACAACAAACAGAGGCGCCTGGGTGGCTCAGTTGGTTAAGCATCTGACTTTAGCTCAGGTCACGATCTCACAGATCATGAATTCAAGCCCTACATCGGGCTCTGTGCTGACAGCTCAGAGCCTGGAGCCTGCTTCGGATTCCGTGTCTCCTTCTCTCTCTGCACCTCCCCAACTCTCTCTCTCTCAAACATGAATAAACATTTTTTAAAAATTTGTTTTAAGAAATAACAACAAACACTCTTGACCTGAATAAAAAGATAATTTCAGGAGAGAAATAAAAAAGTAAAAGAACCAAATGGAAATTATAGAAGTGAAAAATACAATAACCTAAATAAAAAATTCACTGGAGGGGCGTAACATCAGAATGGGCCACAAACCGTGGAGTTCCACAGGCAGCGCCTCATGCTCCTCAGATTTGGCAGACTAGGGTAGAGGCACTAAGGCCAGCAGCGTACCAAGTGGCTTTGATCCCGGAACCGTTAGTGCGGCTGCAAATGTGTGCATATGTGCATATCGTGTGGCCTGCATATGTGTGAGTCTTCCCAGAACTTCCTGGCCCATCCACACCAGCTCCTGTCTCAGAACTCGGCTGTGCCTTCCAGCCTAGCGTTACGTGTTTGCTTACCCACCTCCTCCGTGAGTCGGCCTCCCCACCCACGTGTAAGCTCCCTACCAGGAAAGGACTGTGGTTCTTCTTTCTCTTCATAATGCCCTGCACACAGCGGGAGGCACAAAAGGGGATCTGGGAAGCTAAGGACTCACCTCCAGCTTGGGCTTTGGGGGAGAAGCAAAAGGTAACGGGTAATAAAACCTCACCGCCACGCCAGAAGCCCTGACACATGTACGGCTTCAAAACTGCTCACTCCCATTTCAAGATGAGGAAACCGATGCTCCCGAGAGATTAAAAGATCGGAATGAGGTTGCACAGGAATGGCAGCCTGAGGCCTCACCAGGGCTTCCGTCTGTGACCCCGGCCCCTTAGGGAAGACGAGAGAGACAAGGGTGAGGAGTGCAGTGGGCAGAGCGAAAGCATCAGCTTCTCCTCCCTGGGACAGAACACTGGATCTTGGGCCTGGCAGGCTGGTGAGGGCCCTCCTCCAACCCGCTCCCTTATGGCCCATGAATTTCGGACCCAGGGAAGGACAGGGACTTGGCTGAGATCATACAACCAGGGGCAGAAATACCCACTTTCCTGAGGTGTCTATATCTAAGGGGAATTAAGTACAATAAGGCTTCCTGAAGTTTCATTAAGGGTTTCATTTTTGCCAAAATGTGTACCATTCAAGGAAGAAAAGTTCTTAGGTGTAGATGTGCTTAATAAATACTTAGCTAGAATAGCATGATGAGGGGTGGTGCCCGGTGGCTCAGTCTGTTAAGCGTCTGACTCTTGATTGCGGCTCAGGTCATGACGGGTAATTATTTTGTAAGTGTATTTTGGAATACACCAGATGAAACGCTAAGCACCGAGTGAAGTGGATTAAATAGTAATAGATTTAACAGCTAGCTTTGGCAATAAGAACTATAGAAGGAAAATGGGAAGTACTTGTATGCCCGCCCAAAGGGGAATGACTAAGAAGGACATTTTGGCACATGTACTCAGTGGATTGTGCTTATGAATGTACCACGACGTGAACGCAGTGGGGGGAGAAAAAGACAAAACCAAGATGTTACATGGTGGTTGTATATTCAAGTGTCAGACTACACTTGAGCTAAAGACTTTATTTATGATTATTTTTTTTATTATTATTTTTTATTTTGGTGTTCCCGAAATTCTAAAATGAGAATGTCCTTTTGGCAAAGAAGAAAATGTTTTATTTGGGAAGAAAAAAAAAAACCACTCCTTTTCTTTGGTAGGGGACGTAGCTGGAACAATAGTTTGGCGTTAAGCAAATGCCAAGCCCGGGAGCCTATCCCCGTTTTGCTTCTGACTGTACCTCCGGCAGGAATGCAGGCCAATGTGGTTTGAATAAGTTGGTTGGATGACATATGTGGAAATAGTTGATCCTTGAAATTTCCAAATACCTAGTAGAGACACAAAGGAGTTGAAAATGAGAATTATTCCAAACGGGGGCTGTGCAACGGAGACAAAAATAAGTGAGGATTGGAGAAAACTGTTAGCCTTCTCACCTGTGGGTTGGGCTGTAGGGAAAACAGGGTGACCATCAGACATGACATAGCGCTCAGAACGCCAGGGCTTTCGGCAGCCAAACCGTTCCTCCAAAACATGGGCCAGATGTGGATTTTCTGCAGCTCGGCCATCCTTCTCTGACCAGCTCTCCCTTACCTCCATGGCCAGAACCTTCCTGAGGTTCTAAGGGGAAGCAGGTGAGAGAGGTGGGCAGCCAACAGGCCAACAAGGCCTGCCCTTGACAGGACACAGGGGTGCTCACTGCCCCACGTGGCCACCTAGTGCTGGCAGGGGAGAAAGGGACCGGGAGCCAGCAATTTGCCACCATCAGACCTCATGTCATACAATTAATGTATCCTAGGTACACAAAGGAAGCCACTCAGTTCCAACGGGGAGTGAGGAAGGAGGGAGGGAGGAAAGGAAGAGAGGAAGGGAAGAAGGAGTGAGGCAGGGAAATGAAATAGAAATGCTAACCTGGAAAACAATGAAAGCAAGTAATTGACACACTTTCATAGAGCACATAAGGAGGAATAAGATACAAGTCTGCTCTCTAGAGCTTAAAACCTAATCATAGAGACAAAACCATCCCCTGAGGTCACCTTTCCAACTCTTCTCTGGGCTCTCCCCTGCCTCCCTGAACCCAGGTCCAGGTACCATTTTCTACCACACGAGTGCTTCTGTGATTTTTGGTCTTTGCTCCTTCTAACTTGGCCCTGCCCCTCGCTCACTGTGAGCCCACAGAACCTAGTTACTGCTCCAGAGGGCAGCTCGCAGCTAGGCAGGACCGCCGTGAACAACCACTGGGCAGCTGCTGGCCATGCACGCGTGCACAAGAGCAGCCGACCTTGGAGGGGCTGGGACAGACAGCCGTGAGGACGGTGGGGCAGCCGTGGGGGTGGTGGCATTTCACAAGGGCTGGAGACCATCAGCAGGACTGCGAGCGGTCTCTGGACAGGTGTAGAGCCAGGCTAGATATGGGGACTCCGAGAGACACATGCATGGTGCTGCTCCTCCAAGAACAGGCTAATTCCCTCAAAAAAAGGAACAGCCACGACAGAAGGTGCTTGTACATATGGAGGGAGAACCAAGCCCACGTCACGTGCTTGCAGAGAGGAGAAAGGCAGAAAGCAGTATTCCCAAGGCCAGTGAAACCAAATGGTGAGAGATGGGGCACAGGTCATGGCGTCTGGCAAAAGGGCAATTAGGACAACAAAATCCAAACAACCCAATTAAAAAATGGAAGAGAGACAAATAAGCAACAAGCACAGGAAAAGATGTTCCACATCACTAATCATTAGGGAAATGCAAATCAAAACCACGAGATACCACTTCATGCTCATTAGGATGAGCTAGTTAAAAAAAAAAAAAGCGTAAGTTTTATGGTATGTGTATTTTACCACCAAAATAACTGAAAAAAAAAAAACTGTAATAGGAAGCCATTTTGCAGAACATAATGTAGAAGTTAAAAAAAAGCCACAATCTCATATCTCAAACTAATTGATTTTAATATTAATCAAATGGTTTTTTTAAGGGTTCTTTGATTTGTGGTGCTATTTCCCATTCTGTGGATGAAACAGTTATATTTAACCAATCCCCTATGATGGTACATTTTGATGGTTTCCAATTATTTACGATAATACTTGGCAACTAAATTCCTTGCATATAGTTTTAAGTGAATTATTTATTCAAAAAAGGGCATTTAGGCTGGGTGATGGGTCATGGGAGGGGGCACAGGTAGCACAGCCCTGCCTACGGGGACCAGGGGCTCCTGGCAGCCAGGCGGGGCCTCCCAAGGCCCACCAGCTCTTTGGGATTAGAGCAGGGCTGCCTTAGTTGAAGGCTTCACACACTTGACCGTTTCTGTGCCCCTCCTGGGAATCTTGGTAGAACAAAGATTCTAGTTCAGTAGGTCCAGGATAGGGCTCAGGTTCTGCATTTCCAACAGGTTCCCAGGTGATGCTGATGTGGATGGACCTCGTGCAGCCCTTTTAGTAGCAAGGCCTCAGGATAAAGGGTGAACACACGGGATGGGGTCTGTGACAAGGCTGGTGACAGGACTGGAGATATTTCCCTCAGGATTTGGCTCTGTGGTTTGTAAAACGCCACCTTGACTCTACCTTGCAAAAGCTAGCAAGAGAAGGAGGTTCCGAACACTCTGTGCCAGAGCCACAAAGGTGGAAGTTACGCATCCCTGGGGTCTGCCTCGTGTCAACCGGAAACAAAGAAACCTCCAAGGGGCGACTTCAGAGAAGACGGCTGGACCAGTGGGAATGTCCCTAGCTGGAGAACGCGTGCATTTTTGCTGAGCTTTTTACTGTGGAAAGGAACATCCCTCATCTTGAGGACTACAATAAGCCCTCCTACTCTATCATCAGCTTCAACAATTATCAACCCGTGTCCCATCTCCTCCAACCATCCATTTCCTCAACAGATGACTTCGTTCAGAAATATTTTAAAACGTTATCTCCAAAATACAAGTCCTCTCTTTAATAACACATATACTTTGTTTTAATAAAAGAGACAAATCTTTCTGAAAAGTCATTTAGCAGTATTTGTTAAAATAATTTGTTGCAAAATAAAAATGTTAACAAGGTGTTAGATAACAATGTCTGCATTTCATTTCTATAGAATGAAAACTATGCTGTGTTTTAATGTCCCTTGAGAAAATGAGTTTCAAGATATAGAAAACTGCCTGTGGTATAAAATATTAAGTAAAAAGGGGTTACAAAACAGTATAAGCAGGATGGCCTTTGTGAAACTAATACACACAACATACACGCACAGGAAAGAAACTCGAAGAAAATATAACAAAATTCCAAGTGCCTTTCTGGGTAATTTTAATTTTCTCACAGTGCTTTTCTGAATGTTCCATGAACAATGAGCATGTGTGGCAATCATAAAAACATTAAAATATATATATATATGTATAGTATATATACATATACATATATATACTATATATATACATATATACATATACATATACATATATATACATATACATATACATATATATACTATACATATATATATACTATACTATACATACATATATATACATATATGTATACATATATGTATGTATATATATATGTATGTATATATATAGTATAGTACTATACTATACATATATATATATATATACATATATATATATAGTAGTGGCTGGGGCTTCCCAAAGGGCACTTGTGTCATCCCAGGACTTTTCATTGGTGAATGACTGCATGCACTTCTTCAGCCCACAGCATCCCCCCAGGGAGCCCCTAGGTTTCTTTCCTAGGCTTCTTCCTAGGAAGAACCTAGGTTTCTTTCCTAGGTTTAGGGGCGGTCTTCAGAGCCAGTCCCTTTTCCCACCATTAAATCCTAGCTGGCCTCCATTTGGCTCCAGATGGTAGGAGAACCAGTTACCTCCCCTCCCAGCTTCCCTGGGACGAGTCCCTTTTAGCACCCATGGACCTGGGCCAGCAGCTTTTGGATTTAATGTATTTATTGGGCAATGACTTTCACACAATCTTCTCTCTCTGTCATCTGAAATTTAGCCTGACTGCAATGTCTTCTTTGGCCAATAGGTGGTGCTGCGTAACACAAAAGCACTTTTGTCCCGCGGTTCTGAGGCTAGATTTCAGGGATCCTTACAATAATTGCTGGAGAGTGTGTGCTGATATAGCATCACCACATAAGGGCAGGGGGACAAATCTGTCACCTGCCAGTATCACTATCATCACCAGACAAAAATAGCCATTTCAATACCAAAAGTGCAGGAAGACAAAAATCTCAGAACAAAGGCAGACTTTGAACTTGAATACCTTTTAAGAAAAACTGTTATATGGTTCATATTCTTACCATTTCAACTCAGACCAAAACTTGACCCGAGACCACCAATGGCTCTGGCTTGGCCTTTGGGAACCCCTGCTCTAGTCAAGGATTCCAGAGTTGGAGGTCGTTCCATTCCCCAAGGTCAAATTTCTGTAAAATTTATTTGCTTCAAATTAAGAACACATTTGTGTTCCCAGTGTGCAGTGAGACACATCTACTAGATCTTTCCTCCACCCATGGTTAAAGTGGAGCAGTGAGCCACTTTTAAGCAGAGCTCTCTTCTTAAAAACATAGACTTAAGTTGCTCTGCTTATTGTCTGCTGTCTCCCCTCATCTACATGGTCAAAAGGCCTCCGGGTATCACACCAGCGGCTGCATGATCCAGGACTGCCTCACTCCACCAGAATCAGGATCACATAAAAGCTACCTCCAACTCATCCCAAATACACAACCAAAGGATGGCCTCCAGCCTTACCAAACTTGAGCATTTACACAAGTCCCTCCACCTGCAATATTTGCACGCCCCCTCACCTTCCTGACATACGCCTATTCTTCCCCATCAGGTCAGCACAAGGTCACCTACTCCAGGGAGCCACCTCCTTTGCTCCCAAGGCATCGGGCACGTTATGATCTTAGAGCACTTATCACCTTGCTATAATGTCACAGTCCTGTGGACAGACTGTTCAGCTTGTATTCCCTCTTCAGGGCTTGACTCAGTAAGATACCCAGTGAATTTTTGCTGATTGATTCTCCTTGTTGGCAAACGAACCTGGGCCAGCTTTTTCAACATCCTCCTTTAAGATCTTTTCAACAAACCCAGGAGATGCTCGTAAGAACTGGCAGGCTGGTTAGAAGTGAGAAAAACAGCAGGAAGCCCCTAGGATTTAGGGGCTATGTATCTGGCAAGAAAAGTACATGGGGTTTCCCAATCCTCTGAGGAGCCCCCAGATCCTTTGGTGTCACCCTTGCAAAATATCTAAAATGTACTAGCTCTGCCATCATTTACCAGAAAACAGCATTTAAAAAAAATGGGAGTTGAAAATGTCCATGATCAGGGCGCCTGGGTGGCTTGGTCGGTTAAGCGTCCGACTTCGGCTCAGGTCATGATCTCACGGTCCATGAGTTCGAGCCCCGCGTCGGGCACTGTGCTGACAGCTCAGAGCCTGGAGCCTGTTTCAGATTCTGTGTCTCCCTCTCTCTCTGCCCCTCCCCTGTTCATTCTCTGTCTCTCTCTGTCTCAAAAATAAACGTTAAAAAAAAAAATTAAAAAAAAAAGAAAATGTCCATGATCTATAAAAAAGGAATGACTTTATAGCAAAATTATTTCAAAAAAATAAAGTGAAATTAAGGGGAAATGGGAAAACAATTTCACGCAAAGAGATGTGGTCAGTGTGTAATGTAAGCTATTGATTGATAGCAGCAACATGAAAAAATAAAACGTAGAATGATTATAGTTTATTGGGTACGTATCATGGCCCATGCACTAGGCAAAATACTTTACCTGTGCAATCTCATTTAATCCACACCACCATTCTAAAAAGCAAGGATTACTGTCCCCCAGATTATAGGCTGAGAAAGGTTAAGTAACTTCTCCAAGATCAAACAGAACTGAGAATGGAATCCAGGTCTAACAGCAAAGTCCAAAGTTAACCATACTAATGTTTTCTTTTGGGTGATATATTTTGATTAAATATTTTTATTTATTTTTTAAAAAATGCTTATTTTGAGACAGAGTGCATGCTGAGGAGGGGCAGAGAGAGAGGGAGAGAGAGAGAATCCCAAGCAGGTTCCATGCTGTCAGCTGTCCGTGCAGAGCCCAATATGGGGCTCAATCTCACGAACTGCGTGATCATGACCTGAACTGAAATCAAGAGTCAGAAGCTTAACTGACTGAGCCACCCAGGCACCTCTTGACTAAATATTTTTAAATTGCAGTAAAATATAATTGAATTCTTAACTTAGTACACAGGGTATTCAGAACATGTCTGGATCTGAAGGCCCAGACCTCCCAGGCCTGAGGGCCCACCAAGCAGTCCAGCCTGGAACAGCAAACACATAGCACCCAGGCCCATCCTAAATGGCCTTTGTGCTGTTTTTAATAAACTAAACCATCAGCTTCCCCTCTCATGATTTAGCTGTATTCCTAAAGTTCAGATCACATGGTAAAGCTCAAAGAGCTAATTCCCTTCATCCAGTCATTTCCTAAGAACCAGTAACAGACTAATCACTTACTTTGTAGAATGGGCCAGGGGTGCCTGGGTGGCTCAGTTAAGCATCTGACTGACTTCTGCTCAGGTCATGATCTCGCGGTTTGTGAGTTTGAGCCCCGCGTCAGGCTCTGTGCTGATAGCTCAGAGCCAGGAGCCTCCTTCGGATTCTGTGTCTCCCTCTCCTTCTGCCCCTCCCCTGCTCATGCTCTCTCTCTCTCTCTCTCTCTCAAAAATAAGCAAACATTAAAAAAAAAAAATTTAAATGGGCCAAGGGTATTAATAGGCAGCTGACAGAAAAGGAAATATAAATGGCCCAAATCACTTTTTATAATGTTTATTCACCCATTGGGGAAATGCAAAAACTACAGAAACCCATTTCACTGGCCAAAATCAGAAAGCTCTGGGACACATGGAGAGAGCTCTCACACGCTGGTGGCTGTGGCTGCCGGAATGAGCTCCTCCGTGGAGGGCAATTCAGCAACACCCATCACTACTGCACATACTCTTGGACTCAGGAGTTCCACTCCTGGGAACTCATCCTTCAGACTGACCTGCAGGTGCAAAATAACCCATATACGCCATTTATTGCATCAACGGTTATAATTGCAAAGGACTGGAAACAGCCCAAGGGGCCTGGTTAAGCAGACTATGGTACATCCACACCCCTGGACACATCCACCCCTGGGTACATCCACCCAGGCACCCCTGAACAAGAATGGGGACACTCTTTCAGTATGGCCATGGAACCCTTCAGAATGTGCTGTGAAAAAAACCAGACAAGAAGGCAGCCTCTGGGGAGGGGAGGTGGCGGCTGGGGCAGTAGACTTCACTGAGGACTCTTCAACACCTTTTGGATTTTTTTTTTTTAACGTTTATTTATTTTGGGGACAGAGAGAGACAGAGCATGAATGGGGGAGGGGCAGAGAGAGAGGGAGACACAGAATCGGAAGCAGGCTCCAGGCTCCGAGCCATCAGCCCAGAGCCCGACGTGGGGCTCGAACTCACGGTCTGTGAGATCGTGACCTGAGCTGAAGTCAGACGCTTAACCGACTGCGCCACCCAGGCGCCCCTTGAATTTTGAACCATATGAAATATTCAGAAAAACAAAATACATATTGAAGCTTTCCTCCATTACTAAAGGTTCTGGCTTAGCCCTAACTAGGTGAGTTATCGTACATGCTCTCTCCTGCAGTATATATGGCCTTATAGAACTCTCGAGCAAAACCATGGAGACAGAGTCAGTGACTACATCAGCAGGGGCTCTGCCCCTCTGCCAGGGTCACCCGGGGCCCGCACTTCCTCCCTCTGTCCACAGGTGGCACCAGGAGGACTGCCACCCTGGACAGATGGTGGTGGCCTGGGAAGCCCCGGGGCCTCAGGCTGCTGACCAAGAGTCAAAGAAACAGACAGTCACAAGTAAGTAACATAAAATAGAAACTAACTTTATTTCTCTGGAAGAAGCAGGTATCCATAGCTGGGGCAGCAACTTTGGCGACACAGGCTGGTAGGAAAACACAGAACAGCACAGGGGAGGAGCTGGGTCAAAGAGGAAGCACTGGTATCCCTCCAGGGCAGCTGCCCCCTTGGTCTCCTTCCAACCCTGGGGCCTTGGGCCCTGGTCCCTGCCAGAGAACAATCTGGCACCCTCGCTCTGCTTCCTGAGCCACTCAGGGCTATTTCCAGGCACAAGATCCTAAGACCAGCCTAGTCCCATAACATATCCATGGTGAGGCCACAAGTCACATTCTCTCCGACACCCTAACTGCCCTCCAGGGGATCCCTGGAGAAGGGCCCTACCCTGGGAGGGCTTGCTGGGTGCTGGTCCACCTTTCTGTGTGGCCAACACATCCTCCCTGCACGAGTCAAGCCCGGCTTCCCCACTGGCAGAGCATGGAAACACACTCCGGCCACAGGCCCAACCAGGGGCTGGAGCCAGGAGCAGGTCAGCTGCAGGGCCTGCTGAGGCGGCCACCAGGCCTGCCTTCATGGGGTTCCTTCCCACCCCTTGGCTAAGGGCACCAAGAGCTGATCCAAAGTTGCAGGGACAGCACTGGGTGAGGGAGGGACAGCAAGGCGGGGCTCCCAGTCTCCTGCTGCCTTGGCTTTGCTCTGCCACGGCAAGTGGCAGCAGGTCCTCCAGGCCTGGGCAGGTCTTCTCCCCACCCTTGTCAGGTGGACAGGCTCAAGTGATTCCTTCAGGGCAGACCCTCTGGCTCTTCAGACATCTCAGCGCCTAAAGGACGGGAAACAACGAGAAAGCCCCTCTATCAGTACAGGGGCTGATTCAACAGAGTGTCTAGAGTGCGTGGGCACAAGAGGGCCTCTTGATGGTGGGCTAATCGGTTGAAAAGTCAGCAATGATTTTGGAACTTATCATCCTGGGATGCCTTTTTCTCTTTCATTAAAAAAAAAGAACAGCACTACTGAGTATTAGACTATCAGAGGGCAATAGGCACGGTAAAGCCTAAGTTTCTCTGGATGCAAATTAGTAAGAATCACCACAAGTTAACAGCTGACACTCGGTGATGGTGTCCCATGTGCCAGACGCTTGCTGTGTGATTTGACAGATGCATCCCTCGTTTCTTCTAGTCATTTCTATGAGGTAGATACTGTCATTTGTACAGATTTTTTTCCCCCCCTAAGTTATCTCTACTCCCAATGTGGAGCTAAAACTCACGACCCGGAGATCGTACTCTCTACTGACTGAGCCAGCCAGGCCCTCATTAGTACACGTTTTACAGATGAGGATGGAGAGGTCGGGAAACATGCCCAAGCTGACTCCGTCCCTGAGCGGAAGGCTGGGCTCTAATTCCAGCTACCTGCTGCCAGGGCCCACCAGCTCCAAAACCCCCCACCCACCAGCATCCCTCCGAGGACAATGCTGGGATCTACCCACATCTCTACCTCCGACTTGATACAATTCTCATTTATGATGTATATATTTACATTTATACTACAGATCATTTGTATCATTTATTACATGTCCACATATACATTTTTAACAGAAAAGTAACGGGATTATTTTTGGTTAAGCGTTCCATTAAAATGGCATTAAAACTTTAAACTGAAATACGAAATGGAGAGGTGAGAAATATGTTGAAATCACTGAGCCCTGAACTGCTGCTCCCTGACGCAGGTTCAAGGGTGCTGTGTGGGGTTAGGAAGCAAGCCCCCACAAGGGGAGAGGCTCCAGTGCCCTCTCTTTACTTATTAGTTGTTTTGCACCAAGTGGCTACAAAGTCTAAATGCACTGAGGAGAAACTGTTTTCACCCAGAACTGCCTGCATCCCAGGGTGGGGGCTGCCTTCCCTCCTCCCAGCTGGGCAGCCCTGTGCCTCCTGGCCCTGTGAGGCCCTCGAGGCGTGGGGCTCTCTTCTAGCGGGGTATGCTCCCTGAGGGGCTCACTCACTTGTGGTGGGCGGGGCCGCAGGAGCCCAGGAGGTGGCAGCCTGCCTGCTCCAGGTTCCAGTCACACATCTCCAGCACCTTGTGGCACTCGCTTCGTGGCCTCAGACCCAACCCAAAGAGCTGCTCCACCTGAGGAGCAGAGGGTGGTGCCATGGGACACACTGGGGCTGAAGGGCACCGGCCAGGGTAGGGGCAGAGGAGAGCCAGAGGCAGGATGGTAGGGAGGGGCAAAAGGAGGTGAGAGCGGCAGAACCAGTCTTCAGGGTCCCTGAAAGCCAGAGTGGGCAGGAGGTGGTGGTACCTTCAGATACTGGGCAGCCCTCTGCACGCTCCAGCTGTGACTCTGCAGGGCCGCCTGGCACTCCTCTGTGGTCACCCCATGCACCATGGCCTGCAGCTGGGCACACCCACCCACCTACCCATCAGCACCACTTGGGCCCATTCCTCCCGGGCCCTTGGGCCCCTGCCCCTCCAACCAGCGGCCAGGCCCGGTACTCACCATCTGGATCTTGTCTGTTGGTCGTCCAGCCTCTGGCCCGTCCCCAGGGCAGCCCCTCTGTGGCAGCCGTGCAGTGGCCCTCAGGGCTGGTGGCCGGACCCCTGGGTTACTGTTGTTGGTGGAGAAGTTGGCCTTGGGGTCTGGGGCAGCCTGGGGCATTGGTCGAACAGTGGCAGTGGGGGCGGCAGGGGCTGGGGTGCTGGGTGGGGGCAGCAACAGGGGCACAGGCAAGGGGGCCGGCTCTTCAGGGCTTTGGGTCTCACGCAGGAAGCGCTGGTAGCGTTCCAAGTAGGGTGGGCGCTCAGGCAGCAGGTAATAGTGGGTGTTGCTGACCTTCTTGCCATCACGGACGATGGGTAGGATGCAGGGACCAGCCCGTGGGCCGGGTGCCTGGATCACTTGTGGTGTAGCATACTTGGGGTCTGAGGCAAAGCTCTGGGTGGTGGGCATGGTCTTCCCAGGTGAGCTTGAGAGCCGGGGCGGCAGTGGGGAGCTTCCAGGTGGTACCAGGGGGCTAGGGGTCCTCGAGCCTTGAGGGGACAGGGGCTCCCGGGGAGGCACCCGGGGAGGGGAGGCAGGTCCAGGCCACCGCCCTATCTCCTCCTCACCTGAGGGGGCTGGAGACAGCTCACCACGTGGGCGAGTGGGCCTCGGGGGGATGGGCACCCGGGGGGGCACCTGGGGCTTGTCCTCACCCGCTGGGGCTGGGCCAGGTGAAGGGACCAGGGAGCCAGCCGGGACCCGCAGCTGCCGCATGCACTCCTGCTGCAGCGCCTGGAAGATCTGTGCGGTCTGGGCCGAGCTGGGCGGCTTGCTCCCACCCTGGGGTGGGAGGAACAGATTGTCCTCCAGGGGAGGGAGGAGCTGCGCCTGCTCAGGCACAAAGGCATAATTGGTTTCACCCTGGCTGGGCCCAGCACAGACCCCTGCAGCCACCAGGGTGCTGTTGATGGAGCAGACTTCAAAGTCGTCCTCATCCTGGGCCACATCGTCGTAGGCAGGAGGCGGGGGCAGCGGGCGGGCATCCCAGTCCACCACAGGTGTGGGATGCAGGGGCCGGGGCAGTGCCCGAGTGGGGCTCTGCGGTGGAGTCTTGTCCAGCAAGGAGCAGGCATCCATGGCCAGCTGTGCCAGTGAGGGTGCACAGGGCCGGGGGGCGGGGACGACGGGCTCCTCGCCGAAGTCAATGAGTGTGACCTCGCTCCCGCCGCCACGCCCTGCCTTGGTGCCCGGCACCCGAGCTGAGGGCTTCGCCAGCCACAGCCCACGGGTCAGGCCTGGTTTCCGGAGGCCCAGCCTCTTGAAGTCGCTGGACAGAGGGTCCTGGTCCTCACTCACTGGGTCGTAGGTTGGCTCTAGGATAGAGAGGGAGATCCTAACGAGAAGGCAGTGTCAGGGGGACGGGAAGAAAGACAAGTGTCTTCCACCAACTCCCCACTCCAAATGCCCCCAGAGGTTAGCCCTCAGCTGCCAAAATTCTCAAGGCACACCGACCCTATTCACACGGGAGGACAGGACCTGCTCTGGACGCCATGAGCTCTCCACACAGGCTAATGAGCCCCTGCCTCCATCTCGGCTAGAGCAAGCAACACCCCACACCTGCCTGCCTAATACCCCAACACACAAGACCCCAGGTATCCCGGGCTCCTGGGCCTGGTTGGTAATCCCTTGTCCCCACTCCGTTATGGCACACAGCACACCACTAGTGCAGGCAGCGGGCTATGGGCAATCCTCCACCATTAAGGGCAACAGGAGCTGTCCTTGGAAGAGCACAGAGCTCCTGACTAGCCACCACGAAAGCCCAGACACAGCCTCTGCAGGCCCCAAAGGGAGTGGAGCAGGGCCAGGTGACGGTGGAGAGGGGGGACCAGGACCACACAATTGCTCCAGGAGCCCAGGTGTTTGCAAGGCGGGGGAGAGGCAGGCATGCTGGGCCAGGTCAGCGGCACGAGCTCACAGCACACATCCCACCTCCCCTCCCGCCCGGCCAGCCCACCAGGGCTCTGTACCTTTCAGAAGGAGAGGAGGAATGAGAGGAGAGAGGGGGCAGGGGCAGGGGCCAAGGCATCGAGAGCAGCCCCACTTACTCTGAGCGAAGATGGCAGGCTGAGGTGGGCGAGGTGGAGGCTCCCCTGCAAGAAAGGCCATGCGGAGAGTAGAAGGGACAGAGCGGGAGAGACAGAGGACGGGGGAGGGAAGACAGCCAGACAAGAGGGCAGAGTGTGGAGAGAGACAGAGAGAGGGCAGTGAATAGGAGTGAGTGGACATACACACCCAAGAGCAATGGGAAGCAATGGGGTGGCAGGATGGGGAAAAACGGGTTCCGGAACAACAGGCACAGGATCCGGGAGATGGATGAGGCTCCTGGCCAACATGAAGCCTGTGGGGTGGTTTTGGCTTGGGAGAGGACAGCAGGATTAGGGGGGGGGGGTGAGGAAAGCCAGGATCTGAGCACAGCGGGAAGGAGGGAGGAGGGAAGCTGAGGTGGGCAGGCCAACACAGGACGGCCGAGGATGCCCACCTCGGCGGATACAGCTGCTTCTCATCTTCCACCCCACACCCAGCCGGAGCCGGGTCACAGCTGTCCCCCGGCAGCCCTGGCCCAACTGTCCCAGAGCCAGAACAGCCAGCTCAGAGTGCCTGCACAAGACAGTGCCTTTTCCTGGGCAGCTGATGAACTAGGGGGCACTGGGGAGCCAGGCTCTTACTTTTCACCCTTCCTAGATGTTGGGTGGGTCGGGAGGTGCTCAGTTCCACGCTCAGCAGGTCAGGAGGGTCCATGGGGTTTCCCAGGTACAGTCTGTGGGGAGAGAACCGGGTCAGAGGGTGGGGGCTGGGGGAAGGGTGTGGAGTGGTGACGGTCGTGGGGAACCTTAGGAGGAGATGCCCGGGGTCAGGCAGAGAACAAAACCCTGAGTGCATGTAGGGGACCATCTTGTCCAAGCCCCGCACAGACTTGGGTCTGGAGCACAGGACGTGCGATTCCCCGAAGACCGTACTCAGGGAGGGTGTCATGGAGAGAGAGCAGAGACAGAACTGACTGCAGGGTGAAAGGCTTGGACTGAAGGGGCTCCAACAATACCCTACAAAAGCAGAGCTGGCCCTCCATGACCGCCATGGCACCCCAACCCACGTCTAGCAGCCACCGGCTGGCATACTCTCTTCTGTCCTGGGGGGCCCGCTCCCCTGTCGGGGTCCGTAGGAGGCACCCTTCTGCCCCGCTGCCAGGTGGGAGAGGGGCTGGGCCACTTGCCCTGCTCCCGATTCACCCTCTCAAACCCTGTGCTGACTGTCAGGCCTTGGGACTTAGTCACTGAGCTGATGAAAGCCTGGAGGAATGGGGCTGGGCTGGCCGCAGCACGCCAGGAGCAGGGCAGAGGGTGCCGGGCCACCTTCTGGAGGGCGTCTACACTCCTTGCCCCAATTCCCACAGGCCCGTGCTGGCTCACACCAGCTGCTCTCCCAGGGCTTCGGGTTCTGGTGTGTGGGGGCAAGAGGGCAGGCCTGCTTCACTGTGCCTCTCAGGGCAGAACCGAATGTCAGGAGAAGTCAGAGGAGAAAGGGCTGCCTCGAAGCCTCCTGGGGCCAGCAGAGAGGCATGAAGCCTGGGCTGAGGAGCTGCCAGGTGGCTCGCTGGGGTAGGGCACCCAGGAAGTGACTAATTCTTCTCCTCTGTGTCCTCCGCAGAGGACAGGTCCCCAGTGACCTCATCCTTTCACTTAAAGGAGACTGAACCCCCTGCCAGGTAGAGAGTGAGCACGCAGGGGCGGGGGGTGTTGCCTAACCTTCCTCCTGGGCTTTCCCCACAGGGAGCTCTTTCTCTGGGCCCCCAGCTCACCCCCTGGCACCTGTGCACACCCCAGGGCTTGACCCAGCAGGCTCCATCTCCCAGACTCTACACAAACACTAGGGGGCATGACAGAAACCCTCCTGCTGAACTCATTCCAGAGGCTGTTCTCAAGTCCACGTTCCTAAGGTCGGTGTTCTGGGGGTGGGGGGGAGTTCCACCAAACAGAAGTGTGCCTCCATCCTCTGAAGCTCCTAACCTCAGTTCTGCCTACAGGGAACAGCTTTCAGGCAATAAGAGACCCTCTGCCCTATTGTTGTGACAAGGACCTTGGCAGTGAGAGCCTGCATGCCCAGGGAGGAGCTGCTGACTCTGGAGCCACAGGTGACCCCCACCCCCACAAATGCACTCACTCATCAATCTTGTCGGGGAAGCCCCAGCAGTGGCGGGGGTCACTGTCGCCATGTCCCGTGTGGATGAAGCTATTCTGCAGGGGTTGGCTGATGTCCTGGGCTGAAAGGCCAGCCACGGAGGTCACCACGTTGCGAGGAAAGGGTCCCACACACAGTGTCCGGGTGTTCTGTCCACGCCACCAGTAATTCTCAGCCCTGCTCAACAGAGATGACATGGTGAACACCAGGGTGTGTGAGGTGGCCCCAGGAAGTGGGACCCTTTTCATTCCAAGCTCTCTCCAGCCAGAATATATCTGACTATCTTGGCAGGAGGGGACCCAAGGGCTATGGCTCTGAGACCAGGCTGGTCTGTCATCAGCCTGCCTGCCCCACGACCTGTCACTCTCCCAGTACAGGGCCTGTCTGTTTATACACACCTTACCCTAAGACACTTAGGTGGGTCAGACAACCCTTTCCGACAGTTTACAAATAAGCAGATAGGTTACAAATAAGTGACAGGACTTGCCTACAGTTCCCAGACAGATCATAGCAGACTCAGGATTCAAATTTGGCTGTTAGTCTCCAGCTACCCCCCTTCCTATAAATCTGCCTGGCCTCCCTCCTCCCTGGCAAGGCCTGTACCCCTACCCTCTGGCCACCTGACCTTGCTATTCAGCCCAGTTCCCGGGCATCCTGAGCTGCAGGGGCCAAGGGAACACCATGGCCTTAGCACTGGGCTTGGAGCCAAGCCCCCCAACCACACTCTGTCTCCTGCATGCAGCCCCTTGTGAATTTGGAAGCACTGCAAGCAACCCACGCCTTCCCATCACCAGTTTTTGTATCTCCAGTGTCTTCCACCACCTCTAGGCAGGGCTGTGGGACCTGTGCCCTTAACCCCGGTCATCTCCTGGGGAGTTCTACTCTTGTCTTAAATAAGGGGTCTATAAGGGGACCCAGCCTCCCAGTGCGGCTGGACTGTGGGACCACCCCCCCCCCCACTCTGATCTCAGACACAGAACCTCTACTGACCTAGCCTAAGCCTGAGCCTGGGGTGGGGGTTGGGGCAGGATGGTGCCCTCCTGGACACTTCAAGTGGCAGGATGCAGCTCCTTTGTCTGCCACTAGGATCGCTCACACCAGATGACATGGGCAGAATCTGAGCTAAGGCAGAGGTAGTGCAGCCTCATGCCGCTGTGGTGGACACATGCACACACCCAGTCAACACCCACCTGGGCAGCCAGGAGCATCAAGGTCTCCTCCAAACTGGAGCCAGACCACAGGGACCAAGGGCGGATGGAGGCTGAGCTCCTGGACCCTCCTCCATGAGGTGACATGGCCCGTTGGGGCAGCATGACCTCAATCAGCCTGCTCTGGAGATCACAAGTCAAACCCCATGAGCACAGCAGTGCTTGGGAAGCCAAGAGGTGGGGCGGCAGAGGGCTGGGAGCCTAGCCTCCCCATAAACAGGGCTGCTGACCAGCCTACCACCAGACACAGCAGCCCTGTGATTACACCCTGCCCTAGGGTGGGAAGGGCAGGAAAGGAAGCAAGAAGAGAGGACAACACCCAGGAAGGGACAAAGCCCATCGGAAAACAGCAGGGCTGTTCCGAGAAGAGAACGTCCCCTAGCACCCCAGTCCCAAGGACTGGCTGAGGTCGAGAGCCTCCCATGAAGCAGGGTGAAGAGGGATGCCTGACACCAGGGGACCCCCTGCTGCTCTCTGCCCACCCCCACCCCTGCACCCAACGGCTCCCTGGGTTCTGCATACCCCTTTACAGACCTTCTAAACACCAACCCCAGGCTGGACATTGGACTCTGCTCTCCACACCTCTTCAGAGGTGCTCATTAACCTGGGTGAGAGAGGTAACCGAGGCAGAGAGATAGTTCGAAGTAGAATGGAAGCATGTCCAAGGCCAGTTCCACCCTGTGACCCTGTCTTCCCTGTGTCGACCCTGAGCAAGGCCAGACTGGCAGGTCACTCCCTCCACCCCCTTCCTTTTGCCAGCACAGCCGAACACACAGGGGCTCCTTTGGACCCACTTCTGAGAGTGAGAGATGCCAACCCACCTCCCTTTATTATAGGTATGGCCGAGGCAAGAGCCTCCAGGACTGCTGGGAGTCCCGACATCACTTCCCAAAAGATCTGTGCTACTAGGGGAGGGGAGCTGGAGGGCAGGGCAAGTGTAAGACAGACACCCTCGGAAGCAGCATCCTCTCGACAAGGCTCAAATGTAAGTCTTGAGATGGCCAATGCTATATCGTGCTGCCTACCTGTGCCCCTCTGAGAATCAGTAGGGCCGAAGTACCAGCAGCTCAGAGAGGACTGAGACCACCCTCCCCACCCTCCTGCACTGGCCACACCCGCTCCCCCTCCTTGAACAGGCCAGAGTCTCCATAGCAATGTGAGGGCTAGGCCTACCATGGGCAGACACTGCAGTGAGGACAGAAGTCCCTGGAGGAACAGGAGAAGGGGCCAGCACCTCCAGCACGAACTCTCTATTTCCTGCTACCTGTCAGTATCCTGGGACAAGGACAAAGTGAAGTGGCACCTGGGAAGCCAAGGCCTGTGCTGAGAACAAGCCCTGCTCTATTTGGGACCAGCTTCTGGAAATCTCAGACCTCTGTCCCACTCCTGGTCTAAAGTAGTCCAGAAATGGCTGATAAATGTTGCTTGAATATTCTGCTCAAAACCCCACCCCACTCACTTCTCTCTGAGAGACCCAGGCAGCCCCTGGTTTTGAGAGACAACCTAGGCCCTTGCATCCCCCTCCCCTACCTACCACTGGGAGCAGAGGCTCCAGGGCCCAGGCCAGACCAGGCCAAGGCCCAGAAGATGGACTTCAAAACCTCTGTCTCCCTTCTCTAGATCTATAAAAATGGAACATGAAACAGCTGCCAGCCATCCTAATTTCCAAGTAAGAACCCATGGAAAAGACCCAAGTCATCATTTGTCCTTCCATCTAGACAGCACCTCACAGGCTCAGCAAAACATCTAGGTGTCCTGTCTCTGCCCACCGCCTGCTACCCCGAGAAACACTGAGCCTACAGAACCAATCAGAGCCAGGGACAAGGGGGCTCTCAGACTCCACTTGGAAACAAACACTGGCACAGCTTCCGCAAGAGGAGTCCAAGGCTGACAGATGAGCAGAAACAGAGCAGAGAGCCAGGCTAAGAGGAGACACAGAAACAGAGACCCACATGTACAAGCCCAGACCCAAAAAGACACACACGAACAGAGAGCCCCTCCACTAGGAGACATGGAGACAGAGTCAGCCAAACAAACATAGAGACATCTGGGCACTGAAAAAACAAGGGGGCAGAGTTAAAGCTCTGGTACCATCCGCATACAGGCCTACCCCCAAAGCCTCACCAGCTGTTGTGGCCTCCTGCCCCTCACCTCCCACCTCCTGAGCAGCTCCAGGAACCAAGAGCAGGCGCTGTGGTCCAAGTCGGCTGTGGCCCTGGAGGAGGAGCCCAGCAAGCCCACACTGGCAGGCAGCTGCGGAGCCAGCAGCCCAGGCCAACCGGAGGCTGTGACGCAAGGGCAGGGCAGGGCACGACCACAGTGCCTCCCAAGAGGAGCGGCTCCCCTGGGGCCCCACCTGTTGCCCGCCTAGCTCTGGTGGTAACCTAGGGTGCCAGCTCCAGAGACACACACCCCAGGAACACAAGAAGCAACTGAGTCACCCGCTGGGGACCACTGGGTCCCCACTGAGAGCAAGGGATGGGGGAGGTAAAGACCTGAGGGCTACGGTGCACAAGATGGGTCAGGTTCAAGGTCCTCCTGCTCTTGTAGGTAGGAATGGATATAGGTCCAGACTTCTGAATTAACACCCTGCCATGCCCCTCTAGACAGGCCCTCACCCTAATCTTCCTATTTCTGGAATGCTCCCCAGTCCCTTGTCTGGCTCCTCAGCCCCAAACCCACAGACTGTCTTCCTTCCTGTCCCCTGAGCCTCTCTCCATCTAAAAGCTTTCTGCTTTCGTTTACCACCAACTCCCCAAACTTCACCCCCACAACTTGTTGGTTTGTCATTCATATTCTCAGACTGGGCCCAAAGGCTAGGCAAGCCCTGGCCTGGGGAAGAGGTGCTGGGGCCACAGTGAGGGTAGGTCATGTTCCTCCACAACCAGCTTGGGCTCCAGGGCCTACCCTATCACTCTGACCAAACGCAGAAGCTCTCCCCTCTCACCAACACCCCATGAGGCACAGACTGAATGAACTAAAGGCCCCAGACCCCCAGACCTGAAGCCCAGGTAGAAAGGGCTCTGTAGGAAGCGAACCCTGTCCTCATCCCTGCCTGGCTCTGAGTCAGAGGAGCTGGGAGCACAGGGGATTTCCTCTGCCTTGCTCCTCTTCCTGGTCCTCCATGCTCACCCCCTACCCCAAAGGCACCTCGACCCCGCCCTGCCCCAACCAGTTCCTCGGCAGCCCTGGGGATCAGATAACAGAGGGTGGGGTGAGTGGTGGGTAGGGCCTCCTTAGCAGAAGGGCTTGAATGGGGGCTACAGGTAGGAGACATGACTCAGGAGATGCTGCCTGGAGGCAGAGACGTGTGTCCCAGGTGTCTGGGCAGGGGCGGGTAAGGAATGGGGACTGGGGACAAAGGAGCCCAGGTGGGCAGCCCAGCAGAAAATGGAGGGGAGCCCCAGGAGGCGACAGTGGGGCTCAGTGGGAGGGCAGAGGCTGCCAGGAAGAGGGTGGGGCTGCTTTGGGGTTCTGACAGGTACCCAGCCGGGTAGTCTAGAGTCCCTGTCCTGGGAGGAGGTGGGAAGGGAAGAAAGACAGGATGAGAGGAATGTTCAGGAGTTCCAGAGTCCCTAGTTGTGGCCCCAGGGCCAAGGCTGAGCCACTTCCTTCGCCTCACCATGTCGGCAGTTTGGCTCTGACCCACACAGCCAGGGCTGGAGCCGAGTGGGAAAAGGGTGAAAGGGTGGTGCTAGGCAGGGAAAATCCCTCTTAGCAGCAGCATCTGGTACTTAACCCCAGGCACTCAAGACTGGACCCGGGCCTGTCCTCCCCTTACTGCACAGCTCAGGCTCCCCACAGCCTGTGTTGCCATGGGAACCTTGGAGGCAGAAGAGCTCTCAGCCAGCAGGCCCCTCCACCCTGCACCCTTCAAGGCAGTGTAGGCGCAGCCTCACGCTCCCTACCTTCCCTCGATGACGGTGATGACATCATTCATCTGGATGTGCAGCTTGTCTGGCTCCTCAAAGTCCTGAAGCGCCCTCATGTCAGTGGGCTGGGCCTGGGGGCGGAGACCCGTCACTGCCCACCCTGGGACTGACCCCTGCTGGGATACCTCAGCCCCCATGGGCAGACCAGCCCTCACCTCCAGCAGGAAGTCCCGCAGGGCCACAAAGGTGGGTCTGTCCTCTGGCTTGTGAGCCCAGCACTGAACCATGACATTGTAGATATCCTGTGGGCAGTCCTCAGGCCGCGGCAGACGTTCCCCCTCCTTGTCAATCTTATGCAGAATCTGGCGGTGGGGTGGTGCAGTTTGAGCACAAGCAGAGCACCCAGCTCTTCACTTCCCACCTTCCCTCCAGCCCATGGAACAACTGGAGCTGTGGGCTGCCATGCCTGCACCCCAAAGAAAAGGTCTGTCTCCAGGAGCCTATCCCTGGGCCTCTGACCCTTATCCCCTGGCTGGGGCCTCTGGATAGGTGGCTATTACAAGGGAAAAGAATGTGAGCAAGCCCCAGTCTGCCCCTCTCCTGACCACTGGAGGCTCTTCTCTTTGCTCAACTATTTGAGAGGTCATGCAGACACCGGGCAAGGGGGACAGGAACTCCAGCAAATAAGAGCTAGTTCCAACAGGGCCAGGTTGGGAACCAGGAATCAAATCAACCCCCACCCATCCTGTAGGGAGCACATCTCCAGCCACTCACCTGACTGCCATTGAGGCCAATCCAGGGCTCCTGGCCATAGGTGAACATCTCCCACAATGTTACCCCAAACATCCAGGTGTCACTGGCATGGGAGAAGGTACGTGTCTTCAGGCTCTCGGGAGCACACCTGGCAGAGGCAGGGGTCAAAAAGAAGGCCCCTCAGAGCACACCCACCCACATCAGCCCAATGGACAGAACATATTCATTCAACAAACGTGTTGTTACCCTGTGTGCCAGGCTCAACAGCAGGTACTGGGACACGTGCAAAGTGAACAGGGACAGGACATGTTGACTATGGGGTGCACAGATGGAGAAAATCATCTATGTTCATGTCTTTATTCACATGAAGCCTGGGGTAGGAAGAGGGTGAAATTCCCAGGTCAGGGAAGCCAGGAGGTCAGAGGCTACAGGAGTTGGTGAGGGGATAAGATCTCAGGCTGTTTTCTAATTGTGGTGGGAGGATGACAATTTCCGGATTTGGGGCAGGATCCTGGGATTTGGGTCATTTCAGCAGGAAGGTGTGGGTGGGAAATTTGGATAGGGTCTGGGGAAGAACCAAAACGGGTGGAAATAGTTACACTCACTGCACCCAAACATCCCACACTCCCTCTGGGACTCCCTTTTAGGTGAGGAAGAGAAATGTCACTGCAGTGAGGCCAGCAAAGGTGTATTCCGGGGTGGGGTGAGGTACAGAGCGACGGGGAAGCTGACCGAATGGAGTATCAAAGACTCTCTCCCGGGACTGGAGAGCTGGCCCTGCCACTCAAACGGGGTGGGACCCAGGGACAGTCACTCAAGATCTCTAAAGCCTCACGGTCCTCATCTGTGAAATGCGAGTAACAATAATCTGCTTATTTCACAGTGCTATGATAAGGGGACCTTATAATTTACCATCCAAACCAGGATGCTTGGGTGTGAAGGGGGTGCTATTAATTACTCCAGAACAACAGGCATAACGTAATCTGAAATGTATGGTCACTCTACATATAAAATCAGTTATTAGTTAGGGTGACCATGCATCCTGGGTGAGAAGGGTGCTCTGGCAAGAACTAGATCTACTCCTCCCGCCCCAAAACAAGGAGACTACACTCCTCTGGGTGCCTCCAAAGCCAGTGGACCACGATGGTGTCAGCACAGGATGAGTTCACACAGGAGCTAGGGTAGGGCCAGGTAGCACCTCAGTGTGCAGGTAAGCATCCCTGGTCAGTCTACAAGGCCCAGTATGGTCTGGTCCTGCCTGCAGCTAGCTCTACCTGAAACATACTTGCCAACCAGTCTGCCTGGCGAACTTCTGGTATTTCAGAAGCTTAATACGGAGTCCTATAGGATGCCTTTTTGATCTCCCGCAGCACTTATCCCCGTGCACCACAGTACCTGGTACATGGGCCCAGAGAATTCCTGGATGAATGAGTGAATGGACTGCGCACAAGAAGGGCATCCCAGACCCAGAGAAGACAAAGGCTGTTGTGGTTACAGAAGGCCTGGAAACTCTGAGGCCCGGGTACACAGGGACCAAGAGGGGTAGGACGGGGTCCAGGCCCTGTGAGCCGGCAGCACCTGTCCCTCACCAGGCAAAGGGCACCTTGCGATGCTCTTGCATGACATAGTGGTCGTCATTCTGGGGTAGCGCACGCATCAACCCGAAGTCCCCAATCTTGACCAGGTCACGGGTGGCCAACAGCAGATTTCGGGCAGCCAGGTCACGGTGAATAAAGCGCTTGGACTCTAGGTAGCCCATGCCCTCAGCCACCTGCACGGCGTAGCGGCTCAGAGTTCCCAGGAGGAAGTGGCCCTGGTGCTTGCGCAGCCGGTCCAACAACGATCCCAGCGGCGCCAGCTCTGTCACCTGAGGCCACGGAGGAGGCAGGAGGAATAAGCGTGGCTGAGCCCTGCCCCTCCCTCAGTGCCCCAAGCTGGATGCTCCTTCCTGGCCTGCCCTCGGGGGACCTCTGAGAGTTCTACAGCTTCCCAAGCCTCTCCCTCCAGGTAACGTGGGAACCTGAGGCCCGAGAGAAGCAACCCACAGAGGCTCAGATTAGAATTTCTAAAAACTAAACTCTAAAAAAAATAATAATAATAAAAATAAAAAATAAAAAATAAAAAATAAACCCTAGGGCCAGTCCCTCCTGTGAGTGCGACTCTCTGTCAATGAGCACAAACAAAATCCAAAGACAGACATGGGCTCCAGCGGACACAGTACCAGACTGGGCCCCCTAGGAGCCAGTCTGCCACATCAGGTGGGGGACCAAAGCATCTTTGTCAGGATGGAGGGAGTAACCACCACACGGGCAGGAGGAGGGGCAGATCTGGGGGGCCCAGAGACCCTGCTTGAGCACCTTGCCCTCTGCCCACAGCACTCACCATCTTCATGGGCGGCGTGAGCACCACACCATAGAGACGAATGAGGTTTCGATGGTCCAGGGAATGCATGGCATTAACCTCCCGGATAAAGTCATCCATGGCCTCTGGCTGGCTTAGCACATCAGGCTTCAGGCACTTCACAGCCACACTCACCTGCCCAGAGTGGGGAGCAGAAGTCAGGACAGGTCCCAGGCCCCAACACTCTGAGCCAAACTGTCCCTCCCTCCAACTCAGCCCAAATATCCCTGCCTCAGATCTGCTCATCTGGATGGATGAGCATGTATGTCACAGGTGTCTGTGGGCTGGCTGGGAGAGGGCAGCCCTCCCTTGGGCCTCTCCTTCCTGGGGGAACGTCCAGATTAAACAGCAACCATAAAATAAGAGATGATCAGTATGATGACAGAATATTAAAATCTTGTAATAAGATGGAATATTAAAATGTTTTTGGTGTGGAAGGAAAATGCTGTAAATATAATGACAAGAAACTAATCTATAGTGACGGAAATCAGAATAGTGCTTCCCTTGGATAAAGAGGATACTCAGTAGAAGAGGCAGGAGGGAGCCTTCTGGGTGCTGGAACTGCTCTTAATCGTGATCTGGGCAGTGGTCACATAGGTCCGTGCATATGCAAAAATTCACTAAGCTGTCCACTCAAGAACTATGTGCTATATTGTATACATGCTACCTATCTTTCTGGGGAAAATGTTTAGAATACCAAGATGAAAAGGCAAGGTTTTAAAAGTTGCATTCAAAATTTGTATCTTCACCAAATTCAATAAAATACCTGGGGTGAAAAAAAGCAGAAATGCTAACTCTGCTTCCCCTGAGTGAGGGGATTACAAACAATTGTTTTTTCTTATTTTTTAAAAAGTTTTCAAACTTTTACAGTAAGTAAATTATTTTCATAGTTGAAAAGAGAAACAGAGGTGTCTAATTAAACCTGAGCATGTAGTCCAGAGGAAGCCCCTTTCTGATCTGTGCCCAGCCACACACACCACCATCCCAGCAGAGGGGAAAGATCTGCCTCAGAGGGTAGAGTCGGGGAAGGCCAGGGTGGAGGGAGAGTGGGGATGGACTCTGCCAGAGTCTCTTAGAGGCCTGTCCCTCTGGCACACCCCACATGACCCAGAAAGCTTACCGTCTTCCCCGAGGGGGCGTCCCACTCGCCCCTGCGCACCACGCCAAAGGAGCCATCTCCTAGCTTCTCGAAGAGATGCAGGTCCTTCTCCCCAATGAGGCACGTGAGGCTCTGCAAGGGCCCCTCCCCTGCTGGGCCCCCTGGAGTGGGCGAGGTCTTCCGGAAGGTGCTCTGAGAGTGATGAGGAGGGAACTCAGCCTCCAGTCGCTTTCCACTGAACACCTGTTTGAAGGCAGCCAGGGGCCAGATGGAACTCTGAGGTCCCAGAGCCAGTCACTCAGTCCGGCCCACAGGATCCTCGGCTAGGCCTCGAGAGAGGTCCTGGCTTTGCCAAACTGCCAGGGGGCAGCCTGGCTGGAGGCCCACCCCCCCCCCCACCTCCAGATCACACCCTCAAACAGGAACCCACAGTCTCAGTGTGGCCTCAGAGCATGTGCCAGAAATGGACTGACAGGCATGTAGCTCATGACTGCCATAGCCCCACACCCAGCTGTAGGGTCAGGGACAGCCTAAAGCCACTCCAGACCCATCTTGTGCACCACCTGTCCCTCCCTATCCCCCTACCCAGCACAGACTCGGGCCCCTAACCAGAGCAGATGGGCAGGAGCCTGAGGGGCCCTCCACAAACACCTCCCTGTCCATTTTTAGCCTTGGCCCCTTCTCTGGGTTGCCCATTTGGCGCTGTCTGTCTCCACCCTCCCTGGGGAGCTGACTGCCCTTCATCCTGCCAGGGGAGAGGATAATTTGAGCCTGAGGTTGGACTGTGAATGTGTGCGGGGTGGGGGTGGGGGGGTATGTGCAGATGAAGCAAGGTCTTGCTGGGGAAAGGCCTGGGAAGACAGCTGGGCTTCTGGAGGAGCTAGAGCTGAGAGCTGGGAAACGAAGACTGGAGGTGACTCTGTGACCTGGGATGTGGAGGGAAGGGGTCAAAGGTCAAGGGACAGGAGGAAGGAGACCCTGAGTAGCACAGTTGGCCCCATTAGTCTGACTGGGGCTTCCAAAGCCTTGGCCTCAGGCTGCAGACTCTGTCCAGTTGGGCCCCTGCCCCTCAAAGGCTGGCAGAACCTTGTCTGTATGGGGTAGGTGCGTTTCCAATCTGAGAGCCTCTTCTAGCCACTGCTCCGTTCTTCATCCTAGTAACTGAAATCTCTTCTGTTTGTAAGCAGTGTTCAGCTAACAAGGCCCTTCACAGCCTTTATCTCCAGGGACCTTTTCCGCCGCCCCGTGAGGGGAACTGGGCACAAGTGCCACCACCACGGTTTTACTGAAGACATGCCTCGAGTCTGGAGAGGTTCGCTGACTGACCTGAAGACCTCCTGCATGGTGGTCCAAGATCCCCAAACCCTGGCACACCGCACAGCTCCTCCCTCCTACCTTCACCCGCCCAACAAACTCATCCTTCCCTAAAACCTGGGCAGGGGACCAGGACAGTGTCCCCAGAAAAGGCCACAGGCTCCCAAGAGACAGCCCCTTTGCCAGATCGCAGCCAGGAAATCTCTGCTGCCCAATCCTAGTCCAGCTGTTCTGCCCTGCCCACCCCCCATCCCAGCCCTGAGGCCAGAAGTGGGGAGGGAAGGCCCCTGGCTGGTTCACTTCCTCTCGCATTGTCTTCCAGACAATGGGCAAAGTTCCACTGAGTCAGACCAGGGACTCACCACTCCACAGACCCAAATTAGGGCAAAGGGAAAGGGGGGCAGATTGTGGGGAAGGAAGTGGTCAGCAGGGCCAGATGACCAGAGAAACCCTCTGCAGACTAGGGAGGGCAGGGGGCGGGGGAGGGAAGCAAGGCAAAGATGTGCTAGGTCCAGACAGTCCCCACCACTCTGTCCTGGACACTGGCCCCAACACTCAGACTGAGCAAGGGCTCAAGTTACGGCGCACTTGTCAACGGGTGCCTGCTCCACACCCAGCGCCACTGCACAGCGGGAGGGGAGGTAAAGCCATCGCCACACACAGGCTACTCACGTGCCATCTCTGGTGGAGACAGACACTTAGCTGGGTGGTCCTACAAGTACCCTGCCCGGTAAGACCTTGGAGGAGGGAGGTCTGTACAAAATACAAGATCATACCTGCCTGGGAATGGGGGAGTTTCCTAGGACTATCATCAGAGCTGGGCCTGCAAGGCTGCCCACCCCATCTTGTTCCTCATTCACGCACCTTGCTCATCCAAGACTTGCGTTTGCACATGGCCTTTCTCCTCTTCACAGCCTCCCACAATCGCCGCTGTCCTGCAGAGAAAAAAGGGGAATCAAATGCTGTTAAGGTAGTTCACAGCCCCCAGGGCCCCCACTTGCATGCTTCCTTGGTCCCCCTGGGGTGGGCCCACCACTAGATACTGCCCAGCACAATGACACCAAGGAAACAGACCATTCTAACCAACCAGGGGCCATAGTTAGCCAGATGGTCACAGCATTCCACTTCTAGGCAGTGGTTCTCAAACTAGATGGAGGTATTTAACCACCAAAATTGAACAGCAATGGTCTTTTTCCAACCCTCAAGGGGGGAAAGAAAGGCAATGTGTAGGATTTACCCAATTTTGTGTTTTTCTCCCATAAAATTTTATTGTTACTAGCATCAGATACCAACTATCCAATCCCAAAGTAGTCTATGTCAGTGTCTAATTTAGCACGTTATTACTTATTCAGCTATTTTCAGTTGAATATACTAATAAGTTTCTAATGCTCTACAAGGAATACCATGGCTTCTAGATGCTATGATCACTACTTTTAGGATAAAAACTTATAGAGCATATTTTTGTGCATGGGAAAGAGACAGAATGAGTTCAATTTAAAGCAGATCTTTGCGAGGGAGAGAGAAAAAGAGACAGATTAAGAGAAAATTTGCAAGTCATCTGAGGGTTTTTAATCTTCTCTTCTCCATACAGATCTCTGGACATTGACCCCTCTGATGTTCAGAATGGTGAACAGAGCAGACTCAAAGCCATGTTTATAAAGGAGGAGGATATGGAGGAAATACATCCTACAAACGTCTGAACAAACCAAAAGCAGTATTTTTTCAATCCTGAGAATCCAGAGCTTTAAGTATGACTTCATTCTCCTCACACTCCAGTTCACCTTTACAACTGCTAACTGTTCTCATGCACTCACTGCGTGCAGCATCTACTGATGCAGCGAGAGTTCTCAGCTATGCCACCCCATGGAATAAGGAGGAGGGCTCTTCCAACTGGCAATCCTGAGGATAGAGGAGGTAAACGGTCAGTGGGGAAGCAACAAGCAAGGCCAATATCCCCACCTACCAGGCCGGCCCATGCCAATCTTCTCCAGGTCCTCATTCTTGACATACTCAAAGTGGGACAGGCGGGTAACATTGAGGTCATCACGGAGCCGCAGGAAGTACTGTTGTAGCTGCACCTCGGACAGCAGCTCCAGCAGCCAGCCCGTGCCCTCCTCGGGCTGCATGCTGCTGCTCCCCAGCCTCTGTGGGGAGGGAAGAATGGCTCAGGGACCAAGGGGTACAGGGAGGTGGCAGGGGACCCTGTCCTGAGTGTCCTAGGCTCACCCACATTCTACTAAACTGCTTCAAGGGAAGGACTCAAACCATGTTCTTGCTCCCCAAAACAACTGTACAGAATGGCCTATACTCCTGTGCCCCTCTTCCTACCAGCAACAAGGGTAGAATTAGGGCAACTGGAATACAGCTCAGGCCCTGGAGTCAGGGTCTTAAGCCCAAACTCTGTGATCTGTGGCTGAGTGATATGAGATCAACCTCTCTGCTTTCAGAGAGTCACAAGCCCTTTGAGAACAATGAAAACTATCGATTATGTTTCCAAGAAAACATACATATTCTTACTCATGAAGTTTCCATTAAAAAATTGGGGGGTGGGGCCCCTGACTAGCTCAATCAGTCGAACATGCAACTCTTGATCTCAGGGTTTTGTATTGTAGAGATTACTTAAAAAATATTTTTGAAATATTTTAAAAAACAATTGGTGGGGGAGGGGTGCCTCCCCTCAGTCGATTAAGCATCCGACTTCAGCTAGGTCATGATCTCACGGTTCATGAGTTCAAGCCCTATGTCTGGCTCTGTGCAGACAGCTCAGAGCCTGGAGCCTGCTTCGGATTTTGTGTCTCCCTCTCTCTGCCCCTCCCCCACTCACACATTGTCTCTCTCTCTCTCTCTCTCTCAAAAATAAATAAACATTAAAAAAATAGAAAAAAAAACAATTGGAGGGGGGGTGCAGGGTCCCTTGAGACCTATCCATAGGCTCCTTGGACCTGGTGGACCCCAGGGAAAGAAAGCACTGTGGACTAGATGAGCTCTAGCTAAGTTTCACCCAATGCCTGACACCACCAGAGGCTGTCCCCTCACCATCCCACAGACCACTCAAGTGCCCTTAGAACCACAGTGAGTGGAAGACAAGAGGCAGGCAAAGGCTGGCTGGGGTCAGCTTTCAGATGCCAGCTCAAAGAGGCAGCCCTGCTTAGCTCCATCAACAGTTGTCACCATAGACTACTGCCCAATGTCATCAAAGCTTTTAATTTTTTCAAGAAATACTGGAAATCTGAATCTATATGTGAAATCTGACCACTAAAATTCTTTTTGAAAAGGTAATATATGCACATGGTAAGATATTCAAAAAGCACACAGGAGCCATAAAGTCTCATTCCCTGCCATACTGCACAGCCACCTAGCCCCCTGTCCCCAAAACCAGCTGCCATAAATGACTTTTACACATCCTTCCAGACTTTGTTTCGCCCCCCCACACACACATTTACCCATTACCCACACCATTCTGTTCCTTGTTTTCACTTAACATTACACCTTTCTCTTGACTTTTTAATTATATCGACTAATTCAAGTTTGAAATACACACACACACACACACACACACACACACACACACACATGCTGTGCAAGCCAAGCAAAACACATGTGCAGGCTATAATCAGCCAATAGGCCACCGGTGAGTGACCTCTGACCTACACTCTGTGCGGTCCAGAGAAAGAGGACAGGGCACCCATAACACAAAGCAGCCTGGCCCACCGGACACCAAGCCCATCCTTGTCCAAGTAAGACCCAACAGAGCTGAGAGCTTGTCCAGGCCGGCCCCTGACCTGTGTTCAATCCCCACGGAGGAAAACCCACAAGAAGGAAAAGGCCAGCTGCCCCTCGACACCCCACAAGTCAGAGGTGGCCTTGGCCTCCAGCTCTCAACACAGGCTCACCAAGAGAAGCCAGCGCTTGCAGCCCAGGCGGAGCATGAGCCTCCTGCCCCCACAGTTCCCAGCGGTGTTGCCAGCCTAGCAGCAGGACATCAGAGCTTCCCAGGCAGCTCAGGGCAACGCAAAGAGTGACAAACGGGAATGAGAAGCCCTCAGTTCAAACCCTGGCTCTTCCACCAAGGCAGCTGGGCCAGAGGGGGGTTTTTAAACTTCAAGCTGTGATCCTTTACCTAGATGGTTCCCATGAGGTCTGTGCAGCCGCCTAGGGGACATTCTTGGATGTTGGGGGGCCACTAGTGGCATTTAGTGGGTGACTGGGGGACAAGAATGTAAGTTATCCTGTAATGTGCAGGGGAGTCTCACACATTGTCCCAAATCCCACACAACTTAATTTGTGCGGGTGAAAAACTGGTTTATAAACATCTGAACCTAGAATCGAATTCCATCTTAACATGAGCAAAAATGTATTTTTTGGTTTTTAATACACACTGAATCTTCCTAGAACAGAACTATGGTGTAAAATGAGGGAACACTGACTTTTGCTTTGTTCAGAACTTAGCAAAAGTTGTTCACTAATCAGAAAAATGTCACTGAAGGCAACCTGCTCTTATTATTTCCAAACCCCACTCTCGGTCAGCACTTGTAGACGCTGCCTCCACGGTGGTCCTCCTAGAGGTGTTAGCACTGACTACCTCATCACGTCAGAGTGTACAGACATACCAGAATACATGAAATGCTATCATCACTTTCCTTTTATTTCTCCTTTATATTACAGGTGACATCGTGTTGACTGACTACACACACACAGTAAAAAAGTTATATTTTTATTATTTTTATTTAAGAAGAACTATAAAAATAACTCTAACATTTCAACTACACTTATTATATGCCAGGCACGGTTCTAAGCGTTTAGCTGTATTAACTCACTTATCCTCAACAAAACCATTTGTTACACACAAGGGAGTGCATGGACGTTAGGAGGGCAGGGCACTGCTGCTTTCCAGAAGAAGGCCCCAAAGATGCACTGTGAAAATCACTGACCTAGGCCGTGTCTCTCCGCAGCCTGGCCAGGCAGGGCCAGCCAGCACTTCCACCATCACTACCCTGTCCCTGGAGCAAAGCAGTTGCACCCACTACATGCCCCACGATGTGGCCTGCCAGCAGGGCAAGCAGTTTGAAGTCTCCAAGTCTCAGGGTTCTAGACTCCCCACTCCCACCCTCCTCTGGGGGCAACTGCTCAAAGCCATGCCCTGGGTGGTCAGGACTTGGGGAGACACACAGCCCTTCCCCTGAAGCTGTGCAGAAAGCACAGTCTGGCATGTTCCTTTTCCCTGAGACACCAGCTAACAGATCTCCCTGCTCAGCTGGACACTCCCCTCCCTGCTCACCAGCCCCAGGGACAGGGTTGCTCTGCGTAGGGGTGTGGGGGGGACAGGGAAGAACACTGGGATCCCAGTGAGAAGAAAGCAGTCAGGGTCTTAGTTCTGTCTCTACCACCAGGGTGACCCTGGATAAGCCCCTTCCCCTTGGCTAAGTGCCCCTCCCCGCCAAGTTTCTTTGTCTCTGAAGCTTCCCCCCCACCCTGCTCACAGTCTTCAGCTGTGCGTGTGCCTGGCCCCCAGCACACCCACAGTCCAGTCCCACACCTGTGTCTGACGTGTGGCGTGGCACTCTCCAGACACGCACATTTCCCGCATACGCTTTGCTAACATGCTCACCAACCAGAATGCAGCAGCTGAGGGGAGAGGCCCTGGTCTCAGAACCCCTATCAAGCCCTCAGCCATTCCCGGTCCTGTCCTCTGCTCCTCAGTGAAGTGCTGGCTCTGAGGGGCTGACCCAGTCCCCAGTCAGTCCTACCCACATCCCCAGCCCCCACTCACTGTGTACAGGCGTCGCCGTAGTCTGGCCAGGAGAGGGAAAGAAAGCTCCAGGCCAGGGAACCGACGGGCTGCTGGCATCTCCACGGAGCTGGACCCCCTGACTGGGACCCTGGGACTTTGGCCCAAGATATGAGAGAGCAGAGCCTTTAGCTCCTGAATTTAAGGTTCTGCCCAGAAGGGAAGTTGGCCAAAGACCTGCTCCAGGAGTCCCCCAAATCCCACAACAGGAGTGGGAAATGGGACAGAAGAAGAGGGTGGGCTCCTTTTCTTTGCTGCACAGCTGTTTCCACAGCTGGCTAGTCTGGCAGGAGGTGAGCTCTTCTCTGGGCTGGCTGCAGCCTGGGTCCTCTGTCCTGTTTCTCTGACTTCTCTTCAGTGCAGTGGTCACAGCTCAGCCCTACTCCCTGGCTCCCCCGCCTGACTGCCCTCCCTCCCTCGTCCCTCCCTCCCCGGCTGAGCAGCTCTGACACTGGCTGAAAAAGGACCTTTCTGAATCACTGCCAAAAGGGTGGCGGGAATGAGGGGACTCTTCCTCCCAGCCACCCGCGCTGGCCCCCCTGCCTCCCCATACACAAGGCCCCCTGTCTTTGGCTTCCACCCCAGCCCCCATAGCTGCAGACAACTCTTGGGATTTTAGGGTGGGGGCTATGTGAATCAAGCAGCAACGTACAAAGAGGGGCTACAGGCTCCTACATGGGCTTGTCTGGGGCTGTGGGGGCTAGAACACAGCCTGAGTTGAGGGCCTGGACCCCAGACAGACATTCCTGGGCCCTGCAGGCAGACCCTTCAGAGACCCTCCCCCATCTCCCAGTCCCAGTCTTGGCTGGGCGTCTCCTGGCTCAGGCCCTAATGTGGCCCTGTTACCCTGGTGCCCGACGGAAATAGGAGGCCGGCAGCCTGCCAGAGTGGGGCAGTCCAGCCAAGAGCGAGGGGGGTTGTGGGGGTGAGGAATCTCCACCCCCTCCCCTGGGGTTGCCTTGCACTGCCCACAACATCCAGGGTGCCTCCTCCCCCAGACCAGCTAGCTAAGATCCAAAGCCCCTCTAAACAAACAAATATGCCCCTAGACCCTGCTGGGATGTCCTCACTCCAAAGCAATAGGATTCTAGGCTATAGGATGTTTCTTGTATAGCACCCCCGAACACAGGCAACAGCCTCAGCTAAAAAGAACTGGAGAAACTCCACCAAGCCCCCATTGGCCCCCCATGTTCCTACAGCTGACAAATGATCCCTCTGCCCCTCCTCAAGAGTGCCAGCTGCTCCTACACCCCCCTCACTACAGCCCCCAGACACACCTGACAGCTGCAGGAAGTCCTCACAGGCTCCCTCAGCAACCCCTCCCCCCATCAGCAGCCATGTCCAGAGAGCCCGTTTCTTGTACACTGTTCTCTTGTCCCTATCCAGCTGGCTACTAGCTCTGGGAACCCCAGCTGGATGGTGGGGCAGACAGCTGGGAGAGAATTTTGGGGAGTTAGCATCTTAGGCTCTCTTTCCAGGGCCTCTCTTAGTGCCCAGCCTTCTTAGCAGGGAGGTTACCTGAAAGGTCAGCCATTTCCTGGTCCAACCCTGTGGAGGGGTAGGGGGTGTGGGTGTTGGGGGACATGCCAGCTCTCAAGCTCTCAGTCCCTCCTCCTCATCCCTGTGTCATCTACCACACAAAGCTCGTGGATCCAGCCAGGTATAGCCTCCTCTTGGTCCAGTGAATCACCAGTCTGAGGCTGGGGTCAGAGCTAATAGACAAGATAAGGCCAGGCTGAGATCACACTGGAAATGACTTTTCCCAAAACCCTGGCAGACAATGCCCTTGGCTCAGAGAAGCCTACTGCCTACTTCCCACCAGGCACCACCCTGAAGGAGCCCCAGGGACCTGACTTTAGGGGACAATTTAAGCAAAATTACTCCCTCTACTGCAAAAGGGGGGCTGCTGGATCAGAATGGCCAGATTAAAGAGTCTAGCCACCCCCAAAAGATGTGTCCCAAATCATTCAGAACCCCATGCCTGACTCTTCCCTTAGACCTTGGGTAAGAACGAGCCTCAGCAACTTGGTCAGCAATCCAGCTGCAAAAGGCTGTGAGGAAAAGCAAAGCCTGGTCAGAGCTCAGGCCACTTCTTGGACCCCTTCTCTCAGACCCGGAAAACAACCTCCACCTTTTCTGTCCCCCTTAGTCCTGTCAGCTATCGCCCTCTGCCGACCAAGAGAGAAAGTGCTTGATCTCCAAGCAGAAGGGAAGCAGCCCCACGAATAACGATCATATTTCCTAAAGCAAATAAGGGCATTTCGCTTGATATGCATATTCAAAAGTAAGCAGGAATGTCCAGGGAACAAGGACTCAGTGCCCATAAAAGACTACACCCAAAGCCTGGCACTGCTTCTGGTGCTCCCACCGGGTGTTGAAGAAAGCCCAAAAGGCAGTTTAACTGGGTCCCAGAGAAACCGGAGACACTGAGGCAGGTGGCAACATCAGTAATTTCCCACCACTGACTTGCCCCTCACCCACCACATACACACACAAACACCTCATTACCCAGCCTCTCAGCCCCCAGGATCTGTCCTGGGACCCAGAAGCACAGACGCCCCTCACTCCTGAGAGGCTGCTGCGGAGCAGGGCTGGGCCCTCAGCTCATTGGCAGATGATGGGGTCTAGGACCCAGCTACCTGGCTATCCCCCAGGCCTCTCCCATTACCTGCTGTCCCTCCTCACCCCCAGCCAGGCGCTGATATGCAGATCTCTCCCCCATGGCACCCAAACTCCCGGGCGTTAGAGCCAGGGAGGAGAGCAGAGCCCTCCCGCAGCCCCCGCCCCTCCAGCGGCACCGGCAGCGGCAGCGTCACTGCCCTGCGTCCCGAGGGGCCGGGCCTCCAGCATCCTCCAGAAGGAGGGCAGGGGCTGCTTGAGCGCCTCAACCGAGAAGGCCGGTCCGTACCCCACAGCATACCCACCCACAGCCTCATATCCACCGCTGGTTGGCCAGTGCCGGAGCCGAGCCCGGATGGTTGGATGGTCGCCGTCACCTATGCCGGGCCTGCGACCGGCCCCTCCCCCAATCGCTTCCCCAGCCTCCATTCCAAGGAGCCGCCGCCTCTCGCCTCTCCGCAGCACCACCTGCTGACCCCCGGAGACATCCAGGTGCCTCGACCCCACCTCCACTGACCGCAGGGCCACAGCTCCCCTCAGCTCCTTGGCTACCTCCATGATCCCTGAGCTCCACTGCCACCAATTAGGTCCTGAGGAATCAAGACCTCCCACATAAGGAGGTCCACCCAAGAGGCTCACAGGAAAGGAGCCCCATCCTGACTCGGCCTGAGACCCCCCCCCCCCTCCATTCACTGGGGCCTGAAGCCTATCCCCCCAATCCGCCCGGCTTCCACCAAGCTCCAAGCATGCGCCCACCTGCCGGACTCCCTGCCGCTCCACTCCGCACTCCACTGCACTCCACTCGCTCAGCGCCCCGAGAACCTGCCCAGTCGTAGAAGCCACGCCTCCGGCACCAGGAGGGAGACCACAGCCCGCCCCTGCCCCACGCCTCTTCCCAGCCCGGCCTTGACATCTCCCTAGCCTCCCCGTCCCCCTCCCCCAAGACTGCACGGGCTGTGCGCAGGGGAGCTCAGGGCAGGGCACAGTGCTGGGGATGACCTCTGGCCTCAGTAGAGTGCCTCGAGTGTCCACACTCCCCGCCTTAGGAGCTGCTCCAACACGTGCCCACGCCGGGCTCTGCCACCCAGCACTGGGGCGAGGCCATTGCCTAGTGATCAGGAAGTCCTACTGCAGAGGCTCCTCCTCTCCCTCCCGCCCTGAGGGCCTCAAGGCGCCCCACGCACACCCTTTCATTGTGCTGGCATCTGAAGCATCCACTGACTCCTTAGTACCAGGTATTTAGGGCTGAGCTCAGGGCACCCTCCACTTCCGGGAGGGTTGGGGCAGAGGAGGAGGGAGATGCTGAGACACCTGCCCTCCCATCAACCAACTCAACCTTGAGGCTAAGGAAAGGGACCCCAGGAGGATACTGGGTGAGTTCCTATAAGGCTCAATCTCCTCACAAGTTCCTTCACCTTGAAGCATGCTGAGGTAGGGGATGACCCTGCCAGGCAGGAGATCTAATCCAGGCAGAAGTCCCTGGGTATCTTACAGCAGCTATAGCAGTTTTGTGGGAAGCTGCAAGAACCCAGCCAAAGTCAGGAAGCTGTCCTGACCCAAAGTCAGAGAAAAAGAGCATGAAAATGCCAGGCCCATCCATTCTTCCCTTCACTGGATGAATGGTATGATCCAAATTATTCCTCCTTCCTGCTTTCTCCCTATCTCCTCCCCACCCCACCCCCCCATTACCCTCCCTTCCTAATGCCATCCTGCCTAGATTCCCACAGGATCCAAACTACCTTTAGGACTTGGTGGATCTACCCTACATGTATACCCCTGTAGTCTACAACTTGCCCCCATATCTCTAAAGAGAGATGGGAGTGGCCAGGAACCAGCCTGCCTCTGCTGTCCACTCCCCTCCCCCAGCCTCTCCAGCAGCATCAGTGAAGTGACAAATCCACACTGAGGAGCAGACATGACATGTAATTTCCGGCCAAGAGATTTTTCCAAAACAATCTACCGTATTCTTGGGAATATATGCCAACCTCACCTCCAAGCCAGCCCTCTCCACCCCTGCCCTCCCTCTTCTCTAAGCTCTAGAGGGAAAACAACATATTGGGAGGAGGGGGGGGGGGGGGGCTTATAGTTCCTCTCCCAGCCAGAGGATTATCTTGCCTCCACATGCCAGCCCCACAAAGCCCAGTCAACTTCAACTCACCCCTCCATACACAGGCCCCAAACTTCTGGACCAAGGCCAGGCTGGCTCCCCTTGGGACCTCATCCCAGAGGGAACTGCACCAAGCAACCCCACACCTTCAGGTCAGCCCAGTTCTGACATCACACAGATCTGGGGAGGAGGCTGGTCTGGGGCCAATGGAGAGAGGGGGTGATTCAGACACACACCATGGCTGTCCACACCCTCTCCATCTCCAGGACACAGGCGCCCCCTCCCTCCCAGGAGAGCTTGGCAGCTGTGGTTCTGAGGAGAGGCAAAGCTGAGGCATATTTGCTAGTGGTGCTGGGCCCATAGGCCCCAAGTCTAGCCCTGGAGCCTCTTTCCCATCCTCCTTAACTATTGATATTTCCCCAAGACTTCTGAACTCACCCTTCCTTCTCTTCTCAGTGGATGCTCTGCTCCCTGGGGGGTCACTTCCTCTCCCTCCCCTGCCCCAGGGCTCCAATTACCATGTGCTGTCTGTCTTTATTTCTGACCACCTGAAGCTCTAGGCCCACATTTACAGACATTTACAGGGCAGCTCCACCAGGAGGATGCAAAAGTACCACAAATTCTGTATAACCATACTGAGCTCATCATCACCCCCTTCAACTTAGCTAAGGCATGCTCCTATATCCCCACTGAAAATATCACAAGCCAATGCCAGCCACCCAGGCTAGAAACCTCACCCCTGGTCCCCCTGCAACTATAACTTCCTACCTTCCCCACTGGGCAGGACACAAAATCTTGTTTCTGCCTCCTCATTAGTCCTCCCGATCAATACCATTAGGATCAAGAGTCAGACAGACCAGATCTGAAATCTTGGCTCTGTCACTTTGTACTTGAGCAACTTTGGGGCAAATACCTTAACCTCTAAGACTCAATTTCCTCTCCTGTAAAATGGGAAGAAATAGCAGCACCTCCTTCACAGAGTGCAGATTCAATGAGATAATGAACAGCACACTTAGCACAGCACCTGGCACACAGCTGCCTATTGCTATTATTGTCATCTGAAGTCCCTCCCCTGCTTATATCCTTCTGTAACTCCTCATTGAGCCAAATACAAGGCCCTTCAAGATCCTCCCCTTGCCTATTTGTCCACCTCCATACCTCATCATTTTCTTCAAATGTCCATATTCCAGCCAAATTAAATACTTGCCCTTCCCTACACACACTCCCTTCTTTTTTTTTTTAATGTTTTTGAGAGAGACAGAGAGAGACACAGAGACAGCGGGGGAGGGGGCAGAGAGAAAGGGAGACACAGAATCCCAAACAGGCTCCAGGCTCTGAGCTGTCAGCACAGAGCCCAATGCAGGGCTTGAACCCACAGACCCTGAGATCATGACCCTGAGCCGAAGCTGGACGCTTAACTGATGAGCCATCCAGGCGCCCCACTCCCTTCTTGAATCTTAATGTTTCAGGGTGCCTGGGTGGCTCAGTCAATTAAGTATCTGACTCTTGATTTCAGCTCAAGTCATGATCTCAGTTCGTGAGTTAGAGCCTCACATTGGGCTCTCTGCTGACAGTGTGGACCCTGCTTGGGATTCTCTCTTTCTCCCTCTCTCTGCCCCTTTCCCACTTGCTTGCTTGCTTGCTTGCTTTCTTTCTTTCTTTCTTTCTTTCTTTCTTTCTTTCTTCTTTCTTTCTCTCTCTCTCTCTCTCTCTCTCAAAAATCAAGAAAGAAAACTTTAGAAAAAAAAGAACATTTCTCATTAAAAAATTTTTAATGTCTCTGAGCTATTCTCTTTGTGACAGTCCTTCTCTTTGTCTACATGATGAATTCCAACACATCCCCCAAGACCCATGTCATCTCCTCTGTAAATTGCCATTTCCTACCTCTAAATGGTTATGTTTGCCATGCTTCCCATGTTATTCCGTTAAAATAATATTTGAAAACAGGAATGGTATAAACACACAATACAGTTAACTCTTGAACAACATGGGTTTGAATCGTGCAGGTCCACTAATGTGTGAATTTTTTCAATACGGTACAGTACAATGTATTTTCTCTTATGATTTTCTTAATAACAACATTTTCTTTTCTCCAGTTTCTTTTGTTCTAAGAATATAGTACGTAATACATATAAAATGTAAAATATGTGCTGTTTATGTTATTGGTTAAGTTTTCCACTCAACCGTGGGCTATCAGTAGTTCAGTTTTTGGGGAGTCAAAAGTTATATGCAGATTTTAGACTGTGTGAGAGGTCAGCACTCCTAGCCCCCACGTGTTCAACAGTCAACTATAGTGTAGTACATGTGGAAAATAGCCAAATCAATGTATAATTTTCAAATTATCCATCACACTCTGATCCTTAAAGGCTCACTGTTCTTATAGCATTCTGTATCAATATATAATTCTACTGAGAGATTCTATGTACACACCTCTACTGTAGTTTGTACCCTGTAAAGTAACCAGCTGTTTTTATCTATCAACTTGAAGGCAGAAGCTGGCAAGGTATCTGGTCAAGAAGAGTTTCCTGAAAGAGACTTCAGACCCATAAGATGGACACTGGAGAAAGGGGGCCTGCTTTACTTCCAGAGGGTATCAGAAATAAGCCTCATTCCCCCACCCCACCCCCGCCCAGGCTTTGCGCCCTCCCAGTATTTCTAATCCAGAAAAGCAAGCACCTTCATAGAAAGAGGGGCTGCCAATCTCATTACAGCCACTCCAGTCCCAGTAAGCTACTTTGCTCCCACAAAGCCGTTTCAGCACCAGGGATGACAAGGCCAGTCAGTTGCTTATGCAGAGGGAGGGCCAGGAATCGGCCTTCTGCAGAAGGCTGCATTCTCACTAGACTGCAGGGACAGCTGGGGTAGGCAATACAACAATGTTGATGGGAAGGAAGCTCAGTTTGTCAGGCATCCCAGCCTCACCACGGGGGTCAAGGGAGTAACAGGGTGGGAAGGCAGGGCACAGAAGCAGGGAATCAGATCTGATACAGGGACCCACTATGCCTCATCTTCGACTCCAACAGAAAAGGAGGTGTGACTTTCAGAGAAAAAAGGAAAGAATCTACCTTTACACAGAACCTATCCACTATCCAGACCCACATTGAACTCAACACCTCCCCACATGTACCAACTTGATCTTGAAAGTATTTAGTTGCTGTTTCATGCTCCAACGGCTCAAGATTGGCATGCCAACCCTGACACTCAGAGACAGGACACTGAGAGCCCTAACACATTCCTGGAGCACTCCTCCCACCAACAAAACCCTACTCATGTGTGACAGAGGATAAATTCCGGCAGCTGTCTGGGTCTTGTGCACATGCACACCATGCACGCCCTGGTGCCAGGGCTCAGATGCAGGGCACTGCAGAGAGCTGCCTCTTGCCAATCCTCTGGCCCAGGCATCATCACAACACCAAGCGATGCAGTGATTCCTGGGAAGGGAGGAAGGATGCAGCACAGCTCCCAGCAGCCAGCCACTCCCAGAACTCTTCTAGGGCTGGGGCTGCGCAGAGGCTGCCTGGCTGGTCCTCTGCCTGCTGGCTCAGGCCTCACCCCACCCCCACCCCTTCAGCAAGAGCCTAGAGCTGAAGGGGCCTATTGTTGAGCCCCGGAGGTGGGGTGGGGAAAGAAGCCAGAGCTGTGAATGGTAGAGCATTTATTCTGCAAGAGGGACTGCTCATCCCCTCTGGACCATGTCCATACCAGAACCCCAGGAGCTAGCAACACCCAGTGAAGGACAGGCTGCAGGGCCCAGGAGACAAAGGGACTGAACCTAGGAGTAAAAGAAATGTTGGACTACCTTCCCACTATATCCTGCCTATCCATTTTAGCAATAAAGAAACTGAGATCCTAAAAGGGGAAGGGACTTGTGAAACAAGGCACTTACGGAGCTATCTTTGGAAACAGATCCCTAGGAACTAGGGGAGATCAATAGTTCAGAGCGGTGGTGACTGTAGACACAGAGGAACAGCCATACCAAGGTCAGGGATTAGTAAACGTAAGGACCCAGGAAGAGGAGGCCTTGCCTTATTAGAAGACACAGCGTACAGAAGACAGGCAGAGACAGGAAGAGCCCACTGTTCTTACACCCAGCTAAGGCCCTTGGCTCCAGGGCTCCCAGGAGATACAGCTGCTGAAGGAAGAGACCAAGCCAAAACTCTCACTCCAAACCCCGCCTCAGTCACTCACCATGCACCTTCTATGTGCTCACCCTGTGTTAGGGTTTTGGGGAAATAGGAAAGGGAAGTTATGTTCTGGGTCCTCAAGAAGACACTATGTGCAGGTTCTTTTATTTTTTTTAATAGAAAGCAATGTTTTTTTATCTATTTACTTTTTTTTTTTTTTAGTGAGTTCTAAGCCCAATGTGGGACTTGAACTCACAACACCAAGATCAAAGAGTTGCACACTCTACCAACTGAGCCAGCCAGGGATCCCTACATGCAGTCCTTTAAAAGCTTTATCTTCACTAACTGATTAAAAACTTCCCCTTATTACTCTACATTATCCCCGTTTTACAGATGAAGAAATTGACGTTTTGAAGAAGTGACCAAGGTCATGCAGAGAGTAAGAGCTGAAGCCAGGATTCAGTCCATATACAAATGCACACTAAATTTCTCGGCTCAATGACGCGAGCCCATGGAGGGCAGAGTTATAGTCCTATTCATTAAATATATACTGGATATTGAATGAATTCATGGATTCTATGAGGAAGTTTAAAGAGGGGACAGAGGTTCCAGGAAAAAACCCAGTAAATTGCACACATGCACATAATTCCATTCCTTCTCAAAACCCCTCCAAAACTACATTTTTAAAGAGAATTTATTTTTCTAAAGAGAATTTTTTAAAAAATATTTATTTATTTTTGAGAGAGACAGCACAAAAATGAGCATGATCTGAGCAGAGGAGAGAGGATCTGAAGCAGTCTCTGAATTATCAGCACAGAGCCTGACATGGGGCTGAAACCCACAAACCACAAGAGCATGACCCGAGCCAAAGTTGGATGTTTAACCAACTGAGCCACCCAGGTGCCCCTCAAGAGAAATTTTTTGAATGGCAGAGGAAACAACCACAACAAGCTGGAAAGCAGATGATGGGCCAGTGACAACTGGGAGCAGAACCTAAAAAAAAAAAAGTCACAACTCCCAAGGTGAGAAGCACCTGACTGATCCCACAGAATCCTCAAATGGCCTGGGAATTTGAAGCCCCAGAAACCCCTACAAGACGAAGAGGTGAGAGAGAGAAGTGCTAAAAAATAGAGGATTATTTAAAAGCTATTTAAGAAGCAGTAAGACCCCACCACCAGCACCTCCATACTCCTTCCCCAATACAGAGCCACTGAGTGACTGTCCCTTTACCACCCTGCAAAAAACAGGGATTTCCCTACAGTGGATAAATGGAACATCTTGAGACTGGCACAGTGGGCTTCATGGAAGATGGCAGGGGGGTGGGAGGGAGCAGCAGGCAGGTGCTACATCCCAAACAAGGAAAGCATGCATGGATGTTGAGATCCCACTCCCCTTCTCGACTTGCTCCTGGAACATGGAGCCAGGCTTCCACATCTTGGCAGTAGACACAAGTGTCTTTTCTGGCAACTCTGACCTGGCCAAGAAAGATATAAAGATACCAACACTAGGAGTCCCCAACAAATGGCCCATCTAGGTCACCACACAAAGAAACTCCATCAACAAGACCATTCAGTGCTGTAGTTCCCCATCCTCCGTTGAGAGCAGACAACACAAAATTACCAGACACCCAAGACAAGCCTCTAACATGGAAGAGAGAGAGCAAAACACACAGAAAAAAGCAACCAAGGGGAAACAGACTATGCAGAAGAAAATTTCAGACCAAAAAATGCTCATTAATATACCCTCAGAGACAAGATAGCGTATCTTCAAAATAAGAACAGGATATTATTGGGAAACAAAAAATTACAAACACAATACGTGACATACAAAATTCATCAGACCCATCCCCAACCCACCCAGCAGAGTCTGGCCCATGGCAGGTGCTCGCTCATAAATACCTGTTGGATGGATAAATGAGGTAGTGATTCTCAAATTTTAATGCACATACAGATCACCTGGGGATATTGTTAAACTGCAGATACAGATTCCATGGATATGAGGTAGGGCCTAAGATTCTCCATTTCTGACAAGCTGCCAAGTGACACATGTTTTGGTCCAGTAGACCGCACTCTGAGAAGCAAGGGTCTTCAATAAACTCTGGAGGTGCTCTTTGCCTGGGCTATGCATTAAAATCACCTTGGAGCTAGGAAAGTGTCAATGTGTAGACCCCACCCACTGAGATTCTAATCAACTTGACCTAGGTGAGACTGAGGTGTCATTTTTTTTTTTTTTTTTTTGAGAGAGAGAGAAAGAGAGAGAGAGAGAGAGAGAGAGAGAGAGAGAGAGAGAGAGAGAGAGACAGCGCACAAGTGCACACACAAGCAGGGGAGGGGCAGAAGGAGAGGGAGGGAGAGAATCTTAAGCAGGCTCCACACTCAGCATGTGGAGCCTAATCCAGGGCTCAGTTTCACAACAGTCAGATCATGACCTGAGCTGAAATCAAAAGTCAGATACTTAAATGACTGACTGCGCCACCCAGGCACCCCTGAGGCGTATCTTTTTTTTTTTTTTTTTTTTTTTTTTTTAGTTTATTTTAAGTTTATTTATTTTGAGAGACAGAGAGAACTGAGGAGGGGCAGAGAGAGAGGAAGAGAGAGAATCCCAGGCAGGCTCTGTGCGGTCAACGTGGAGCCTGATGTGGGGCTTGAACTCATGAACAGTGAGATCACGACCTGAGCTGAAACCAAGAGGTGGACGCTTAACCAAATGAGCCACCCAGGCGCCCCCTGAGACATCGTAGTTTGAAGCCTCTTCAGATGAATCCAGACTGGGGTTGAATACCGTTACTCTGTAGAAAGCTTGTAATTGTGTCAATTCGTTTGACCTGGCCAGAACAGTCCTGTTCTCAGATGTTCTCTCCCATTATTGACACTGACCACTCTCTCAAAGGCCCTTCTCATCATAGCCATGAGCATCAGTTTATGGGACTACTTATTATACTGATAGTGATTCTCAATTCTGAGTCCCATTAATATGGATGAAAAAAATCATTCTACTGAATTCTCAATAAATTCAGTCTGAGAATGTTTTCCTTATCAAATTCTCACACTTATCTTAATCTAATTTTTTGTTACCCTTAACCTTGAAACTTTATCAGGTTAATAAGCCCTTTTGGGAAGGAGGTTTTGTTTTTGTTTTTTTTTTAATTTTTTTTTAAACGTTTATTTATTTTTGAGACAGAGAGAGACAGAACATGAACAGGGGAGGGGCAGAGAGAGAGGGAGACACAGAATCTGAAACAGGCTCCAGGCTCTGAGCTGTCAGCACAGAGTCCAACACAGGGCTCGAACTCACGGACCACGAGATCGTGACCTGAGCCGAAGTCGGATGCTTAACCGACCGAGCCACCCAGGCGCCCCTTTGTTTTTGTTTTTTAGTGAAATGTGGATAATTCCCTAATCAAAAATCCTAACCCATTCTCCCAAGGTTTCTATTACTAAAGTTGAACTTAGTAGTTTTGTGTCTACCTCATCCATGTCACACATGGGAGAAAATAGTATCAACAGACATTTACTGCTATCATAATTGCTAAAACTACAATAGAAGGGATGGAGGATAAAGTTCAGATCTTCTGCAACAGAGAACAAAAGACACAAAGATGGCAAACAGGAGAGGGAAAAAAAAAGAAAAGAAAACCAGATGATCAGTATAAGAAGGTCCAATATCTAAACAAAAGGAGCTCAGAGAGACAGAGAGAGAGAGAGAGAGAGAGAGAGAGAGAGAGAGAGAGAGAGAGAGAGATGACCAAAATAATACAAGAAAACTTCCCAGACCTGAAGTACAAGTTTCCAAACTAAAAGGGTTCACTGAGCATACAGCACAAGTTGAAAACAGACCCATACTAAGCTACTTAATTAGGAAATCATTACAAAACACAATACTGGAGATAAAGAGAAGATCCTACACACTTTGGGGCAAGGGAGAGGGTCCCATACAGGATTTGGAGTGACCTTAGACTTCAGTGTTAATTCTAGAACCTAAAAGCAATATCCTCAAGATGTGAAGGAAAGCAATTTCCAACCTAGATCTTTATATTCAGCTGAGTGAATAGCAGGCTGGCAAGGTCTCCAAATAATCTCCCACCCATACACCCTCCTCCCTCAGGAAGCTACTAAAGGACAGACTCTACCAAAACTAGAGAGTAAACCAACAAAGGAGAAGACATGGGATGCAGGAGATCCAACACAGAAGAGCAGTGAAGGAGATGCCCCGATGCTGAAAGGAGGTTCCAAGAGGATGGCTAAGCACCTGTGATAGACACCAACCAGACCATGTTGCTTCAGGGCACAAGGCTCTGAAAGAGACTTCTTCAGAAAGATAAATTTGATAAAATATCTGATGGAACTGACATCTTGAGAAACTTAAGACAGCTACTGGAATTTGGCTAATTGAAAGGTGCACAGAAAACTAAGCAAACAAACAAAAGCAACTCCAGGAAGAACAAAAAGTTGTGCAGGAAAGGAAAAGTCATCACAATTTACTACACCGTAACAATAAACACAGACAGTAGAGTGAAGAGACTGAAGGATGGGAAGTGTAGAAGGGTAGCAATGGGGGAATTAAATTCAAATTCTCATCTTTGGCCAAGATGGAATAATAAGGATCAGATTTGTTTTCCTGACTGCAATAACAAAAAATTGGACGAAATATACAAAATGGTTTTGAAAATACCAGATATCAGGGAACTAAAGACAGTGATACCTGTGAGTCAGGAAATAAAAGAGGTCAGCCCTATGGTTGAGTTTCCAGGCTACAGCACAGAGAAGGGAAACTGTCAGACCCCAAAAGACTCCAGGAGTTGAGGAGATGGAGCTTAGAGTTTGGGGAGCTTAGAGTTAGGGGGCCAGAGTTCACAGAACAGAGCAGCAAAGAAGAGAGAGTACCACAGAAGCCTATAAAGGGTTCCCCTCAAGTATTTAGCTGAGCACTAATCATCTATGTGAATGTGTAGAAATTACCCAAGGGTAGGGAAAATAACCAGCCAAAAGGATTAGAAGTAACAATGCCTGGTGCTCCCAAGGCTGGGAAAAGTGCCTGTTCCCACCAGCCAAACTGGAAAAGGTAGGCACTGGGTACAATTCACAGATGGGTCTTGCCTCAGCAGGAAAAGTAGTAGCCTTAGATTGAACATGGCTCTGGTCCTAACAAGTCTTAAAAACAAGACCCAAGATAATCAAACTGTTTCCAAGTCACTGCATCCTAGAATAAAGCTCAAGAATAGTTATAAGAATACAAAAGTATCCAGCAACCAACCAGGTAAAATTAACATTGTCTGGCATCCAATAAAAAATTATCAGGCATGCCAAAAGCCAGGAATTAGGACCTATAATAAAGAGATAAAGCAATTAATCAAAACCAACTCAGAACTAACACAAATGGTAGAATTAGCAAGGACATTAAAATAAACATTAAAACAATTATTAAAACTATTATTACTATAAAACTATACAGCTATTAAAAATATTTTTTTAAGGGGCACCTGGATGGCTCAGTCAGTTGGGCATCCAACTTCAGCTCAAGTCATGATCTCACAGCTTGTGAGTTTCAGCCCTGCATCAGGCTCTGTGCTGACAGCTCAGAGCCTGGAGGCTGCTTCAGATTCTGTGCCTCTCTCTCTCTCTCTGCCCCTCCCCACTTGCTCTCTGTCTCTCTCTCTCTCTCAAAAATAAAGATTTTGGGGCACCTGGGTGGCTCAGTCGGTTAAGCGTCTGACTTCGGCTCAGGTCATGATCTCGCGATTCGTGGGTTCGAGCCCCGCATCGGGCTCTGTGCTGACAGCTCAGAGCCTGGAACTTGCTTTGGATTCTGTGTCTCCCTCACTCTCTGACCCTCCCCCACTCAAGCTCTGCCTCTCTGTCTCAAAAATAAATAAACATTTAAAAATAAATAAATAAAGATTTTTAAAAATTTAAACATATATTTTTAAAAAGAATATAATTGAACTTCTAGAATAAAAACTACATTGCATGAGATGAAAAAAATAAACTGAATGCAATTAAAGGTGATTACATACTGCAGAAGAAAAACCTGGTGAACCTGAAGACACAGTAATAGAAATGATCTGAAATTAACTCCAGAGAAGAAAAAAAAATCTTTTTTAAATAAACAAAGCATCTGCTCCTGAAACAATATTGCACTGTATGTTAACTAAATAGAATTTAAATAAAAATTTAAAAAGAGAAAAAAAATTTTTTTTAAATAGGGGGGACACCTGGGTGGCTCAATCAGTTAAACATCTGACTTCAGCTCAGGTCATGAATTCACGGATCATAGGTTCGAGCCCCATGTCAGGCTCTGTGCTGACAGCTCAGAGCCTAGAGCTAACTTCGGATTCTGTTGTCTACCTCTCTGCCCCTTCCCTGCTCATTCTCTCTCAAAATAAATACTAAATTTTAAAAAATTTAAAAGAAAAAAAATAAATGAACAAAGCGTCTGTGAGCAATGGGACAATTTCAAGTGGCCTAACATTTGTATTGTTGGAGTTCCCTGAGGAAAGGAGAGAGAGCTGGAAACAGAAAAAAAAATTTGAAGAAATAATGGCCTAAATATTTCCACATTTGATTAAGATTATAAGCCCACCGACTCAAAAAGTTCAATGAACTCCAAGCACAAGACACATGAAGAAAACTGTACCAACATACCTCATAATCAAATTGCTCAAAATCAGTGATAAAGAGAAAATCTTAAAATGTAGCTGGGGAGGGTGAGGAAGACATGTCACAGACAGGGAGCAAAGATAAAGATGACAGCAGAGGAGGCGCCTGGCTGGCTCAGCTGGGAAAGCATGCAACTTTTGATCTCGGGTGGTGAGTTTGAGCCCCATGAAGGGCACACAGAGCTTACTTAAAAAAAAAAAAAAAAAAAAATGACAACAGATTTCCTGCAGAAATGAAAATGAGAAGACAGTGGCACAACATCATTAAAGTACTGAAAAATAAACTAATGAAATGGAATTCTAGTCCAATGAAAATATCTTTTTAAAATAAAAGCTAAATAAATTTAAGCATACAAAAGCTGAAAGAATTCATCACCAACCTGCACTACCATAAATGTCAAAAGAAGTCCTTCAGACAAAAGGAAAATAATACCATATAGAAATATGGATCTATGCAAAGAATGAAGCACTGGAAATAGCAACTACAGGGGTAGACACCTAAGACATTTTTATTATGTACATTACTTTAAAAAATAAATTGTTTAAACACAAATAATACCAAATAGTGTGGTTTACAATGTGTGTAAGAATAATTTCTGAATAATAGCATAAAAGGAGGAGAGAAATAAAAATATAAATTTTTATACTATTATCACTTGAAGGCAGGCTGTGATTAGTTAAAGATGGTATTATGAATCCTGGGGCACCCGGGTGGCTCAGTCAGTTAGGCTTCTGACTTCAGGTTACGTCATGATCTCACGGTTTGTGACTTCAAGCCCCACATCGGGCTGTCTGCTGTCAGCACAGAGGCTGCTTTGGATCATCTGTACCCCCCTTTCTCTGCCCCTCCCCTGCTCACTCTGTCAAAAATAAACATTTAAAAAATTATTTAAAATAAAGATGTATATTATGAATCCCATAGCTAGTACAAGGAAAGAAAACTATCCTCATAAACACAGATGCAAAATTCTTAACAAATTCTCTAGCAAACAGAATTCAACAATACATATAAAAAATAACACACCATGACCAAGTGGAGTTCGTCTAAGGAACGCAAGGTTGGTTTAACATTTGAAAATCAGGGGTGCCTGGTGGCTCAGTTGGTTAAGTGACTGACTTCAGCTCAGGTCATGATCTCGGTGCGTGAATTCGAACCCAACATCAAGCTCACTGCTGCCAGTGCAGAGCCTGCTTCAAATCCTCTACCCTGCCCCCTCTCTGCCCCTCCCCTGCTCATTCTCTCTTTCTCTCTCTCAAATATAAGCATTTAAAAAACAAAAATTTCAAAATCAATGTAATTCAACATATTAACAAACTAAAACAAAAAAATCCCATAGTCACAGAAAAAACATTTTTTGTTTGTTTGTTTGTTTATTTATTTATTTTTAACGTTTATTTATTTGTGAGACAGAGAGAGACAGAGCATGAACGGAGGAGGGTCAGAGACAGGGAGACACAGAATCTGAAACAGGCTCCAGGCTCTGAGCTGTCAGCACAGAGCCCGACGCGGGGCTGGAACTCACGGACCGCGAGATCATGACCTGAGCCGAAGTCGGCCGCTTAACCGACTGAGCCACCCAGGCGACCCCGGAAAAAACATTTGACAAAGTCCGACATCCATTCCTATTAAAAATCTCAGGACCTTCTGGGTGGCTCAGTGGGTTAAGCATCCGACTTCGGCTCAGGTCATGATCTCGTGGTCCGTGAGTTCCAGCCCCGTGTCAGGCCTATGCTGACAGCTCAAAGCCTGGAGCCTTCTTCTGATTTTGTGTCTCCCTCTCTCTGACCCTCCCCTGCTCGTGCTCTCAACTCTCTCTCTCAAATAAACGTTAAAAAAATTTTTTTTAATAACAAATTTAAAAATCTCAGTAAAATAGGAACAGAGGGAGTTTCTTCAACTTAATAAAGATCATATATGAAAAACCCACAGCTAATATCATGCATAATGGTGAAAAGACTGAAGGAACAAGTAACCCCTCTTCTACTCAACTTTATACCAGTGCAATTAGACAAGAAAAACAAGTAATTATCAGGCATAAAGATCAGAAAGAAAGAAGTAAAACTGTCTTTATTAACAAATGACATGACAGTCTATGTATAAAATCCAATGGAAGCTACAAAAAGCTACTAGAATACATTTATCAAGGTGGTATGATTCAAGATTAATATACAAAAATCAATTGGGTATATATATATATATATATATATATATACACACACACACACACACACACACACACAAACAACAATAGGAAATAGAAATTTAAAAACAATACCATTTTATAGCAGCATTATTGACGACAGCCAAAAGGTGGGAAACAACCACCAGATGAATAAAAATGTAGCATATTCATACAATGGGTTATTACTTAGCCTTAAAAAAGAAGTAAATTCTAACACATGCCACAACATGGATGAACTCCAAATACATTATGTATGGTAAGTGAAAAAAGCCATTCACCAAGGGACAAATACTGCATGATTCTACTCCTATGAGGTATTTAGAATAGCCAAATTCATATAAAGCAGAATGTGGTTCCAAGGACTAGGGTGGAGAGGGTATGGAGAGCTATTGTTTAATAGGTGCAGAGTTTTAATTTTGCAAGATTAAAAAGTTCTGGAGATGGATGGTGGTGATAGTTGCAATGTAAATGTACCTAACACTACTGAACCATACCCTGAAAGATGGTTAAGATGGTACATTTTATGTTATATATATTTTACCAAAATTAAGATAAAAAAGTAAGAAAGCCAAATACCATTTACATAGCATCAAAAAAAAAAAAAAACAATACTTAAGTATATATCTGACAAAACACATGAAAAATCTGTATACTTAAACTAGAAAACACTGGTGAAAATTCTTAAAAGTCCATATACAGACATATATATTGTTTATGGGTCAGAAGGTTTAATATTGCTAAGATAATGGACATTTCCCCCAAAACGATCTACAGATTCAATGCAATCCCAATCAAAATCCCAGGAGGCTTCCTTATAGAAATTATCCCCAAATTGATTCTAAAATGCATGTGGAAGTGCAAAGAAGCTGGAAAAACTAAAGCAATTTTGAAAAGAACAACGTTCAAGTTTTACCCTGATTTCAAGACTTACTATAAATCTACAATAATCAAGACAGTGTGGTATTAGGATAAAGATAGACAAAATGACCAATGAAGCAAGAGAGCCCAGACTGTATCTACACATATACAGACAATTGATTTTTTTTTACAAAGGTGCAAAGGCAATTCCATGGAAGGACACGTTTTTTTCAACAAATGGTGCTGGAATAGTTGGATCTCCACAAGCAAAAAAGCTGAACTTCAATTCATTCCTTGCACCATACACAAGAATTAACCCAAAATGGATCATTAAACCTAAATGTAAAACCTAAATGTAAAACCTAAAAATCATTTCTAGAAGGGGGAAGGCGGTAGAGCATGAGACTCTTGATCTCAGGGTTGTGAGTTCGCACCCCACATTGCACACAGAGATTACTTAAAAATAAAATTGTTTTAAGAATAAATAAATAAAATGTCTAGAAGAAAAATAGGAGAAAACCATTGTGCTTTGGGTTAGGCAAAGATTTCTTAGACGTGACACCAAAAGCATAAACCACAAAAAAAAGTTGTTAAACTGGAGTTCATTAAAATTTTAAATTTCTGCTCATCAAAAAAGGCACCGTAAGGAAAATTAAAATGTAAGCCAAAGATGGAAGGAAATATTTGCAAATCAAACATATCCAATCCCAACATATTCAATAAAGGATCTGTATGCAGAATATATAAAGAACTCATAAAACTCAATACAAAAAAAAACCTCACAATTAAAAAATGGGTAAACAATTTGAACAGACATATCACCAGATATACAAATGGCAAATAAGTACATGAAAAGATGCTCAGTAACATTAGTCATTAGGGAAATGTAAATTAAAATCAAGGAGATAACCACTGCAGACCTATTCGAAGGTCTAAAATTAAAGAAACTGGGGCACATGGGTGGCTCAGTCGGTTGAGCATCTGACTTCAGCTCAGGTCACAGTCTCAAGGTTCATGAGTTCGAGCCCAGTATCAGGCTTGCTACTTTCAGGGCAGAGCCCACTTTGAATACTCTGTCCGCCTCTCTTTCTCTGCTCCTCCCCGGCTCGCTCTCTGTGTCTGTCTCTCTCTCTCTCTCAAAAATGAATAAACATTAAAAAAATAAATAAATAAAAGCTAAATTAAATTAAAGAGACTGACCATACCAAGTGCTGACAAAGAGGTGGAAGAATTTGAACTTTCATATACAACTAGTAGGTATGTAAAAAAGTTTTTTTAATGTTTATTTTTGAGAGAGAGAGAGAGAGACAGACAGACAGACAGACAGAGTGTGAGCGGGGTTGGGGCAGAGAGAGAGGGAGACACGTAATCTGAAGCAGGCTCCAAGGTCTGAGCTGTCAGCACAGAGCCCAATGTGGGGCTCCAACTCACTAACTGCGAGATCATGACCTGAGCTGAAGTCAGAAGCTTAACTGACTGAGCCACCCAGGCGCCCTACAACTAGTAGGTATGTAATCTAAGACAACCACTTTGGAAAAAAGTCTGGCAATTTTCTTAAAAGTTAAATGTATACCAACCATATGATTCACAATTCCAGTCCTAAGGATTTATCCAAGAGAAATAAAATAGTATGTCCATAGAAAAACTTATACAAATGTTCACAGTAGTTTTATTTGTAATAACCAAAAACTAAAAACAACCCATCATCAGGCGAATGGATAAACTGTGGCATATATGTGTAATGGAATGCTACTCAGCAATAAAAAATGAGCTACTGAAGCTTACACAACATGCATGAATCTCAAAATAATTATGCTGAAAAAAAAAAAAAAAAGCCAGGCAAAAAAGGACACATGCTGTCTGATTTCATTTCCATAAAATTCCAGGTAATGTGAACTAATGTATGGTGACAGAAAGCAGACCAGTCTGTTGCCTGGGGAAACGGCATGGCAAAGGAGGGGCAGGAAGAAGGAATTAGGAAGGGGCACAAAGAACTATGGGGGTTGGTTGGGAATAATAGGTATGTTCATTATCTTTATTGTGGTGGTGGTTTTACAGATATATTCATATGTTAAAACCTACTGTTTTAAATATGTTCCATTCATTGTATATCATTACACCTCAAGAAAGCCACTATTAAAAACAAAAAGAATAACCACTTCCTTCTCCAGAATAAAGCACAGGACAGGGGATAATCGTGAATTTAGGGACCAGAGGAAAAGGTCTGGGAGCACAGACACTTCCTCCCCAACATCTGCCAGCAGGGGTCCCGGGAAAGTGGGCACCAAACTGCCAAAAAGGGGACTGAGCCCTCTGCTCTCAGGACAGTGTAAGGAAAACCATGGCCCACTGCACAGAAACTGAAGCCCAGAGACGTTATCTTGCCCCAGGAGGTTACACAGGTAGTAGATGGTCTAAACCCAGAACTGTCAAAGTGCTTCTCTTCATCTACCACAAATTCAAAAAAGTTGACCTGAAACAGGATAAAGGTATATGCTTATGTCTATGTGTTTAGAACAGACAAATCTCTCCATTGGCTCCAGAGAGCCAGAACCAGTTTGGACACCCCAGAAGAGCCAGGCACCGTGGACACAGCAGCTGAACTTCCGGTGCATGAGTGTTTGGGGTAGCAGTGTGACAGGCAGGCGTGGGACGAAGCTGACAGTCGGTTTGGGGTTTGCATGAGGAGCAGACTAACCGGCTCCTCCAGCATAGTCCCAGGAGCTGCCTGCCTATGGCTCTGCTGCCCCAGCCACCACCACCACCACTCCCCCTGTCCAGACTAGAGAGGACTATCTCCACCCACTCTGGCTTAGACAAGCGGCTGGGGCCACCTGACTCAGACATAGGACCCAGCTAAGGCAAGCAGCAACTCTGCACTCACCCCAACCTGAGGGCCATAGGAGCAGGAACTTATAAGTGCCAAGTAAGAGGTGAACAACCCTAGGAGGATGAGGCCCATAAACTGGCCAACCAACCCCCTATGGGCCAGGAATGAGTAGGCCTGGCACTTGGGCCACCGGGGAGTCAACAGGAAGCCAAATCTAGTCCCCACCCTGTAAGCCCCACCTCTAGGCTGCGACAGGAGCTGGCCTTGGCTGGTACAGAACCTATGATGCCACAGCTGTCCACCTCCATGGGGTGGGGCTCAGCTCTGGGCCACAGAGAATGCCCAGAGTCCAGTAGTACAAACACCCTCTCCTCAAAGTGTCCCTTTCAAATTAGAGGCCTAGAGCCCACACCCAGACAGAAGGCCTCACCAGTAGTTCTCTGCCCTGCTACCCCTATTCATCCTTGGCTCTGAGCCCTCGATTATTAATCAGCTGTGACAAGAAGGTGTGGCGGGAGCAGGTCAGGCTCGTGCTCAAGTCACTGGCAGCCACACTCACATCACATGGCTAACAGGGTTACTAGATAAAGTCCGGTTAATGCAATGCTGCCCCTTCCCTTTTTTGGAATCTGTTTTGAGGACCTGAGAAAACCTGTGCTGATTGCACCATCCCAGCCCTGGCACGGAGGCACTCCTATCTCCAGGGGCAGATTGATGGAGGGGTGACTACCTCCTCCGCAACCTTGGCCTAGGGCTACCCCTCTCTGCCTTCTGCCCAGGCCTGGTAGCCTCGCAGTCTCACCTCCAGTCTAGACTCTAAGGAAATGCCCCATCACTCTAGTTGGCATTTTTAGTACTAGGGGGAGGGGTCCTGCCTCGCTGTTGAAATTGCACTGCTTCCTTCCTCCCCAGGTGTAAACACAGCAAAGTGAACAAGAGCAGTTTGGAGACCACCCTCTCCTGAAATAACTGCAGCCCCCTGCTTCAAAACACACCAACTCCCGCTGGGAAGGGAATTGGGTTTCCTTACCTGCTGCCTTCGGCTGCCTCCCTGCAGACACAGTTTCGATGATGTCCAGGCTGAGGTGGCAGAAGAGGATCCAGCAGGACACACTGCCCGCTCTGGGGCAGTGGCTTCCAATGCTCCAATCCCCAAACCCCTACATCTTGCGCTCACCACGGCCCTTGAGCGATCCGGGCGCTGGGCAGCCGGCCTGTAGGTTACCACCTCCTCCTCCGCCGGCGCCTCCGGATCCTGTGCCCCTCGGGGGGCCCCTCTCCCTCCTGGGACCCCTTCCCGTCCAGGTATGTCTCCTGGACAGCCCGCACCACCTGTCCTTCCTGCACCCCGGGCAACCAATTTGCTTCTTGCACCCCCAGGCGCCCCTCCCCCTCAGGCCCCTGGGGCCCCACAGGCCTGGCCCTCCCCACCAGCTCGAGTCTCTCGCGGCGTGTCGGGGCCGCTCCCAGGACCACTGCCTCCCGCCTGAGGTGCCCGCAGCTCTCCCAGTGCTGAGCCCCCGGCTCCCCGGAACTTTCGAGCCCCTCCCCGCGCTCCCAGGAACGGTCCCCGAACTCGGAGAGCGGCTCGGGCTGCTGCAGCAGCCTGCGTGGGCTCCCCTCCCCCTGTTCCTGCACCCCGGCGCGGGCCTCCCCACGCTCCTGCACTGCGGGGCTGCCTCCCCCCTTCTCCTGGTACTGCTTGCGGGGCCCCAACCCCTCCTCCTGCACCACAGGCCAGCCCGCCGAGCCCGTCCACGGCGGCGGGCGCCTCCAGTCCGCGCCGTCCGGCGGACCCCACACCACCCCCAGGCTGGGCTCGTGGCCACGGCCGCCCCGCTCCTGCACCCCCGGGCCCACCCCGCCCTCCTCCTGCACGGCCGGACCCACGCCCCCCTGCTCCTCCACGCCGAGCTTCAGCCCGCGGAGCAGCTGCGGGCCCCAGCTGAGAACTCCGACCCGCTGCGGCTGCTGCTCCGGCAGCGCCGGACTGAGTCCGCCGCGCTCCTCCTGCGCTCCCCGCTCGGGGCCCCTCGCCGGCACTGCCCAGCGCACTCGCCTGCCCCCAAGAGGCCGCGCGGTCCCACCCCTCCAGATGGTGCTGCCCTCGGCGCCCGCTTACACCGCCCCCTGCCCCGCTCCCTACGCCCCGTCCCCCTGGGGAGGGGGCTACAGGCTGGCCTTCCCGCGGGTTCCGCGGCCACCCCCACGTCCCAGGCCCGCCTCCCCGCCCTAGCCTCCCGGCGTCGACGTCCGCCCGCCGGGCGCCGCGCCCAGCGCCGGCCCCCGCAGGTGCTGCGGCCCCGCGCGCCGGCTCGGGAGCCAGGAGCGCCCGCCCTCCCGCCTGAGTTCCTGGAGCCCGCCTGCGCCTGCGCCGCCCCAGGGGGGCGGAGTCCAGCAGGGTTGGCCCGCCCTCTTAAGGAGCCAGGTCCCGCTAGCTCCTCCCCTCTCTCCTCTCTTCAGTCCCACTACCCATCCTCCTGCTTTACTCTCCAGAATCTCCCCACCCCAGGCACAGCTTGCGCCTTCCTGTGTGTCTACCGGAGGAGAGACGAAGTCGAAGGTAGGGAGTTACACTGAGACTGTGCAGTTAACTGGGCCCAGTGGAGGAGCACTGAAACAGGAGTCTCGAATTCTCAGTAGCAGCAGTTCAGCAGCTGCTCACTTACCACGTGACAGTGTAAAAAGTCACTTCCATCTGGTCTCAGTTGCTTTGTTTCTAAAATGAGGAGGTTGGATTGGAAAGTTTCCAAGGCCACAATCCAGTGAGTGTTTGCAGAAGTGGACTTGAGTCATAATCTCTCAGCAGCAGCCCAGAGGCCTGGGAACCTGGGCCACCCCCATCCTTTCTCTGGGGCCAAAGGAGGACATTTCAACAAGGGAGAGGTGGTTTCAGACCTATGACACTTTCTGCCGGGAACACAGGCATAAACAGTCCCAGGTAAAGGGGGCCTTCCTCCCTCCTGCACCGCTCTCCTTCTTGGGTGCTTTCCTCCCTGTACCCACAAAGAAGGAGAAAATTCAGAGCTCCTCCTCCCATTGCTATCGCACCCAGACCCTAGCTAGTTGGAGGCAGCCTTGAGGCATGGTGCTTAGAACCCAAAGGTTTAAGGCCAGTTGACACTGTTACTGACTACCTCATCTATGCAATGGGTATGATAATAAAACAAGTCCAGAGAGAATTGTCCCAAGGATCAGACATCAAAGAACTATGTAGGATGACTCTGCACCCCTGTTGTCCAGCATTGAGCTCAAGGGCCCTGGCGGGAGGTGGGGGAAGCAGTAGGGCAGATCGGGATGGGTTAGAGACACCTAAGGGGGGGCTGGACTGGGTGGATTTGGGTCTTGGTGTCTTGCCTTGTGAGATAGGCTGGGCATCTTTCCACTAAATCATTTGATAACAGTGTGTGTAGCAGCTTACCTTAATCAGGAAGCCAGAGCATGGGGTGAATGCACCCTACCTGGTCCAAGGGAGGGTCTAGGGCAGGCAGGACTCCTGACGCCACCTCTGGGTTCAGCCAAGTTCCCCCTTGCTGCCTGATCTCAGAGGAAGAAGTCAGGGAGAAGGAATCTGAGGGGAGTCCTCTCCCAAGCTCCTTTACACCACATCGGTAATGACAATTGCTAAGGTTTATGGAGACTTCCTATGGGTAAGGCCCTGCATTTGGCATGTATTCTCATCTACCGGCCACCACAATCAAATGATGTTACATATTACCATCCTCATTTTAAAGATGGACTTTACATTGTTAAGTAACTTGCTCCAGGTCATACAGCTGGTGGCATTAAAACCAGGATTCAGATCCAGTTTTTGACTCCAAAGTCTGCCCTATACCACTGATATCAGCACAACAAAGCAATGCCAAACCCAGGAGCCTCACTTTGGGATGTATAAGGTCTGACTAAATTTGGGAGTCAATAGATGCAAACAACTGATTTGGAGCAAGCTTTCTGCCTGTAAATCAAGCTCCACATCAAAGCAAAGAATCAAAGCACTTGTATCCTGGTCAGTCCTGCTAGGTGATTTTCTTAAGGGAGCCCAAGTCTCCATTCTTCCACCTCCCCTCCACCTGCCCACAAGAGCCAGATCCATCCTTCTTACATGCTTAGTGCAAGGTTATCTGGAGCTTTAGTTTCACAGAAAAGCTTCCTCCATCCTTTTTAGTCCCAACTCTTGGACTCTCTCCACCACCACGCTGAGCACCAGGGGCTATGCTGAGAGAGGTCCCTGAGGCTGTCTGTCTCCCCTGCATTGTTCTGTGAGTCCAGTACCATCGCCTAGAGACACCTAGGAAGACGGCTCTGCCCTCAGGGAGCTGACAGCATATTAGAGGAAATGAGGCACAGTCTAGAAGCATAAGGCTCAGGAGCTTAAAGGTGGCTGTGGGGATAAACCCCAACCCTTTAACGTGCCTGTACCAGTCTCTTCCCAGATCTGGAACTTGAGGAAGGTTGCCCACAGCAGAGTGACTGCAGGGAGAAGGGCTTGTCAGGTCTAGTTCTAAATGGAGGTGAACCAAGCTGCTTGAGGGAGGTTTGTGGGGTGCCCTTAAGAATCCCCACCTCGAGATGACTGCACTGCAGGGTATACAGGAGGACAAGGAAGGTGGTAACGGGGCAGCCTGGCTCATACCAACAAGCAAGTGCTCAGGGAAGAGTGGTGAATGTTGCTGAGTGATTGGGCTGAAGGGTTTTTGTTCTGTTTTGTTGCTTTGTTTTTTTTTTTTATAGAGCAATGTTTGTTTAAACTACTGTTGCAACCAATGCATAGGAGGTGAACTGAATTCAGTAGGTTTTAACTGGCTTTTTTTTAGTGGAAGAGGACAATAATGCAATAGAAAATATGAGAATGTAATTTTTTTGAGCTTTTGATTAAAGTATGACATACATCCAGAGAAGTTCAAACACGTGCACATTTTACAAAGTGAAGGTACCTAGCACCCAGATCAGAAAACAGGACGTAACCAGCATCTAGAAGCACTTCCAAATTTAATTTTTATTTTATTTATTTTTTAAAAAAACAAAACAGACGATATTCTTTTATTAAAATACAGTCAAATTAGAAAATAGGAAAAAAGTCAGGAATGAAAGTTTCTTCTACCTAGAAATGTAAAGTTTATTAAACAGTTTTTGTGTCAAAGAGAAAATACAAACAGAATTTTTTCAATATTTTATTAAAATTATTTTATTTTATTTTATTTTATTTTATTTTTCATCATGAGTGTACTCTTTAATCCCCATCCCCTATTTCTCCCATCTCCCTACATCCCCTCTGGTAACCATCTGTTTATTCTCTATAGTTAAGAGTCTGTTTCTTGGTTTGTCTCTCTTTTTTTTTTTTTCCTTTGCTTGTTTGTTTTGTTTCTTAAATTCCACATATGAGTGAGGTCATTTAGTATTCATCTTTCTCTGAATGACTTATTTTGCTTAGCATTATACTCTCTAGCCCTATCCATGTTGGTTTTTATTTTATTTTATTTTTTATTTTTTTTAATTTACATTCAAATTAGTTAGCATATAGTGAAACAATGATTTCAGGAGTAGATTCCTTAGTGCCCCTTACCCATTTAGCCCATCCCCCCTCCCACAACCCCTCCAGCAACCCTCAGTTTGTTCTCCATATTTAAGAGTCTCTTATGGTTTGTCCCCGTCCCTGTTTTTATATTGTTTTTGTTTCCCTTCCCTTATGGTCATCTGTTTTGTCTCTTAAAGTCCTCATATGAGTGAAGTCATAGGATTTTTGTCTTTCTCTAATTTCACTTAGCATAATACCCTCGAGTTCCATCCACGTAGTTGCAAATGGCAAGATTTCATTCTTTTTGATTGCCGAATAATACTCCATTGTATATATATACCACATCTTCTTTATCCATTCATCCATCGATGGACATTTGGGCTCTTTCCATACTTTGGCTATTGTTGATAGTGCTGCTATAAACATGGGGGTGCATGTGTCCCTTCAAAACAGCACACCTGTATCCCGTGGATAAATGCCTAGTAGTGCAATTGCTGGGTCGTAGGGTATTTCCATTTTTAGTTTTTTGAGGAACCTCCATACTGTTTTCCAGAGTGGCTGCACCAGCTTGCATTTCCACAAATTTAATTTTTAAATAACTGTTATATTAATCTAGCATACCCTTCATATTCATGACTTCTTAACTTTCTGACAACCCTCCTCCCCGCTCTCAACACACAGAATGTAAACTCCACAAGGACAGAGGTTTTTGTCTGCGAGCAATTTGGCACAGACACCTATGACACTGCCTAGTAGGTGCCAGAAATGTATATTGAATGAATGAGAGTGCATCACAGCTAATAAAGGTATTGTGTTTGTGACATTTTTGTTTCATTATACGTGCATATGTGCTCTACTTCTTGATATACAACCTGTTTCTTTCTGTAGGTCACACTCAAAACTTTCTGCTCCCAAAGCCCACTGCTCCAGCTTGAGAAAGTTGTGGAGGCTCCGATTCAGGCCAGGTAATGAGCATGGGTGAAGCAGAACAATATACTGATTATATCAGTGCTTCTCAAACTCCAGTGTGCAATTGAATGAGCTGGGGATCTTCTTGAAATGTAGATTCTGATTCAGCAGGTTTGGAAGGGGATGCTAAGACCCTACATTCCTATCAAGCTTCTACACTTTGAGCAGCAAGGCCTTGGACCCAGAGAGTCTCAGTTACGCTGCACACAAGAATCACATGAGAAGCTTTTAAAAACAATGATGCCCAGGCCCCACCCCAGAATAATTAAATTGGAAACAAACCAATTTGCAAACAAACCGATTTGAAAAAGGGCAGAAGATTTCTTAGTCGGGAAGAGACTAAGAGACCATTTGTCTCTTACTGGAGGAGGTTGAGGGGAGGGATTTCTGAAGGAATTCTTAGGCATGGGGCTAATCTGCTAGCCCAGGCCATGTCCTCCCAGGACTGAGAACACACTGTGCCTTTACCCTATCAAGCAAGCCAGAGCTCCCTGGAACTGCTCAGATGGGCCGGCTCATATGCCCCTAAGCAATTCAGACAGTTGCAAAACCTTACTAGGGCATTGGGAGGAGGTGCTGCCAGCTGCTCCCACGCACCTGCCCCTCTGCCCAGCTAGAGAAAGGGCTAAATGAGCCAAGAGATTACAAACCCTGGATCAACACGGGCTATTCAGAAAGGAACACCACAGACCTGGGTTCCGACGCCCTCTGGTGGACACCTAGAATTGAAGTTTAGTAACGAACAAGGACCGAGTGGTACAGGTTTTCAAGATTTTGAGCCAGTGTCTGGCACGGTCATGTAAGACATGGCCCAGTGTACATAATCCAGAAACTGCTAGTGACTAAACATATTGAAGCCTGCCTCCTTTTATGCTCTACCTACTCCTTTACGTCCCTGAAATCCAGCTTCCCCTGGAATTCACTGTACTAAGTTTGGAAATGAGCTGTCAGGGCTTATCCTTAAATGGAGAGGAGGTATTTTTTCACCTTTCCTCTCTCCTTTTGTTAAATCTCCCCATTGGTAGTGTAGACACAACACAGTCCTTTGTGGTCTGTTCCTTTCTCCTGCTGCTCCAAAAATGACCATCCCAGAGAAACCCCAGCAGCTGCTTTTTTGAACACCCTCTCAGCTTGGTGAGCTCATGTCTACTAACCTCTCCCCCTACCACACACACACACACACACACACACACGCACACATCCGAATTAGTGAGGCCTGCGTGGACAGAGCCTCCCACATCGGTGGCTGCCTCCAGAGTGATGATGTTGACTCCCAGACACTTGCATTTGGTCACAGAAATCTGAGGAAGGGGCAACCGAATCCAAACTCTCAAATCCAGCTCTGTCTCCCCTACTCCCCTAGCTCTCTCATTTGCCCAGAAACCAGCCTCAGGTCCTTTACAGCATCTTTATCCAGCTCCTCTTATAGCACTTTGTGCAGACCCCAAACACCGCAGGGCTCCACCCTCCTGCCTCGTCTCCAGACTGGCTTCCTCTCAGCCACCACCTCAGCGCAGTTAGGGAGAATCCAGGCCCAGGACCCACCTTCACCACACCATTTATTCATTTGAATGGTAATCAAGGCAGTGCCTGGGTGGCTCAGTCAGTTAAGCATCTGACTCTTGATTTTGGCTCAGGTCATGATCTCACGGTTCCGGTTCGTGAAACTGAGCCCTGCATTGGGCTCCAGGCTGACAGCGCAGAGCCTACTCGGGATTCTGTCTCTCCCTCTCTCTCTGCCTCTCCCCTGCTTGCTCTCTCTCTCTCTCTCTCTCTCTCAAAATAAGTAAGTAAGCATTTAAATAAATAAATAAATAGTAATCAATCACCTTTGAAATGCTACGTATCTAATTATGCATTTACTTCCCTGTGAAGTGGAACAAAGCCTTTCATCAGAAGGCCTCTGTTTCTCCCTTCACTGGAAATTTTAAGGATGTGACACGATGATACTGTGATATTTATACTCTTGAATGGTGTTTTACTGGAAATGTTCTTTCCTGACCTTACTGACTTCAGCCTCTCTGTCTCCATGTTAATTCTCCATTAATCTTTCAACGTTTTTTTTTTTTTTGGGACAGAGACAGAGCATGAACGGGGGAGGGGCAGAGAGAGAGGGAGACACAGAATCTGAAACAGGCTCCAGGCTCTGAGCCATCAGCCCAGAGCCCGATGCAGGGCTCGAACTCACGGACCGCGAGATCGTGACCTGGCTGAAGTCGGATGCTTAACCGACTGCGCCACCCAGGCGCCCCCATTAATCTTTCTAAAACACTGGTTAACCTACTCCCTTACTCAAGAACTTATAATTGCTCTCCACTTCCCCCTAGGTAGTCTGCAAATCACGGCAAGTGATTGGTTATGGTAACAGAGTGGGAAATTGGGTCCAGATGGAGCACCAGCTGAAATGAGGTCAAGATAGGTCTGTGGGTTAGAACTTAAGAAAATTCTGTTTCCAGAAGATAAGGCAGTCAGTATGTCAGAAACCAGGAAAGCATCCAGAACAGCAAATACAAGTCACCAACGGCAAGGATGCTAACCTACAACTCCTGCAATAGTGGGCTTGTCCATAGTAAAAAGGCAAGTTCTGGAATATCAGTTTTAGTCATCTAAGACACCTTAATATCAACAGCCCCAAAAGAGGTGATCAGATCATTAGACCAAGGGGAACACCCAGGACACCTGAACAAGTGCCTGAAGAATGTCTACAAGATAAATTCAGATTAACACAGTCTCATCAATAGTACATCTGTGCTCTTAGGAAAGAGAAGAAAGGATTATAATGGCACCCTTAAAGGAGAGAACTGAATCTGGGTTTGAAAGAGGAAACACACATTCTTAGTGAGAGAGGGATTTTGTGTTAGAGCTACAAGGAATATCAGAGAACATCAGGCCTAACCCCCTCATGTAGAAGTGAGGACACTGAGGTTCTGAGAGGTATAGCAGGTTACCCAAGGATACCCAACAATTTCAGAGTGGTGACTGAATTTGGATTAGCATTTCCATGACCCAGATACAAACTCCGATTCTCTTTTAACCCAACTCCCTAACCGCTCAAGCACATACATGTATATGCCATTCCAAAACTGTGCTGCAAAAACAAGTGGAAGAGAGTGAACATTATTTTAGTGGAGCTGAGGACTTACATATAAGGATTATATGTGGCCCAGTCTCTATGCACTTGGTTGGGGGTGATGAGATAGCACCTTAAGGGATTCATTGAGAGGACCAGCTGGATATCAACGAAGGCTGGGACTAGGTTCTAGCACAGGGATAATGCCTACACTGGTACATTTGATGGTGGTCCATGGGTCCCTTAGGCTCTGTTCATTTTTCTTTATCCTTTTCCTTTCTGCTCCTTATACTGGATAATTTCAATGGCCTTCTCTTTAAGTTCACAGATCTTTTCTTCTGACTGCTCAAATTTGCTATCAAATATCTCTCTAGTGAGTTTTTCATTTATTTTACTTTCCAGCTCCAGAATGTGTTTGGTTTCTTTTTATAATTTCTATCTCTTTACTGATACTCTCATCTGTTCTACATAGTTTTCCTAATTTCCTTTAGTTCTTTGTCCATGGTTTCCTTCAACTCATTTAACATATTTAAAGCAGTTGATGTAACATCTTTAGTGAGTAATTCCAGTATCTGGGCTTCCTCCGGAGTGATTTCTGTCAATTTTTTCCCCCACCGTGGGCTGTACTTTCTGTTTCCTGTTTTGTTTTGTTTTGTTCTTTTTACTGAGAATTGGACATACTGAGCATTATGTTGTGGTAATTCTGGAAATCTAATTCTCACTCCTCAGAGATTGTTAAATCTTGCTTGTTAAGGATTAAAGCCATGTGTTTGTGACATTTCCAAACTATTTTTGCAAAGTGTGTAGTGCTTGTGTGTGGTCATTCAAGTTTCTCTTCTGTTATCTCTGCAGTCAGCCAGTGACCTGACCAAGATTTCCTTAAATGTCTGTTTCCCAAAGAGAAATCATGTCTCTTTAAAACCCTTGTAAGTCACTTCAGCCAACAGGGGCTCAAAGGCAGTGATCAAAAGCACTAAGTGTCAGTCAAAACGCACAACTCTTGATATTTAGAGGACAAGATCCTTATTGCCTACCCTGGCTCCAGGAAGCTGCACCAGGATCACGGGCCACCATCCCTCGTCTCAGCTTTCTGCTCTGAGGCTGGGAAGTGGGGGATAGTAGCCACTACATGAAAGGCTAAAATTGACTAGAATTTACTGAAATTTACTATCCTCTTCATCAAGCTCTACCCTGGACTTTGCAAGCATCCAACTAGACTCCCGAGCTCCAAAATAATTACTTCAGACAGGTCTGGCCAGCTCAATAGCTATTGACGTGAAGGAATGGCTTCCTACTCTGCCATCTTCCATGATATTATTTCACTTCATTCCTTTTTATTGTCAAGTAATATTCCATTGTATGTGTATACCACATTTGGGTTTTTAGTTTTTGACTATTAGAAATAATGCTACTATGATCTCTCACGTGTAAGCTTTTATGTGGACACAGGTTTTCATCTCACTGAGGTATATACATAGGTGGGATATTGCTGGGTACATTGATTTTTGAGCATTAAGCCTACATTCTTGGAAGAAATCTTACTTGATCATGGCATATAATCCTTTTACACATTGTTGGTTTTCAATTTGCTAGTATTGTTTAGGATTTTTGAATCTATATTCATTATAATATCGGTCTGTAGTTTTTGTAACGTCTTTGTTAGGCTTTGGTATGTTGTATTAGTCTCAACAGTTTCCTCTTCCTCTGTTTGCTGAACGAGTTTGTGTAAGATGGGTGGTATTCCTTCCCTAAATGTTTGGTAGAATTCACCAATGAAATTGAGTCTAGAGTTTCCTTTTTGGAAAGTTTTGATAAATTTTATTTCTTTGATACAGAGCCATTCAGATTTCCTGATTTTTCTTATGTTAATTTTGGTTAAGTTGAATTATAAATAAATAAATGTATCTACTTCGTGTAAGTGGTCTAATTTTGCTGGCATAAAGTTGCTCATGGCATACTGTTATTCTCCTTTAATGTCTAAAGGACTTGTGATAATCTTTTTCATTCCTGACATTGGTGATTGTTTTATATGTTTTTTATTTATTTATTTGAGAAAGAGAGAGAGAGAGAGAGAGAAAACACACAAACAGGGGAGAGGGGCAGAGGGAGAGAACTTTAAACAGCCTCCACGCTCAGCACAGAGCCCAACGTGGATCTGTCTCACGACCCTGGGATCATGACCTGAGCTGAAATCAAGAGTCAGACGCTCAACCGAGCCACTCAGGCACCCCTATGTTTTTCTTCATCAGTCCAGCTAGGGGTTTTTCAATTGTGCTTTTCATTCCAAAGAATTAGATTTCGGCTTTGTTATCTATTGTCTGATTTCCACTTTATTGATTTTTGCTGTCTATAGTATTTCCCTTTGTCCTATTTCATTTGGGTTTACCTTGCTTTTCTGTCTCCAATTTGTTAAGGTGGAAACAGGTCATTGATTTTAAAGGTTTCTTCTTTTCTGATATATTTAAAACCATAAGTTTCCCTCTAAGCCATGACTAATAGAACTTTCTGCAGCGATGGAAATATTCGATTTTCTGCTGTCCGATACAGTAGCCACTAGCCATGTGTAGCTACTGGGCACTTGAAATGTGGTCAGTGTATCTGAGGAATTTGAACTTTTTTTTAGATTTTTAAAAAATGTTTTTATTTTTTGAGAGTACACGTAGGGGAGGGGCAGAGGGGTACAGAGGATCTGAAGTAGGCTCTGCACTGACAGGCTGACAGCAGCAAGCCTGATGTGGGGCTCAAACTCACAAACTGCGAGATCATGACCTGAGCCAAAGTCCGACATTCAATGGACTGAGCCACCCAGGTGCCCCAGGATTTGGAACCTTTAATTCTAATTAATTTAAATTTGATCATGTGTGGCTGGCGGCTACTGTAGTGAGCAGCGCATCTCTACTGCTTTACCGCATCCGCATACTTTATATCGTAATTATCATGAAGTTCAAATTTGTCTAACTTCTCTTGTGATTTCATCTTTGGCCCATCAATTACTTTAAAAAACGTGGCTTAATTTCCTGATGTTTTGGGGGTTTTCTGGATATCTTGTCATTGATTTCTTGCTCCGCTGTGGTCAGAGAATACACTATGTATAATTGCAATACTTCCATTGACACTTGTTTTACAGCCCAGAATACGTTGGATCTTGATGCATATGCCATGCGTACCTAAAAAAATGTGTTTTGCAGTTGTTGGACGTAGCATTCTATAAATGTCAAGTAGATTGAGGTGGCTGATAAAGTGGTTCAAATCTTTTGTCCTGATTTGTCTATTGGCTACTAAGTGGGTGTTTAAAATTTACTACAGTGGGGCGCCTGGCTGGCTCAGTCAGCAGAGCATGTGACTCTTGATCTCAGAGTCATGAGTTCAAGCCCCACATATGGCATGGAGCCTATTTAAAAAAAATTTTTTTTAATTTTTAAAAAATCTATGGCAAAATTGTCAGTTACTTCCTTCAATTCTTTAAACGTTTTATTCATGTATTTTAAGGCTATTAGGCACATACACATTTATACCTGTACTGTCTTTTTAATGAATTGTTCCTTTTATCATTATGAAATGTTCCTAATTTTTATCCATGGTAATAATCTCTGTATTGAAGTCTGTTTTACCTGGTATTTATATAGCCACTCTAGTCTTATGCTAATTTGCCTATTCTATTTTTTTCCATCTTTTAACCTTAAACTCATTCTGGCTTTGGCTCGGGTCATAATCTCACAGTTCGTGAGTTTGAGCCCCACATCAGGTTCACTGCTATCAAGCCTGTCAGCATGAAGCCGGTTTCAGATACTCTGTCCCCCTCTCTATCCCTCCCCCACTTGTGCTTTCCCAAAAACAAGTATCTTAAAAAATAAAGTGTTTCTTATAGGCAGCATATGAATGAGCTTTTTTTCCCCCTAACCCACTATCAGACCTTTAATTAGAATGTTAATAGGTCAATAATGTAATTTTATTGATTTGGTTGGACTCTGGCATACCATTATTCTATTAGTTTTTTGTCTCTTCTTTTTGTTCTTGCCAAACACTTCAGGTTTTACTACCCTCCAGTCTGTTTGCTTTTATTTACTTTTTAAAGCCCCTGGGTGGTTTTCTTGTTTTTTTTTCTATTTTTAAAAAAGGTTTATTAAAAAAAATTTTAATGTTTATTTTTGAGAGAGAGACAGTGTGAAGGGGGTAGGGGTAGAGAGAGAGGGAGACACAGAATCCTAAGCAGGCTCCAGGCTCTGAGCTGTCAGCACAGAGCCCGACACGGGGCTCAAACTCATGAACTCTGAGACCATAACCTGAGTTGAAGTTGGATGCCCAACCGACTGAGCCACCCAGGTGCCCCAGTTTTATTTTTGAGAGAGAGCGCCCAGGTGCAGGAGCAAGGGAGGGGCAGAGAAAGAGGGAGAGAGAGAATCCCCATCAGGCTCTGCGTTATCAGCGTGGAGCCCATGGAGCTCAATCTCACAGTGAGATCATGACCCGAGCTAAAATCAAGAGTCTGATGCTTAGGCACCCAGGCACCTCCCCTTCTCTTTTTTTAAGTTTTATTTATTGATTTTTGAGAGTGGGGGAGGGGCAGGGAGAGAGAATTTTTTCTATTTTAACCAGTTTATCACTGTAAGCAGTCGGAGGGCTGGGTTGCAGGGATTTCCATTGTGATAGTGGAACCAACAACCACCCTCCCGTGTGTGCTTTTATCAAGGTTTCATGGACATTCTCACTTATGCAGAGACTACTTTGAAAATATACGCAGGAAACTGGTGATTGTGGAAAGAGGGAGAAATTGTGAAAAACAAGAAGAGAAAAGTTTTCAATCAGACCGTTCTGTACATTGACCATTAATTAGTATGTACAGATTTTCAAAAAAGGTATTAACTAGTCAAAGAAATCCATGTGAGATGCATTAGATGTAGCAAATGGTAAAGGCTCTGACTGAACCACCTAAAAAAGTAAACCCATTGGTGGCCGTAAGGAAGCCATTCTGATGTATTATATTCCAAGGGAAGTGTATCTTATAAATAAACCGATGTCTTCAAATATATTTGTTTAGGCCTGTCTCCTCACTCACCATCTTTCATGTAGGCACTTCCCCTCTATAGAACAAAGCAGTTTCATTACTGTCTTGCTTCTTCCTCAAGGATATGCATGTGGCTACTCATTCTCACAAGGGCAAGCTTGGACACAGGTGAAGCAATTAAAAAGCCTCCCTATTCTAGGGGCTGCAATTCCTGCAATCATACTGAAGGATCCCAGCTGGCACTTGTAGTGATGAGATGAAACCGTATGATGGTTTTGGTAATTGCACAGAAAGCCTATTAAAAAAAAAAAGCAAGCAAGCAAGCCCTACCAATTATGCCTTTTGCTATATACAGCAGCAGTGTCCACTCACCATAAGTAGCTATTGAGCACTTGAAATGCGGGTATTCCAAATTGAGATGTGCTAGAAGTACAATGGATTTTGAAGACTTAACTCTGAAGGAGTATAAAATATCTTGGCAGTAATTTTAATGCATACCTGTTGAAATGACAGTATTTTGGATATATGGAGTTAAATATAGAAAATTTTCACATATTTCTTTTCAGTTTTCTAATGTAGCTATAAGGACATTTATTTTTTATTTTTTTTTAACGTTTTTATTTATTTCTGAGACAGAGACAGAGCATGAACGGGGGAGGGGCAGAGAGAGAGGGAGACACAGAATTGGAAGCAGGCTCCAGGCTCTGAGCCATCAGCCCAGAGCCCGACGCGGGGCTCGAACTCACGGACTGCGAGATCGTGACCTGAGCTGAAGTCGGACGCTTAACCGACCGAGCCACCCAGGCGCCCCCTTTTTTTTTTTTTTAATTTTTTTTTTTAAGGACATTTAAAATTACTTAGCTCATGTTTTCAGAGGGGAGAGTCTTACTAGAGTATTCTTAACAAAAACTCATGACCAATTGGACATCCACATGCAAAAAAATGAATCTGGACACAGACCACATACCCTTTACAAAACTGAATTCAAAATGGATCACAGACCTGAATGTAATATGCCAAACTGTAAAACTACTAAAAGATAGCACAGGAGAGTATCTAGATGACATTGGGTTTGGCAGTGACTTAGATAAAATGCCAAAAGCATGATTCACGAAGGAAATAATTAAGTTGGACCTCATTAAAATTTATAAACTCATGCTCTGTAAAAGACATTGTCAAGAGAATGAGAAGACAAACCATAGACTGGGGAAAAAATATTTGCAAAACATGTATCTGACAAATGATGGTATGGTTATCCAAAATATACAAGGAATTCTTAAAACTCAACAATAAAATGAACAACCCAACTAGAAAAAGGGGCAAAAGATTTGAACAGACACCTCACCAAAGATATACGCTGATAAATAAGCATATACGAAGATGCTTAACATCAGGTCATGGGACAAACGGAAATCAAAACAAGATTATCACCGCACGCCTATTAGGATGGCTGGCCAAAATCCAAAACAGTGGACACCACCAGATGCTGGCAAGTATGTGAAGCAACAGGAACTCACTGCTACAGGAATTCACATCGTACAGCCACTTTGGAAGACAGTTTGGAAATTTCTTACAAAACTAAGCATACTATTTCCATATGATCCGGCAATTGTACTCCTTGGTCTTTACCCAAATGAACTGAAAACCTGCCCACGTAAAAACCGTTTAGAGCAGCTTTATTCATAGTTGCCAAAATTTGGGAGGAATGAAGAGGTCCTTCAGCAGATAAATGGATAAATAAAGTTACATCCAGACAATGGAATAAAATTCAGCACTAGGAAGAAGTGAGCTATCGGGCACCTGGGTAGCTCAGTCAGTTAAGCATCTGACTCTTGATCTTGCTAGGCTCAGGTTATGATCTGTTGGTGAGTTTGAGCTTGGTTGGGATTCTGCTTAGGATTCTGTCCCTCCGTCTTTCTCCCCCTCCCCCACTCATTCTCTATCTTGCGTGCGCACTCTTTCAAAATAAATAAACTTTTAAAAAAGTGAGCTATCAAGCCTTAAATGCATATTACTAAGTGAAAGAAGCCAATCTGAAAAGGCTGCCTACTGTATGATTCTAACCACGTGACATTCTGGAAAAGGCAAAAACTACAGACTGTAAAAAGATCAGTGGTTGCCAGAGATCAGGCAGAGGAAGATGAAGAGGCAGAGAACAGACGATTTTCAAGACAATAAAACCATTCAGTATTGTACTATAAATGGTGGATATGTTTCATTATAGATTTGTTCAAACTCACAAAATATACAACACTGAGAGTGGACTTTAATGTAAGCTATAGGCTTTCAGCGATAACGAAATGTCGATGTATGTTCAATTGTAACATGTGTACTACTCTGCTGGGAGATGCTGATAGTGGGGGAAGCTGGGCCACGGGTGAGCAGGCAGAGAGTATATGGGAACTCTACACTTTCCTCTCAATTTTGCTGTGAACCCAAAAATGCCCTAAAACAATATAATCTATTTTTTAAAAAATGACAACTCCGTGTTCAAGCATTTTATTAAATCAGATAAGGAATTTCCACACTGTTGCACATACCAGTTTGGACACAATTATAAGGGCATATCATTTGTTTACAAAGATATCGATGAGCAGTAGGTTGGCAAGTCTAATAAGCCATGTTTAGCCAACTAAAATTTCAAGAACATTCAAAGAGGAAACACAGTAAAGGTCATGCAAGTTCTAGAATAGTGAATCATGATAGAGCTCATTTATCCTTTACCTTCAAAATGCACCTGATATCTATAACCAGACAAAATCTGAAGTCCAGCAGGTTGTCACTAGTCAGATACACATTTCATTCAGAAATATTACGCCTCTTACCACTTACTGGCTTTTTTGATTAGAAATAACTCAATCCTCACTACAGAAAAGAGGTATTTGAAGAGATCTACTGCTGTAAAATGTATGCCCATATTCATAGGATGTCTTGAAGTTACTAAGCTTTCATTAAAGTGTGGTAAAGCATGATACCCAAACCAGGAATCCCAGCTATGACCTTTCCACTTAGCTACACTAAACACCAGTTCAAGATAAAACACCGTGAAGACTAAACAGACCATGAGCAGTGAAACAATTCAGTGAGGCTGTAATAATCTAGACCTATGTTAACTTCGGTAAGGGACGTTAAGTCTATGGACTTTTTCTTAGGTGGCAGTTTCTTAGGGTGAACTGCCCTATAACAAACAACTGATTATCAGGTTTATAATGATGGTGGACTAGAAAATAAAGTCTTTACTCATGTAGCTTCAAACTTATTTGTTCACATCTCTGTTTAACTTAAAACCACCATATACTAACGGGTAGGGAGACATGATCAAGGATCCTTTTGCAAGCTTTGCTTCCCTACGCATTTCACTCCCCCAGCCCCCTGAGTCTCCTATACAAGTTTCCCCTGATTTAAGCTAAAAGATCAATTCTGGATATAAACTTGTGTGAACTAAGTTTCCAGGAGATGACATGCAAATAAGGGGATAAAGTTAAATTCATTTGTCAACAGCAAACATTGTAAATGTGGACTACCATCCCACTAAACAGAAGACCTGGAGAAACCACAAATATAATAAAACACTACATTAGGTTTAAAAACAAAGACTCTTGAATGAAGTAATTTTATTTTATAGTGGTTGAATTCACCCACCAAATGTTTAATGACCATAAAATGTTTCTGCAACTAAAACTAAAAGAGAATTATAGGGAGCTGGGAATACATGTTAGATACTAACGATCTTCAAGCTTTGAAGATGTCATTGCATGAAGAAAATTATGGGAAACACTGTTCCCGATAATTACGTACACCCTTAGTGTAACATATGGAGATCACTGTCTCCGATATAGACACTGTGGTAGGCAAAAACTACCTTGTTCTTTATACATTATGGAAGACACTGCTCCCGATAATGTGAGTTAGGTTTGTGACAAAGGTACTGGAAATTTTGCAAAATTCGAATTAAAGTTACACCTTGGATAAATTGAGCCGTAAAATTTCACATGTATGAGTATCACAGCCTTTAAGTGACATTAATGTATAACTTGGTCACAATTCCTTCCCTTTAAGAACTGCCATTTTTATCTGGTTGACTAAAATTCTAACTTGATTAGCAACTCCTAATTCAATTGAATTCTTCACCAATATTTAGCTTTATAATTTTATTTGGCGTGTGGCCGTTTTTTAAAACCCTCAAGTGTTGACCATAAATGCAAAACTTCCAGTATCTGTTGGGTTTTATTAGCAGATGCTGCTTTTATTAAAAAAAAACGACAGTATAACTGTCATAATTATGGAAGGCACTGCTTCCGATAATTATCTTCTATAAAAAAAACACCATTTATAGTGAACTCTGTCACTGATAAATAAACAATAAATATCTCAGTGCCAAAATGATAGAAAGCTTTTCCAAAAAATTAACACTTTGGCCAAAATTTGGCAGCGTGTTCTTTAAAGTCTGACAAACTGAGTTTGAAATTAAACACCTAAAGCTGGTTTTCTTTCAAAATACTTTGGGAAACACAAAGACGACAAAAAACTAATACAAAGGCTTGTGGGGCAGGGGCAGAGGAAAAGAAAATCTAGGTCTTTGGCTTCTGGTCTCCTCTTTTCATAAATAATCTTGAGGTTAACACATTAAGGCCTTACTCCTGTGATAAACAGTTGAACCTCACTTTATCCAGCGGAAGGACCTCTGTTTCACACCTCACTGGCAAGAAAACAAGTCCCATCTCTTCTGAAAGTTAACTGTTTCACTCAGGGATGTGGAAACCAGCTAAATCCTTACGGAAGGCATAGATCTCATTTGGAGAATAAAGTCTTACAACCTGGTATCTCCTATCCAGCATCAAGTGCAGGTGGAGGATCCCACTAAGCTACCACTTCCAGCCTCCAGGAGACACCACCTCCCTCCTCCCACTTAGAAGATACCAGTTCATGTCCTTAGGATTTAGAGCAATAGTTTACGTAACTGGTTCTGACTTTGTCATAACTCTAACAAGAAAGAAGCAGTTACCATACAACGCATTTAAAATTTTAGAGATAATCAGAGAAAAGATTCTATCATGAACATTTTTAAGTGGTTATTCACTTTAACTTGAAGTGCAGGTACCTACCCTGTATTAAAAGCTGCTGCCTAAAGAAATCTAGTGGTACCAAGATGGTCGGGTAGAATTTTAACAATATTAGGTTTTGTAGCCCTACTAAAAATTTAGCACAACCAGCACAAGTCTAAAAATCACACTACCCTGCTGTTCTCATATAAGTTATGGGTACCACATTTAAAGCTCATTGTCAATGTCCCAAATGTCACCAGAGAGGGCATTTGCAGCCCCCTGAATAGTCCAAGTTGTTAGAGCCAACTGGTTTCTAAACAGTGTTTCATTAAAAGCACTGATGTTTTCCTGGCGCAGCTTCAGATGCTCTAGTAATGCTGACAGAGTGTGAGAGCCAGTGCCCCAAAAGATATGTCGGAAAGGAGACTCTCTCGGAGATACATAGGGTGAGAGGAAGTGATATTCCACCTACGGAAACAAAACATGCAAGAGAATTTACACCGTGCTGGGACTTTTGGGTGTAAGGGCCTGACACAGTAAAACAACGGCCATTTTCTCACTTGAAATGTGAAAATTCCCCCAATTTAGCAATGTGGAGAACCAGGCTACTTGTCTTCTAACATTAAAACTATAATCAATCAATCCTTTTGTATAGCCAATCCTTTTGTAAAAGTGAACTCTAATTATATTGGTTTTTTTAGTTGAAGCATATACATGGAAAATTTACAAGCTTCTACTGTAATCGAGTCTTCTGCCTCTTCCAGGCAGATTAAGATAGAAGCAGTTAAGGGCTGAATTAGAGAACAGGAATACAGAGAAAATGATAGCTAAAAATCATTAATGATTCCTTCTTAAAAATGTTTCTTAAAACTTAAAAAAGGTTAATACTGGGACAAATGTCTCTTGGACTTCCAGTTTAGATATAGTGGTTCTAGATCTTGCTAATAAGTAAGAGTTAAAAATCTGTGCTCAGTTCTAAAGCAGCAAATGATGCTAGGCTCCTGGAGTTACTACTCTGTTTTTTAGAAATGCAAGGCCCACCAGTTAAAAATTAACAATCTTTAGTTCTTCCATTTTTAGGAGTTTACTTACTCTCATGATACGGTCATTGATGTCCCTCATGATAAATCTGTTCGTTCTCTCAGCATTCCTATAATCTGTTGTCAGTCTGGAGGTGGCACGGAAAAAGTCTCCACGAGCAGAATACAGCCACTGTAGATTCAGACCCATCTCCTGAAGCAGAGAGACATTACGTTCTTTAGTAGATGTTGTATCTCTAAGGATGTTATACTATATACCCTTCTAATTTAGTGATAGCAAGGGAATTGGTTCTGGTAAAAGGGGGTGGCTCGTGGACAAGCTCAAGATGCAGAGAATGGTAGACTTAGGCACCTTGCCCAGGAGGCCCCAAGCTCTATAGAGTGGTATGCTCATATTTGAGCCCAAGAGATGGCACAATTTTCCACTCTTAGTCTCATAAGGAAGCCGTCCTCCTGTAGAAATTTAACATAATTAACTTAATATATAATCCTGTGTAGTATATTGTTTCCAGTTCAATTTCCCTATGGGGGAAAATTTGAAAACATTTTGGTTCAGTGAACTTCAGAGTCTAGTGATTTGTCTCGCAATTCCCACTTTCTGATCAGTTACAATTAGTTTCAAGTTTCAAGAAAGCCATAATCATTAAGATTTGTTTATCAGTGATTTGCTTCATTTAAGGGATCTCTGTTAAATTGACTTCTAGTACCATAAAACCAGTTAGAAGCCACATATTAACACTAACTTGATTTTTTAAAAGATTCTATTTTAAGTAATCTCTACACCCAACGTGAGGCTCGAACTTACAACCCTGAGATCAAGGCACACACTCTACCAACTGAGTCAACCAGGTGCCCCATTATTAATTTGGTTTTATCAAGTAGTTGAATACTAGGCACGTAGGATGAACACTAAGTAGGACTGTAATTACTGACTGTGTTATCTCTCTAGCCGTGACATCCCTGAAAGGCATATATGATATATGGCCCAAACTCATAGTTTCAAAGTCATGGTTGAGATCTTTGTATTCTCTGGATTCTCTTCACAGGTTGCTTGGAATTACAAAAACTTAACATACCTTAACAAAAGTTAACACAGTTCTAGACTCTGAAATACCTAGTGTGGTATATCCTAGATTTATAACCCACAACCTCTCAACTTTCAAATGAGTTAAAAATCTAAGAAAAATGATATATCAGTTCCCTTAAAATGATTTATCAGTTCCCTTTGGCTACCCATCATGTCCTTTCTCAGGAATAGCTAAACATCATAACTGCTTGATATTTCAGCAACAAGAACCTGATTTTAATTAGTACTTACTTTTATGTCTGCTCTGAATCGGCTCACATCCCTCACAAATGAAAGTATTTTGTCATTATACATCTCATAGTTCAGGTTCAATTCAAGATCATAGGTAAGTTTCATTATAAGCTGACCAGCTACTTCTGCTGCTGCACGTGCCATTTTGTTCAACTGAGGAACTTTCTGAATGAGTTTCTCATAGACATCCATGGTAGTACCCAAATAAGGATAATCTGTGTCCTGAAAAACAAAGCTAGGTTAATGTACTCACAGGAGGGTCATAAGAGTAGGAGCCTCACATTCATTTTCCCTTCAAGGTGATAACAGTTGCAATTCATCCCTTGCTTCTAATACATACCTACTCCAATTTTATCTCACATCCACTACTTTAATATCACTCTTGTTATTTCCTCTGAATCTGACCTACTCCTTGAATGACTACTTTCTTCTAGATTCTATAGAATCTCTGTCCCATCACATCATAGACCCTGAAAAGATTTCTAGCCGAATTTCTTGAGGTTGTATCCTTGTTTTCTTCTCTGGGAAGTTTGGTTCATTAAATAAGGAAAGAAGAGAGCATGTATGAAGTGTGCTTTTGATATAAAGCATCACACTTAGACCTGAATTTACCTTCTTCCTAATGATTCAGCACTCGATCCATTCATACATGTTACCTTTCTAACAAACATGTCTGATGCTCACAACTTCTCTCCACCTTGATTAGACAATTTAAGTAACTACTTTTTCAACTCTATTCCCTATCTTTGTCCTTGGTGACAATTTCCCTGCCAATCCTTTGATCTGACCTCAATTATTTACTTTCAGACTATACACTTCTGTATTACCTGCTGGGTTTTTGACATCTAAGAAGTTTTTAAGAAACCTTCTGGAGGTCAAAAGGAATCATCCATAAACCTCCACAACGGTAGCACCTGACATCCAGTTCTTCCTAATGTACTAAATAGATACTGTGACCAGCTATTTCAATGCCATCCATACTGCTGTTCTAGCAGAAGGTCAAGGGAGTTCCACCTATGTTAATCTCTGAATCCAGATCTTACATCACTCCCTAGCTCCAAACCTTTCCCCTCCTAGTTCCAGGCCAAAACACTCAGTGATAAGAAGTCTTGTGAGGACCTGGCCTCCAGAGCATCAATAATTTGATGCCAAAGTCAACAGCTTCCACCCTGACCTCCTACATTAACTCTAGGATCTCTTCAGCCCTGGGAAAGCCCACTACAGGGCTGGCTTTCCAGCTTCAGCGCAGAAGCCTTCATCATTTTGTTTACTCATCGTGGCTTTCAGGGCCTTCTGACGACTCCTGAAACAGGCCAATCTTGCTTTCCTACAACTTGGTCAGTTCAAAGTTCTGTGTCACAACAACCTTGTACCTGGTTTAGGAGATTAACATCTTTGGACAAACGTCTAGAACTGTATTTCGACAGGTATCAAGAACAGCAATGTCCAGCTGAACTTTCTATTTGGTGGAAATAGTCTATACCCACACTGTCCAGTAGGTAGCCTTGTTATTAAGACTCATCATACCTAAGTGAAGATGGTTTAGCAAATAAATTCCAATGCTAATTAAGCTGAGAATAATTCCACGTTAAGAGTGATAATAAGGGAGCATGTAATAACTGCAGGTGTATAACTTCTGACAACATTTCAAGTACTTTAAGAAATTTGGTCTCAAAACTGATGAAAGAGCTAAGATATAACTTGAGAGTTCTTCATACTTACCTCACAAAAACAGAAAGAAACTGCTGGGATTCCAGAATACGCAAGGAAAGGGAAAGCAGCATTATCCAAAGAAAATTTCTCACTGCAAGGAAAGCAAGAATGTGTCTCTAGGTTTTCTGAAGAACAGCCTGTGCTATCATGCAACCCTACCCCTATCCCCAAATAAATTCTTAAATCGACTGTATAGGTGGTAAGCTCACTGCAAGGATAGGTTTAGATCTCTACCTAACATAGCAGGGGTTACTGGATGATTCTGCTTTTCTACTAGTCGTTCATTCACTTTTCTCAACTTACACTTTGTTGATCCAATTGCTGTCCCGATAAAGAGACTGCCCAGTAACTGGGTGTTTCACCTATAAAAGGAAAAATTAATTTGTCACTAAAATGAATCTTTCTGCACACAGTCATTCAGGCTAGTCACAAACATACTTCGATCTGTAAACAGTTATAAAAAAAAATGTTATTGTTTCTTCTTGAAAAAAATTTAAGACAGCTAAAACAATCTCCAATTTCTAAAGTTATTCCTCCTACGCTCATGCTGCCAGTTCCTTTAGTTACAGCAAGAGAAAAAATGTTTTCCTCCTTTAACCATTTTAAAGGTGGCACAGTTTTAAAAGCCCTTTCTAGCCTTCATGATGCCTACCTTATTTCTGGCTTTTTTCTTCTAGCACATTTTATACTACTGCAGCCTAATCTGCACATTACTGCCTTGCTGGAAACTCGATAGCAATTCCTAGTTTCCCATAGGATCAAGGCCAAGTTCTCTGACCCTTGTTTTCTCCATCTTTAATGATTTCAATATATGGCCTCTAAGCCCATTAGCCAAATCTTATTCCTTCCTATTGCAAAACCACGGTCATTTGCATGTTTGTTTTTACCCAGTGAATATTTCATCTGGCCTTCTTATTTAAGTATTAGGTATAGTTCATTAATTTTTTTAAATATTTATTTTTGAGAGAGAGACAGAGCTCAAGTGGGGGGAGGGGCAGAGAGAGGGAGACACAGAATCTGAAGCAGGCTCTAAGCTCTGAGCTGTCAGCACAGAGTCTGACGTGGGGCTCAAATTCACAAACTGTTAGATCACGACCTGAGCTGAAATCAGTCGCTTAACCAACTGAGCCACCCAGGTGCCCCACATTTTTAATTTTTTAAAATTAAAGCCATACCCACCATGTGGCTTGAACTCACAATCCCCAGATCAAAGGTCACATGCTCTACCAACTGAGCCAGCTAGGCATTCTCAAGTTCATTTAAAGCTTCCTTAGCATTATGACTCTGTAGACAATCCCCAGTGGGCAGTTTACCCTCACCTCACACAGTTCAATAGACTGAGAGCAAATAAGCTAAGAGCATGGCTTAAATAATGCTACTATAGAATTTATTCTAAATTCCTGTACTTGGTTATTTATGATGATTGTTTAAACATCAATGCTTTTCACTTTACGTAAATTAGATGAGAAAATTAAGTTATAGATTTTGTAATTAGGTATACACTCACATCTTTCATCACCTTCTCAATAAGCGAATACAACAGTGGACTGGCAGAAACCTTGAAGTTGCTGGTACCTGCAAAGAGATTATTTGAACATTGCTTCTTCTCTAGTCAAGTGATTTTTACATGGCTACTTCAACAACTAAAAGTACTTGACAAAAAAGGAAGACATTAACCTAGATCAGTGGCAAATGTGACTATACTCTTTAAGAAGTAGACAAAGTGATTTAAGAGTCAAGTTCTTTAGTAAACGCTAACTCTAACTGACTGAAGATCTTACTCCTGAGTTCGCATATGTTAACGATCTGTTTCTTGGTACTTTTTCAGTTTACCTGTCTTAGGGCAATTGCCTGCTAGCTGCTCTTGCTATATTCCATACATTCTGCTGTATAGGTAAGATGGCAATGACAACTAATCTAATAAAGGTTTAGTTCAATTTTTAAAAAATATTTTGAGAGATTGCATGCATATGCGTGCACAAGTAGGGGAGGGACAGAGAGAGAGGGAGACAGAATTCCAAGCAGGCTCCAAGCTGACATCACTGACAGCCTGACACAGGGCTCAATCCCATGAACCAGGAGACCATGACCTGAACCGAAGTCAAGAGTCAGACACCCAACTGACTGAGCTACCCAGGTGCCCCAAGGTTTAGATCAAATTCCTTCCTTTTTCTTTCAAATGAGATATTCTACTATTCTCAGTTCATCCACTGGCTACATCTGTACCTTTAATAACATTCAAACTCTTTCAGAACTAGTTTATCTGGTATTTCTATTTGTGATACCACAATCTAGCAAGATGTGAATTAGTCTATAGAAGTATCACTCTATATTGTACAGTTGAGTTCCTTCTGGTCTAAACTATAGTCCAGACTAGTGGTTCTCAGACTTTAGTTAATCGGAATCACCTGGAGTGCTTGTTAAAACATAGCCTGCTGGATTTATGTTCCAGTTTCTAAGTGGGAAAGTCTGGGTAGGGCTTGAAATTTTACACTGCTAACAGTTCCCAGGTGATCTTAATGCCGCTGATTGAGGACCACACTGAGAATGACTGCATTAGACAAGGCAATCTGCACCTATTTTATAATTTAATGGACTACTAAGAGAAAGCAAAGTTAGTCTTTTGATCAGGGAATGGACAATGTGAATTGTAAAAAAAAAAAAAAAAAAAAAAAAAAAAAGACAAGTGTTGCTTTAGAAAGCCTTCTCCTGGGGGCACCTGGGTGGCTCAATCGGTTGAGCATCTGACCTCGGCTCAGGTCATGATCTCACGGTCCGGGAGTTCAAGCCCCGCGTTGGGCTCTGTGCTGACAGCTTGGAGCCTGGAGCCTGTTTCATATTCTGTGTCTCCCTCTCTCTAACCCTCCCCATCCATGCTCTGTTTCTGTCTCAAAAATAAACAAACATTTAAAAAAAAAAGAAAGCTTTCTTCTGGTTTGTTTCTTGGAGTTTTATTTTTTTCTTTGAGACAGAGAGAGCGCAAGCTCACAAGCAGCAGAAGGGCAGAGGAAGAGAGAATCTCAAGCAGGCTCTGCACAGCCAGTGTGGAGCCTGACTTGGGGCTTAAACTCAGAAACCATGAGATCATGACCTGAGCTGAAATCAAAAGTTAGATGCTTAATCAACTGAGCCACTCGCTTGCCCCAGCTTTCTTCTGTTTTGTAAGTAGTTTATCTGAATTCATTAACAGCTGATGAAAAGGATACTTACCAAGAACAGCTTTGTCCAGATTAATGTAAGTGAAAGCCTTTAAATGCAAGGAGGAAAGGTATCCCTAGAAGAGATGGAAAAATACTAAATGTACTAATATGTATTAACCTGTCACATAGAGTAGCTATTATTAGGGACTTCTTTTTAAATTTAGAGTCTATTAACACTAAATATACAAAGGCAAAAATGATATACAGTTGACTTCCCTAACGTGGGAGGTTAGGGATGATGACCACCCCCACTATGCACTTGAAAATCCACATGTAACTTCTGAACTCCTGAAAACTGTCCTACTAATAGCTTATTGTTGACCATAAGCCTTACCAATAACATAAATAGATAACACATATTTTGTATATGCATTACATATTGTACTTACAATAAAGTAACCTAGAGAAAAGAAAATGTTAAAAAAAATCATAAGAGAAAATGCATTTAGAGGACCATTACTATACTTTTTTAAAGGACTAGTCTGCATTTATTTAAAAAAAAAAAAATCCACTATAAGTGGACCTGCACAGTTCAAACCTGTCTTGTTCAGGATCAACTGTAATCAAATCTAAAAGAGTCTGGTTTCTGGAGGACAAATGAAGCCAAGGGCAAGTTCAGGTGCCCATTCTGGGTATGAGTGTTATACAAATAATACCTCTAGCCATTCAGTGGCACCAACAGCTCCGAAGTCTCCAGCACTCCAGCTGGCAAAGACAATGCTTCTGCTGGGTTTAAAGCCACCTAAAAGATAGCAAAAAAGTTAATTTTATCTTGGGAAAGGTTATAGGTAGGCAACTGACTTCAGATGAAATCAGAAATTTCTAACTCAAGACAGCAGATTCAAAAATATTTCTTTCCCTTTTGAGGCCCCAGGTGAAAGAACAAAAAAAAATAAGAATAAATTTTAAAGGTAATCTACAAAAAAAGGAGAACATTTGCAAATAAGATTTCAAACAGATAGTAGAGACCAGTTTTTACAGGAAGTCACTTTTGTTTCAACTCCATTCTTTGAGCCCCCCTAAAATTCTGCACCAAGAGATACTTGAAATCGCAGTGTAACTACAATGTGTCTCTCCTCTGAAAAGAATCTGCATAGAAGTCAGTCACTGAAAACATAGGGTTACTTGACAATTGTTACCAGAGTAAATACTTACAAATTAAAGTTATGAAAAAGTTTACAGAGAAATTACATTAATGACAGCTCCCCTCCAAACCTCCCCTTTTCCTGGGTATGCATTTTTCTGTATTATGTACTTTTCCACAAAAGTTAATAAGCACTGCAATTTACCCATGGCCCAAGGATTCAAGAATGTGATAGGGGTTTGTATGTGTGTGTGGGTGTGTGTAGAGGAGTGGCAAATACCAAGGGAGAAAGGCTTGAAAGTGTTTACATATTATAAATATATAAAAACATATCCAGTATTATGTCTATAAACATAACACATCAAGTTACATATTATAATTTTATACCAAAATTATAGAAACTTAGTACAGAGGTCTGCCACTGCTTGCTTTAAAATAGATTTCTTAGGGACCACACTAGATTAGCCATGTCATTCTGAATATGTCAGACTAAGAGCTAGGGTCCAGTACAACACTTTTTGAGTGTCTCATCGAAGTTGATTCCCAGTGCAAAGACACTGCATGGAAAGCTGTTTCAAAGTCAAAGGCAGATCCAACAAAAGATGATCTGCTTTTGTACTCAAACTCAGAGTCCAGTACAAGTGAACCACAATAATATGGGCCAAAGTGAGAAAGCATATAGTATTTAGAACTATATATAGCAAATAGATATTCAAGGGTCCTCACAATTTGTACTCTACCTTTTAAGACCATATCAGAGAGTATCCGTGCAAGTTCCAAGAGGAGAGCTGTTCCTACGCTAGACTTTGCAGCTCCAGGACCCCAGGCATCCCTCTGAGCCCCTACTACAACATAGCGATCTTTAAAAAAAAAAAAAAGAAAAAAGAAAAAAAAGATAAATTACACAATCAGCTTTTAAACTGTTTTTAATACTGAGCTTTAAACTCTAGAATAAGCATGTTTGTAAGAAGGATAAAAATGCAATATATGCATTAAGGATAAGAGAACCTTTCTTCATAGCTGACTTAGGACTCTAGGAATTAAAAATTTACATGACAATACTAATCTCTTTTTCCTTATTAGTATTATTACTCTTTTCCACATTACCAGTTAAGTTTACTTATCGACTACTGATTTGTACTACTTAATTGTTTAATCAGCGACCAAGTCCAAGGGCTTTCCTTACTAAATGACATGACTCTTAGATTCTACTTAGATAGATTGTATTGACTACTTCTACTTAATTGGTTAATAAGCAACCAAAGTCCAAGGGCTTTCCTTACTAAATTACGTGACTATTAGATTCTACTTAAATAGATAGACTGCATATTTCAAGGACCAATCAATAAACCACAGCCCACATGCCCATTCATTATGTATTGGTTACAGCTGTTTTCATGCTACAACGTCAGCGTCAGCATAGTCAGCTAGTCAGAGTTAAGTACGTAGTTGCAACAGAGACTGTATATCCTGCAAAGTGTTTATCTGCCCCCTTAAGAAGTAGTTTGCTTACTGATGACATATTCAATAACTTGAAAGAGATTCTCTAGCCACAGTGGTCAATTTTTGACAAATTAATCTCCTAGGGCCTTATTACCTCCCAATAAAACTGACACCTAAACAGTTCACTGTAGGACAGACCAGAGCACTCCACAAAACCAAGCCAAAGCCAGCCTTCCTGCACTCTCTCTTCTGGCCACATTCTTATGAACTAGGAAAACAGAAACAAACTAACAAACAAAAGAAAAAAAACAAAACAAAAAACCAAGGGTCTTTACCAGGTTCTTCAAAACCTTTAATAACTCCAAACACGTTAAAAATTCTTATCTCTTTCAGCACGTTGTTCACACTGAGCTTCACATTCCAGTTCCGTGAGGTTTCCAGCCTACAGGAGGAGTCTGTTTCCCAAGCAGAAGGACAGTCTCCTTCCATATTTCTAGAAGTAGAAAACAGACATTAGAGTTCTGATTACTATGGCTTCCCTCAGGTTTACAAAATCAATCTTCCTTACTCTCCAGTGAAGTTTTAGCCTAAGAGGACATATAAAGAAAACATATACAAAATTTACTCCCTGGTGGCTAACCATTTGTGTCTTACTCCGATCTGTAGGCAATCATCTGAAAATCATCAGTTATCTCCTGGTTTAAACAATGTTTTAAAAAAATTTCTGTACCTATCCTCATCTGAAATGTGCCTTTCTGCCAGAGACACAGCTATCATTTACATGTGAAGTAGATACCAAGATGGACTCAGAATGAAGTTCTGACATAAAAACCCATGAGTATATTCCCATGTTTCCGGACTCTCTACACTAACTAGTATACATTCTTTTTTTTTTTTTATTTATTTATTCTTGAGAGATAGAGACAGAGCATGAGCAGGGGAGGGGCAGAGAGAGAGGAGGAGATGCAGAATCCGAAGCAGGCTCCAGGCTCTGAGCTGTCAGTACAGAGCCCGACGTGGGGCTCGAGCTCACGAACAGCGAGATCATAACCTGAGCTGAAGCCGGAACTTAACTGACTGAGCCACCCAGGCGCCCCTATACATTCTTATCATAATTATAAAAGAATATTTTCATGCTGCTGATAGTTACGTATCTTCCCCTGTCTAATTCCTCATGTTACCCAAACAATGACTGCTCTATTTACATAAATGTCAAAACATGATTACCCCACACTACACAAGGATAAGACAGGGAAGGGAGCTGGCTTCACAGGTTAGGGAAGATCTGTAGGTGGAGGTAAGAATGATCTGATTTGAAGTTTGGTATAAGTCAATAAAAAAAACACCCTTTTTAAAATGCTTCATGGGATGCCTGGGTGGCTCAGTCGATTAAGCGTCCGACTCTTGATCTCTGCTCAGGTCATCTTATTGTTTGTGGGATGGAGCCCTATGTCAGCCTCTACACTAATAGCATGGAGGCCACCTGGGATTCTCTCTCTCCCTCTCTCTCTCTGCCCCTCCCCGCGCATGAGCACTACTCTAAATAAATAAATTAGTTAAAAAAAAATGCTCGTAGATAGCATGGTTAATAGTCACATGGTGTTACACATGTGTCCTTACATGTAAATGCTCTTCATTTGAAATCAGTCACCCTGCTAAGTAGATTATATTTTAGCTATCCAATTAAGTGAAAGAAACATGATCAGTGGGGTTAGAGTAACTTGTTCTACATTACACAGAAAATCTAAGTGTCTGAGACCAGATCTACATTCTATACCAAACCAGGTGGGAAGTATGTCTAGATCAAGATAAAAACTAATGACATGTACTCTAATCAGACGGGGTTCTATTTTTAAAGACAGATACTAATACATTAGGGAGGATATCCAGGACTAATCATGACTGTAAAGCATCTGGAAACTGTCATGAGAACTGAAGATATTCCATTATAGACAAGAAAACTTGAACTGTTGTTGCTAAGAAGAAAATCTAGAACTAATCGGTGTTACAGGGAATAAGATTTCAGTTCAACATGAATTCTAACAGCTCTCTTCCAATAACTGAATAGGTTGCCAAGGGCAACAAAGTGCTTTACCTCAGGAAGTCCTCAAGGAGAAGCTATGCCAGGAATAGTACACAAGGAATTCACTGGGTAAATTGAACAAGGACTTGCAGAGTTTGTAAATCCAATGTCTAATTATTAATATCACTTTATGGAGGAAAAACTTCATGTTTATCTACACCAGCATAAGAGCTATCCACCCCATGAGATGCCAAATATGGAAAACTACAGCCAATTATCTAAAATGCTATCAAATTGAGGCGACTTTTAAGCGTTTGACTCTTGATTTTGGCTCAGGTTATGATCTCATGGTTTGTGAGTTCAAACCTTACATCATGTTTTGTGCTGACAGGGTGGAGCCTGCTTGGGATTCTCTATCTCTCCCTTTCTCTCTCTGCCCCTCCCCTGCTCATGCGCGCACTCTCTCTCTCTCTCAAAAACAAAGTGACCTTTTTTTTTTTTTAAATGTTTATTTAGTTTTTGAGAGAGAGAGACAGAGTATGAGTGGTGGAGGGGCAGAGAGAGGGAGAGACAAAGAATCGGAAGCAGGCTCCAGGCTCTGAGCTGTCAGCACAGAGCCCAACGCAGGGCTCCAACTCACAGACCCGGAGATCATAACCTGAGCCGAAGTCGGACGCTCAACTAACTGAGCCACCCAGGCGCCCAACAAAATAACTTTAAAAAAAAATAAATAATAAAATGTTATCAAATTAACTTAAGGAGATTATTATTCCTTTCTAACTCATAAAATCAGTTTTCAAAAAAGACAATTTTCAAATAAGAACTTACCCAAACAACTTTTCTGCATTGGCTCTGGAGATTGTTTGGACAGGTATATTCGGCAATCCTGATGACTGCGATGGTGGAAATTGAGTATGATTGAAAGAAGGGAATCCAGGTGTATATGGGTCACCTGTTCCCAGATGGGCCTAGTTAAACAAAAAAGTAATGTGCTCTGTCAGACATTTATTCAAGAAATCCTTAGAAGATTCAGACTCAGTATGAGGGTATAGCCTAAATTTAGTTTAGCAACTCAAACCATGAAGGTCTGAGTGGCTCTAAAATATGTGACTCTTGTTTTTATATGGCAATGGCATATGCCAAATCTCAATTCAAGACACTACTGAAAAGGTAATGTTAGCAATAATAACTAGGTCTCAAAGTCCCATAATCCATTTTCTTGTTACTGCTAAGACCCTCCCAGAAAAAAAAAAAAAAAAAAAAAAAAAAAGAGTATTTAATAAGGAAGGCATGTTACACTTCTACTAATGCAGATGGAATCCAGCAACAATTTGTAGAACCCCAAAACTCATTTACGTAAGAAATAAGAACTCACATGTCCAAAGAATGGAATCTCTGCATTAGTAATGGGAAATTTAGCCTGGTCCATGTATATCAAGACACCAATTGCATTGAAGCTTTCAGCATTTGCAACCTAAAGAAAAACATGTAAAGGTCAGAAGTGAAGATGTAATCACAAAGTTAGAAGAATAGTGTTGGGCTTTATGCTAAGACAAAAGGTTACAGAGGACTGCACTGAAACTCCCAAATGTTGCAAATAGCTTACATGTTGAGAAAAAATACTTCCCTTAACTAACTCATTAAGAGAGTTTCAAAGATAAGAGAAATAATAAAAACCCATCTAACACAACCACTGTCTTTTAGTATGTTCCATTCTAGGCCCTTATTACGTAGGTTTGACTTTCAATTTTCTTTTTCAAAAAACATAGTTATACATATATATTCCATATATACATAAAATTTGGTTATATAGAACTTAACAAAGCACCTTAATTTAACAATGATTTAGCAATTCTATGTAACAACAGAATATTGTTATTTTAAATTTAAACTGCTTTCACTGAAGCATTTCTGATTACCTCATTGTCACCAAAAGACAATGACTACAGAATACTCCAAGTGGCTATGCCATAGTTCTGGAAGTATCCTACAGTTTAGATAATTATAACTTATTTGATTTGTTGAATACTTTAATAAATTCAAGTTTAGGGGTGCCTAGGTGGCTCAGTAAGTTAAGCGTCCCACTTCGGCTCAGGTCATAATCTCCTAGTCCGTGAGTTCGAGCCCCGCACTGGGCTCTGTGCTGACAGCTTAGAGCCTGGAGCCGGCTTCTGATTCTGTGTCTCCCTCTCTCTCTCTGCTCCTCCCTGCTTGAGCTCTGTCTCTCTTTCTCTCAAAATTAAATAAACATTAAAAAATAAGTAAATATAAAATAAATTCAAGTATATTATTAGGTATGAGAGTTTAAGACTGATGGTTTCCAGAATGTGAAAAAAAAATAATCAGTGATACCACTTAAAGGAAGAATAGTATGATACCAGTGTATTTAATAACTTATACTCACCTTTTCAGCAAAAGTGATTTTCCCTGCTCTAACAATCACTAAAGATCCATTCACAGGAGAGTTTAAATTCTCAAAGTCTTTTTTAGTGCCAAAATTAGCATGGACCAGTCTACCCTAGAATAAAAACATGAGATTTAATGAGCATTACGGTATTAGAACAGCCGTAGAGTCTGAGAGAGGATAGTTTTACCGATCAAACCCAATAGAGAAAACAGAGATAAAAGGAGGCCAAAGCCTAAAAGGATGTAAGAATTCTAGTCAAACTAGTCAGTTATTAGGAGTGAATCAAGACTCTGGCCTCCTATAGTCACATCTTGCATCATCACATGCTGCCTTGAATCTAATTTGCATTGCTCTTGACATTTAATCTCTTTTACATTGCTTCCAATATTGTGTGGGGAGAGAGTCTAACAGGATATGATAAACAAAGAGACATATACCAATATAAATACTGTAGGCTAGCCCTGGCTGCACCAATTACAGAAAGTTCCTAACACTTGAATGCTAGATAATTGAGGACATACATAAAAATAGGTCTTAACGGAAAGTTCTGATAAGAAATCTGTATGAAAATTGTTAAACACTATCTATCACAATAAAGTGTCTTGCATAGATCAATTTTTAGATGTTTATAAAAGCTGTCTCATAATATTCCTAAACTATTAATAGAGCTATATAAACTGATCCTGACAACCAAATAACCTAAATATAGAAAGCTTGCAGGTGAACTAAAACCTTCAATGTTTCTGACAGAACAGTGTACCCACCTCCAAACCCCTAGGTTATAGGTAGTCAGGGAGAGTGATATAGCACAGGTAAAACTTCATCTGGCTTGAAAGGCATCCAATAAATTGACCCCTGACATACTAACATTGGTTTTTTAAAACCTGAAAAACCTAGGTAGATCTATCAACTGTTTTTTAAATTTCTGCAGTAGTTTGGCCATATTTGCCTAAATTAAAGATTCAAGCTAAGACTGGACTCCAGCCAAGATGGTTACTTATATCTGTCCCCACATAAAGTGGAATCTTTTTTTTTTTTTTATTTAAAAAAAAAATTTTTTTTAAACATTTTTATTATTTATTTTTGAGACAGGGAGAGACACAGCACGAACAGGGGAAGGTCAGAGAGGGAGACACAGAATCTGAAACAGGCTCCAGGCTCTGAGCTGTCAGCACAGAGCCCGACGCAGGGCTCGAACTCACAGACCGTGAGATCATGACCTGAGCCGAAGTCGGCCACTTAACCGACTGAGCCACCCAGGCACCCCCATAAAGTGGAATCTTGATACACGCATTCACTCAACAAACACCATCTGTCAGGCACTGTCCAAGGCTCTATGACACAGCAGTAAATGAAGCCAATCTCTAGCCCTGCATGTAGCTTTCATTCTAGTGTGGAAACAAATGAGTAATGTCAGGGGTGTAAGTACCAGTAAGAAAAATAAAGCGGATAAAGGGAGGTGATTGGAGGAGGGCCATTTTTAACAAGATAATCAAGGAAGACTTCCCTAAGGAGGTAACACTGGAAAAGACACTTGCACAAAAGGAGGGAACAGGCCATACTGGTATTCAGGGGAAGAGTGGGCCCGCAGAAGGAAAGGGAGTTTTATAAAAGCCTTGAGGTGGAAGCATGCCTGCATTTGAGTGGTTTAGGAACACCGGGGAGGCTGGAGTGGCCGGCAGAGTGCAAGAGGAAGAGAGCAGTAGGATTACTTAGAGCCTTGCCGTCCTGAAAGAAGACCTAGGATTTTACTTTCACTGTGGCATAGGATGGCTGAGAATAAGACTATCTCACGATCAGTTACATTTTAAAAAATAAACTTACACCAAAATTCCTAAGAAAGGTAACGACAATGAGTTTCTGAGCTCTTCAACAGGGAAGACCATCCCATGCACCGTTTCGCCTTACTTACAGTAACTGTCGCTGCTTTACTGTATGCCACATAGCCCTCTGGACTCTCCACCAGGTATACCATGCCACTGTTCGAGCCCACTATGGTCACTGAGTTTGAAGCACTGGCAAAAAAAGATTAAGTTAAAATGAAGCTGAAGCTAAGGACAGCCTTGGGAAAAAAAATGGCTTTAGTACATTTAGCATCTGATTTGCATTATTTATTCTGAAAGTCTTTGCTGTATTAGCACACCTGAAAATAGCTACTTCTAGAAAATAAGTTTACCATCTTTCAACATACCTGCCTTTGACCTGAACCTTAACAAAATGTTCATCATGCCAGGCTTTGCTAAGTTGAAGCTCACGGAATCGGTTCTCAATGAAAAAGGCAAGGCTTTCATCTTTTTGAGATCCAGCCTCACGAGGGAAATATGAATTTTCATTCAGCTGCCTAGAGGAAAAAAAGTCACTGTTACATGAACTAAAATTTAATTTAAAATAAACAATGAACTCAAATATCAAGAAAATTGTTTTAAAATAACTCAATACTATTCATCATAGCTAAGATAAGTTAACTATGACCCCAAATTTCAAGGTTGACTAGAGACAAACTTAGAAGAAAAAAAATTATGCCCAATGTCTAAAGGAATTTATGACTTCAGCTTTATCCAACCTCTGAATCCAATGTATAGTACTCCATCAAGAGCCCCATCTTAACACATATATGTGCTTAGGGTAATTTTAGGGGAAATGAGTAAGCAAAATCAAAGTATTACTGTTGGTGAACTCAAGATGTACAGCTTAATTTTCACCTTTGAAGCACAACTACTCCTTGTTCTGATCTCCTATGTCTCACTGTAAATATATATACATCATATTAGTTATTTGATTTTTGTTTGGTAGACTACACTCTTACGTTATCCATAATGCCTGGTATATGGTATATACAAAAGTATTCATTAGATGAGGTAAAAATGCCAAAATTCCTCATCTAAGACTAAGAGAATCATTGTACCACTGAAACTACTGGAAGCCAGCTAATAGGTAAACGATGAATACGTTCTTTACACAGGGTTATGTATGTGTCTAAGGAAGGTCTTCAAAATCGAAGGACAGAAACCTTAAGGACACTTCTAAGGCTATATGGATTAATGAGAACCAGAAGAAATCACGAATACTAGAGACATGATACGTCTCTATATCAAGTCGGGCAGTCAAGTTAGTCCTGATCTAAAGAATAAAAAAGGCTACTGATGCCCTTGTTGATGGTAGCAAAGCTCAGTGTGCCTTACAAGGGGTTGAGATGAAAATCAAAGCAAAGAAAGTCTGACAGCAGGCAACAAGCTTAAAAGACCAGATGACAAAAAGATCAAAGACCTCTGAATTTTTGAAAGAAAAAGGAGTGTCCTCACAAAAATTTTTTCCCCATCCAACAAGTTTGAATTCTTTACTAATTCTTTACCCTCCAGCTAAACATGGGAAGTCTCCCCTACTGTAAGAAGTCTTTCCTCCAGACTGTCATGTTTGTTTTGTTTCACTGCTCTGAATAATCAGTATTTGTTAGGGACTGAGATTAAATTTGTGAAGTAGCTCAAGTTTACCTGATGGTGCTGGTGAACTCTGTGTTACTCAGTTTCTCTGACAGCATTGTTTTGAGGTCCGACCAAAATAAGTGAGAAGGTGCTTCAGGAAAGTACTCTTCTGTTTCTGAAGGTTCGGTTCCCTCTACCTCCAGAGACTCTGTTCCTGCTGGTCTCTCACATTCAGACTTTGCTTCTACACGTTTACAATAGCCCAAGTAGCCAATCATAAATCCTATGGATAAAAAGTTCCAGAACTAACAATATATTCCTATAGGAACTGTTAATATTTTCAGCTAAGCCTTGAAAATACTGGCTTTAATCAAATTGTAAGCAGTAGGAAAGTAAATAATGAATCTCAATTTTTTTATATTTTAAACCATTCAATCTAATAAATCATACAGTTGACTCTTGAACGATGCAGGGGTTAGGGGTGTATACCCCCACACAGTAGAAAATCTGCATGTAACTTTTGACTCCCCAAAAACGTTAACTACTAATAGCCTACAGTTGACTGGAAGCCTTATGGTAACATAAAGAGTTGATTAACACATATTTGTATGTTACATATGTTATGTGCCATATTCTTACAATATCTGTCTCTTTCTTATCTTTTTCAGTATTTCTACACTACACAGTTGGTGTGCAAGTTTTTCAAATTGTCACAAATCTCCAAAAACTTTTCCAATATATTTATTGAGGGGCACCTGGGTGGCTCAGTCAGTCAAGCGTCCGACTCTTGGTTTCATCTCAGGTCATGATCTCCCGGTTCGTGGGTTCAAGCCCTCCATCTGGCTCTGCGCTGGCAGTGCAGAGCCTGCTTGGGAGTCTCTCTCTCCTCTCTCTGCCCTGCCCCCCCAGTCACTCTCGCTCTCTCTCAAAATAAATTAAATATATACATACGTATTTTTAAAAATCTGCATATAAGTGGACCCACACAGTTCAAGTCCATGTTGTTCAAGAGTCAACTTTATAGTAACTTTAAATACTTGCCTTTTAATTGTGTTTAAGTTTATTTATTTATTTAAGTAATCTCTATACCCAACCTGGGGCTTGAACTCTTGGCCCCAAGATCAAGAGTCACATGCTCTACTGACTGAGCCAGCGAGGTGCCCCTAAATAGTTACCTTTTTAAAATATAGGTAACTTTTCTTCCCAGAAGCCTTCTTTAAATCCTTAGGCCAAGCTTCTATGCTACAGATATCCTGTGTGTATTTCTAGTATAACATTTGCACATTACAATGAAATGATTCATGTGTCTCTCTTCTTCCACCAGGCCACACTCAAAGGCAGGCATAGAATCTTAGTCATTGTTGTTGTATTCCTAGTGCCTAGCATAATGGCACATAAAAAGGCACAAAATAAATGTTTGCTTGGCTGAATTAACAGATTTCCTGGAGTCACTCCCAAGGAACATTTAAGTTTTGAATAGCCACTCTTACCAATCAAGAAAAAGAGGATTATAGCGATAGTCCCATAGCAGATAAATCCATTAAACCTTTTTGGTTTTGTGACACTGGCACCATTATCCCTCATGTTATTGTCAACATTTTCTTCTTCATCTGCAGCTAGTTTCATCTCCACATGACTGTTGTCACCATCTACTTGCCGAGCCAGACTAAACCGGGTATAGGACAATGGTTCTCCACCAAACTGAGATTTGAAGAAAAGAGAGAAAGAAAGCATCATGAAAGAGAAGAAAAGGAAGAGGAACATTTACCAAAAGTTTGGTTAGGTACTATACTTAGTAGTGGACCATTACTATGACTTGCTATATATTCTTAAGGAAAAAGAAGTTCCTCTTTCAAAGCAACATTCTTCCTGATACCTAGTTCTGTCAATGGTAGATGGGGGCTAGATCACACACTGGCCTTTTGCATCTCATTCAGCCTTTTCATTCAGGGTTTCTGTTACATATGTCTACTAACATAGGTATACATTTTGATCAGCTTTCTTTGTTCATCTTATCAATGTGGCTGTCCCCCTCCTACCATACTTGAAATACCCTGTATGTTCTTACAAGATTTCCCATAGTTAACTCCACACAAGACTGAAGATACCCTTTGTGCGAGGAGTTACATCGCCAAGCCACCACTTCAACATAAAAAAATACTTTATGACAGCTTTGAATATTACTTCATGCTTATTGGGTGAGAGCCATTCTTCTATATTTCATATTCTCACAAACTGGTGACAAGGAATAATAAAACTTAAAATATCTTACCAAGGTAGAGAATGCTGATCTGGCTTGATCCATCATTCTGAGCTGCCACACAAAAGAACCTAGTATTAAAACAGAAATTTAATACAAAATAGATACCATTGTACCAGTTATAAGAGGTTTTCATTACCACGCTAAATTATTATATATCAAGTTTACTTTTAAATATATTATCACATTCCCAGAAAGGGTCTTTAATAAAGACATTTAGTTCATAGGAAAACTAAATTTAATATAAACCTTGATTAGATCCTGAGTTGAGGTGGGGTGGAGGTGAGAACAACTACAAAGGATATTATTGGGAAAAATAAGAAATCCGAATACAGACTACATAGTGGATAACAGTATTGTATCAGATTAGATCTGGAGAGTGTGATATATTCGATTTGATTATATTAGATTTGGAGAGTGTGATGATTTATTCTATTTTTGGAAAAGAATGCCCTTGTTCTTAGGAGATTAATGCTGAAGAATTTAAGAATTTAGTATTGGGGCACCTGGCTGGCTCCACTGGAAGAGCATGTAACTCTTGATCTCAGGGTCATGAGTTCAAGCCATATGTTGGGTGTAGAGATTACTAAAAAAAAAAAAAATTGGAAAACTTAAAAAAAAAAAAAAAAAAAGAAAAGATGAAGTATCCTAACACTTATAACTTACTTTCAAATAGTTTAGTTTAAAAAAAAAGGGTCTGAAAAAAAAAAGGGGTCTAAGAGGGGCACCTAGAGGCACGTAGGTGGCTCAGTCGGTTAAACATCCCACTCTGGATTTCATGAGTTTGAGCCCCACACTGGGTTCTGCACTCATGGTGCAAGCCTGCTTGGGATTCTTTCTCTCTGTCCCTCCCCTGCTCACTTCCTCTCTCAAAATAGACTAAAAATAAATTAATAAATTACTTTAAAAGCGTATAAGAAATTGGGGCGCCTGGGTGGCTCAGTCGGTTAAATGTCCGACATCGGCTCAGGTCATGATCTCACAGTTTGCGAGTTCGAGCCCCACATTGGGCTCTGTGCTGACAGCTCAGAGCCTGAAGGCTGCTTCGGATTCTGTGTCTCCTTCTCTCTCCTCCCCTCCCCTGCTCATGCTCTGTCTCTGTATCTTAAAAAATGAATAAACGTTAAAAAAATTTTTTTTAAAAGTGTATAAGAAGTAAAGCAAATGTGGTAACTGTTAATAATTGACGAATCAGAATAAAGGGTACATGAATATGGATATATACTGTACTATTATTTCAAGTTCTCCTACCATGGTTCTACCTACCATGGTAGGTAAATTTAAGTAACTGAATTTAGTAGTCAAAGGGACAAATACAACAGACTAGCACCTGGGGGGAAAAAAAAACCCAAAGTAGAATTAAGTCAAGACTGGTCATGCTAAAAAGACCTGTAACAAACCATCTTCAATATAAAAGGAGGGAAAACATGATCCTTCTGATTAAAGGAACAGTTCTTACAAATGATTTGATAGAACTTTGATGCAAAACGAATAGACAAAAGAAAAACACACCATGCTGTTTTACACACAAAGAAGCCAACCATCTGAGATGTTCAGTGTCTTGTTCAAGGCTGAAAACTGATAATCCAAAAACTGAAGTTCAATGGGTTACTGAGTTATAAAAATTCTGTTCTCATCTCCAGAAATGTAAGAAATTAATCTTAACCTTCGAATCACTATGTTGTGCACCTGAAACTATATATTGTATGTCAACTATCCATAAATAAAATAAATTTAAAAATAAATAAATGACAGCCATTTTATTATTTTTTAAAGATTTAAAAATTTTTTTATTGGAGAGAAAGAGAAAAGAAAGAGAGTGGGGGAGGGATAGAGGGAAGAGAGGGAGAGAGAGAATCCCAAACAGGGGAAGGTGCAGAGGGAAGACCGAGAGAATCCCAAGCAGGCTCCACACTCAGCACAGAGACACAGGGCTCAATCCCACGACCCTGGGATCAAGGCCTGAGCCGAAATCAAGAGTTGGATGCTCAACCGACTGAGCCACCCAGGCACTGCTAAAAGATTTTTTTATTTTCAAATAATCTCTACACCCAACATGGGGCTTGAACTTACAACCCAGAGATCAAGAGTCACATGCTCTACCAACTGAGCCAGCCAGGCAACTTAACACCCATTTTAAAGGTGAAAAACCTCTATAACCAACAGAGTTCTATGTTAAGTGAAAGCACTGGTATTTAGTGAAATCCAGATTTTCTAATTAATTTGATTTGAGTGCCTCCAAATGCTTTAAAGCGATATTATGTTGAGATATATAAAATGGTCATTTATTTCATACTATTTTAAGGCTTTTCCTACACTACAAGTACACTTAACAGAGCGTTTAACATGCACATGTCACAAAGCAAACTGAGATATACACAGACTATAAAATAAAAGACGGTACATAAACTGGCATTAGAAAAGTCTCCTATCAAAACCTATTAACAACAACAAAAATTTAATCCCCAAGCTTTAACGACCAGAGCCAAGAAGCAAGATCATATTCTGAGAAGCAAAGTCTCTTGCCCTATCTGGTACAAAAAGTTTACCATTATCACTGCACCAGAACCCTACAAACCCAATCACTAGAACCAGAACTAGAAGACCCCACCCTGAACCAATTTTAATCACCCTTTTCTAGGAAAAACCAGTTTACAAGTTTAATGCTGATCTGAACCAGCCATTCCTCAAGGTTTCCAGTTTTAAATTAATTTTGAGATTAAAGTGACAACACTTTTAAATAAATGATCTAAATAAAGGATTTAAATAAATGATGAGATTGAGTTGATTGCAATTCTGCATAAACAGATATTAATAGAACATGTAATTATGATTTTGTATAATTAAAACCTAAGTACAGTTTTTACTGAGAACACCAGTATGTTATTTCTATTTCAATATCCAGACACAAAATGAAGACTGTAACATAAAAGAAATCAAGTCAGAGGAAAAAATTGTGACTTAGGCAATTCCCATTTTAACTTCATAATTTAACCCCGCATCTATGAATAACACGATAATTCTAGGATATCTACAAAAGTTACTCCTTAAGTTTTATATACAAAAAAATTGAGTCATTCTTTCAAAATGACTTCATACATGATAAAGCTGTGTATTGAAACGAACCCCTTACTGAATTTTCTTTGAACTGAAATCACTCTAATTTATGTACTCTAGAAGCATCAGAGAAACTTTTCCTACCAGTTATAATCACTGTCTATAAACAGTTCTGTTTATAGTTACTTAGTTCTGTTAAAAGAGGGCATCTAAAAGCCAAACATCTTTTATTACAGCTTATTTCACGATGTCACCACCATTGCTGATAATCCATAACAAGAGACAAACCAAGCACCAACTGGATTTTTGTACATATTAGCACCTTGTGTATCTTTGGTGCTCTCAATGATAACTTGAAAACGTATTCAGTTTCTCACATTAATAATGAAAATTAAAGTAAGCAAAACAGAGCCGTGTATGTTTTGAACATGAAATGGAAGGAGTAACTGAGTCTTTTTTTTCTTTCTGAAATGTCTTTTAATTGAGCCATGGGATGGAAGACAGGAGGCAGGCGAAGGTACAAGCTAGACTACAGTCCTAAACTTCTTTATAATTCAGTTCTAAACTTCTTTATAATTCATATCATCTTATTCCTACTTTCTTCAAACGTGGCATTAATTTCTATTTAATTTTTTTTGATACAGTAAATACCTTGAGGTCTTAAGCTACTTTGGGGTGTCTCAAGACCAGGAATCTGTACACAATACATACAGCTGAGGGTGGGGGGATCTTTGCACCAAAATACATGGTCATCTATGTATAACATACCCAAAACTGCTACTGCATTTTACCTGAAATAAGAATGAGTCACTTGTTTATTATTGACAAGCCTACTTCCATTTGGAAAATGCGTCACAGCCTCAAGTCCTTGCAGCACACATGAAACAAAGTTCCTCTACTTGCTTTTAAGGCTCTCTGTTCTAGAGAACTTCACTACCTACTAAATGCTGCCCTCTACTATCTCCAAAATGAGACAGAATTCAGTCCCTGCCTCTACTAACATCCTTCCTTTGTTCTACTCATCCTTCCTTTCTTCTTGACTCAGCTCAGGGAACATCTTTATGAAGCCTTCTCTGATTTCGCTACCCTATACTTGATAGGGAATATACAAAGAATAATTAACAAAGAAAGATATTTTATTTCTTAACAGTATGGGGACATATTTAAATGTATGTAAAGTTCATTTCTCATATCATTTGGAAATTACATAAAAAAGAATACAATGAAAACCCTGCACTTGGAACTGGAATCATCTCCCATCTCTGCCACTACTCTGGTTTATTCTGGAATCACAGGACAAAGCATGGATAGTAGGGAGATTTTAAAAAGGAGAAAAACTTCAGGGGCGCCTGCGTGGCTCAGTCGGTTGAGCGTCCGACTTCAGCTCAGGTCATGATCTCACAGATCGTGAGTTCGAGCCCCGCATGGGGCCCTGTGCTGACAGCATGGAGCCTGGAGCCTGCTTCGGATTCTGTGTCTCCCTCTCTCTCTGCCGTAACCCACTTGCATTCTGTCTCTGTCTCTCTCAAAAATAAACACTAAAAAAAATTTTTTTTTAAGTAGAAAAACTTCACGGGCACCTGGGTGGCTCAGTCGGTTAAGCATCCAACTCAGTTTTGGTTCAGGTCCTGATCTTATGGTTCATGAGTTCGAGTCCTGCATTGGGCTCTGTGATGACAGCATGGAATTCTCTCTCCCTCTCTCTCTGCCCCTCCCCTGCTCTCTCTCTCAAAATAAGTAAACAAACAAATTAAAAAAAAAGGTAGAAAAACTTAAAAGGTTACCTGGTGGAGCTCCAAGATCTTAAGCAATTGGTTATGGATACCTGTTTTGCAAATTGTTTCCCTATGCATTTGCAGGAGAAATGAAAAGATGACATGAACCTACAAAACTTCTTCAGGGCCCCCAAGACACATATAATTGTGTCTACCCAGGATGGTCAAGCTCTTTCCTAGCTTTAAGGGTCTAAAATGAAACCCCATGGAGGAAAACAAGGAGAATCTTCATTTCTATTCAGCTTTCTGTAAAAAGATTGTCCAATTCAGTCTACCTGTACAGTGCTCATCTGAGACAGCAGACAAATGGCACATCCAGAGAAGGGTTCCAAAAGGCCTCAGAGGATCATTTTTAACTAGCTTTTGTTGTTGTCTGATTCAAGTTTCGCCGGGCACCTTGCTCCCCTATAGTTAAGTACGTTATCAGAGGCAAATAACTGCCACAACCTAGGGCAGGGTTAGCGGAGTTGTTGTCTCTACCCAACAATCTTCAGTACAGGCTAAGTTCACAACCATTACTTCACAAAAACATTCCATATTCTATCAAAGAAAAGTTAAAAGGTGCTATGCTGTAAGTCGATTTTTGGAAAATATTTCATATTGATGACAAAACGTTTTAAGTTCTAGATCTTGTGAAGTATACTAAATTTATGATAATCCAAAACAGAAAAAAGAAGAGCCAAGAAGTACTTTAAATAGACTAAACTTGAATTTTGCAGTAGACAACAACTTCTGGAAATCACCTTAAACGTCTTTGTCAGTAAGGTCAAACTCCCTAGCTCAGAGGCAACTGAATCAGCATCTAGTATTCCAACTCCTATCTAAGCCTGGAATAAAGATATCAGATATCCATGTACTTTTGTAAGAGGACAACTACTTCCTACTTCAATCCTCTCACCCCACCCCCCAAAAAAGGGAGAAAGCAGAAACAATTAAGTTCCCTGCTTTACCCAAGGTCGCTACAAACAGAGGAAAAAACGTTAACCGAAAAAAGTCAAGTCACAAAATATTTTCTTACTCACCCTACCCACTACATTAGAAAGCTATCCACTAGAAAGTAACACAATGGGCGTCTAAGACATTTGTCAATATAGCAAGCCCTTTAACCATACTGCTAATTTCCTGAAAGGGAAAGCCAATTCTAATCTAAACAGCTTTCACTTGGCCTCTAGACCATAGCTTTCACAAAGTAGAAGTCTTATTTCTGAATCTCCCATCTTATAACAAGGAGAGCAATCAGAATATTCTTCGAGTCAGCACCTGCGGCATTCAAACAGCTTCTGCCTAGGGAAAACTGAGAACCCACACACAAAGCCAACGGCATCGCTGAAAGATCAGGTTGTGCCGGAGTTCAAACGCACGGCTTACAGAAGCTCACATCAAATTCCCAGGGCACACTCGTAACCGAGTGGAGGACAGCTCTGTCACTTTGAGCAGTGAGACCACGATCAGGGTAGGCGCCGAGAGAGCGTAGGGCTACAAGCTCAAGGTCACCCGCGCACCCCGACAGCAGTTCTTTGGGGAAACTTCCCGGAGTAGCCACGTGCTCCCAGCAGAGCCAGTCTACGCTGCGGCAGCGTGGCTCGCACTCCCGCGCCCGCGGCCTATGGCTGTCCCACGAGGTCCTGTATCTTTTAAGGACGAGCTAGTGAGGACAAGGGATCGGGGTGGCCTGAGGAACGGCCGGAAGCAGAATGGCGGGGCGCAGAGCGACAGCCGGGTACCCCTCATCCCGCCTTCAGTGCCTTAACGGAGAAACCATTCGCCGCCCGGCGAGACGAGAAGGGCGCAGAAAGGCAGAGAAGGGCAGCCCTTCTCCGCGCCGCGGCTCCACCTCGCTGCACCTGCAGCCCGCTCCCCGCGCCGCGGCGGCCCCTTCCAGTCCCGCACGCGGGCCCCCGCTCCATCCCGCCCTCTCCTCCCGAAGGCTCCGCAAGCCTCCCCGCGCCCCCTGCGGTCCCCCAATGCAGCTGGACAGCACCAAGGGGGCCCGCACCGGAGACCGCTCGCACCCGCCCAGCAGGCTGAGGGGAGGCCAGGAGGGTCGGCGAGATTCTAGCATCGGCGCGTCACTCACACAGTCTCCCCCTCCGGCCGCTACCGCCCGAGCCGCTACAGGCCGAAGCTGAGGCTCTGTGGGGGATGTACGCCCCCAACCGGCTGTTTATAACCTGGCCCCGCCCTCTTCCGACCCCCCCAGGCTTTGCGTCACTTCCTGCCTCACGTACACCCCAGAGGTGCCCTGGAAATGGACTGCCTTGGGCGAGCCGTGAGCACGCACTGGGACAAGGGCGCTCGACTAGTGTGCGCGGAGGGGCGGGGAGGAGCGGGTTGGGGCGTGGTCGGAGGGAAAAGGCGCCAAGCCTGCAGGTGCCGGGAGGAGCCGTGGAACCCGCACTGGCTTCCTCCTCGCCGCCTTCCGCCGCGTCCCGGGCCGCAGCCTTGATACCCGGAGCCCTCCGTCTAACCTTGACCGACCTCCAGGCCTTGCAGTACAAAGGGTGATGGTGTTGGCGTTTACTTTTACATCTTGGATACTTAACACTGAAATAATTCCTTAAAGTGTATGCCCTAGTTGGAATATTAGGTAGCCAATAAAGACATATTGTGAGTATATATTTTGCAGCCTCAGAAGTGCTTAGGATATGCAAAAAGGAAAAAGAATTAAAAGCAGAATGCAAGTTTGTATTTAGGATGTGTAAAAAATGCACGTGGACCAAGACGGGCACAGTGCTTTGTATGATGTTTAATGCATGAGGGAATGAAAAGGAAAGCAGAAACAAGTGATTTATTAGGAGGGCATAATTGTAGATGAACTTTAATGTTCACTGCCATTATTGTTATTATAAGGTTGTGCAATGCATAACAAATAAAATAGGATTCTTGTCACTTTTTAAACTCTTTCCAACAATCACACCCGCTCCCCGCCTTTAGTCGGTCCAGGCAAGAAGATTGGACAAGTTTACAAACAGGTACAAAGCAAGAAAACGGGCAGGGCCATAAAAGGGTCATAGATAAAGCGCTTTCCAGGTCCGAGCCCTGAGGGACAATGAACAATCCTTTAAAATGCAAATCCGTTTCCTGGCTTGGGCTCCGGCTCTTCCCCCAATTCTGCGCTAAATTTCAGGAAGTACCACGAGGTTTGCGCACCGCCCCCTTCCCTTTGCCCCCCCGTTCTTTAAAATCTCGCCCCAGGGAGGAATATTTTTAAATCTTATAAGCAGAAACATAGCTGCATCTTAGAGGGTCTACGCAGGAAAAAGTGAAATCGAGGAATGGGATGGATAGGAATTAGCTGTGGAGGGGCCGCCTTGAAATTCCGACAATGGGCCGGCTGAGTCCCTTCTCCCTTTCCTTGCCCTGTGGGATCTTAACAAACATGACTAGAATCGAGGTGAAAATCTTACAGCCACATGGACAAACGGGCTAAGGAGACCAAGGTTAGGAGGAACCTACGAAAATCCAAATTAAAAATTTTACATTCACTGGTACAGCAACTGTGGAAAACAGTATGGAGTTTCCTCAAAATTTAAAAATAGAACTACCCTGGGGCCAGTAATAGCACTGCTGGTGGTTACCAAAAAGACACACACACACACACACACACACACACACACACACACACACAAAATCAAAGGGATACGTGCACCTCTATTTTATATAGCCAAACTATGCAAGGAGTCCAAGCGTCCATCCATAGATGAATGGATAAAGAAGACGTGGTGTACAGATAAAATGGAATATTATTTGGCCATAAAAAATAATAAAATCTTGCTATTTGCAATGACATGGATAGAGCTAGAGATAATAATGCTAAGCAAAATAAGTCAAAGAAAGACAGACAAATACCATCTGACCTCCCTCATATGTGGAATTTAAGAAATAAAATGAATGAGAAAAGAAAAAAAAAGACAAACCAAGAAACAGACTCTTAACTACAGAGAACAAACTAATGGTGACCAAAGGGGAGTCAGAAGGGGGATGGGAGAAGTAGGGAATGGGAATTAAAGAGTACACTTATCATAATGAAAACAAAATTTTTTTAAAGGTAACCTGAAAAAATTTACAGTCACCAAAATGAAACAACCAAGAGGACACCACTTTAAACAGTATGTCAATTATATTTTTAATTTCATATCTTTTATTAGCAACAATGGACACTATGGAATTAAATTCCCTTTACTACCCCTTTCTCCCTAGAAGCTTTGCAGGCTCTCCCTCCTCTGCAATTTCAAGTAGATGAATATAAATTTGTCTTGCTTTGTTGCAGAATCTATACCCACTGAGAGGCAAGTTTGCTTTGTTTGGTATTCCATACAAATGGTCCAACATCTTATTTTTTTTAATCTGATTTTCATTGTTGTCATTGCAGTTGCCATTATTACACTACATTAGCTCCCACTTCTGGAGACCCAATAAATTGGATGCTTGCAATGACATCAGCTTTTCATCATCTTTATTTAAACTATCTGGCCTAACTGAAATGGCTATTATTCAAGGTCCAATCTTCTTCAGACGTAAGAGACCTTAGAACTGAAATTCTTGCAGTTTGGGGAAAGGAAAATTTTTTCCTCCATCCTGGACAATTGCGGCTTATATGCCATGCTGAGCTAAGGAATGGGAGACGGGCCTGGGGCTTCAAATGGGAAGAGGATATTTCACAGGACTATAAGAAGAGCAGGTGTTAGGTAATTAAATGTTTGCCCTGCCATACAGATGGGTCATTCAGACAAAATTCATCTCTCTTAGTAATGCTTACTGAAAATGGGATTAAAATACCTGCCTTGCAGATTTTCTGTGTGTTTAAATGAGATACGGCAGGCGCAAGCTCCTAAAAACACACAGTAAACTGGCACATAATAGACTTTGGTCAGCGTTGGTGGAGTCAGCCTGGGTGGGATGGAGCAGAGTCAGGCAGAAAAGTAACATGGAAGATGTCTGCAGACTAGTGTAGGATTTTAAGTCAATGAAGAAGAAGAAATGAGGCCTTCAGCCTAGGAGAATGATTTGCGCAAAGATTCTGAAGTGACAAGGAGCCTGTGGCATGCCAATGTTAAAAGACCCTAGTCTACAGAAATACCTGACAGCTACATCAGGGGAATTACTGGTGGAGAAAAGGGTACAGGAGTCATCAGCTATAAAATTCTCTCCCTCTCCCTTTTTTCTTCACCTGGAGATGAAAGCAGAAGTCTTGCTATTTGGTGAAGGAGAAATTGCAGGAAAAAAACAAGCCAGAAAAGCCACTGACATAGTGAAAAGGCATCCCAGCCTAGAAGTCAGCAACTGGTCTCAGAGCTGTTACCGATTGTGGTGTAGAAACATGGGTTTAATGGCCCCATGTATCAGTTTCCCCATTGGCCACATGGAGATAACACCCTTTTATTTCCTTCGCCAGTGAATTAAAAAGTAGGAAAGTTCCTTAAACCACACGGTTATACAGATATAATGTGCAGCTAGTTCAGAGCCCAAGCCACTTGAGTAAATGTGGCCAGAGTGGGGAAAAGCCTGGAAATGGGAAAGTTCTAAGCAACTATTACTTAAGAAAAGGAAAGTTGTCTTTAACGGCTTTCAATATCCTGATTACAGAAAAAAAAAGACTCATTGGTAATGGCTGAGAAGAAAAGGTAATTAATTGCCATTATTATTAACATTTACTGTAGTAGTGTTGTGCATCAGGCAAAGACTCATAAGCAGATATGACAAATCTATACCTCTGAAAAGACAGGGACACAGAAGACAAATGGGGAAACAGAATTTATACTTAAAAGACAAATAACAAGGATGCAAATGTTAAATACAAGCAAAAATAAAAGCAAGCTGGGGTCTATGACAGCGAAATGTCCAGATCTGAAAAGATACATAAGGCTTTGATGTGCCCACTAGGACATACCTGTAGTTCTCTAAATCCTGCTCCAAATGATATGCCTATGTAGATTCTAGTTAATCTTTCTGTTTAACTGTTTTTAATAACCTATTTTTAACAGAAATGTACAATTACATGTAGACACATTCTCCTCTCTAACTCAGGCACAGATGCAGCAAGAGGGAACTTTGGCTTCTTGTCCCATAAGATCAAAGTCAAAATGTACACCTCTTACCTTAGTTATAGACCAGGAACCTAGGAAGAAAAAAAAAAAAAAAAGGTGAGTAGAGGAGGGGGAAAGGCATCATAAACCCAAAGGTACAAGAGGATGCAAATTGGAGGTGGGAGGTTCTTCGTTTTAGTACTTTGTTTCTTACATTTAAAAACATTAATCTTTTTGGGGGAACCTGGGTGGCTCAGTCAGTTGAGTGTTGGACTTTGGCTCAGATCACGATCTCACAGCTTGTGAGCTCAAGCCCGCATCAGGCTCGCTGCTATCAGCGCAGAGCCTGCTTTGGATCCTGTGCCTGGCTCTGTCTCTGCCCTCCCCCACTCACTCTTTCTCAAAAATTAATTAATTAATTAATCTGTTTATGTTATGTATATTTTATCACAATTTTAAAAAACACATTAATATGCCAACTCACTAACAGAGGATCCAAAACCATTTGTTCCATCTGGTGTCGTGTCTATGGTCCAAATGCTAAATGGGGTCTCTTAGGGTCAAAAAATTTTTTAGTTTTTTTAGATTCAATTTATTTACTTATTTACTTTATTTGAGAGAGAGAGAGAAAGTGGGGGAGAGGGGCAGAGGGAAAGAGACAGAGAATCTTAAGCAGGCTCCATGCTCCGTGCAGAGCTCAGTGTGGGGTCCATCCCACGACCCTGGGATCATGACTTGAGCCGAAATTAAGGCAGACACCCAACTGACTGAGCCACCCAGGCACCCCAGGATCAAATATTTTTGATGGCACTCGATGCTAAAACTTTTGGTAAAATTTTATTTCACAACTCCGTATACATGTGTGTGTATATGTTTGTGTGTGTATGTGTGTTTATGTGTGTGTGTTCACAAGAAATAAGAGTTTCATGAAATAATACCTTTGCTATGTACAAAACACTATGGAGCTTTCCGTTTAATCTTTGAAATGTTGATTTCAATCCATTAAATTGATATCTCAATGGGCTGGGACCTATGTTTGAAAACCACACTCGGAGGCCATCTCCTGTCTCAGAGCACAAGTCTTGTTAGTGAACAGGACAAATGACTTGCTCAAAGTTAAATTTCAACTCCCAAGGTTTTTCCCTGTTACTTTGCCCACTGTTTCAACTTTCTACCACTCCACACTTCTGCAAATATTGATTGAGGTTTTATGAGTTAGAAAACACCCATAAACTATTTTCAAATGCTTTCAAATCCTGGCACGCACTTTGGCCAATCACAGCAGAGCTCTGCCTATCGCACAGTAGGTGTTCATAGCAACCCCCACAGAAGCCACCCTAACCCACATTCAGCCCCGACCACATCTCCTATTCGACAAACTGTATCCATTTTCTTTACCTTGGAATCCTAAGCCTAGGGCAATCACTTTAGGACCAGAGTCATAAAATAAAAATGTGGAGCTCTGCACATTGGAACAGGATGCATTCCAGAGAATGGAGGTAGATTGTCAGCTCACATATTTGAGGCTGGTACTATTTTCCATTTTATTTTTCATTTTTTTTCTTTAAAAATGTACTTGGGAACCTTCAGTTTCCTGTCCTAATTCTGCTGACTAAATCATTTTTTGTTTCCCCTGTACTAAAAGGAAGCTTACACAGGAGAACATAGAGTAAGAGCAATAGCCAGGTTACTATGGAAAAGTTTGCTCCTATTTTAGAGCAAGTGGCAAAAGTTACTCAGGGCAAGGAAAGAAGAATTAATAAGAATTAAGAATTCAGAATGATTAATTTCTAAATTGATTATAAGGATATTTATGCCCATTTGCCAGTGTTCTCGGCTGGAGTTTTTTTTTCAATGTTTTTTTTTGGGGGGACAGAGAGAGACAGAGCATGAACGGGGGAGGGGCAGAGAGAGAGGGAGACACAGAATCGGAAACAGGCTCCAGGCTCCGAGCCATCAGCCCAGAGCCTGACGCGGGGCTCGGACTCACGGACCGCGAGATCGTGACCTGGCTGAAGTCGGACGCTTAACCGACTGCGCCACCCAGGCGCCCCTCGGCTGGAGTTTTGAGCAAGATATGAGGTTCTATTTAGTTTCATCTGGGCAAAATAGAGCTTCGAGTTTGGCGGGAACTTTAACTCCTGTACCATCCCTGGCCTATAACAGACGTTTGATAAATGTATATTGAATTAATTGAACAAAATCCCTCTGCTTCATACCATCAAGTGATTACCCAGCTTCTCCTTAACCTTTCCAATGAGAGCAAATCTGTCACTTCCCAAAGCAGAGAGCTTTGGATAGTTCAGATGGTTAGAAAGCTTTTACTTGTATTAAACTGAATTGTCGCTCCCTCTACTTTCTCCATTTTCTATTGCTTGAAGAGTGCTCTCATGTCCACAGCTGTCTTCTCTTCTCCAGATTAAATATCCTAATCCCTTCCAAGGGCTAACACAGGACACAATTCCACATCTCCCCCACCCACTGGTCACTCCTGGAAGCGTGGTTTGACCAGTCTAGGTGGAACAGCGTCACGTTCCTCTGTCCTAGAGGCTACCGCCTTTACAAAGGCCATCTGTCTGCCACCCCATTCACTACCTTACCAATCACTGCACAGTCAACTCATGCTGACCTTTCAACAGGGTTTAATGGGAACAGATTGGCCACTGGAGCAGAGAGACCTGAGTTGAAAATCTAGTTTTGCCATGTACTTGCTGATCATACGAGTAGCCCACATTTCTCTCATTTCCATGGATAATGTGATGTCCATACATTGTTGCAGTCTGATACACTGTACAAGACTGTCTGTCCCAGTATATCACCAGTCTAGTCAGCTCATGATGGAAAGGAGCGTAGCCTGCTTGCATCGGGGAGTGTCCTCGCCATCAGCACCGAATGATAACAGAACAATCGCTGCTAGGATTTACTGAGCATCTGCTGGGCGCTGGGAACAACTCTAATCCTTTTACAGTATTAGGATTAGTTCATGTGATCCTCATAATGATCCTTAGAAATAACAATTAACATTATCCCTGTTTTCTAGGTGTAAAAACTAGGATTCTACAGAAGTTAAAGAATTTGCCCCAGGTCATAATGGCTAATAAGTGGTGATAAGCAGAATTCAAACCTAGGCAAACTAGCTTCTGAACCCAGCTCTAAACAACTCCACTTTACTATTTCTTTACGAATCTAATCATGGCACAGCTGACTGTATACATACAGTCTTCTCCCCAAGGCAGAATCTTTACTAAAGAGGTTCAGAGACTGTCCAAGTAGGACAATTTGAGAAGATCCAATATTTGGGGGTCTGGGGAATCTATTTAGTTTTCATTTCAGCTTTAATTGCATTTCAAAATTTGGATTCGTATTCATGTTGAGGAGGAAATCTCAGATCACTCTAAACACAAGATTTTGTAGTATAACTGATGCTCCAGAAATGTTTAACAGAATTGCGGTGCGCTTATATTTGTCCTTGCAAGATCCTGATTTCCTTAAATTCTCCCAATGTATGCTACCTTTGATAAGGAGAGTTACTTGAATGAAAAGAATCATATTAACTTTGTTTCCAAAATATCAGCACATCTGTTTAGTGTTTCTTATTTTCATCTTCCTCCTTTGGACATCTGTACTTTGCAATTCTTTCACTCCTGTTGGGAGTTTCTCTTCCTCCATGGCGGACATCTGGCATCTTAAACAAGAACACTGATGGTAAACTGTATGCCATGTGGCCAAACATTGCCTAAAGAGGCCTTTGAAAGAACACTGTGACGTACTCGGTGGCTGCTGATGTGAACAGGGAAAATGAACATATGTGTCCAGAAGACACTTGCAAGCAGATGATTAAATCTAACTCCCAAGTCAGCACATCCAGTGTTCGGGAAAAATACCGTATCATCAGAAACTTTTTGGTTTCTTCAGCTTAATATAGACAAGTAGACAAGTGTTCCTTTGGTTTGGAAAATGATTGTGATGAAATTTTTATTTCTCATACATGGAAATGTGGTCAAGGAGGCAACTTTTTGGTGGCTACATCTGTGAGGGCTGGCCCGGTTTGCCCCGGTTCATCTCACACAGTCTCTTAAATGGTAGGGAAGCTGTGTCCCAGAGCCAGGGTTCTAGAGCGACTAACATTCACTGAGCCCAGACCCCGTCCAGGCGGTGGGTGGGGTGCTTCTACTGTGTCACACACAGTATCTTAGCCTCCCAACAATCCCGTGAAATAGGCATACCCATTTTATAGGTGAACGAATGGAAGCACAAAGAATACAAAACAATTGACTTCAAGTGCCACGCTTTTTCAGTGGTATAGCCTAGCTTCAGATCTTTGAGATCTTCTATCTGAAAACCACCTTTCACTACATCTTAAGTTGGAATTTTGAAACACTGTCCAACAGGCAGATGGTCGAAGCTCTGTGCCCAGAGTAGAGTAACTTACTCCAGCCTGGACCTTACAACCATACTCATCTTAGGAAGGTTTGAGTCCAATTTGTAATGGAATTTGATGTCACCGGCACAAAATAAAAGACCCTAAGATATAAAGACAAGCTCACTAGGTGCAGTGTGCCTGGAATAACAATCTCTCAGAACATTTCCCAGAAGTAACCTATGCTACAGTGAGATTTTGAATTTGCTTAACTGATGACATGAAGGTCCACAGCCCACAACCAGGTAAGCAGAAAGCAGCCAAGCTAAAATGTAGTCATGATAAACCACTTTTTTTTTTTCTTTACCTTTATTTTGAGAGACAGAGAGAGACAGAGCCTGAGCAGGGAGGGGCAGAGAGAGAAGGACACTCAGAATTGGAAGCAGGCTCCAGGCTCTGAGCTGTCAGCACAGAGCCCGATGAGGGGCTCAAACTCACGAACGGCGAGATTATGACCTGAGCTGAAGTCAGACACCCAACCAACTGAGCCACCCAGACGCCCCTTGATAAACCACTTCTAAACCTCATAAGATTACGATTCTGAGACTGGATTCAAACAAAGAAGCATCTGAAGGGACCCACTGGCTTGTGTAATGAAGTCCAACACAGGACTCAAATGTAGGCAGTGGCAGCTCCAAAGGGAAAGAGAATCCAGGGAACAGGAGGCATTCCTGCTGAGCCCAGTGCTGTCCGCATTAACGGAGGGAGATCCCAGATCCACCCTTAACTTTACTAAGGAAAAGGCAGGTTCCCTGCAGGTGTTGAGGTTGAATCAAACTGAAGTGGATTTTGAGATCCACATGGAGCCTGGACGCTAGCCTGGGGCTTCTTAAGCTATACTGTGCATGCGAGTCTCCTGGGGGTCTGTTAAAATGCAGATTCTGACTCAGAAGTTCCCAGTGGGGGCCTGTGACTTGACTCCGCATTTCTATCAAGCTCCCTGGTGATGCCCAGGTTGCTTCAGAGCACATTTGAGTAGATTGTAGAGGAAAGAGGTTTTCATTAGCCTGCTTCTACAGCACGCCCCACAGGGAGGGCACACTGTGTGGCCAGCTGACTTGAAAGTGGTTTCTGCTTGGCAGCTGTTTTCTCTAACTGTAGCAGCTTATATTCTACCAAGCTTTTCCGTGGACAAGGGCAATCCCTGGGGCGATCACAGCTTAAATAAAACAGCCCTTAAGACCATTCAGCTCCTTTGCTGGAACTCCACAATTGCCAAACAACCCACTCATCCTAATTCTTGAGGCTTTCCCCCCCTGAGAGGATGTTAGACTCCAGTATGAAGATTCAGCCTTGCCAGCAGCCCTCTTGCTCCGCACAGAGTAATGAAGACGGCTGATGAATCAGTGTTTTGTGCCGTTGGGTAGCAGATTTCTTTTTTTTTTCAATTTTTTTTTTCAACGTTTATTTGTTTTTGGGACAGAGAGAGACAGAGCATGAACGGGGGAGGGGCAGAGAGAGAGGGAGACACAGAATCGGAAACAGGCTCCAGGCTCTGAGCCATCAGCCCAGAGCCTGACGCGGGGCTCGAACTCACGGACCGTGAGATCGTGACCTGGCTGAAGTCGGACGCTTAACCGACTGCGCCACCCAGGCGCCCCTCTTTTTTTTTTTTTTTTTTTTCAATTTTTTTTTTTTTCAGATTTCTTAATGACCATAGGGGAACTGATAAAAATTGAGTTTCTGAAACTGAATTAGAGGAATGACCTATTGTGAACTTCACGGAGTCACTCCAGGAAAGAGCAGCTGGATAGCCAGTCCCTGCAGACTCTGCCCGGGAACACCACCCTCTCCTGCAGACCCAGCCAGGGCTGGAACAAGGGTAGGATTTTTCAAAAATGATCAAACACCACCACAAATACCCCACCCCCATCTTTCAAACAAACAAACAAACAAAAACTCTTAGCTTTACTATATCACTCCTCCCTGCCCGCCCTGCCAGCCCAATCACACACTCACAAGAGATGAAACAAACCACAGCGTGCACATTTGGGAATCTAATTTTGGAGTCTAGTTAAAGGTTGGTTGTAGTGGGGGCACCAGCCTTGACCTGCTTCCTTTTATTCACCCGATTTAGCAAGAGGGAGGTGGCCTCTGTGTCAGGACTCTCACACTTGGAGCTGTGAAGGACTGGTACGGGCATAGTGCAGGTGGCATTGTTGGGCCTTGCCTGGGAATGGGCTCTCAAGACTATCCTTTCTGCCCCAGGGTAGCCTAGACCTGAGGTGTCCCTGGCCCACCAAGGCCCTTCCCTAGAGACCGAGCCTTGGGTGAGTCTCTGATTCTGCCCCTGAGGACCTCAGACACTGAGCCGCAGCCGCTGCTTCAGCCTGTCTGGATATCTCTGTGCAATTAGCTCCTGGAAGGCCCGCCCTTGCCCTGACCCATTTCTCTCTGGCTGCTTAGCACTGGGCTGGGTCATGAATAGCCCTAAACCAGCATCCTGTCTGAGTGGCAGCGGGCACCAATCTGGGCTTGTGTGCAAGATCCCTCTGCAAGAGAGACTATATAACATTGTCCTGTTTGTAAGCCTGAGCTGCTTTGGGGCCACCTGTCAAGTCCTTACTGCTTGTCTGAGGCATACCTCTGATTTTCCCTGTGTACACAGAATAGAGAGAATCAGTCTGTGAATGAGTGAGCCTTTATGGGTTCACATTCCCATTCATCTTATCTTATTTATGGTGTATTTTTTTTTAATTTTTTTTTCAACGTTTATTTATTTATTTTTTGGGACAGAGAGAGACAGAGCATGAACGGGGGAGGGGCAGAGAGAGAGGGAGACACAGAATCAGAAACAGGCTCCAGGCTCTGAGCCATCAGCCCAGAGCCTGACGCGGGGCTCGAACCCACGGACCGCGAGATCGTGACCTGGCTGAAGTTGGACGCTTAACCGACTGCGCCACCCAGGCGCCCCTTATTTATGGTGTATTTAATGTTTATGGAGGATCTACTGTGTGTCAGGCACTGTGCCAATAAACAGCTGCCTCAGAATGCTTCCCTTGAGGGGCACCTGGGTAGCTCTGACTTCAACTCAGGTCATGATCTCACGGTTCATGGGTTCGAGCCCCACATTAGGCTCTCTGCTGTCAGCACAGAGTCTGTTTCAGGTTCTCTGTCCCCCCCCCCACCCCCCGCAAAAATAAATAAACATTTAAAAGAAAGAAAGAAAAAAAGAAGGCTTCCCTTGAGTTCTCTTTGATCACTCATCTCTCTTCCAGCAGCCTATTATTCTACTTCTGCAGCATCAAAAGCCTTTGAAACATTAAGAGGAGCAACCTTGTTTCATATTTGTGTATCACTTAAAACAGAAAAATGGTCAGCACAGTGGATCTATAGAAGTGCTTCATCATTGGGGCACCTGGGTGGCTCAGTCGGTTAAGCGTCCGACTTCAGCTCAGGTCACGATCTCGCGGTCCGCGAGTTCGAGCCCCGCGTCGGGCTCTGGGTTGATGGCTCAGAGCCTGGAGCCTGCTTCTGATTCTGTGTCTCCCCCTCTCTCTGCCCCTCCCCCGTTCATGCTGTGTCTCTCTCTGTCTCAAAAATAAATAGATGTTAAAAAAAATTTAAAAAAAAAAAGAAGTGCTTCATCATTATCTAATTTCTAAGAAGATTTATAAAACAAGAGGGGCAACAGATATGCAAATGTCATGAATTATCTGAGAGAAGGTACGTGATGAGTTGAAGGTTAGCTACCCACATGCTCACATCTGGACCTCTACAATGAGATTCCTTCTGCTCCCTGTACAAATACCAATTTGTGTCCTTTTTCTCTCTAAGTGCCAGATCTTTATTCCCAGGTGCCTGTGGACACCTCCACCTGGATAACCCACTCAAATCCAACCTGTCCCAGAGAGAACCCAACATCCTCCTCCCCAAAGCTGGGGCCTCTGCCTCCTGTCTTCCCTGCTCCAGAACACTGTGTTTTACAGATTTAGGGCAGTTCTGGGGACTCTCCCCAGAGCCACCTGGTGGGTGCTCGATAAGTGTTTATTGAAGGGCACTCCTTTGGCATCGGTTTGTTCCTGGGCTCAGACAAAACCAGCCTGTTCCTTGGATGACTTCTCCAAACAAGTTGCCCTGAATTAGAGATAATCACAAAATGGGTGCTGCTGGTGAAAATCATAGAAGAGATTCCAGCACCTCCATCTTTGTTTTTGTTTGTTGTCAGAGCTCACTCTTGGGAGAGTTTCAAGTTTCCACAAGGAAGGAAAAGAGATATTGACACGTCCTGCTTTGAAACCTCAGCATGTCACCCCAAATCACTGTCCTGGAAGAAGAGCAAGGACTTCACGTTGGCCCGGCTCCATGATATTTGGCCTGTGGCGAGTGATGGTTTCTAAGCGGTGAGGAGGAGGCTGAGACACTCCAAACAAAACCGTGTTTCTGGAAGTTGTTTGATATGTACATAAGTGTGTCGAAAATGGTCAAGAGGGAGATGCACCACACTAACAGGTAATAATGGGGGAAACTGAGTGTGGGGGCTAGGCAGGAACTCTGTACTGTCTTCATAGTGTTGTTATAAATCCAAAACTGTTCTAAAAAACAAAGTCTGTTTGAAAAGAAAAAAAGTTTAGGGGGGAAAAAGCAAATGAAAAAGCAGATTGTGAAAAATTCAGGAATTGCATAATAAATGCAAAAGCTGAAACTCAAGGCAACATGTGCTTGCCAGGGACCTGTTAGACAAGGACTTCTGAGGGTTCAGAGGAGGGAAGACTGGCCAGGAGGATGTAGGGGGCCTCCTGGAGGTAACAAGGCCTGGGGAATCCGGAAGGTTCCATCTGGGCAGGCCATGAGCACTTTGATACCCCACAGCTAAAGCACAGAAGGTATTCAAGAGCCCACAGACAAAAAGAAGGCACCTTTGGAACCAAAAAACTCAGATTGAAATCTCATCTTAAGATAAGTGTCTTAGAGATACGTACTTATCTCCAGGTATCTTAAGTTCTCCAAACCCCAATCATATCTCTTCTCTCTAAAATGCTATAAAATAGTGCTCATCTCACAGGTTTGAGTGAGATAATGCAGTAAAGTGTTTAGAATGGTGTGGACACCTTAGAGGGGCATCAACTGTATTAGCTGTTGCTGATGCTATTGTCAAAACTTTAGGTCAGAATGACTCCTAAACTCACTGAAGCCCAGATTCTTCTCCCCAAACTTCTCACTCTCAGCTTCCATTCAGATCAGACCCCAATTGTTCTCCCCTCCTGACTTTCTAGACCGACTTCCTTCATCTTTCTCTATTTCAGGCCCAAGGGGCCCTTCATGGGCTCCTTCCCTCTTCCCCAGATAATTTCTTATTCATATTCTTTTTCTTTTTAATTTTAGAGAGAAAGAGAAAGAGAGAGAATGCAAGCAGGGGAGAGAGGCAGAGGGAGAAAGAGAGAGAATCTTAAGCAGGCTCCACGCTCAGCATAGAGCCGGACACGGGGCTCGATCCCACAACCTGGGATCATGACCCAAGCCAAAATCAAGAGTTGGACACTTAACTGACTGAGCCACCCAGGCACCCCAATAAATTATTATTCTTTTTGTCTTTCCTGTTCACTGATCATCCTGACCCCCTTTCCCCAAATGTGTCCTGGTACCTGTCAGTCCTACTGAGTCTCATTAAAGCCAGGACTCCTGATGCTATAGTTATTTGCTCCTATCACAGTTGTATCTCAAGATTCATCTCCAGTTAGAATTCAAAGATAATAAGAAAGGGACCATCTTATCTTAAGATATTCAACCCAAATTATACTTTTCCTACTATCAACAACAAAAAAAAGGCTAACGAAAGTATTGGTTTTAGAAATATAATATCTGTAGTTCCCTATAGCATGGTACCATCTGGATTATTGGAAAGGGGTGCAAAATATACATGGCCTGGAGGAAATCTCACATGAGAGGTTGGGATTATCAGTTTAGCAAAGAAAGAACCTTTCCTCTCTGCGACTATAGTCCTTTACTGTTAGCAGAATGAGATGTCCTTGGACATCTGGTGCTTATAAGTTTACCCATTGGCAAAGAGATTGATAAAATTAATCAAAGGGGCTGTATCTCCCTCCCAGGCACACCCTTACTTTCCAGTGGTTTCCCACGGCTTTAGATCCATCAGAGCAGTAAAGAGCAAGATTAATAGAGGGCCGTAAATTTAGATTTGGAGTCATTTTAGTTGAAAAGTCCTCTGTCATAGTGTGTAAGAATTCTCATTCATTGCTAGTGGAAATACAAAATGGTAGAGCCACTCCGGAAGACAGACTGGCCATTTCTTATAAAGTTACATATAGTTTTACCATTCAATATGGCAATCACAGGCATTTACTGAACAGATTTGAAAACTTATGTACACAAAAATACACACATGAACGTTTACAGCAGTTTTACTCATAATCTGCAAAAATTGGAGGCAACCAAGATAGTCCTCAAAAGGTGAAGGTATGAAAAAAAAAAAAACTCCAGTACACCCATACAATGGAATACTATTCCGAAATAAAAAGGAATGAGCTATTAATTCATGCAACAACATACAAAACATTGCTGAATGAAACACATATTGCTAAGTGAAAAGAGCCAATCTTAAAAGGCTATTCCATTTATATAACATTCTGAAAAAGGTAAAATTATAGAAATATAAAACATATCAGTGGTTGCCAGGAGTGTGGGGAGTGGAGAGGGCTGAATAGATGAACTGCATTTTAGGGCAGTAAAACTGTTCTGTATGTTACATGAGACTGCATTTTTCAAACACACAGAACTTTATAGCACAAGGAATCAACCTTAATGTAAAAAAAATTAGGTCAGGGAAATCCCAGAGTAGAATGTAGACTGTGATAAAAGAATCTGTTATTAAGATATATGATAATAATTTAACTGAAGAGAGTGGATGTTGACCTAAATGACTTTGGAAATGAGTGGAGATTGTAAGACCAAAGGCAAAAGGAACTGTACCTGAGCACTATACTTTAATTGATAAAGTTATTTCCTATGCAGATATGGGTTAACAATCCTGAAACCACTATACGCATATACTGGGATTAAACAAATAAGTAAGTGGGTGGCAGATAATGGGAGCCAAATTTACTACTCTTGCAGTATGAAGTTACAGATGAGCAAGGGGAAAGGCTAGAATGAATTATGTGATACTAGATTGGAGTTGGAGAGATCAGTATGAACCTGTGTTTAGCTTAATATAGTCACAGATGGATATAATATAGTAACAATTATGGATGTATGTGTATGCACAGATTAGTATACACATATAAAAACAATAAAGTTAATCAAACCAAAATTTGTCCTTTGAAAAGATAATCAAGATTGACAAAATTTTAGCTAAACTGACCAAATTAAAAGAGAGAGAAAACTCACTCAAAGTATGAAAATCAAGAGTGAGAGAACATCAGTACCAACATTACAGAAATAAGAGAGATTATAAAATAATACTAGGAATAGCTGTATGCCAACAAATTAGACAATTTAGATGAAATGGGCAAATTCCTAGAAAGACACAAACTATGGATACTGACTGAAGACGAAATAGAAATTTATATATACTTATAACAAGAAATTGAAATAGAAATTTTATAACTCCATACAAATAAAAGCTCAGGCCCATATAGCTTCACAGGTGAATTCTAACATATATTTAAGGAAGAAAGAGTAACAATTCTTCACAAACTCTTCCAAAAAATAAAGGCAGGGGGAACACTTCCGAACTCACTCTATGAGGTTAGTATTACCCTCAAACCAAAACCAAACACTTTATAGGAAAAAAAATAGAGCAATATCTCCCATGAATATAGATGTAAAAATCTGCAACAAAATACTTGAAACCTGAAATGAGCAACATATAAAAAGGATTATACACCATGACCAAGCACGATTTATCCCAGGAGTACAAGGTTGGTTTAACATCTGAAAATCAATTAATATAATATACTATAACAATAGAATAGAAGACCAAAACCACATGATCATCTCAATAGATCCAGAAAAAGATTTGACAAGATTCAACGCCCTTTCATTGTAAAAACACTCAACAGGAGCGCCTGGATGGCTCAGTGGGTTAAGCGGCTGACATCAGCTCAGGTTATGATCTCACGGTTTGTGAGTTCAAGCCCCGTGTCGGGCTCTGTGCTGGCAGCTCAGAACCTGGAACCTGCTTCAGATTCTCTGTCTCCCTCTCTTTCTGCCCCTCCCCTGCTCGCACTCTGTCTCTGTCTCAAAATAAATAAACATTGGCCAAAAAAAAACCACTCAAGAAATGAAAGGAAACTACCCCAACCTGATAAAAAACACTTATTAAAAAACCACAGCTAACATCATACTTAGTGCTGAAACACTGAATGTCTTCCCCTAAGATCAGGAACAAGACAAAGATGCCTACTGTCACTACTTGTATTCAACATGTGCTGGAGGTTCTAGCTAATGCAACTTGGCAAGAAAAAATAAATAAATAAAAAGTATCCAGATTGAAAAGGAAGAAGTGAAACTATCTCCCACTTGTAATTAATAAGATTCTGTAGATAGAAAATCCTAATGAATCCACTAAAAAGCTATTAGCATATACATATATATTTCTTAGTTCTGTCCACTGAGAGAGCCTAGAAGCAACAACACCCAGGTACAGTGAGGACACCCAGTGCCCAGATCTTGGTTTCCAATACCATTCCTCAATAAAAAGAAACTAAGCTCCTTGGAGAAATGGCTGGGGCATGGAATATACAACATAAATACGGAACATCTGCTAGTGCCAGAAAGTAAGGAAGTACTCAAAGAAAAACATACAAGGATATGTCCATGGCAACCGAAGGAGCTCCCAATAGCCAAAACTGGAACGATGTCCAGTAACAAAATAAATAGCAATAATAATACTGTTATAACTCCAAGTATAAAATAAATACCCACAAGATCCTACTGATACCAATAAATGATTGACTAAATAAATAAGTAGAAAAAAGACAGAAGAATTCCAAGCAATATATGTAGATATTATTTCATTAAGGACATAGAGAAGAACTTCCTACCCCTAAAGGATAGGGTGTGCATAGTGACTTTCTTCCAAAGGATACCATATGAAAGGGGGAGAAAAAAGAAAACTTTACATATAATACCTCAACTAGGTGATCAAGGTCAACATCCACAGTGAAAAGTCATGTTGATAGTACCATTGATATGATGTGATCAAATGGCACTTTATTCCTATGGTTTTCCTCCCCAAAACCCATAACCCCAGTCTAATCATGAGGAAAACATCAGATAAATTCCAACTGAAGGGCATTCTACAAAATACTTAACCAGAACTCCTCAAAACTGTCACGTTCACTAAAAACAAGAAAAGTCTGAGAAACTCTTGCATTCTAGAGGAGCCTAACGAGACATGGTAACTATATGTATGTGGAATCCTGGATGATATCCCGGAACAGAAATGGAACATACGTAAAAACCAAGAAATCCAAATTTAAGTATGGACTTCAGTTAAGAATAATGTATCAGGGTGTCTGGCTGGCTCCATTGGTAGAGCATGAGACTCTTGATCTCAAGGTTATGAGTTCAAGCCCCACACAGGGTGTAGAGCTTACTTAAAAAAAAAAGCATCAACTTTGGTTCATATGATAAATATGATAATGCGTAATAGCAATGTACGATAACAGTAGGAGAAACTGGGTGTGAAGTATAACTTTCCGTATTATCCTTGTAACTTTTCTGTAAATCAAAAAAAAAATTTAAAGTAGAAAGTTTATTTAAAAAAAATATATGGGTGAAGGTGAGCAAAAGGTATAAACTTCTAGTTATAAATAAATAAGTCCTGGGGATGTCATGTACAGCATGGTGACTATGGTTAATAATACTGTATTGCATAAAGTTGCTAAAACATGCACACACACACATATACATACATATACACATAGTTGTTGGCAAGGAATAGAAGAAAAAAAATCCCAGAAAGTTAATAGCAGATAAGTTTCTTAAATGTTTCTTAATGAATGTGTATTACTTTGAACATTAAAAAAAAAAAAAACCTGTCACTTTTTCCAGTTTTACTGAGGTATAGCTGACAATTCGAAATGGTATATATTATAAGAGATTATTTAATATACATATACATTGTGAAATAGTTACCACAGTTAAACCACTTAGCATCTCTCTCACCTCCCATAGTTACCGTTTCCTTTTCTTTTTGTGGCGAGAATACTTAAGATCTACCCTCTCAGCGAATTCCAAGTACATAAAACAATCTCATTAACCATAGTCATATTGTTGTATATTAGATCTCCAGAGCGTATTCATCTCGCAGAATTGAAATTCTGTACCCCTTGACCAACATCTTCCTGTTTCCCTCTCCCACATTTTTGTAACCATGGAAAAAGAAAGTAATTATTTAAAAACAAACCCCAGCTTTCTCACTTCTATATTATATCCACTTCTATTACATAATAAGAGGCATATCTTTCTCTTATGCTGATCACGATGCAGACAAGAGATTCATGCCAAAAGCTGACTCATGCTGAGCACATACGATGTGCCATGCATTGTGCGTACATCAATTCTCCTTATCAACCCAATGAGGTGGGCACTCATGTAATCATTGTGCCCACTTTACAGCTGAGAAAACTTAGAGTGGTTAGGAATTTGCCCCACTAGGAGGGTGTACAGCTAGAATCTGAATCCAGGTCAACGGACTCCAGAACCCATGATGGCCTGGGCTAGGATGAAGCACAAGGCCTGAGGGCTGGCTGGTTGTCTGGTTGGCTAATACTCAAGATTCAGAGTAGTGGCAGGAGGGTAGGCTAGCAGGTCCTGAGCATCTCTGCCTGGCAGCCACACAGGCCACAGTGCTCTTGGGGCTTCCCAGTGCCCCCCCCAACAGGCCCCCCACCACAGCACAACCACGGTGGAGCGATGGGGCTGGGGTGGAGCCTTTCCTTCCCTCCTCAGCAGAAAGCCCCCTTCTTCCAAAGACAGAGGGTGCGGGGAGGCCAGGTCGTTGCTGACAGGGTCTCTGCATTGCACTATGGTCATGTGTGTGGGTCGGTGCTCCCTGGAGCTGTGTGACTCGGAGGTCAGGTGGCTGGTAGCACCGTCTATGAGGTAAGAGAAGGGACTGTGGTCTCGGCAACCTAGATTTGGACAGGGTAAGTAGACCCCAGCTCCCCAGCCATGGAATCACCCCATGCCCCCAGTATGTGTGCAGCAATAGCTTCCCTATGGCAATGGGTCTAAGCCCAAGACCCAAAGCAGCCCGAGACTTACAACGGTCTTGGAGAGAGCTAAGAAAGCAATCCTATTCAGGCACCCTCATAAGCCCTGGGAAGGCCAAGTTGACAATAATGACAAAGACTACCCAGAGCTCTGCCTTGGGACCACACTGTGGACATCTCAAGTCTTCACTAAATTCTTCTTTAGCATCACACCACTGCCTTCATTGAGGGACAATAATGAAAAGTCCCAAGAGTCTCAATATTGATTGAACTTGTCATAGGAGTGATTAAGAAAGATGGCCTTCACCACATCACAAACAGTGTCTGTCTTTGGGGGCTCTGGGAATTTTTCTAGGGCTTCAGTACCAGAAAAGGCTGAACTTCTTCTGATCAACTGGGTTGTTTTACTTTCGACACAGTTTTTAATTACCTTTTTTTCTTCTTAACATTATTCATTTTTGAGAGACAGAGACAGAGTGTGAGTTGGGGAGGGGTAGACAGAGAGAGGGAGACACAGAATCTGAAGCAGGCTCCAGGCTCTGAGCTGCCAGCACAGAGCCCGATGCAGGGCTCGAGCCCACAGACCATGAGATCATGACCTGAGCTGAAGTCGGACGCTCAACTGACTGAGCCACCCAGGCGTCCCTTAATTACACAATTTTTTTTTACACAATATACACAATACACACATACAATGTACAGAATACACGTTACTTACAATATACACATGCAAAAGTGAATAAACCTTGAGTGTATGACTTTTAAAATGTCCTTATGTACTTGAGCCCAAGTAATCAGCTCCTGATTCACAGCGTGGAACAATGCCAGCTCTCAGGAACCTCCCACTTGCCACCTCTCAGTCAGTACCCTGCCCACAATGGTAACTGCTGTTCTGACTTCTTTCAACATGGCTTTGCTTTTCCTGCAGAGGTTCTGCTGGGAATCTTGTTCCTGATTGTGTTTCTTTCTCTGCTGTAGCCCCAGGGAGTCAGAATCAATTCTGGGGCACCATTCCAGCACCGTGCACAACTTCAGGGTGTGCATTTTTTAGATAGGGGCCCTACCCTTCTGGTTTCTTCTTATCTTCCTGTCATCCTCAATAGGACCAAATGGTTTAAACAACAGACTTGGAGCTTGTCCAACTTTCTGCATTGCTGTCGACCAACTGGGTGGCCTCGGGCCAGCTACTTGACCTCTTTGAATTGCCTATGAGCCAGCCTCTCCCAATCCTGCTGCCCTCCCTCTTCTGCAGATAGTAATCCCATAGGCATTTTTCATAAACGTCCTGTGTACAAATCTCCCTCTTGATCTGTTCCTCAGACACCCTACCTTCAATGATCATCCTTATCTATAAGACAATAGTACCTGCCTCACAGGGTTGTTCTGAGCATTAATAAAATATGTAAAATAATTAGCCCGGTACACTGGCCTGGAGTGGGACTCAATAAAATATAGCTAATATAGTCATTTAAAAGTTGTATTTGCCTCCATCGCCACCTCCAACCCTCTTTTGGAATGATACAGAGGTAAAACAAGTATAAAGATAAAACTCTTACGAAGTTCAGACTTTTCCCATGCAGCTACGTGGAACATTGTTTTCCTATCGATAAAACACAGAGGAAATGGAAATGGAATCATAAGGGTGCTTGGTAGAATGGGTTTAGGACAAGAGAAGTCTCTCTCTGCAAATTACCCAAGGCTGGAGAGACCTGCCTCATGTCCTCCCCATGGAAAGGGTCACCCAGCGCTCCAAAGCTTCTTGTGGTAGGATCAGCTGAGGCCTTCACTCCACCTGCAGCCCAGGCCAATCTCTGCCAATCCTGCTGCCCTCCCTCCTCTCCAAGAGTTAGATGGGAGGTCATCTTTAATAACCTCCTGTGTACAAATCTTGCTCTTGGCCTTCTTCCCAGACGCCCTACCAGGGACAGTTACACGGTTTGATTATTAAGGGGCCCCATCTCTGACAGTCTGGTACGTCCGTCTCCACAATGGGCATGTACCGTCCTAGTTCCCCTGACAGGGGACTGTCCCCTCCAGACTTGGTAATCTGTAGAAAATGATCAGAGTGGGAGACTGGCAAAAAACACACAAAAGTCCTAATGTTTCCTCCACTCCTTCCCAAATGCAAAAGAAAAATTTTAACAAAGTCCCACAAACCACTGAAGAGGAACAATCCAAATCATACTTCTCAGAAGTATGTGGTATTAACGTTGCTTCAGTCTGTAAGGCTCCATAGTAAAAACTGAGTTTTTGTTTTTGCCTTAAAGCCTCAAGTTAAGCAAAAAGGAAGAACCCACTGTTGGTAGCAAGTAAGAAAAAGTACAAAAATCTTCAAGACTAATCAAAACTTAAAAACTTTTTACAGCCTTTTTTTTTTCAAAAATTTTAAGTAATCTCTACACCCAATGTGGGGCTTGAACTCACAACCCCAAGACCAAGGGTTGCATGCTCCACCGACTGAACCACCCAGGCACCCCTATGGTAACTCTTTCTTTCTTTCTTTCTTTCTTTCTTTCTTTCTTTCTTTCTTAATATGAAATTTATTGTCAAATTGGTTTCCATACAACACCCAGTGCTCATCCCAAAAGGTGCCCTCCTCAATACCCATCACCCACCCTCCCCTCCCTCCCACCCCCCATCAACCCTCAGTTTGTTCTCAGTTTTTAAGAGTCTCTTATACTTTAGCTCTCTCCCTCTCTAACCTCTTTTTTTTCTTCCCCTCCCCCATGGACTTCTGTTAAGTTTCTCAAGATCCACATAAGAGTGAAAACATATGGTATCTGTGTTTCCCTGTATGACTTATTTCACTTAGCATAACACTCTCCAGTTCCATCCCCGTTGCTACAAAAGGCCATATTTCATTCTTTCTCATTGCCACGTAGTATTCCATTGTGTACATAAACCACAATTTCTTTATCCATTCGTCAGTTGATGGACATTTAGGCTCTTTCCATAATTTGGCTATTGCTGAGAGTGCTGCTATAAACATTGGGGTACAAGTGCCCCTATGCATCAGTACTCCTGTATCCCTTGGGTAAATTCCTAGCAGTGCTACTGCTGGGTCATAGGGTAGGTCTATTTTTAATTTTTTGAGGAACCTCCACACTGCTTTCCAGAGCGGCTGCACCAGTTTGCATTCCCACCAACAGTGCAAGAGGGTTCCCGTTTCTCCACATCCTCTCCAGCATCTATAGTCTCCTGATTTGTTCATTTTGGCCACTCTGACTGGCGTGAGGTGATATCTGAGTGTGGTTTTGATTTGTATTTCCCTAATGAGGAGTGACGTTGAGCATCTTTTCATGTATAACATTCTTAATGTCTATCTATAAGGAATTCTGATGCACCCATCTCATGCATACTATACAGCTGTTTATTATACAACTATTTAAAAGAACAAGGTAGAGCTGTAAGCACTGAGACCAAATCACATCCAAGATAGAGTCAGTCAAACAAGCAAGCTGCAACGTGGCTGCCTTTGGGAGGGCAGGAAGTAGGGACAGTGGGAACTGACTGGAAAGGGGCATGAGGAAACCTGGGGGATGGAATACATAGGATATTATCAATAATGATTAACTTTTAGGGAGTGGGCCAAGGTAGGAAAGAGGGAAAGAGAAGTTTTTCATTTTATAGCTTTCTGTAGTATTTGAGATATTTTCTTCCCCTATGCAAGTGCCTTTTTTGTTTTTCATGATGAAACCGTTATAATAGGTGACTTTATAATAAAAGGAATTTTTCATATTGGATGAGAAAGAACTCCCATAACCACCTCTGTTCTACAAATTCATATATAATGGACTATCAGCTTTGAGTTTATCTAGAGTGCCAATGGTAGGCTTATGGTAAACCAGTTGTTTGGACCTAATGACCCAATCGTGGCCCATTGATCTTAACCATGCTTATACCTAACCTTTGAAGCATACAGCCACATAAAGGATTTAGTTGTTCACAAACACCTACTTGCGAAAAAGTAGAGGATCATTGCAGGATCTTAAGAAAAATCTCTGGACCATAGCATATCCCTGTGGAGAAAGATAAGTAACAAAATAGAATGTGAACAAGAACCCAAGGCTTACCACACCACACCAGATTCATTTCAAAGGAACTGAGTTTGGGAATCCCCAGTGGCCCACAGAACCCATATAAACATATATATACTCATGTGAAAACAATCAATCAGGAAGCTAACAAATACGCAGTATTCTCCTTAACAGTAAATTCCTAATTAATGATTCAAGACTTTAGCAATCTGTAATTTCTTTCTTTTTTTCTTTCTTTTTTTTTTAATTTTTACTATACAAGACCTACTTCTAGATAGGCCCACAGTAAATATTCAATAAAATCTTGCAAAAATTCAACTGAAAGAAGTAAGCCCGGTTTGTGTAGTTCCCATGTGAGTTTAGAGAGCACACACACAATGTCTGTAACTTCGTATATGCTACATTACGCTGAAAAAACAAAACAAAACAACACACACACACACACACACACACACACACACACACACAAAAGACCTCTAGTTTGTTTAAAGACATAAGCATGAGGGGCTCCTGGGTAGCTGAGTCAGTTGATTCTCTGACTTTGACTCAGGTCATGATCTCAGTTCATGAGTTCAAGCTCCACATCGGGCTTTGTGCTGACAGCTCAGAGCCTGGAGCCTGCTTCTGAGTCTGTGTCTCCCTCTCTCTCTGCCCCTCCCCTGCTCATGCTCTCTCACTCTGTCTCAAAAATAAATAAACATTGAAAAAAAACCTTTAAGGTATAAACATGAAAGCCCAAACTATAAAACAATATAGAAAACCATCTTTATGACTTTGGAATAGGAAATGATTTTTTTAAATATTCTATGGAAAGGGAAAATCATACAGGAAAATAATGATAAATTCTATTCCATTAAAATTAAGAATTTGTTTTTATGAAAAGATTCCATAAATAAAGCAAAAAACAAGCTATAAACATATTGCTAAAATACATAACCAAGAACTTATTTGTATATAAGATCTGTCATAATTTATAATGCATTAGATCATTTATATGTGTCATAGATACTATTTTGAGGACATATTTTACAGTAAAAAAAAAAATTACAAAAGACATAATGCAGACTTGGAGCTGGAGTGAACCTGACTCTGGGACTAAGTTCCTGAATCTCCTCAACCTCAGTTTTGTCATGTTCTACATGACCTCAATAGTCCCTTCCTTGTAGGGCTCCCAGTTTTATTTATTTATTTTCCTAGAGCTTTAAATGGCATTATGTATAGAGCAGCTGACACACAGCAAGAGTGCAACAAATGGTTAATGATTACAACTATAAATAAATAATAGAGTCAGAGCAGGATCAGAATCAAATTCAGCTCCTGATCTAAAACAGGCTTGGCCCCAGAACACATGGCTGGGGTTAAGTGGCCTTGACTGTGGAGGGCAGGGGGAAGCAGGTACTGACAGATGGAACGTGTCCACTAGGCTGCCTCTTAGGTAGCCAATGACGTCCGCTCCCGAGTTGTATCTCCTGTTCTTCCTGCTGACTGACTCTGAGACCAGAGCCATGTGCTCCAGACGACATTCCCCACAATGAGTCTCTGGAGAGAGCTGTCAGCTGAGCCAGGCCTGGATGGGTGGGGGGGTGGGGGGGGGGTGAGGGGGCTGGATTCTGAGGGTGGGAACCAGCAAGAATACTTGGGGTAGATAGTCACCTTACATTTTTAAATAGAAGAATCCGACATAAAGCTCACAAGGCCCTGACTCAGCTGCGCTGGAACCAGGAACTCTTACTCTAAACAGGTTTAGCTTCTGAGAGAAATTCCCCCAAACTCTTGGCCCATTCTTAAATTGTCTGTTTTGTTTATACACTTCAAACTGTCAAGTAAGATAATGCAAACATAAAAAAACAAAGGACTAAAACGAGGGAAAAAAGAAAGAAAGAAGGAATGGCGTGAGCGATGCTTGTTTCAATCCTGATGCCACAGACAATCAGGGCCAGGTCAGCCAAGAAAGCCCGGGGCTCCAGAATCAGAAATGCCCCTCCCTGCTGGGACTGCGGAGCCAGGAGTCCCCTCCTCTGGGCCCTTGTAATAGAAAGCTGGGTGTTCAGTGGCTGGATTGGATGGAGAGGGTACCCTGGGGAGGCTGGAGCAAGTGACGCCCACGAAAGGAGCGGCCAGCTCCGTTCACACCATAAATAAGCCCGTTCTTATCTGATCCTGTGTATTTTTTATTCCAAAGGATACTATGACCCTTTCATTCTAGGGCTTTTTGAGGGATCATTTGTTTGTACAATGAGAGCTTAGGTCAAGGGAATTTGGTTCCTCTCCAAATCACTGAGAGAAAAATGTGCTTATTGTAAATAGCCCAAGCAACTGGCCCAGAGGGTACAGGCCATGCAGTCCTAGTGCCCCAGAAGACACGGTCCTTAGGGGGGACAGTGGCCCCATCCACACTGTCCCATGCTCCACAGTCAAGGGCACAGAGAATTGGGTAGAGTAAGCAGAACCCGGGAGTGGGAGCCACTCTGGATCTGCTGGGCTGTAGCTAGGCAGGAGGCTTTTTCTGGAACGAAGGGAAGCTCAGAGCTGACACTTAAGTGAATGTTCTTCCTCTCTTGTGCCCTTGCAAACCTCACTCTGACTGCCACATTGACCCCAACCTAGGCACCCCTGGACAGAGCATGGTCAGGCATGTGCAAGGGAGAAGAGGCCTCCAGACCAGGCCTCCCAGAATGGCAGCTAGTCAGCAAGCTCAGGAGGCCAGAAGGTGAAGAAAGGAGAGGGCCAGTTTCTCAAAATCCACATGGCAAATGACTTACAGGGCCGCTTTGGGGGGATTTCATGAGAGGAAGTTGATCCACAGAGGCATGGTTTGGTAACTTCTTTCCTGTAAGCCGCGGCTAACGTTTTGCTACTCTTCCAGTCTTTATCCAAACCACAAAGCATTGCCTTCTATGCCCGGGAAGAATTCACTGTACCAGGAGACTACATTGCAATACCATTCCCAGCGTGAACATGTCTTTTTATTTTAGATCTTTACTTATCTCCCTGCCAGGTCATGAAAGTATGACCTGAAGAATTATCTTCACACTCCAGAGACCTGTTCCTGGTTTATTTTATTTATTTTATTTATTTTTAATTTTTTTTTCAACGTTTATTTATTTTTGGGACAGAGAGAGACAGAGCATGAACGGGGGAGGGGCAGAGAGAGAGGGAGACACAGAATCGGAAACAGGCTCCAGGCTCTGAGCCATCAGCCCAGAGCCCGACGCGGGGCTCGAACTCACGGACCACGAGATCGTGACCTGGCTGAAGTCGGACGCTTAACCGACTGCGCCACCCAGGCGCCCCCTGTTCCTGGTTTATAACCAACTGAGCACCAAGTCATGCCCCAAAGACAGAACAATAGGTTATACATTCAAATGGACATTTTGGGGAGGTATAAGCAAAACCTGAACTTTCATTAGAGGCAGGGAGAGAGAATCCCAAGGAGGCCCGCACCACCAGGGCAGAGCCAGACACAGAGCTGGATCCCATGAACTGTGAGATCACGACCTGAGCAGAAGAGTCCGACACTTAAGTGACTGAGCGAGCCACCCAAGCGCCCTTCAGTGTGTAATTTTAAATCATCTAGTAGCCACATATAAAAAACAAGAAACAGGCTAAATTGATTGTAATAAAGTCTACCATTTCACCCAACATATCCAAAATATTATAATTTCAACACGTATCCACATAATATTAATGAGATATCTTACATTCTTCTTGTCATGCAAAGTTTCAAAATCTTGTATATATTTTACACCTGGAGCGTATCTCGTTCAGAGCAGCCATGTCTCAAGTGTTCACAGCCTCAGGTGGCTAGTGGTAACTATATTGGACAGTACAGGTTTAAAACATCGAATCTGAATTTTACAGCTTAGCCTCCTAGGCCCTTTCTAACTGGATCCCCACTTACTGAATCAGGTGTATTTATGTTACTTCTGAACAGAGAAAAGGCATCTTAGAGAACTTCCCTCCTTTTACAACTAATCCCTTGTCAGCCCAGACATGGAAACTGGCCTGCTTGAGGTCACACAAATATTTGCTGGCAACACCAAAAATTTCCTGACTCCTGGAGTAAGTGGAACTACCTGAACCAATTAAATACAGTCATTTATTTAAAAATGCTACTGGATAGAATTAATGAATGAATGGGCCCCTCTCTGCTTTGCTGAGGGTTTTAGTTGACCCCAACTTCTCAGAATTAGTCACCCCCACAGCCAGTCCCATGACTGTCTCAGTGCCAGGGTGGGCTGACCTTTAGATGGCCGTTAGGAGAAAGTGCCTTGAGCTCTTTTCTGGAAGGACCTAGGGATTTCTGGAAGGTCATTCCTGGTCACAGCCAGAGGTTCTACAGAAGATGCATCACACTTCCCTGTTCCAGGCAAATTCAAGGCATGGCCAGGGTCTCCCATGTGCCCCACCTGTTGGACTCAAACCAGAGAAAGGGAAACAAAAGTCACATCCAGACAGACTTGCAGAAAGCAGTAGTCAGGCGGGACAGGCTCTGGGGCCAGGCCTCCCTAGGAGGCAGGCGGGAGACATAAAACAGCAGCTCCAGGAGCATCTGGTCTCAAGATCGGGAGGGCCAGAAGATTCTGGTTGCAATGGGGCCAAACCCCTCCACTTAGAGATGCCTTCAGTGCTGGTTCCAGGGGCCTGTCTCGGGGCTCCTCAAACTTCAATGCTCACCTGAATCCCCTGAGGATCTTTTGCTAAAATGAAGATTCTGCCTCAGTAGGCTAGGGTCGGGCCTTGAATTCAGCCTTCCTAACCATCTCCCAGGTGACAGTTACTGTTGGTTCAGGGACCACACTTAACAGCAAAGGCCTACCGCACCTACCTGCAGGTGGCCCGGTCAGGCTGGATACAGCTGGCCCACTTCTCCCTTCTGAGATTTATGGGACAAGGTGCAACCGCTGCCCTCGGCCTTTACACCGACTCATTTAACCCTCACAACAGCGTTATGAGCTGGTGACTCTTATTATATTCCTCATGTATGGGTGAGGAGACCAAAGCACAGAGAGAGCAGAGGACAGGCCTGCAGCTGGTAAGTGATGAAACGGATCTGAGGGCAGCCGGCCTGGTCAGCCCCGGCACCTTAGGGCCACGTAACTCGGCAGGCTTAAAACACTCTGAGACCGCTGTAAGTGGGCAGCAAAGGGGTGCCAAACATGTCTGTGGTCTCATAGCAGAAGCCTCTCAAACAGTGAGGAACTCTCCCAAGTTTGTTTCAGAATACATGGAGGCCATCCCCTCACCAGCCTTGGCCCACAAAACACTTTTTATCTTCAAACAACTTCAAAGCTTGTTTGTTGTTTTGTTTTGTTTTTTAAAGAAAAGTTTAGTCTCTTAGGAATTCTGAAGGAGTATTAAAAGTAATCAGCGTGGGCTTAAGGAATTTTATCTTTAACTTCCTCACTCTGGGAGACAGGCCCTATTAATATGCTTCAAACGTGGATCTGTCTTCTCTTTGTTTGAGGGGAGGCTGGGCCGTGTCATCCTGTTGGGCCCAGTTTTCTCGTTTGTTCTTTGTTTGATCCATGGCCATTTATAGTTATGACTGGAGGTGAGAATGGTGGAGCTGAGCGCTAGTCCAAGGACCAGGCTAACTGGGTTCCAGTCCTGCTGTGCCTCCAGGTGGCTGTGTGGCCTATTGGCTCCCACCCCTTCTTCAGGCTCAGTTTCCTCATTTGTGCCATGAAGGGGACTGGCCAGGCTCTGAAGTGCTATAGCACACAGCATGTTCTTTTTGAGGGTTCCCAATCTTTGTAAGGACTTTCCCAGCAGCTGCTGTGAATCACACAGATTTTCTGTGTGACTAACTGTTCTTACCATCAGGGTGACTAGTTCCTACCAAACAAGCAGTCCCTAGATAAGCCCCAAAACAAAGGTGAGAAGTTCTTTGGTAAAAAAGTCTCAATACTGAGGGGCACCTGGCTGGCTCCGTCGGTTAAGCATCTGACCTCGGCTCAGGTCATGATCTCACAGTTTCTGAATTTGAGCCCCACATCGGGCTCCATGCTGGTGATGGTCTGCTTGGGATTCTCTCTCTCTCCTTCTCTCTGCCCCTTCCCTGCATACTCACTCTCTCTCAAAAATAAATAAATAAATGTTTAAAAAAAAAATTTTTTTTTAAAGTCTCAGTACTGATCCTGGCTCCCTCTCTGTATTCTTGGTCCCTTTGACTCATTCCCAACACTCATCCTTCCTCGTGGATATCTGGTAACCTGTTGACTTCCTCCAGTTCCCACTTCTAGCCCTGGCCTAAGCCCCACACTGGCTCCCTATTGCCTGCTCAACCAAATCCACATTTATCCTGGGTCTAGGGCCCCTTGTGTTCTGCTTACGTTCTTCCAGAGGTGTTCTCACCTCTCAGCCCTCTGTGAGTGACCGCTTTACCCTGCATCTTCCTTCTTACCTCCAAGCCTTTTTCACGTGCACGGCATGCCTTGCCTTCCCCTGCCTGCCTAGCAAACTCCTACTCATCCTTTTCTTTTTTCTTTTCTTTTCTTTTTTTTGAGGGAGAGAGAGAGAGAACTGTGAGATCATGACCTGAGCTGAAATCAACAATTAGACACTTAACCAGTTGAACCACCCAGGGGCCCCTCCTACCTATCCTTGAAGACCCTCCTCAATGATGTTTTCTAAGAAGCTTTTTATGATCCATTGGGAAAAACAAGTCGTTTCCACTGCATCTCATGCTGACCACAATGAGCTTTCAATTCATCTATTTGTATGCATTTGGCTGCAAGTAACAGAACATCTGACTGATAGTGGCTTCAACAATAGAAACATTTCATCATTTCACACAACTGATGGTGGACTCTTCAGGATTGGTTCAGTAGCTCAACTCTGTCCTCCAGGATCTAGGCTCCTTCCATTCTGTCGTCTTCAGCATGTTGGGTATGTCTTGCCTCATGGCCACAAAACAGTGGCTGTAGCTCCAGGCATCACATCATCGCACCTCAGCATCCAAGAAGGAAGAATGGGGGGGGGGGTAGGATAAAATGGGCCTTTTACTCCTCCACTTGCTCTTGGCCTCCCGATGGTTGTTCTTTCCTACCCCTGCTTCTTGCACTCCATCAGATGCTTCAGTTTTAACTACTCAACCTGACCAGGCACACTTAAATATCTATACCAAGACCTGACCCCTTCAAGTACCTCAGCTCAAAGACCTCTTTTGTCATTTAAAAAAAAAAAAATCACTCCCACAGTCTGAAAATCATGAAAGGTTTTGACTGGACATTTATTCCCTTTTGAATAGCTCTGTTGTACGTGTGGCTTTTACTGTGAGCCACCTCAAATAGGTTTTGGAAGTAGGTGTGGTATAAATAATAAATACGTGAATGAATATCTGGAAGTGTGGCTGTTTTTATTTAGTCTTGGGAGAATGTGGTTATCTCTGCGATAAGTCCCTCTAGCTAAGAGTAAACAGGATGGCTTGGCCCCTGTCTAGAAGCTAAAAGCTGCCAGCTGATGTAGGGGATAGGGCCAGTGGTGAGTGGAGGTGGGGGCTGTTTGGGACTTGAGCTTGCTTTTTGGTGCAGCCTGTTGGATGCATGATGTGAATTTTGGGGAGAGATGAAGTCTGAGGCCTCATCACTGACTTCATAGTAACTACGTGTGTGATATAAGGATCCTTCCCTCTGAGCCTCAGTTTCCCAAGCGTGTGACAGCAGTTTGGGCCAGATGATCTCAAAAAGCCTTTCTAACTTGTCTGATCTATATGTATGTGAAGTACTTCCCGGAGGGGTGGAACTATGCATTGGGGGTAGTAGGAACAGGCAATGGGGTCCCTGACCACTTCTCTCAACCACCGTGGCCTTGGCTTCCCCCAAGAGCTGGGAAGAGGGTTCACTGTCCCCCTGCCTGTCTTAGAAGGATGGGGTTCCTAGTCTTGAGGCTGTTCTCTTCTCGACAGAAGGCTCAACAACAGATCCCTGCTACTCCTGCTCTGTGCTCTCAACTTAGGGATCGCCCCTTCCAGCCTCAACCAAGACAGGGCAGGCAGGGAGGGCGGGAAAGAGCACCACGTGCAAATTCTGGGGACAGTGGACATCTCTCAGGTGCTTGAGCAAGTCAGTAAGATGGACACTATCATCGCTGTCTCCATTTTATAGCTGAGGAAATCAAGGCTCAAAGAGAATATTCATTTTCTGTTGTTGCACAAATTTAGCAGCTCAAAACCACACAAATGCATTATCTCAACTTTCTGTGGGTCAGATGTCAGGGCACAGCGTGGCTCAGCTGGTTCTCTGCTTCAGGTTTCACAACGCTGAAATCAGCTGCCCGCAGGGCCGTGTTCCTTTCTGGAGGCTTTGAAGATGAATCTGCATCCAAGCCCATGCCAGTAGTTGGCAGAACTGAGTTCAATGCAGTGTAGGATGAGGTACCAGTGTCCCTGCCGGCTGTCAGCTGGGGGTCATTCTCAGCTGCTGGAGGCTGCCTACATCCCTTGGTCTGTGGCTCCCTTCCTCCATCTTCAAAGCCAGCAATGGCGGTTGGGTTCTTTTCACATTTCAAATCTCTCAGACCTCCCTTGGACCTCATTTTTCTTCTTTCTTCAGCCAGAGAAAGTGTCCTGCTTTTGAGGGCTCATGTGATTAGACTGGGCCCACCAGGATGATCCAGGACAATGTCTCCATCTCAAGGCCTACAACCTTAATCACATCAGCAAAATCACCTTGCCAAGTAACGTTATGCATTCACAATTCTGGGGATTAGGGCATGGGTGTCCTTGGGGATCATTACTCTTCCTACTACAGGAGTTTCCAAAACTATCACTCAGCTAGTCATTGGCAGAGGTGGAACCCAAACTCACATCTTGTATCTACAAAACATGTACTTTTCCCACCACATCTGAGCTGTCTCAAGAACTTTTAAATGTTTATTTATTTTGAGAGAGAGCACAAGTGGGGGAGGTGCGGGGGGGTGGCGGGGAAGACAGAAGATCGAAAGCAGGCGCAGAGTCCCGATGCAGGGCTGGAACTCACGAACCAAGAGATCACTATCTGCACCGAAGTGGGAGCCTGAACCGCTCAACCCTCAATCAACTGAGTCATTCAAGCGCCCCTCAGGGTCTTTTAGAGCATCATTTAATTCATCCCATTTCTTTCAGGTAATTCACACCCAACTGGGCCCACAAAGGAAAGTATCACCAGACAGAATGATTCTGTGGGCCCTCCACCTACTGGACTCTGCCAGCTCCCTCCTTCCTGGGATGGTCCAGGAAGTTCTTGAGATCAAACCTAATTGGTCCAGTGGAGGCTGAAGAAGCCGAGGGCATCTCTGCCCACTTACTTTGAAGTCTCCTGGACGGGCTCGCATATAGACGTGCAGTGTGCACGCGTAAGACACTTCCTCCCCATTACAGACTGGGCAGAGTGAGAGAGTGAGCTGGAGATTCCAAAACAAACTGGAACTCAGACTGTGGTGAACATTTTCCACCCTATTTCTGCCTCTGGCTCCAGGTAAAAGTACATTTATTTTTCCCCATCAGTAATTTCCTCCTAGAAACAGAATTCTAAATACCTTTTGTTCATTCATTCAATGCCTATACTTGTGTACCTGCTTTGTGCAAGGCACGATTATACACACGCAAGATCTACCAGTGAACAAAATGGACAGCGATCCCTGCTCTCCTGGAACCTACATTCTGGGTGGTGGAGGCTGGACACTAAAAAAATAAATAAGCTTATTATTTAGACTGCTCGAAGGTGATAGAGCTATTGGAAAAAGAGCATAGAGCAGAATGACGGGTATGGGTGGGAATGCAGACCGCAGTATTAAACACGGGCACAATGTGGGCCTCGCCGATGAGGGGAGGTTTGAACAAAGACTTTAGGTGAGAGAGGTGGCCAAATGGATACCTGAGGTGAGGGCGTTCCAAGTAGAGGGGACTGATGTGCAAAGGCCCTGAGGGAGAAGCATGCCTAATGTATCGGAGGAACAGTAAAGAGCCCAGTGGAGCCCCGGAAGATGGCTTTGTAAGGAATGGATTTAACTTTGAGTAAAGAAGGAAACTACTGTGAGGTTTCTGATCCATGGAACGTCTTGTAAAAAGAGTTTTCATTTCCATGGAGTGCTGATGCAGGGAGTCAGTTAGAAAGTAAAGGTTTGTGGGGGCGCTTGGGTGGCTCACTCCGTTAAGCACTTGATTTCGGTTCGGGTCATGATCTCAGTTCATGAGCTCGAGTCCCGCATTGGACTCTCTGCTGTCAGCACAGAACCCGCTTCGGATCCTCTGTCTCCCTCTCTCTCTGCCCCTCCCCTGCTTGTGCTAGCTCTCTCTCTCTCTCAAAAATAAATAAACATTTAAAAAAAAAATTGAGAGAGTAAAGGTGTGGGGACTGTGATGATAAACCCGAGACAGATGGCTGGGCCAGAGTAGAGGTTTTATGCTTTGCATAGTGTAGCCTCGGGAAAAGGGAAGAGGAGGAAGGTGAGCCCTGGCCTCAGGCTAGCTCAGTGGTCTAAGGGGATAGGTTGCCGGGCCTGTGTAGACTTGGCTGGCGGGGCCCACCTAGGGCCCTGTGTCAGCTTGCATGTTCTGGCAGTACCCGATTACCTCAAGCAGCCTGGACGGAGAGGGCAGAGATGGAGACTCTCCAGGGTCTCACAATCTGAGCGAGCCACGTAAATGGCCCCGTATCCAGGCCGGGAAGTCAGAGAATCAGCAACCGGCCAAGCCGTGTGAGGGGGTGCCCTCTAGCTTTTCCCATGTGGGTTACCAGCCAGAAAGCCAAGCTACAATCACAATTGTCTTGTTGAAACTGTGAGGGGGATCCCACAGAACCAGACCCGGACGGTGGGAATGGTGAGGTGCCTGTTATATGAAATGAAGGATATGGCGGTATTAGTGGTGCTCCTTTGTGCAGGGTGCCGTCTTGGTTGTGTTAAGACACAAGAAAACATGGTCATGGGGGATTTTATGGTCTTAAGCCCAACTCTGTGCCCCTCCACATGTTGTTCCCCAAGAGAATTCAGTCCACTGTTGAGACAGTCTTGCACCTTGAGGGTTCTCAGGACAGAGTGCACCGTGGGGAAGAGATGTCCCCATCTCTCCTGGGCAGATAATCCAGTCAGCCATCATCAGTGTGGGCCAAGCCCTGCCCGGGGAGCTGGGCCTAAGGAATGAGGCTGGGAAGACTTCCTCTAGGGTCTCTGGGGAGACTACACTCTTGACCGTAACTGAAGAGATCAGGATCCCGGGGGGCGGGACACGGGATGACGCCACCTATGCCTATGTATGCAAACTGAAGTATAGAAGAAAAATGAACTACAAAAATATTTCAGGGGTGCAGGTTTATCGGTCATATTTTTCTTCCTCATATGTACATTTTTATTTTTACTTATTTATTTTTTAAGGGCTGAAAAACTTTTGTTATCTTTTTTACATTTATTTATTTATTTATTTATTTATAATCTCTATACCCGACATGAGGCTTGAACTCATGACTCTTTTTTTTTTTTTTTCAACGTTTATTTATTTTTTTGGGACAGAGAGAGACAGAGCATGAACGGGGGAGGGGCAGAGAGAGAGGGAGACACAGAATCAGAAACAGGCTCCAGGCTCCGAGCCATCAGCCCAGAGCCTGACGCAGGGCTCGAACTCACGGGCCGCGAGATCGTGACCTGGCTGAAGTCGGACGCTTAACCGACTGCGCCACCCAGGCGCCCCAACTCATGACTCTTAAGATCAACAGTCACATGCGCCAGCCAGGCGCCCCAATCATTTTTGTATCTTTCAAGTATTTTATAATCAGAGAAAAACAATGAAAATATTGGATTTGTAATTACAGTGGCAGAAAACCTAACCTATATAAGGAAGAATTCCCTGGAAGGGGACTGACAGGAATGGGGTCCCCAGGGAAGAGGCTCTGCCACCCTTTTGTCCCAGGGAGGGTCAGACCCCCCCAGTGCCTAGAATGGCTGGCACTTGCTGGGAGGCCTGGGGCAGAGCTGTTGACCTCCACTCCATGCTGCCACCCTCGGACATCCCCGTGGTCCTGAAATCAATTTTGCATTTCTAATCCCATTATCCATACACCTGGCAGGCTATGCCTTGAGTGTACTGAACGAACGCTAAGCTGATTAGAGTTAGTTGACTGGGTTTCAATACCTGCTCTGTTTGGGGAAGATTTTATTTCCTCTGTGGACACACAGGGACTGAGGTTCCTTCCCTGGGGATATTGTTCCCTGGGAATCCCATGTGCTTTTCCCTTTAGTCAACTCACACCTGTCTGGTCACACTGCCAACCCCCATCTCTGGAGGACCGTCCAGATCTTATTTATTCTTATTTTCTTCTCATTTTTATTATCCAAGAAAGTTATACTTAATGTAGAATGTTTTTCAAAAATAAGCAATAAAAGGACACAAATCATCTGCAGGCCCACTGATCAGAGATAACCAGTATAGTCAAAATGAGGGGTGCCTGGATGGCTCAGTCGGTTGGTTGAGCGTCTGACTCTTGATTTCAGCTCAGGTCATGATCTTGTGGTTCGTAGGTCCGAGCCCCACATGGGGCTCTGCGCTGACAGCATGGAGCCTGCTTGGGATTCTCTCTCTCCATTTCTCTCTGCCCCTCCACTGCTCGAGTTCTCGTTCTCGTTCTCTCTCTCTCTCTCTTTCTCTCCCACTCTCAAAATAAATAAATAAACTTTATTTCTAAAATCTTAAAAAAAATAATCAAAATGAAATAATACCAAACGTACTGCTTGGAAATGTGGTTTTTTCATGAAATATATATCTTGAGTATCTTTTCAAATCTATAAATATGTACATCTACACGTGCATTCTAATGAGTACACAGTCGTTATGAACCATTCCCCTGTGCACGGACAGGCTTTCTTAGCTTTTGTCCTTAACAACAATGCTTGTACTCACCTTTGCCTTCACGTGTCGTGATTAGCTTAGGCCAAATTAGAGAAGATAAACTGCTAGTCAGAAGGAAATGCAGTCACTTTAAGTATGCCTCTTTAAAACCGGTAGAACCTAAGTGTTGGCTCAGAGGCTCCCTCCAGCCGGGACCCCGAGTCTGGTTTCTCTGCACAGTCAGGGCCGCGCCCAGGATCTCTGCCTCTAAACCCTGTGACTTTTGTCCCATTGCCCTAGACACATCTCTTCTGGGTTTGAAGGGTCTTAAAAGTGTTTGTGATCTTTTACCAAACAAGTGCATTCCACTCCCTTTCTCAAACTGTCCCAGATGCGATTTCTCTGCCCCCTTCTCCTCCTTTTGAAATAATTTCTTGGCTCCCTGCTCTGCTCGGCTGTGCAAGTGTCTGCTCCCACAGTGCCTACAACACTTTCATTCATCCAGGTGATTCAGCAAACAGTAAACCTTCATGAAGCACTTACTCTGTGCTAAGTCCTGGGAAATACAGAGGTGAATGAGGAAAGTCTGTCCTCATGGAACTTACAAATACTTAAAGACTATCAGACAGTGATTAAATTATCTGAAGAAACAACAGGGTAATAAGAGAGTGACTGGCTGTGGAGAGATGCTTTAAATAACATGGCCCAGTGCATCCTCGCTTAGGAGGTGACATTTGAATGAAGAGCATAGTTCACTACACTTCTCCCTTGATATGTCTTCCTCCCTCTGTTAAATGGAGAACATGTATTGTTTTTGAACCCCCACACCCCAGCCACTCCCCGGAGACCATGTGTTGTTATCACAGGACAGAACAGTGTCGCCCAGCAGCCCAGCACACAGGTTAAGAACAGAGGCTTGCAGTTGGCATTTACCCACTCTGCAACCTTGAGCAAGTTATCCAAATCTCTGTGAGTCAGGTTTGTTTGTTTGTTTGTTTGTTTGAAGTTCAATTATTTATTTTGAGGGGTGGGGAGGAGCAAATTGAGGGAGAGAGAGAATCCCAAGCAGGCTCCCCACCGTCAATATGGAGCCCGATGTGGGTCTCAGACTCATGAACCATGAGATCGTGACCTGAGCCGAAATCAAGAGTCAGACACTTAACTGAATGAGCCATCCAGGTGCCCCTGTGAGTCAGTTTTTAAGTCTAGAAAATGGAGATAATAGCACCGGCCTCACTGACTTGTGAGGATTATGTTGAGATAAAGCATATAAGAGCTTGACAGGAAAGCAGGCTCAGCAAAGGGGAGCAGCCAGCCTGGCTGTTCCTGCGGAGCCCCAGGCACCAATGACTGGGTGAAACAGAATTTACACCCGCCATCAGGATTTTCCCAGAGTGTGGGGCCAGAGGGCCAGGCAGGAGGTGGAGGTTTGGGCAAGACTGCAGGAGAGGGAGAAGACGGCATGTGGCTGTATTTTCCACATTCGTACCCACATCCTGACTTCTCTTTAAAAAGAACTGTTGTACAAACAATATAGAGACATTAAAGGAAATTTTAAAGGAAAAGCAAACACCTATGATCTCAGCATTCTAAGCCTAAAATTGTTATTTTCTTTCTGCCTAGTTCTTCCTGTTTGGCTAAATGCACACATACCTGATATCGCCTCACTTCTGGTGATCTATGTCATATTTTGCAGGTCACTTAACATTTTTAAAATAAATGCTCCTTCATTATCCTACTGTAGTCTTCATACACAGAATTTTTAATGGCAGCCCGATCTTCCATCAGGTTGATGAAGCTATATTTAGTTATTCATTTTCTTTTCTTTCTTTTTGTTTAACTTTATTTTTAAGTAATCTCTACACCCAGAGTGGGGCTCAGACTCACAACCCTGAGATCTCCCCTGAGATCAAGAGTCATAAATGCCACTGACCGAGCCAGCCAGGTGGCCCTAGTTATTCATTTTCTTAATGCTGGATCTTTAGTTTGCTTCTTCTTTTTTTTTTTTAATTTTTAATTTTTTTTTTTTTTTTAAGAGAGACAGAGTGTGAGTGGGGGAGTGGCAGAGAGAGAGGGAGACACAGAATCTAAAGCAACTCCAGGCTCTCAGCTGTCAGCACAGAGCTTGATGCAGGGCTTGAACCCACAAACTGTGAGATCATGACCTAAGCCGAAGTTGGAAGCTTAACTGACTGAGCCACCCAGGTGCCCTTAGTTTGCTTCTTTTTGCTGTTAAAAATAAATAGATATTTGTTTATAGACTTTTTTTTTTTTTTTTTTTTTTTTTTTTTTTTAGAGAGAGAGAGCTAGTGGGGGAGAGGGGCAGCAGGACAGGGAGAGAGAGAATCTTAAGCAGGCTTCATGGTCAGCACAGAGCCCGACGTGGGGCTCGATTCCATCACCCTGAGATCATGACCCAACCTGAATTCAAGAGTCAGAAGCTCAACCAACTGAGCCACTCAGGCGCCCGTGTTTATAGCCTTTTAATGCTTTATGGCTATATTGCTCCCCAATGAAACAATTTACACTTTGTTAGCAGTATGTAAGCACGTTCTCACCAACTCTGCAGAGAGCTTTTGTGGTTGGGTTAATACGACTGAATCTTGTTAGCTTAATCTGGTACGGCGTGGTATTTATTTACTATTGGAGTTCCCCTTGAATGAAATTTAGTTCATATTTTTTGCTCATAATCAGTCTTGATTAGCTATTTATGAACCTAATCTTTTGTCTTATTTGCTGCAAACTTTTTCTCCAGTCTGTAATCTTTTCTCTTTTAAAATTACATTTTTAATAAAATTATAAAAGCAATACACGTTCATGGTATAAAATCTGAGAAAAAGTATTAAAATAAATGTCATCACTTAGTTCATTTATTTATTTTTGAGAGAGAGAGAGAGAGAGTGCACATGCAGGAGGAGCAGACAGAAAAGGGAAAGAAAGAGGGAAAGAGAGATCGTGTACACAGGAGGACCAGAGAGAAATGGAGACAGAGAGGGAGAGAGAGAGAATCCCAAACAGGCTCCACACTGTTAGTGCAGAGCCTGACATGGGGCTAGAACCCATGAACCAAAGCCCTCCACATAATTCTAATGAGCAGGTTTAGGGACCACCCCATTGGTGTCTTTCATTCCTCATTACATACCCAGAACGTACCACGTTGCCTGGCAAATTGTACGTGCTTAATAAATACGTAACAAAGGCACTGAAGAACAAGTGTTTTAAAGTCTTTGTACACGTGCACAGAAGTCAGCGCCACCTGTTTGGATTTTCACAACCACTTTGTGAGGCAGGCAACACAGTGGATTGTCCCTGTTTCTCAGAGGCTGAGAGGTGAAGGGACTTCCCCAAGGTCACAGATGGAGGGACCAGAGACTTAGGGTGAGGGGCACATTTTAGGGAGAGGAGAAAGGAAGTCCGATCCCGGGGAGCAGAGGCAAGGGGGGAAAAGAGGAAAAACAAAGAAGAGAAGGGACCAGCAAAGAAGCAGCAGGGGAAGGTTAGAGGAGCTCTGAAGATATAGAAATGGAACAAGATCATCAAAAACATAACAAAACAAAACAAAAAACAGAAAAGCAAGACTCTGATGCAGGGACAGATGGAGACCAGACAGGATTATGAAGAGGTGGGGCCAGAGCCACTTTCGCATGGGGGGTGAGTGGAGGACAGGGGGGCTGGAGGTTGGAGGGAATCAGAGGGAGACAGAGTAGGTCTAGAGAAAAGAGCTCAGAGGATATGAGGCCACAGAACCTGTTTCTGGGGGACAGGCATGTGCCACTGGTCCCTGAGTGTGATGTTTCCCTTCAGGTCAAAGCGCTTGGTCCCAATGTCACCATGGAAAACACATCCTTCTGATGACTGTGGCCTCTGCCCCCTGGCCTCCTCCTCTAGGACTGTGTGTTTAGGCAGCTGCACTGCATTTTTAGAACAATTTTTAACTTGTAGGCTGTACCTGTGGAACCAGAATGTCTGGTCAAGACCAGTTACATAACACCCTCAGCTCTTCTGGTGCCAAGGGCAGCAGCAGCCAGACCTGGCCCCATGCAGGTGTGGGCTAGGCCTAGTCAGAGGGGGCAGGGGGTAAAAGGAACGGGTTCCCCTTCCCACCTGGAGGACTGAGCCCCCACTTCTGGAGCCAGAAAACACCATGAGACAGGACCTAGTCTGAGTCTTCTATCCAGGACCCCTAAGAATGTAGCTTTGTACTGGTCTAAGGCTTCCTGAAGGATACAGACTAAACCTAAGAAAGAATTTCGCCATTGGGATTGGCAAAATATGAACATGTTACACAGAAGTTTCTTCAGTACCTATTTAAAGGATTATCTGTAATGAATAGTCAAGCCCAGAGCAGAGGGGTAAACTCTGTGACTTCTGGAAGACTGTCCCACCGATAGTTCATGGTGTTCTGGGTAGATCCCAGGCCAGGGCACCCCGGTGTCAATACCTAAGTATGCTCAACTGAGAACAAGGCCAAACTTCAAAAAAAGGTTTGAAGAATAAAGATGAGGAGCTAAGTTCACTGCGGCCCTACAGCTCCCCAGGGCAGGCCTGAGCAGAGGGAAGAAGGGGATGCAGTCAGCCATCAGGATGGCTGGAATGCATCTTATCCACAGAACCCAGAGAGGTGGGTGGGAGATAGAATCCCAGAAGCCAGCACAGACTATGCAAAGCAGCTGGCTCAGCCTCCTCATTTTATAGACAGAAGACTGAGAAGTGACTCACTTGCCCACAGTCACGTAGAGAAGGGGAAGATGATGAGGCTGATAGATCAGTGACAGCTAGTTCAAGGCCTGAAGGTCTTTCACGAACTTCAGGAGGACGAAGGTGAGCCTAACCCTGACGGCTGCTGGAGTGGGCTTGAGGGAGGATTTGAGAAGCCCCTGTATGCCAAGCCCTGGGTCTGGAGCCGAGCTTTAGCTACAGCCTACAGATAAGGGAGGCCTCTAAGAAGTATGGAGGAAGAATGGCTAAGAGGACTCAGACGTGGACCTCCCAGGGCCAAACAAGGGACCCAAAGGGGTGGCGGACGTCTCCACCCCCACCATTCTCCCCAGGCTCGCAAGGTTACTGCCCAACCCTGCCAACCCCCCAGGAGCAAAGCCCAGCCTGCTCACCACTTGCCTAGCCATTAAATAGGCATCCATGGAGCCCACTTTGGGCTGTGTAGCCCCTCCCTCCCTTCCATTCATATGGCTCACAGGCTGGATCCCTTGCCACGGACACCGTAAAAGCCTCCTTGGTCACGTTCACCTCGCTCCAAGTCACCCCCACATTCACCTGGACACCCACCACAGCCCCCTCACTGGTCCTCTGCCTCCTACTTTTGCTCCTGCTGTCCTCCTCCACTTAGCCAGCAGCCAGGGATTGCAAAAACACAATCTAGACATCTCACTCCCCTAAAAGCTAGGCGTGGCTCCCCAGAGCCTTCAAGATAAAGCACCGACTCCTTAGGAGAGAACACAAGTCCTTCAGGAGCGGGTCTTTCCCATCCCAGCCTTGCATCTTACCCTCTGCTCTAGGCTCTGCTGTGTTGCTTCCAGAACCCACCAAAACTTTTCACACATCTGGCTTTTGCACGCACTTGGCCTGGGAGGCTCTTATACCTTCTGGTGCACCTCGGATATCTCCCACTCATCTTTCAAGTCTCCATCCAAAGCTACTGCTTCTGGGAAGCCCTCCCTGATCTCCTCAGGCAAAGGCTGGCATTTCTTCTCTTGAGCTCCTGCACAGCCCACACTTGCCTCTCCCAGTATTCACCACGTTATGTGCTAATTACCCCTTTGCCTATTGTGGCAGGCAGCCTCTAGTTGGATGGCTCCCATGATCCCTGCCTCTTGGTATCTCTCCTGTGTCACGCCCTCCCCTTGAGTGTGGGCTGGGCTCAGTAACTTCCTTCCAACAACAAGAATAGGGCAGAAGTGAAGGGATATTGCTTCTGAGATTGGTTACAAAACAACTGTCTGTGGCTTCTGACTTGGCTGCCGCTGCACCCCCCCCCCCAACCCAGAGCCCTCACTCTGGAGGAAGCAAATTGTCACTTGGAGTAGTTCCATGGAGGGGCCCGTGTGGCAGGGAACAGAGGTCCCTAGCCAATAGTCACTAAGGACTTGAGGTGAGTCCACTGCCGTGTGAATGAGCCAGAAGCAGATTCTTCCTCAGTCAGGTCTCTGAGGTGACTGCAGTGCCTGTTGATACTTGGTTGGCTTTGTTGAGTTAGAGGCATCTGGCTAAGCTGTCCCCAGGTTCCTGACCCATAGAAACTGACATAACAAATGGTTGTTGTTTTAAGCTTCTAACTTTTGGGGAAATTTGATAACCAATAAACATCTCCACTGGCCTTAGATCTCCTTGGGGACTGACTTATTCATCTCTGGATCTGCTAGGGCAACTCACTGGGGACAATGAAAAGAACCTACAAGTTTTGAGGATGCCAAAAAAAATTACTGAAAAAATAAATTAAATAAAGGTTACATAAGAACGGTTCCTGAATCAGAATGACATCAGCCTTCTCAACAGCAACTCTGGAAGTTAGAACACAACGGAACCAGATCTTCAAAATTCTAAGGAAAATGATATCCAATCCACAGCAATCGAGTGTGAGTGTGAAACATTTTCAGAAGAGATCTCAAAAATTTACCTTCTGCGCACCCATCCACTGTCTCAGGAAGGTACTCAAGGGCGTGCTCTGCCCAAACAACAGTGTAAACCAAGAAAGAAGAAGGAATGGGATTCAGGAGCTGAGAGCCAATAAAGCGAGGAGGAGGGACTGTCTAGCTGATGGTGAAGGAAGAGCCCCAGACAACAGCAGTGGCCAAGGCCTGGAGGGTGACTAGTCCAGACCACAGCAGATCAGAAGGCAGATGAAGGGATGGGTCTGTCCTGGAAGCAGCAACTGAGAGAACAGCTGACGTAATGAGCATATTGCCTAGAGATTTACACACAAATGGGGGGATGATTGAAGTTGGATTAATAATGGACATAAGGAATACTAAGCAAATGAAAAAGGTAAGGTAATTATTAACTTCAGCAAAAACAAAATGTTGTACAGGAAAAAGTCATCATAGTATACTACATAAGCTGTGACTAGAGTTTACAAGGCCAAAAATATAAACAGTAAATGCTGATCTAAAGAAAATTACAACATAACTCATTTAGGAGGAAGGGGGGGATGGGAAGTGTGTTGTGCGATGGGGGCAGGGAGAGCAAAATGAACTACGTCCTAATCTTCGATAGTGGTAAGTAGATAGACAAGGAATTAGCTGAAAAAGTTGAAAGTGGCTCTGAGGAGTTGCAAATGGGGTCTAAGTTGCAAGAGACAACTGTTTTTTCTTTTTTTGTTTTTTTAAATGTTTATTTTTGAGACAGAGACAGGAAGTATGAGCAGGGGAGGGGCAGAGAGGAGAGAGAGAGAGAGAAAGGATAGAGGATCCAAAACAGGCTCTGTGCTGAAAGCAGAAAGCTCGACACGAGGCTCGAACTCAGGAAACGAGATCATGACCTGAGCCGAAGTTGACGCTTAACTGACTGAGCCACCCAGCCGCCCCGAGACAACTGTTTTTCATAACAAGTCTTACGGAAGTATTTAACTCGTTAAACTACATCTAAGTATAATGCTTTTAAAAGGTAAACCTAAAAGTCTACCACAATTTCTACATACAGACGATTTTCAATAAGTCTCAGTCTTTACTATTCCCTCTGTATGATGTCTTCATCAGCCCACTATACTTGCAGGTAGGTATGTATCAGGACGCTTGACCACAAATGACAAAGCCTCAACTCAAACTGGTGAACAGCTATCGTGTCCTGTCACAAATGGGCTTTAGTCTTGGCTGGATCCAGTGTTCACACGGCATCAGCAGAGATCTTTCTGTCTCCATTTCTTGGCTCTTATTTCCGTGTCGACTTCATTCTCAAGCAGGCTCTTCTCACACCTTGGCAAGCTCGTCTCCAGCACCTCCAGGTTTCTAACCTACCAGCTTTGTGATCCTAACGGACGGAGACGGTCTCTGCCCGGTAGGTGCAAAAAACCACTGGGATAGACACTCGTTGATCTACTTGGGTCACATGCCCATCCCTGGACACACTGCTACAGCCAAAGAGATAGAGCAGTGGGATTGGCTAAGCCTGAGTCACATATCCGTGCCTAGACCCATGGACAAAGTGCGGGTGAAATGGTCTCACAAAGGTTATCTGGATGCTGTTACTAGAAAAAGAGAGGCCGGATGCTGCAAAACCAACAGTTGTGCTCTCGCCTGAAGACAGACACTGCTGCTTGCCTTCCTTCATCAGCAGAGGAGCTGCTGGTTAGGAACCTCCTAGAACACTACATAACTGGCCCATTCCCTCTGCTTCACATAAGCTGTTAAATTTTTAAGACATGTCCCGCGTTCTCACATCTTCTTGTGTCTAGGGAAACAACCTAGGTCCTCTGATTTTCCTTGCTTGACAGTTTCTTTTTTTTGTTGTTTGTCTGTTTATTTTTGAGACAGAGTGAGAGAGCGAGAGGGGGAAGGGCAGAGAGAGAAGGACGCCCAGAATCCCAAGCAGGTTCCAGACTCCGAGCTGTCAGCACAGAGCCCAACGTGGACTTGAACACATGAACCTCGAGATCATGACCTGAGCTGAAGTTGGAGGCTTAACCGATTGATCCACCCAGGTGCCCCTGCGTGACGGTTTCTAGACTCCTCACCTTCCCAGCTCTCTTTCCCCGGATGCTGAGTAGTGTCAAAAAACTAAAACGTGGTACCCAGAGTTGAATGAAGCTCCAGATGTGGCCTGACCAGCCCAAATGCCCATGGGTTGCTTGTCTCATTTCTCCTGGTCAGTGGAGCACCTGAAGGTGCATTAGCTTTTTTTTAGTGACTGCAGTGCATTGTCCGCTCACATTCAGCTTCCACCAACACCTTTCTTTATATAAGCTGTCATTACGCCAGGAGTTCCTCATTCTGCATTCATGCAGTTGGTTCTTTGAACCTAAATAAAGGAATTTGTCTTTGCTAAATTTCAACTTATAAAATTTGGCCCATTATTGCAGCTGGTTGAGGTGTTCTGAATATGGATCCTGTCTTCAGTATAAGCATCTTTCCAGGTTTTGCATAATCCACCTATTTGATTGGTAGACATACTCTTTATTTTCATCCAAGAGGATAATAAGATAAATTTGGGTCAAGGATAAAGCCCTCTGTCCTACTGCCCAAGTCCACATGCTATCCTGTGATGATGCAATCAGCTATGGAGCAACCAAGTTGTTTTAGCTTCCCAGGGTTTCCAGAACCATTACCACAAACTGGTGGCTTAAAACAACAGACATTCATTCCCTCACAGTTCTGGAGGCTAGAGGTCCTAAGGTGAGGTGTCAGGAGGGCCACGTTCCCTCCAAGGACTCTAGAGAAGAACCCTTCCTCGCCTCTTCTTAGCCTTTCTTGGTGGTCAGCAATCCTTGACATCCCTTGGCTTCAGCTGCATCTCTCCATCTCTGCCTCCATCTTCACATGGCATTCTTCCCTCTGTGTGTGTTTTCTATGTGTTTCTATGTCCAGATTTCCCTCTTCTTAAACGGATGCCAGTCATTGGACTTAGCCGGCACCCTGATCCAGTATGAGTTCATCCTAACTAGATTATATCTGCAAAGACTCTATTTCCAAATGAGGTCACATTCACAGGTACCAGGGGTGAGGACTTCCAACATATCTTTTTAGGGGACACAATTCAACCTACTACACAACTGGTATCAGATTTCATCTCCCTTAGCTCTTTCTTGACCTCGAAGCTCTGTAGAGCATCTCTATCAGAAGCTTTGCTGCAATCCAGACAGCCATGGGATTCCATGTACCCTAACCACATAAATCAGTCAACTTGATCTACTAACACAGTCTAGAGTGCTGGTTGCCACCTGGAGCGGTATGTGGCTGCCCTGTCCCTTTCTACTTTTCAGAGATTCTGATAGACTCTCCCCCTGGGGGAGGCCAGAATCTCCTGAGGGTGGTGGGGACGGGGTAGTTAGAGGAGGGAAGCCATAGAGGGGCATGGTTAAGAGTTTGGACTTTGGAATGAGACAGACCTACGACTTTGGGCTAGCTTACTCAATCTCTCTTGCATCCCATTTTCTTCACCTGTAAAATATGAGTGATAAAACTTACCATAATGACATCCCAGGATAGAAGCGGCTATTGCCATTGTTGCTGCTGCTGCTGCTCCTGTGAGCTGCTTGGGAATCTGGGTGAATGTAGATCTGAATCCAGATCTTCAGTGTCCCCCGAGGCATGTTCCTTAATGCAGCTAAACCCTTTTCAGGCTTCCGCATCTGTAAAATTGAGAAACCTGACTCTCAGGCTGCTGTGAACTCTATACCCCGCACAGAGCCTGGGGCACAAAGCAGCTTAAATGTTTGCTTCTTCTCCTTCCCTTCTTCTCCTATAAACAAGGAAAGTAACGTTAGTCTGGCATGACCTATTCTCAGGAAACTCAGGGTGGCTCCTTTATAATCGCTCTGTTTTCTCTGTCTTCGGAGAGACACCCTGGATTTAATTTTGAGCCTGACTTTATGAAGACTCTAAATTGTTTTCAAAAACAAATGCTAACTCTATATTTCTCCAGCAGGCCACTTAGTTCATTAGGAAGCCCTCTTGAGTCACTATGTTTATTTTTATGCCCATTTTACCCAGGCAGTAAGTGAAGGCAGGGGTTAATAATGGCCCCATTGCCATGTAGTAACGAGGGATGATAGGAATGGAGAAGGGCTTTGATCCACACTTTCAAACTCCAAGTCTTATGCTTTGCCTTTACACACAAAAAATTAGATTTTTAAAAATAAGTCTGGGGCACCTAGGTGGCTCAACTGGTTAAGCATCTGACTTCAGCTCAGGTCACGATCTCACAATTTGTGAGTTCAAGCCCTGCATCACGCTCTGTGCTGACAGCTCAGAGCCTGGAGCCTGGAGCCTGCTTTGGCTCTGTGTCTCCCTCTCATTTTGGCCCTCCCCTGCTCATGCTCTCTTCCTCTCTCCAAAGTAATAAAATAAAAAATACATAAATAAAAATAAGTTCAATTACATATGTAAATTAATTTCCTTAAAAAAAAATCAGAACAGGGACTTAGCTGGTTAAGAGTTCAACTCTTGGTTTCAGCCTAGGTCATGATCTCACGTTTCCTGAGTTCGAGTCCCATGTCAGGCTCTGTGCTGGCAGCATGGAGCCTGCTTGGGATTCTCTTTCTTTCCGTCTCTCCCTGCCCCTCCCCTGCTAGCATGCTCTCTCTGTCTCTCTCAAAAATAAATAAATAAACTTAAAAAAAAAAATCAGAACATTACTGACATACATTCTTTGTCCATCACTTTCCATTAGAACTTGTTCTTGTCAGGGCGCCTGGGTGGCGCAGTCGGTTAAGCGTCCGACTTCAGCCAGGTCACGATCTCGTGGTCCGGGAGTTCGAGCCCCGCGTCAGGCTCTGGGCTGATGGCTCAGAGCCTGGAGCCTGTTTCCAATTCTGTGTCTCCCTCTCTCTCTGCCCCTCCCCCGTTCATGCTCTGTCTCTCTCTGTCCCAAAAATAAATAAACGTTTAAAAAAAAAAAAAAAAAAAAAAGAACTTGTTCTTGTCTCCAAGAACCAAGGAGTGACTATTATTTATGAGTTTGATATGTATGCCCCAGAGCTTTAAAAAAATATAGACATTTCCATTCCTTTATATATAAGTCTACACAAAATACACCGTATTGTGTTTGAGGGAGTATTTTCACAGAGATGGCATCATGTATGGTTTAGCATCTTGCATTTTTTACTCCACATTTTGAGAGTTCTTCTGTTGAAACGCATAAATCCGGTCTGTTCCTTCGGTCCGCAGTATTCCACTCAAATGTGCCATGCTTGATCGACCCTTCCCCTGTTGGTAGCCCCGTGCCCTTGCCCCATTTCCCAGTGCTTCTGAGGGCTGGAAGCTTTGTGGACTAGGCCCTTAGCCACTTTCAGAAAGCCTCCTGGGCTCACAGACTTACTCAGCTGGAGAGTTCACTTTGAAAGCAGAGGCCACCGCTGACCTTAACTGTCTGGGTTCAAGATCAAGGGCTTCCCCCAGGCCACCTGCCGCAGAAGCAGGAAGGCCCGGCAGAGCCCCAGGGGCTTGCTGCAACTTTAGTCCCTCCCTGCTGGGCCAGCCCTCCACAATGCTGCTGGCCAACAGGACCTGCTAACAGTGTAAGATAAAAAGAGAAATACAATAAACACGGTAACTGATAACTCTAACTCGGCTGTTACTGAGTAAATGGCAGCAGTAAAACAATAAAAACAAACTAAGTGATTATAGTGCAAATACAAAAACAAAGAGCGATTAGACCCTTTTTGATGAGGCCTTGATCTAAATTAGGACTCACCAAGAACAGGGCCTGAGGTTGGTGGCAGGGAGCACCTCTCCTTGGGAGTACTTCCTCTCTCCTGCAAGAATTCATCCTTCCTCATGGAATCGAGTCTGGGGTCCTCCTGAGCTGTAGTCCTTGTTTAGGGCCCATCGTGGTGAACTCCCAGCCCAAACTTCTTCTGGTTTGGTAGCAACACATTTGGATCACCCGGGAAGATTTAAAACAAACAAACAAACAAATAAGCAAACAATTTCCCAGTAGTTGGGGGTAAATCAATTCGGGGGTGGGAAGCTATGAATTAATACTACATTAATTTGTAGTTTTTGCTTATTTCCATGGTGTAAATACTGCCCCCATGGCCCATTTAAGTTGCTCAACTGCTTTACCAACTGGCTTGCAAATTTATTCATTCATTGTTCAAGATAGTGGCATCAATTTAGAACCCTTTGTAGCTTTTCTGCTTTCCAAGAATTTCCAGTATATACCATGATCACGGAAAGATCAACCAAACAAACTGCAAGAAGTTATTTATGGCCAAATAATCTATAAAGCAACTCTCTGAAATCTCTTTCAGAAAGTTTATAGCAGAAAATATTCAATGCGGGCTGCGGGCATGTTTTACTGTGTTTGATATGATACACAGGGGCTTCCATGAGGAAGTATTTCCAGGGTCTACCAAGAGCACAGGAGAGAAGGCGGTCCTCACTATGGGGAGGCGGACAAAAGAAGCAGCCACTGGCCACAGAAACCCTCCTCTGCACAACCTTAGAGTTCACAGGGAAGGAAGCTTCCAAGATTCTGAGACGTAAAGCAACTTGCTCAAGGTCAAATGGCCAGGTCCCAATTCAGGACTTCTGAACCCAGAATTAGGCCCCTTTCCAAAACATACTAGGGCACTCCTCATGGAGTCTGTAGACCTCGACTCAGGTCTGGAAGCTTTAAAGTTAGGGTATTCCCTCCCTTTGCCCGTTTCTTGACCCTGAGCCACACGCTGCAGGGGCTGACCTGGCAGATCCCAAGTTGATCCCACCTGAGCCATGAGTGCCCAAGGTGGGGAGGGGCCTGTGAGCCCACAGCCACCTGACACCCAGGAGAAAGCCTTAATTACCCATCTCTCAGCCACACCCGTGCAAGGCTTCCCAGAACAGGAGAGGTGCCTGTGGGACAGGAGTAAGGGAAACCAGGAGAGCGTTCAGACCTTCCGCAAAGGTGAGGAGGCGCGCTAGTGTGGTTCCTAGGGCAGGCCCACACACAGGGAGCTGTTTCCTGAAGCCCAAGTCATATAACCCAGTAGAGGTGGGCAGGCAGTCGTTCCCACAAAGATGAGGGGATTCCCCCACCACTTGCAGTGAGCTACGCCCCCAGGAGCTCCTTGGATCACCCTTTCAGTGGCAAAGCTACCGTTTCCCCACTTCCTGCACTGGGGAGGGTTGAGGACTCTCTTGTGGTCAGGGTCTGCTCAGCTAGAAGTGCAGCATAGTCTCAGTAAGAGTGAAGTTAGGCGGAGAACAGTTGATTCCCTCGAGTATCATCTACTCTGGCCAGCTCTGGGCTTGCTGGAGTGGGGGTGGGGCTGGGGAGGTATCCCCAAATAGCCCTCAGGGTGGCTTGGGAGTCCTGGCCTCCAAGGTCAGCATTGCAACTGAGAATCCTGGAGAGGCCCTGCTCTATACCCTCCTTGGCATGTTTCCCTGGTCAGACCAGCTGGGCATAGCTGGGAGGAGGAAAGGGCAGGCTCCCTGTGCGCTGGTGAGGGTATCTGCTCCCTGTGGCAACCTCTCCTGTCTCTAAAATTATATGTGGATTAAAAACACTCCATCTGGCGAGAGCAGATGGAATCGGGCAGAAGCATAGTCAGGACACTGGATTTCAGATCTGTGGCTCTGTGTATATCAGGAAGAAAAATATAAAAGACAAAAAGGCCAGGAGAGAGGTATATGATAAGGTGTGTGTGTGTATGTGGTGTTTATGTGCCACATGATGTGCGGAGGGGACACTGACTCAGTGTGGGTGCAAGGAAGCTGATTTTGTGAGGAGGAGTGGATTCATCCAAGGAAATGGGAAATTCAAGTCAGAGTAGATGAGGGAACTGGAAAGCAGAGCAAATTGGAAGCGGTCAGAGAAAGACAGCAATGCCCTCCAGGCTCCCAGAGCACAAAACATTCTAACAAAAGTCTGAATAAGGAGAGGAGAGGTCCAGCTACCCCAGTTCCTCGAGGGCCTAAGGGCATCCCTCCTGCCCTGAGACACAGCTCGCAAGAGTGAGAGCAGAAGGCAGTGCCAGTCAAGACTATGGCTGCAAGCAGCAGAAAACCTGACCGTGCAGGCGCTAGAACAAATAGGGGTTTCTTTGTGTCCCATAATAAAATATCTGAAAGTGGGTGGGCGTGGTGCTCAATAGTGCCGGGGCTGGCATCTCTGTGGTTCTCTTGGCTTTTCCTGTGGAAATATGGTGACTGTGGTTTCAAATATCAGGATCCTTTTCAAAATAGGAAGAAAGAGAAGGGAACGGAGCCAGGCAACTTCCACTTGCGTCTCATTGCCCAGAACTGGTCACATGGCCACCCCCAGTCGCGAGGTAGGCTGGGGAAGCAGAGCGCAGGGTTGCCATGGCTTAGCCCTGCGGGCCACTCTGTTGCCCAGGCAAAATCGGGGTTCTGTTAGCAGGGAAGTAGGGGAAATGGACATTGGGAAGGCAACCAAGCCCAGAAGGGACACCCTGAATGGCAAACATTTTCGGTAGGGACTGAGTTAATATTCCAAAGTTGAGCTGAAGAACGCTTTGAGACCGGCAGTCCAAGACCCTTGGTAACAATCCCTTCAATCATCACTCATTGTCTCATTTAACCTTCACAGCAACCACAGGAGGTAAATGCTCTTATTTCTCCCATATTGCAGGCAAGGAAGGAGAGTTTCATACGTTGCACATCACACTTGGCAGGAATACACATCTGAGTCAAGATTTCACAGGCTCTAATCCGGATACTCCTCAGCTTTTTTTGATCCTAAATTATTTGCTCCTTATAGGAAGCTGTCCCACCCTACTTCACTAAGTTACTGATCTCTGACCCTTCCCCAGGATCCAAACACCAGTAAAGAGGTTTTCGAAGTCAGACAGACCTGCATGCAGATTTTGATTCTTCTACTTGTCAGCGTGTGGCCTTGGGCAAGCTACTGCACTCTGGGCCTCCTAAACCTTGAGAAGTGGCAGGATTAAATAGACGGTGGGTTAGGGCACCCAGCACAATGCCTAGAGACGGCAGGTGTTTGACAGCATCGGTGCTTTGCTAGAGATACAGCAACGTGGAAGTTCAGCCATGGACCACCTCTGGTTTTGCATAAACCAAGGTCACGTTGTTTCCCACACGCTTTCCTGACAAAATCTAACTCTTTATTATCAGGAGTCTTCTATTTTGTTTTCCTTTGCCACTAAAAAGCTGACTCGGCTTCAAGTCCTCAGTCATTACTTCAGCTAACACTTACCAAGCATCCCCCAAGTGCCAGGCACTCTGCTACTTGGGGGCCGGGTCCTTGCCCACTGGGAGTTTACGGTCTGTGTGCAGAATGCCACATGCAGGCAAGTAACTCCAAAACAAGGCAGGCCGTAGGGAGACATGTGCTATGATCATTCAAGATGCCGGGACTTGAGAGGTGGCAGGGGCTATCTGGGCGTGGTGTGGTCTTGTCGTTCCTTCCCTAGGGAGCAGTTCTTCAGGGCTGCGGTGGAAGAGGTTCCACCAGCACCAGCTATATAACTTGCAGGGCACCTTGTAAAAACAATTTCAACAACAGCAGAGCCTTAAACCAAATGTGGGGCCCTTTTGAGCACAGGGCCCTTTGTGACCTTACAGGCCACATGCAGTCGGCCCTCAGTGCCACCATTCCATGACCCCCATGCTGGTCAGTCAGATCCTGCAGAGACAGCAGCTGCTGCCTCTGGGAAAGGTGGGCAAGGGCAGATCTTGTGGGAGACAGGCCAGCGGGCCTCCTCCAAGCTGCTGACTGTGCGTCACAGCTCCTCACTTCTGCTTGAGACTCATTCCTGTCTGATGAGAGTCAGACTATGGGGGTGACAACGGGTTTCCACAAGCTGGAATGGACAGCAATTTCCCCAGCGTGAGAAAGAGCTGCCCTGCGATGGTCTCAGGGTGGTTGACGATGTCCCGTCCCTCGCTATGTCTTCTGCCTCCCCCACAAACACCAGCAGAAGTTTCAGGGGCTAGGAAAAGGGATGTGAGCCACTGATACTAATAATCTCAGATTAAGGAAGCTCCAGGAACACTCTATTCCCAGAGACAGATGCCATGGACAGAAACTGAAATAGGACATATAATAAACTAGGCTATATATACAAGTATTTATTTGATGCCAACATAAAAGCGATATATCAAGTGACATCTTGGACTGGTTGGGCCATCCGGAGGTCGATAGCCTCCAGTTATTTCAAGGCAAATACAGAAAGTTCTGTGATGTGGAGTATCGCTGGGGCGTCAACCATCTGGGAGGCCATGTCACAGGTCTGAAGACGCACAGAGCTGACACTGCCACCTCCTTGTACTGCTCTGGTGCCCACTTATGACTTATTTTGACCTTCCTCAGGGTCCAAGAACAGATCCTTGTCAACACCCCAGTTTGGTTGAGGACCTCTATTTCTGTGCCCTGCCTTTGGGACAAGCTCTGACTGAGGGCAACCCAGCTCCACTCCTTTGGCTTCGGCCCCAGACACCAGGCCAGAAAGACATAGGCTAGGCGTGGGATTTTCCTGGCAGCAATGCCAGAAGCAAGGAAACCATAAGTGTGCTGTGGTTAACCCTGGCTTGCCAGGTCAGGCCTGAATTTGCCCCTTTAAAGCCCTCGGTTACAGAAAGAGTTAGAAACCCTCCTCTAGGGGCGCCAGGGTGGCTCAGCTGGTTAAGTGTCCAACTTCGGCTTAGGTCATGGTCTCACGGTTTATGGGTTCAAGCCCATGAGTTTAGGATATGCAGCCAGGTCCCTCCAGTGGCATCCTGAGTGATGGGTCGCAGCCAAGATAGGTCTCCTGGCTGGTTCATAAGCCCCAGGGAAACTGAGGCTTTGTAATGAACCTATGTGTATCCCATCTGTGCTAAGCCCAGGTATCAGCATCTGGCACTCAGAGGGTGTAGGCAGAATTTCAGCTTGGCCTGCCCTCTTTAAAAATGACAATTTTTCAGGGCACCTGGGTGGCTCAGTTGGTTAAGCGTCCGACTTTGGCTCAGGTCATGATCTTGCAGTCCATGAGTTTGAACCCTGCTTCTGGCTCTGAGCTGTCAGCACTGGAGCCTGCTTTGGATTCTGTGTCTCCCTCTCTCTCTCTGTCCTCCCCTGCTCGTGCGCGAGCTCTCTCTCTCTCTCTCTCTCTCTCTCAAAAAATAAAGGAATGAGTTAAAAAATATTTTAATGTCGATTTTTAGCTACCATCAAAAAACTGGAAAATAATAACATTGGCCAGGATGGGGAGATAAATTGGAATCCTTGTGCACAGTTGATGGAATGTAAAATGGTGCTGCTGCTATGAAACACAGCATGGTGGTTCCTCAAAACATTAAAACCTCCATATGATCCAACGAGTCCACTTTTGGGTGTGTATCCCAAAGAACTGAAACTAATGTCTTGAAGAGATATGTGTATACCCATGATCACAGCAGTAATATTCACAATAGCCAAAAGGTGGAAGCAACTCAAATGTCCATTTACAGACAAATGGATAGCATATGCATCCGAATGTAGCATACACATACAACTGAATATTATTCAGCCTTAAAAAGGAAGGAAATTATGATACATGCTACAACAAGGATGAACCTGGAAGACATTATGCTAAGTGAAATAAGCCAGTCACAAAAAGGCAAACACTGTATGAGTCCATTTCTGTGAGGTACTTGGAGTAGTCAAATTCATAGACAGAGTAGAGTGGTCGTTGTCAGAAGCGGGAATGGAGTGTTCTTGTTCAAAGGGTTTGTTTTGCAAGATGAAAGAGTTCTAGAGCTTGGTTTCACAACAAAATGAATGTACTTAACGCTACAGAACTGAACAAATGATCATAAAAGTTGTATGGAGCCACAAAAGACTTCGAATAGCCAAAGAAATCTTGAAAAAGAAAACCAAAACTGGGGGCATCACAATTCCAGATTTCAAGTTATATTACAAAGTGGTAGTAATTAAAACAGTATGGGACTAGCGTAAAAATGGACATGTAGATCAATAAAATAGAACAGAAGACTCAGAAATGAACCCACAATTATATGGTCAATTAATCTTCAACAAAAGAGGAATGAATACACAATGGGAAAAAGACAGTCTCGTCAACAAATGGTGTTAGAAAAACTGGACAGTACATGCAAAAGACGGAAACTGGAACATTTTCCTTCAGCATACATAAAAATAAACTCAAAATGGATTAAAGACCTAAATATGAGACCTAAAACCATAAAAACACTTGAAAACAGCACAAGCAGTAATTTTCCCAATTTGAGTTGTAGCAACATTTTTCTAGATATGTCTCCTGAGGCAAGGGAAATAAAAGCAAAAAATAAGCTATTGGAACCGCATCAAAATTAAAAGTTTCTGCACGGCAAAGGAAACAATCAACAAAACCAAAAGGCAACCTGCAGAATGGGAGAAGATATTTGCAAATGACATTTCTGATACAGAGTTAGTATCCAAAATATATAAAGAACTGATACAACTCAACACCCAAAAAATAATCCAATTTAAAAATGGGCAGAAGACATGAACAAACATTTCTCCAAAGAAGACATACAGAAGTCCAACAGACACATGAAAAGATGCTCAACATCACTCGTCATCAGGGAAATGCAAATCAAAACTATATCACCTCACACCTGTCAGAATGGCTAAAATCAAAAACACAAGAAACAACAAGTGTTGGTGAGAATTTAGAGAAAAAGGAACCCTTGTGTACTGTTGGTGGGAGTGCAAATTGGTGCAGCCACTGTGGAAAACCATATGGAGGTTCCTCAAAAAATTAAAATTAGAACTACCTTACAACCCAGGAATAGCACTACTGGGTATTTACCCCCCAAATAGGAAAACACTAATTCAAAGGGATACATGCATCCCTATGAGTACTGCAGCCTTATTGACAAATAACCAAGACATGGAAGCAGCCCAAGTGTCCATCAACTGAAGAATGGATAAAGAAGATGTGGCATATATATACAATGGAGTAGTATCCAGCCATAAAAATGTATGGAACTTGCCATTTGCAGCAACATGGATGGAGCTAATGTGCATTATGCTAAGCAAAATAAATCAGAGAAAGACAAGTACCATATGATTTCACTCATAATGTGGAATTTAAAAACCAAAACAAATGAGCAAAGGGAATAAAAGAGAAAGAGTGAGACAAACCAAGAAACAGACTCTTAACTATAGAGAACAAACTGACGGTGACCAGAGGGAAGGTGGGTGGGAGGATGGAGGAAATAGGGGATGGGAATTAAAGAGTGCACTTATCATGATGAAGTAAAAGAAAATAAAAATAACAACAGCAAAAAACACTATTGAACTGTATGCTTAGAAGTGGTTAAAATGGTAAATTTTATATTGTGTGTAGTTTACTACTATTAAAAGCATTTTGCCACTATTGAAAAATAAAAATCTTAACATTTTGTTGTTTTTCTGCATATAAAAGAAATACTTGTTAAAATTCTTGAACTTACAGAAAGCCTAAAGAAGCAAAGATGTGATATATCTCATATATTACGTGAAAAAAATCTCAGAATGAAATAAAAGTTACCATAACCTCACTACTCAGAGACAACTGCTGTTATTAACATGATATACTTCCTTCTGTATTTTTAAAAAATTTTTTTAATGTTTATTTATTTTTGAGACAGAGAAAGACAGAGTACAAGCAGGGTAGAGGCAGAGAGAGAGAGAAAGAGAGAGAGAGAGAGAGAGACAGAATCTGAAACAGGCTCCAGGCTCTGAGCTGTCAGCACAGAGCCCGACATGGGGCTCAAACTCATGAATCACGAGATCATGACCTGAGCTGAAGTTGGACACTTAACCAACTGAGCCATCCAGGCACCCCTACTTCCTTCTGTATTTTGAACATATATACATGTGTAAACATCTATCCATCCATCTGTAATTTATATCATTCAATAGGTACAATTATAGGGGCACCAGGTGGCTCAGTTGAGTAAGTGTCTGACTTCAGCTCAGGTCATGATCTCATGGTTCATGAGTTTGAGCCCTGCATCGGGCTCTATACTCAGAGCCTGGAGCCTGCTTCGGATTCCGTCTCCCTCTCTCTCTGCCCCTCCTCCACTTATCTCTCTCTCTCTCTCTCTCTCTCTCTCTCTCTCTCTCTCTAAGATAAACAAACATTTAAAAAATTAAATAGGTACAATTATATATGCTACGTTTTCACTTAATGTATTATAAGTATTTCCCCAAATCTCCCATAACATGATTTTTAATGGCTTCCTGATATTTAATCATATGGACATAACAAAATTTGTTCAACTAGTGTTCTATTTCTGAACATTCAGGTTGTTTGAACTTCAGTATTTTAAACAATACTGTGATAAACATCCTTATGTATATACTGTTGTCCACATTCCAAGTCATTTTCTTTAAAGAAAAAATTTTTTTAATGTTTATTTATATTTGAGAGAGAGAGACAGCGCGTGAGCAGGGGACAGGCAGAGAGAGAGAGAGACGGAGACAGAATCGGAAGCAGGCTCCAGGCTCTGAGCTGTCAGCACAGAGCCCGATGTGGGACTCAAACTCACGAACCATGTGATCATAACCTGAACTGAAGTCGGATGCTCAACCTACTGAGCCACCCAGGTGCCCCCCTCCCCATCCCCAGTCATTTTCTTAGAATCATTTCCCAGAGGTGAAGTTCTTGAGAAACAGACGGAGTGTATTGGGGCAGATGGCGCACACTCACCAGGCCTCCTCTGATAACCCTGTTTTGGCTGATGGGGCCAGGACTCACCCAGTGCTCACACTGTCCCTTCCAGGGCTCCTACGACCCCAGGCTTTCTCTCCTATCACTCCTGCTAGATTTGACCTGTGCGGGTGCCGGAAAACTAGATGCTCTGGGATTTAGGCAAAGTGAAACAGGGCTCCTCTGTCTCAGTGGGTTAACTTTGTAGGTTCAACCACCATCTTACAAAAAGTCCAGAATCTATTGTGGGAAGAGACTTAGAGATGGCCTCATTCAACCCTGTCATTTTATAGAGCAGAAAAATTAGGCACACAAGGAGGATAATATTCCCTTTCCTTGATGGATAAACTGAGCTAAAACTGAACTTGGTCTATCACCCCAGGGAGGTTTAGGATCACAGCAGAGAGTAAATTCTCCAGCTCACTACATCAAGTGCCAGGTTCCAGAATAGCTGTGGGGTCAGCTGGGGCCATCTTCTGACAGCCTGAATGACAACTGTCTTATGACTGTTCAGGCGGAGCCGATAAAACTCTCTCCAGGACAGTGGCTCAGACTCTTATACAGTAAACTCAGAAAACCAGGTCTCACATTTATAATGCAGGCGCCCTTCTGTGGGCAGGCATGTGGGTGCGTGGTCTGCACCTGGCCAAAGAGAGGCAGACAGGACCCAGACTTGCCCTGTGTGAGAAATGGAATAGGGAAGCACAGGGAGAGGATGCCACTTTGACTGAGCACCTGCTGTGCGCCAGGCCTGTGCTGGGCACCCACTTTATTGCCCCAGTCCTCAATACCACCCTCAGAGGTAGGCATTAGCTCCCTTTCGCAGATGAGTCTCGGAAAAGGTAAAGAACTTGACCAAAGGTCAAACTAATAGCAAATGCAGTCAGGATTCCAGCCCAGGTTGACCAATCAACAGCTGTGGTCTTTTGTTTTGTTTTTTTAATGGGCTCGTTTATTTGTTTTTAATTTTTTTTCTTAAATTAAAACTTTCTATGGAAGTACAGTTGACACACAATGTTACTTTTGTTTCAGGCACACAACATAGTCTTTTTTTTTTACACAATTAAATTTATTGGTAAAGATCATCTTTATAATTTTTTTAATTTTTTATTTTTTTAAAATTTACATCCAAATTAGCATCTAGTGCAACAATGATTTCAGGAGTAGATTCCTTAGTGCCCCTTACCCGTTTAGCCCATCCCCCCTCCCACAACCCCTCCAGTAGCCCTCAGTTTGTTCTCCATATTTATGAGTCTCTTCTGTTTTGTCCCCCTCCCTGTTTTTATATAATTTTTGTTTCCCTTCCCTTATGTTCATCTGTTTTATCTCTTAAAGTCCTCATATGAGTGAAGTCATATGATTTTTGTCTTTCTCTGACTAATTTCACTTAGCATAATACCCTCCAGTTCCATCCGCATAGTTGCAAATGGCAAGATTTCATTCTTTTTGATTGCCGAGTATATATATATATATATATATATATATATATATATATATATATCTCCATCGTATATATATAGCACATCTTCTTTATCCATTCATCCATCGATGGACATTTGGGCTCTTTCCATACTTTGGTTGTTGTTGCTAGTGCTGCTCTAAACATGGGGGGGCATGTGTCCCTTCGAAACAGCACTCCTGTATCCCGTGGATAAATGCTTAGTAGTGCAATTGCTGGGTCGTAGGGTAGTTCTATTTTTAGTTTTTTGAGGAACCTCCATACTGTTTTCCAGAGTGGCTGCACCAGCTTGCGTTCCCAACAACAGGGTCTTTTGACAGCCCTATAGGTTATGCTATGCTCATCACAAGTATATGAGATGAGCATATATGCTATGCTCATCTGTCACCATACAACACTATTGCAATACCACTGGGTATACTCCCTATGCTGTATGTTTCATCCTCATGATACATTCATTCCATAACATCTGCAGTGTTCTTACCACAACACTCATTACTCATGAGGACCCTGAACACACTTCAGCACGTAATAGTAAAAGAGAGACACATGAGGGCACCTGGGTGGCTCAGTTGGTTAAGTGTCCAACTCTCGATCTTGGCTCAGGTCATGATCTCACGGTTCATGGGTACATGGGGATCTGCACTGACAGTGCAGAGCCTGCGTGGGATTCTCTCTCATCCTCTCTCAAAATAAATAAATAAACTTAAAAAGAGAAAGAGAGACACATGCACAGTTATGCGCACGTTGGGAAACTGGTTTCATATCACAGTAAAAGGACAAATGAAAGGGAAGGTCAGTCAAGTGTGTTAAGAGGCAGCAGTGTGGTCTCCACTAGCTCCAAGCTCTGTGAATCACGGAATTCTGGTAGGAGTTGAGGGACCAACACGAAGGCCAGCATCCAAGGAGCCTAATGGTAACCACAAGAAAAAGGCAGCCACTGTGGGGAAGGACGAAGCATGGTGCTGGGGGGGGGGGGGGACCTCAGTGCCACTCGTGGCTGAGCCAGGCCCGCTGTGTCAGCCTGGGGGAGCCACTTCACCTCTCTGAACACCTCAGTTCTTCATGTGTAAGCTGGGAAAATTTCCCTCACGCTCCTCCAGACAACACCCCATTCCAGTCCTTCCTTCTACAGCAAAATTCCTCCAAAGTGTTGTCTACACTTATCTCCAAGTCCTTTTTTTCTGATTCTATTTAAAAAAATTGCACTTATTATGAATTACTTCTTAAATAAAAAAACCAACATGTATCACATGTTACAAAGAATATTCAAACAAACCTATGCACCTGCTGGTCAGCTTAAGAAATGGGGAATACCAAGGCATCTGAAGCCCCAACATCTTTCTTACTCCACCCCAGAGTAAGCACTATTCCAAACTTAGCATATGTTATTCCCTTTCTCTCCATTAAATTTTTTAAAAAATATTTTTTTTTTTTGAGAGAGAGAGAAACACAGCTCAAGCTGAGGAGGGGCAGAGAAAGAGGGAGATACAGAAATTGAAGCAGGCTCAAGGCTCCAAGCTGTCAGCACAGAGCCCAACACAGGGCTCAAACTCATGAACCACGAGATCATGACCTGAGCTGAAGTCAGAAGCTTAACCGACTGAGCCACCCAGGTGCCCCTCCTCTCCATTAAACTTGTAAGTATTTATGTGTCCCTAAACTTTACATTATTATAATGCATTATATATTATTAAACATTTATATATTATTAAACATTATATGTATCCTGCTGCTTTTTTATTTGTTGTGGATTGAATTGTGTCTCCCCCCTGCCCAAAAAGAACTATTGTGAGCCCTATCCCCAGAATGTGACCTCTTTTGGAGACAAGGGCTTCATAGAGGTAATCAAGTTAAAATGAGGTCATTAGGGCGGGCCTTACTCCAACATGACTGTTGTCCTTATAAACAGGGGACTTTGGGACACAGAGGCACATGCACACAGGGAGAATGCCCAGGAAGACTGGAGTTCTGCCACCACAAGCCAAGGAACGACCAGAAACTAGGAGAGCGCCCTGGGTCCCCTCCTCCCCTGCTGTCTTCAGAGCCAGTGTGGGCCTGTCAGCACCTTAATCTTGGACTTCTAGCCTCCAGAACTGTGAGAGAATATGTTTCCGTTGTTTAAGCCGCCCGGTCTGTGGTACTTTATTATGGCAGCCCTAGGAAATGAATACATCATTCAATACGATATTCTTGAAATGCACTTGTTAATGAATGAGTCTGAGGGCTCTTCCTTTCCTCTCCATGTTCTGTTATATGACATACCACAATGTACCCATTTACTTTGAAAAGCTATATGGCTTGCTTACAGGTTTTGTGACATTGCAAACGGTGGCTGCCGGAACCTCCTGCACGGTGTGCCCTACGGGGAAGTGCCACTTGGGTCTTGACTGAGTAGCAGCAATCAGAGTGGTAACATACACCGCAAGATAATCCTGGCTGCTAAATCCTATCCCAGTCCAGTGGGTGTAAAATGGTATTTCCTAGTGTCTTCAATTTGCATTCTCCCAATTCCTAACCAAGTTAAGCATCTTGTTATGTTTACTGACAATGTTTTCTCTTGCAAAACACCTGGTTGCATTTGTCTTTTTTTCTTATTTATTTCTAGGAGTTCTTCAGGTATTCTGGACTCTAATTCTGCACTAATTATGCATTGCAAGTATCTTGTCTTATTTGGCACCTTTGTGCTTTATTTATGGTGTCTTCTGAGGAACAGAAGACTTTCGTTGTTTTCTTTTTAAAGAGGCTATTTTTAAGGACACTTTCAGGTTCACAACAGAAGTACAAATGGAAAGTATGGGGAGTTTTACACATTTACAGACCCTGCCACTGACCCTCCAACAGCCCCTACTGGAGTGATACATGTGTTACAATCGATTAACCTACATTGACACATCATTATCAGCTTTTCATTTTAGTGAAGTAGAATGTATTCAACTTTTTCTTAACAGTTAGTGCTTTCAAGAAATTCTTTGTACCCCAAGGTCATAGAGGTATTCTCCTACACTCGCTGCTTAAGGCTCCATCTGCTGCCTGTCACGTCCATCGTGGACCTGGGGTTGATTCCTGAGAGTGCTGTGGGGCAGAGAGATCTGTAATGGGCAGGAGCACCCCGCCCGCTTTCTCACAGTGTTGCTGTGAAGGTCAGAACAGAAAATGCGCGTGAGAGGGCTCTGAGGGCTGCTGCCTTTGATTTGCTAAAGAATTGGTGGCACGTTAGGCTGCTGCCATCCTCCTTACGAGGCTGGAGGATACGTGTGGTCTTTGCAAGAGAGCAAGTTCCAGTAAAACAGCTGGGGTTGCTCTCCCCTCCACCCACACTCCACACTGCATCTGCCACCTCACGTTAGCAAATGAGGTTGCAAATATGGCCTGAGTCATAGAGAAAAGATTAAATTACACTCAGGAAATCCTGCTCACCAATGTGCTGGAGTAATGAGATTCAGAAAGATGTCTGTCAATAGCAGCAAAAAGCAAGTGTGGATGCCTCGCAGGGAGACTGCTGCACCTCCCCGACCAGTGGGCACCTCCAGCCCGGCTCTTGCTCCATCTGGAGAGGCAACGATAGCTATAGACAGGCCTGTGACACCTGTGACTAGAGACCCTTGCAGTCCTCCCGGAAGAGGCTGCAGAACCCGAGGAGGGGTGAGGCCAACTCCAGAGATGAAAGATTCAGGAGGAGGCAGATCCATGTGATGGAGGGCTAGTGGAGGTAGAGGGCTGAGAGCTGGAGGGAGGAGAGGAACAGGCCCACCAGGGAGCTGGCCATGCCAGAGAGCAGAGGCCTGGCTGCTGGAGGAAGCTGACAAAATCAAGCACACCCTCTGGCCTGCAGAAGGTGGCATTGTTCGTGCTCCCTGAAGCACACCATGACAGAGCCGGAGCTGAGGCAGGGCCCTGGCCAGGTGCCTGCTACGTGGGCCTGTGACACTGGCCGGAAATCCCTAGTTCCAGGATGTCAGCACTGGGCTAGGGCTGGGGGGGAGGGAGGGATATGAAGTAAGTGGTGACACTTACTAGACTGTACACTTTAAATATGTCCAGTTTAGTCGGCTGTGTCTCCAGAAAGCTGTTACAAATGACCAAACAGCATGGTGGTCATTTTTGTCACACATGCATATTGACAGGCAGAAGAAAGACTGGAAGGCTGTTCTCCAAAATGTTAACAATGGTTACAGTTCTGGCTTGTGGGAATTAACAGGGAACGTCCATTTTCTTCTCTGTGTTTTCCTACACTTCACAAATTTTCCAACAGAGACATGTTTCAGTTTTGTGGTCAGCAGAAAAAAGTGTTTACTTCCAAATAAGAGCAATCTCTAGGTTGCAGGGATCTGGAGAAGACTGGCAGCAGGGGGGCCACAGGCTGGGTATGTGGCCGGTGCTCGGTGCCAGGAGCCAGCATAACTGAAGCAACCAGCCTCAGGGTGAAAAGCCAGCACTGGAGTGGGCTCTGGGGTCACACCTCAGCGCTGCCATTTGCTTGCTGAGTGGCCTAGAGCTAGGTGCTCAGCCATTTGGTGCCTGGGTTTCCCCAGCTGTGATATGGAGATGACTACAGAAGTTTCTGAAGCTGGCTGAGGGATTCAAGCGGCCCGTACAGGTGGCCCTAAGCAGCCTTCCCACAGCGCAGCAGAGACCGGGGGATGGCAGCTGCCATTCTCCGCACCACCCCCTCACCCTCCCCCCCACCCCCATATTAGCCTCAAGGTATTAAAAAGAATAAAAGGGACTTAAAAGCTTCCTTCCTTCCTTCCTTCCTTCCTTCCTTCCTTCCTTCCTTCCTTCCTTCCTTCCTTTCCCTTCCTTCCTTCCTTCCTTCCTTCCTTCCTTCCTTCCTTCCTTCCTTTTCTTTCTTTCTTCTTCCTTTCTTTCTCCCTCCCTCTCTCATCTTTCTCTTTCTTTCTTTCTTTTTCTTTCTTTCTTTTCCTTCCTTCCTCCCTTCCTTCCTCTTTCTTTCTTCTTTCCTTTTCTTTCTTCTTTCTTTCTTTCTTTCTCCCTCTCTCTTTTCTTTTTCTTTCTTTCTTCTTTCCTTTTCTTTCTTCTTTCTTTCTCTCTTTCTCTTTCTTTCTTTCTCTCTCTTTCTCCCTCCCTCTCTTTCTTTTTCTTTCTTTCTTTCTTTCTTTCTTTCTTTCTTTCTTCTTTCCTTTCTTCTTTCTTTCTCTCTCTTTCTTTCTTTCTCTCTCTTTCTCCCTCCCTCTCTTTTTTCTTTCTTTCTTTCTTTCTTTCTTTCTTTCTTTCTTTCTTTCTTCTTTTTCTTTCTCTCTTTCTTTCTTCTTTTTCTCTCTCTCTTTATCTTTCTTTCTTCTTTTTCTTTCTCTCTCTATCTTTCTTTCCTTCTTTCTTTTCTTTCTTTCTCTCTCTTTCTCCCTCCCTCCCTCTCTCTCTCTTTCTTTCCTTCAGATAAAAATAAAGAGAGTTGAATAATCTCTGAAACCAAAAGCTAGTTCTGGAATGGAAGGTCTTTGAGGTTTCTCTTAACTGGTACCAGAAATCTTTATCTCTCAACCAACTGTAACCACCACTGTGCCCTCCTCCCACCCGCCAACAAATGTGCCGCTCTGGCTCCACTTCCCACTCCCCTGACCCTCTCCTGTGAATAACCGTTGCTCCTCCTGGAGCTGCACTTCCAGGACACCTTACCCTGCCCTTCTTTTATTTGTTATTTGTTCTCTCCCCCCAAATACCCCTGGAGTAACCTGTGTCCTCCCCGCCCTCCAGACCCAGGCCAATCTTTGGCTTGACATCCTTTTTAGGGGTCTGGAAGCTATCCTCAACTGCTTTGGCCTGGTACACTGGGCAGTTTACCATGCTTTCCTGAGCCTCAGTTTCCTCATCTGTCTATTGGGGCTGATTACCCCTGCGCCGCCCCCAGCTCATGGGGGAATGTGCTCTGTAATGTGGGCATTAAGCTTTGCACAACACAGGTGTGCCCACAGCCCCCTAGAAAGAGGAAGCCTTGCCTGACACGCTGCCCTCCACCCAAAGGTGGTTCCGGCCCCTGGGAACAGTCATGCGTTTCGTTGAGACCACCTTTCTATGGTCAGTCAGCTTCAAGTCTTACTGAAGGTGGCTTACAGCTGACTGGTCATTTCAGTTTTCCCAAGCAAGCGCCCTCTCCTGCCTCTCAGGGGCTCCAAGGGCCTCGAGGCCAAGGCCATCTCATTCATCTTTCACCCCCTCCCCATTCCTTTTCACCCAACAGATCCGTTCCTCGCACAGCAGTAGGCTGTCATGGGTGCTCATTACCGGTTTGTTTTATTTGAACCTGAGTTTACATCTCTGGCAACTACAGCCACGACACGTGGCCATTAAACTTCATGGTGACAACAGAACAAAGGCAGAGGGACAGGTCAGCAACATGTCACTCTGAGGGTGAGAGCACATCCTAGGAGTTTTTTAAGAGGCACCAGGGCAAAAGATCTGTGATGGCTGCCCACGTAGGAAGGTCCCCGACCTGAGTCACTCACAGTGTGGGGGGGGGGGGGCTGTAGAAAGGACAGTGTCCGGTGTCTGGGTGGATGAGGGCGGATGCATTTGCAGAGTTTATAGCTGTCCTTTGACTCAAATTCTTCTCACCTACTATCATATCAAGCTTTAGAGGCCTGTTGGAGGCCAACTCTAGGCCAGACCAGTGGTTAAAAGGCCCTCAGGGTGTCTTACTTTGTTCCTCCTTCACATTCTGGGTTCTGGATTCTTGTGGTGCTCAGCCAGGCAGGTCTCTGCCTGCCTTTTGTCTCTGCCTGGTTCTCCTTCTGGTCGTCTCCCCTCCCTAGTCCCCAATCAGCCTCGCTATCTGTGCTGCCACAGGCATGAGGTCAGCCAGTCTGATGCAACCGTTTCTGGTGCAGGGACAAGCCCCTGCCTGGCACAGCTCACCAACGCAGGGGCGAGCTCTGAACTGTCAGCCCCGAGCTCCACCACCCAGGCTCAGTGTCCTGTGCAGGAGCCCTCCCTCCAGGCCACACAACCCCACTGAAGACTGGTCATGGCCATTGTTTTAACCCCTCCACTCCCTCACTGAGTGAGCTGGGGCAACTCACCTCACCTCTCTGCACCTGTTTCTGCTTCTGGAAAGGGAGACAATGACACATACTCTCAGGACTGTTGTGAGAATTAAATGGAAAACAGCATTTCCCAAACTTTGGTCACTCAATGTCCCGTCACAGGTTTTTCCATACCTGCACATCACCTGCTTTACTTTTTTACTTGGTGTTTCTCATCAAGTCAGCTTCAAATTGTCTCACTTTGTAACAAATATGCTTTGCTAAAGAACACAGGGCCCATGCAATAGATTAATATATGCAGCCTCTTCTGTTCCTTTTAAATGATGCATTTTAAAAACTCCTGTCGCGGGGCGCCTGGGTGGCTCAGTCGGTTAAGCGTCCGACTTCAGCTCAGGTCACGATCTCGCGGTCTATGAGTTCGAGCCCCACGTCGGGCTCTGGGCTGATGGCTCAGAGCCTGGAGTCTGTTTCCGATTCTATGTCCCCCTCTCTCTCTGTCCCTCCCCCATTCATGCTCTGTCTCTCTCTGTCTCAAAAATAAATAAACGTTAAAAAAAATTAAAAAAAAAATAAAAACTCCTGTCTCCAAATCCTTCCCTTCTTCGTAGGCCAGGCCTCTTTTGAGCCAGCTATAGGCTTTTCCAATAATCATCACAATAAATACTTAACTATCAAATCCAAAGTCCTCTGGGGAAGGGACATGAAAGCTGTTGCAACATGATTTGGAAGACCCTGAGGTAAGAGATGGGCAGCTTGAACCCACCCCTCCCCGGGCAGGTGTGTAGCAGCTGTGGGCATGGGGACCTCTGCCTGGAGGAGTCACTGGCCCTCTTGGAGGACAAGGACCAAGACCCCCACTGCCCCGCTAGGAGAGAGGGACACAGAGGACAAGGAGCCCTAGGGCCCAACTGTGAACTGAGAGGCCAGCTCATCTGGGCATCCCGGCCACACTGTCAGAGCACATACCTCCTGCCAGTTGGTGCCTGAAAACCCAGGGCTGGGGACCGAGGGCAGACACCCGCACAAGGGTGAGGACAGATTTGCCCTTCATTACAGGTCAGGTCTCGACAGCTATGTGGGCAGGCACAGCCCGACTCCGTGACCCCCGAGCTCGGTGTGGCCGAGTCTCACCGGGACTTAAGAGTTTGGGGACTGGAGCTTTAGCTCTTTAAAAACAAGTCAATTAAGCGGTGCCATGGGGCTTGCATGTAACAATCTCTTAATTGTGCTCTGCGCCTTCAGCATAGAAGGTGCTTTCACACTTTCTGCTTGGTACTTCACTGCCAACCTACAAGGTAGGTTGTCCTACCAGAGCAAGTCCAGGGCTGTGGCCCCAGTTCATAGATGAAAACACTGGGGTTCAGAGAGGCTAAGACACGAGCCCCCAGGGCAGTATGCAGTGGTAAACAGCGTGGGATATTTATCAAGCACTCATTATGTGCTGGCATGTTCCCACACCTTACCTCATGTAATACTTAAAACAGTCCTATGACGTATGGACTATTAGCCAAATAAGCAAGGTTAGGAATCCCACCCAAGATGCAGCAGATTTGAATTTGTTACGAATTACAGGCAGCCCCCAAATTCCAACTAGATTATATTCCAAGATGTGGTCTAAAGACACTTGGCCACTGAAACAGGGTTATTATGGTATTCAGGTACTCAGGCTAATCCAAGGAGGGCCAATTAACCCAGAATACTCCACATTCCTGGATATGTGCAATGAATATTCAAAAACCATTACTATAATGCCAGCAGTCAACATAAAACAGTGAAAGCATTTGATAAGAAAGTACTTTTTACTTATCTCAAAGCCTGCCTAAAATCTGAGGCCCAGATAGAAGAATGGACACAATTTACCCTGCCCTCCTATTTTAGAATTTAAAGAAGAAAAACCAGTGGTATGGGGGGCGGGGGAGCAGGCTGGGGAAAAAAGACGGTTGACCAAATAAGGTCAAATAAGGAAGTTGTGAAAGCAAGAAGCAGGTCCCTGAGGCCAGCTCAACACGAGGGGGACAGCAGGATGGCTGGGGACCTTAACTTCTCTCCCATTCAGGAGCTTGTTTTCATCACAGAAAGATGCCAGAAGGTACCGGATCCGCTGACTGCTGGGGAGTCTGGGAGACTCAGAGCCCCGAGAACAATGAGAGGAAAAGCAATGCTGTCAATGGGATTTTCTAGGGAAGACAATTGGGTTTCCAGTGGGTCTAATCAGAAATGGACTCACCCCCTGCCACCACATACCGAATTCTGGCAGGGGGTCAGGAGTCAGGGTCTGACGGCAGCTGGAGACTCTCCACGACCCTTGGAAGAGCAGCCTGGGACTCTGGCTGCGTTTTGCTCTGATGCCGGGACAGCAGCTCACAGCTGTGTGACTGGACCCGCTGTTTTACCTCTCACCTCCTCCTCCATGAGACAAAGGTGACATTCAAACCTCCCATCCAGGGCCACTGTGGAGAATGAGTGAGTCAGACAGTGTCTTGCACACAGGGGACACATAAACGATACGTTACCCCCTGGTCTGGCTGGTGCCCTCACTTCCTGACTGAGGCTTCAGGGCCATCAAGGCTGTGAAGGCGGCAGCTTTGTCACAGTCCCCTCTGTGCCAAGTTATGAGACGGCCAGAACTGAAGGGCTGGGAGGTGAGTGGAGGGTGGGGAGGCTTTCATGGTTCAAACTAGGTGTGAACAGATGAGAGACATGATTCTAACTTGAGATCAGAGCCTGACAGCATAGCAGGCTGTGGGCCCCTACCTCCCCTTTGTGGAGCCCTCCAGGAGAGGGGCCTACAGTGGCCACGGACCAGAGCAGCCCCAGCCAAGCCAGCGAAAGTGCCCATAACCCCCCTGTTCTCAGGTAACATCGGCACTGGAAGGAGTCACAGATCTTTTGGTTCCATATCCTCATTCCACAGATAAGGGAACAGGTCCAGAGAGGGAAGGGCTTTTTGCAGTCACACAAACCCACAGAGGAAGTGCTGGGCCTAGAAATCAGGTGTCCCAACACCCAGGCCGACAGTCAGAATCCCCCCTCCCCCCACCTCCAGCTAGGAAGCACTTGCTCATCCGCCATAAGCATCTGATGAGCTTGCTTCCAGTCTTTTAAAAATACATATATAGGGGCACATGGGTGGCTCAGTTGGTTGAGCGTCTGACTCTTGATTTTGGCTCAGGACATGATCTCATGGTTCTTGGGTTCGAGCCCCGCATCGGGCTCTGTGCTGACAGCTCAGAGCCCGGAGCCTGCTTCGGATTCTGTGTCTCCCTCTCTCTCTCAAAATTAAACATTAAAAAAAAATGTGTTTTAATGTTAAAAAATAAAAAAACAAAAACAGAAATACATATATAAGATTGAAAATTAACGATATGCCATCCATGAACACATTATTTTTTAAATCCAATTTCATTACCTCCTGGATACATTGTAGTTATTCAGTATTTGTTGAATGAATGAACTTCTAGCCCCACTATCCCAGTTCAGGCTCCTCCCTAGATGACATCACTAAGCTCTTGATTGGTTTCTCCTCTGCAAGTTCCTCCACCCAGTGCCCTCCCTCCCCATCCCTACCGGGGCTTACCATGTGGTCCCTACCACAGCAGGGACCCTGGGGACCAAGAGGGCAAATGAGGCTGCCCAGAGGTTTCCTCCCACCCTGCTCCTCTTTGGCCAAGGCCCCTCTTTTGGGACACCCTTTGGATTAGGCTTGGGAACAGGCTGGGACACCCAGACACCCTCTCCCACGGATCCAGGCCCTGGCACCCTGCTCAGCTGCTTCCTCATGCTACCCAAGCGCTCCTTTCACTCAATGGCTGGTTTTGTCTTTGCTTTCACTCCTTTCCCCACTGTGCTAGGATATGGAAGGACCCCCGAGCCTCCGGTAGGACTCCAAGGAAATCATTCAATCAGAAAATTAAGGCCAATTCAATGGGGAGAATCCTTCCACAATGTATAGAGATAGTGAATTATCATGTCGTACACTTTACGTACCTTATGATTTTATCTGTCGATTATAACCTGGTAAAGCTGGAAAAAAAGAAAAAACCTAAGGCCAGAGCCTGGGGCACTGGCAGGGCCCAGCACTGCTGAAGGCAAGGGCATGAGTTCTGCAAGAGTTCTGCAACAGGACAGAGCCTGGAAGTTTTCCTGGTAGGAGGTGAGAGGGAGAGTCATAGGGCAGGAGTTAGGAGGAGAAGCAAGTATGTCTGATCCCTGAGGTCAAGGATGAAGAGAGAGTTTTCAAGAAAGAGGGTATAATCAACAGTGCCAAAGCAGCTGAGGATGGAGGAAAGTCACATCCACTTCCTGAGCTGGATGTGCACAGACCCTCCCTGGGACCAAGTTTGGGGTCAGGATATGTCAGGAGGCCCACTGGCTGGATCGGGTACTGAGGAGACCTCCTGGTGAAGCTGGATAGATGAGCTAGGTGGGTGTGGACCCACCCCCAAACCCCAGGGACACGTCCCGAGACCCTACTGAGCAGAAACAGGGTGGGACGGAAACTAAACAAATTGTGCCTTTAAAGTCACCTGAAATTTATGTCTCAGCAATGTTTGATTTTTGGCTTCTCTTTCCTGCAGCAGGATATTTAAAGAAAACAAATCTTTAAAAGCTTCCACTCCAAAGCAAAGAGCCCTCTGTGTGCCTACTTCTGGTCTCTGCTTTAGGAACAAACCTCCTTTACTCTTTGGTCTGAATTGTGTCCAAGGCAGAGTGAGCCTCTCGGCCAAGATGGGCGCAGCCCAAGTCTCTGCTGCAGGTTCAGAGTGAGCCTGGCCCAGCCAGACCATGAGACCTTCCAGAGGCTTCCACTCCAGGGCACCCTGAAGCCAGGGATCCAGAGGAACTGACAAGGTGGTAGTACCAGTTGGGAGCAGAGAGGGTCACATCTCTGCCCCAAACCCAAGGCTGGCCAGCTATCCCCCTAGAGACAGATACTTGGTGGGGAAGAGAGGGAGCTGAGAAGTTACCCAAGAAAGGTGACCAGTCTTTGTCTGGGATTTAAAAAGAGGTGGCCTGGGGCGCCTGGGTGGCTCAGTTGGTTAAGCGTCCAACTTCGGCTCAGGTCATGATCTCATGGTTGGTGGGCTCGAGGCCCATGTCGGGCTCTGTGCTGACAGCTCAGAGCCTGGACCCTGCTTTGGATTCTGTGTCTCCCTCTCTCTCTTTGCCCCTCCCCTTCTCATGCTCTCTCTCTCTCTCTCTCTCTCTCTCTCTCTCTCTCTCAAAACTGAATAAACGTTAAAAAAAATTTAAAACAAAAAAGAAAAGAGGTGGCCCATTCTTGGCTTTGGCCATTTCCAAATGATCCAAATCCAGAGCCGGAAAAGAAGGCCCAAGAAGGGGAAATGGAGACAAAGACTTGAAACCAAGTATGGCCCTCCTATTGCTCCTTTCACAGCAACCCCACACCTACTCAGCTGTGGCCTGTGCAAAGAAGTGAATGTCAGTGTCTTCCCATGGTGCACTGCGTGACCCCACAGCGCTGAGGAAGCTCTGCACGAGCTTTAGTGTCCCTTTCACAGATGTAGGAACAGTGGCTCTGAGATGACAGGGGCTTTCCCGGGCCACACGACCAGAAGCAGCAGGGGTTGCTTTCCAACACAGCTCTCCTGATGCCCAGTCTGTGCCCTCTCCACACAGTCCATCCTGGCCCAGGAAAAGGGCAGATAGGGCAGTCTTTCCATTTCTGTCAGTGGCTGAGGAACAGACAGATTTCTAGTGAGCACTGGGCAAAGGACTTTTCCAGCACAGATGGCCAAGGGTCCTGCCCAGGGATTAGTACCCTTGCTTGGTGACCTAATGCATCGCCTGCTACCAGGGGACAGATGAGGTTCAGGTAAAGGACCCTAATCGGTCATTCAATAAGCCCTGACAAAGTCCTGTCCACTTCAGGGCTTGTCCCCAGACTAGGGGCCCTCCTTCCTGGTCACTGAGTCATGGGCTTCCAGCAGGTCAGGGTAAGAGTAGTCCCAGGGAGCCTCCAGAAAATTCTGTCCTTGCAGACAGGGAGATGGAGGCCAAGGCCTGCCCAGGGTCCCATCCACAAAAGTAACAGCAGCACCTTCCCCACAAGTCATTGTGAGGATTAAATGAGATAATGCAAAGACAACGCAAAGCACTCACCCCACAGTTAGCACTCAAACAGACACTATTTTTGTCGTCATTGTGATTTTGCCTACCAGACCCAAGCTACTAGGCCTCCAGGAGAAGAAAGAGTGCCTCCCGGTTTACAGTCCAGGCCTCTGACCCACCTGGTTGCTCACGGTGGCGTGATGGAAAGACTCAGAAGCAGGAGTTCTGGAACCCAGTCTCGCCTGGCCTCTACTTAGGTGTGTGACCTGGGGGAGGCCCTGCTGAACCTCCCCCACTAGTGCCTTGGTTTTCTTCTCACTGAGAAGGAAACTAGATATTCAGGAGGGACCCTTCCAGCTTGGGAATCTCCAATTTCAGCAGCAAAACTGCCCTGACCAGAAAGCTGTGAAAGCGTGTGCCTGGCTGGGAGGAGGAAGCCCCGTTGGAGACAGACAAAGGCGCCCTGTGCAGGCCCTGCCTCTGGCCCGGCCCAGAGCTCTGTGGGTTTCCACACCCAAGCCCAGGGCCTTCCAAGAATCACAGTTAAAAGGTATTACTTGAAAGTTGCCAGACAGTTAACTTTGAGTTCCTGGAAGCTGTAGTCCAGGAACAGCTGGGGGTTGGGAATGGTGGTGAAGCAGGCTGGGTGGGGGAGGTGAGAAGTGGGGAGCAAAGACTGAGGTGAGGGAAGGACTAGCCACAGGGAGAGGGGAGAGCAGGCAGGAGCTCGGAGCACAGCTCAAACACAGGGTTCAGATGACCACGGCTTTGACCTCCTTCAGCCTAGGACACTATCCAGCCACAAAATAGAAGCAACAGTGTGTTTTCTTAACAGGAAACTCTGTCACCATGCGGGAGGGCAGAGCCTTTGGGTGGTCATCCTGCTGTTCCCTTGAAGACTCTCAGGCCACCCCTCCATTCTCCTTTGGCCCAGAGACACTGACATTGGTTGCTTTTCTCTAAAACATGACCACAAAATCTCCCCTCTGAAGCAGCACCCTTCACCTCTGCAGCCTGGCTATTAGGGAACCCACAGCAAACTGGGCAGAGGCAGGCTGCTGTTGCCATGGTGACCAGCATCCTGAGGCCACAGGAGATCACCAAGTCCCGACTCCGGGCAATGCCTCTAGCACACGGAGGCCATGATCACCGCCATCAATCAAGCACCTCCAGGGTGCCAGTGCTGAGCCCAGCTCTTTGCACGCCCTGCATGATGTACCCTCGGAACAGTGCTACGAGGGGCAATGGTGTATCTCCTTTCACAACAGGGGAAGCCGGCAGTCTGGCTGCAGAGCCCAGGTCTCAACCACAACAGCAGTCTGCCCTTATCCACTGTTTCAGTTACTCACACAGGGTCATCTGCGGTCTCGAATCAGACAAGCTTCCTTCTGAGATGTCGTCAAAAGGCCCACACTAGCCTAACACTGTGTCACAGTGCTGATGCCGTTGTCCTCACTACAGCTCATCTGGTAGGCATCTAGTCATCTCAGATCACCACCACAAGGGTAAGTACAGTCCAGCAAGAGCTTTTGAGAGAAAGACCACATTCACATAATTTTTATGATGGTGTTTTGTTATCATTGTTCCAGCTTACTTTTAGTTGTTGTTGTGAATCTTATTGTGCCTATTGTATAAATGAAACTTTATTATCGGATATATAGGGCTCAGGAGTACCCCGGTCTCAGGCATCCACTGGGGGTCTTGGAGCATACCCCCGTGGATAAGGGGAACTACTGTAACAAACTGAAATAAAATATAACTGCTGGAGCACCTGGGTGGCTCAATCGGTCGAGCGTCCGACTTCAGCTCAGGTCATGTTCTCGATCAAAGTCCACGAGTTCGAGCCCCGCATCGGGCTCTGTGCTGACAGCTCAGAGCCTGGAGCCTGCTTTGGATTCCTTGTCCCCCTCTCTCTCTGCCCCTCCCCAACTTGCACTCTGTCTCTCTCTCTCAAAAATAAGTAAACATTAAAAAAATTAAAAAAATATATATAACTGCCTATAGAAGTACAGTGCAGTGGTGAAGGCTAAAAGAGATGTAGCTGTGCCTCTTAGAAGTGTGACCCTGGGGAAGAGGTCTATTTGCTTAGTTCTGATTCCCTCATCTCTAAAACGTGACAACTTCAGAGGGTTGTGAGGATTAAAAAAGCGCATACGAACCCCTGTCCCTGGGCAGGCCCCAGCGGTGCTCAGTGAAGGTTTCGTCACCCATTACAGGGCCTGCGAAACCTTCAGCCCTGCACACTCCGCACACAGGAACTAAAGAGTAGGATGTGGGCACTGGGGGAGCATCACCTGGGTACGAGGCACTGGGCCAGGGGCCCAGGAGGGTCATTCGACCAGGGGCCTGGGCTCTGCGACACAGTAGGATTCTGGGCCCTGATCCCTCACTGCGGCAAACCTCCTCTGCCCCATCAGCCCCTACCCCACCCTCAGCCACCGGCAGTGCCCTCCTGGGTGGGGCAGGCAGGGCAGGGCAGGGCTGGGCATCATTATCACTCCCAGCTCAGGGCTGGAGACAGAGTTAAGCCAGGCCTTCTTATCGGCCCCCCAAGCACTATGCTGAAAGGCACTGCCTGGCTCTGAAGCTTGGGGGCTGGAAGGCGGGGCCCTGTAGTGGCTGCCCGAGTCCTTGCTCCTCTAGAATGGTCCCCGGGGCAAGAATGGAAGAAGCAGCCTGGCAAACAGAACTCCACCTGGCTTGGATACCGTGTCATCTTAGGCAATCCCTTCCCTCTCTAATCTCCATCTGTGAGACTGGGGGTGGAGGGGCAGCTGGAGAAGATGACCCCTGAGTCCCTCGCAGCTTGAAAGAGTTGGGATCCTGTGACCACCTGTGAGGTAGCCATGCTGATTGTCCTATTTACAGACAAGGCACCTGAGGCCGAGCAGAGGGAAGAGACTCATTCCCATAGCATACTAGTCGGTGGCAGAGCTGAAGGACACCCAAGCCAGTGCTCTTCCCACACCGCATGCCCTGACCTTCTAGCAGGCCCATGGAGGAAAAGTCTAGAAAGGACAAAAGCACAGCTACTTCTGGGCTCCCCATCCCAGGTCCAAACCCCTCCACGAGGTTCCAGGTATGGGCTGGGGACCTCAGAAGAGCTCCAGGCCCGTGGATACCTGGCAGCCCTACGGAGTGAGAGGTCCCTCCTTGGCTTCTGTCCAGGGAAGGCAAGGATGGCAGGGCTTTCTGGGTGCGGGGAGAGCTGGCCCCATAACTGGACTCGGATAATACCCCTGCTCTTATCAGTGGGCCAAGGGCTCCAAGGGGTATATCTGAGAATCAAGGGCAGGTTCAGCAGAAGTGGGGAGGGAGCACAGAGGCAAGGTGAGTGCAGCTCAGCTGAAGCTTTTAGTCTGGAAGGAAAGAAGCTCTGAGGGTGGGTCTAAGGGTTAGGGGATGGGTGTGGGTGGAGTCACAGGAAGGGGCAAGCTAGGTCCACTTACCCTTTGAGGAGCAGAGGAACCTGATCTAAAGGGCTTTCTAAAGAAATCCTAAAAACCTCAGTTTGGGATGGATGAGAGAGACCCAAAATCTATGCCCCGGAGCAGGGGAGTCATGGCTGCCTTTGAGAACCTAAGAAAAGTTATGCCCTTGCCTAATGGGGAAACCGAGGCCCAGGCTTTTGGGGAGATGACTCACACCTAGCTTAAGACTTGGAAGGCCCTGGGGTGCCTGGGTGGCTCAGTTGGTTAAGCATCCAACTTCAGCCCAGGTCATGATCTTACAGCCTATGAATTCGGGCCCCGCATCTGGCTCTGGGCTGACAGCTCAGAGCCTGAAGCCTGCTTCAGATTCTGTGTCCCTCTCTCTCTCTGTCCCTCCCCAACTCATGCTCTGTCTCTCTCTCTGTCTCTCTCAAAAATAAACATTAAAAAAAATTTTATAAAGACTTGGAAAGCCCTGTTGGAGAGGGGGTGAGTCCCCTGTACACCTGGGGGCAGTGACCCAGGAGGTTCAGTCCTAATGACCAGTCGCCAGGCTCTGAACCAGGCAGGGCAGCAGAGAAACAGGCCATGTGGCAGAGCAGGACTAGGCCTTCCAGACCCTGGGGCCTGGCTTTCTCAGGCCCCGGCAGAGCTGGGGCTCCAGGCAGGCACCACCTGGGTACTCAGCCAGTTCCCTGAATATCCAGGCCTTGGCTCAGGATTCCTGGGTTCTCTTCTTCTCTGGCCCAGGCTCAGAGGACTCCCATCTGGGAGCAGGCCTGCAACTCTCCTCACTGCTGGGCAGCCAGGGCTGAGCTGTGCCCTCTGAAACCACCCAGACAGGTGATGAACACATACACTACATACACCCCTGGGGTTGGGGGCTCAAAAGGCCTCATGCCCTCTTCCCCTCCCCAGGCACCCCTGGACTGCAGGCTTCCCAGACAGATACGACTGCTTCACCTTTATTTGTAAATGCTGGCCCTAAGACTTTTAAATGTGGCCACCGAAGCCATTTACAACAAGGCCAAAACTAGGCTGCCTTTCTGTATGCCAGTGAGTACCCTGCACCCCTCCCAGAACCCAAGGTTAACTCTGAGTTAAGCAGGGGTGAGAGCTGAGAAAAGGCTTGAACACCGAGAGCGCTTGGCATGGGGAGTCCATGAGACCAGGGCAAAGGGGGCAAGAAAGAGCTGTAGTCCTTGGGGTTGAGCAAGACTGTTCAGGGGCCCAGAGAGCCAGAGCCAGAGCCAGAGCCAGGGGTAAAGCTGGGGCTGGACAGGGAAGGGCCCAAAGCCGCCATGGACATTCCAGGGAGGAGGAAGAAGGAAGGGCAGCAGCGAGAGGCACTCAGCATATAGAGAACTGAAGTCACGTCCTGCATTGTGGGTCGCCCACCTCTCCAGGCTGGGCTGGCACCCCCAAAGGATGAGCTCCTGCCACCCCCACAATACACATACAGGCACACAAACCTCCATGGGACCCTGAGGTGTTCACCTGGTCCTCTGCTGACATGCCTTCCTCTCACCTTCACCACATCCTGAGCTCGCCTGGCAACGAGGGTGGCAGGAAGCAGCGTGGTTAGTGCCCATCATCACCTCCTAATGTAGCAGCTCTGAACCTTCAGGGTGGCAGGAGCACATGGGGCACTTGACAAAAATTCAGATTCAGATTCCTGCCCTCCCTTCTCCTCAAGATTCTGAATCAGTGGTCTGAGGACCCAGGTAATTCTGAGAGGGTGGTCCTTGGAGAAATGCTGGGTGGTCTGCTAGGTGTTCGGTGGAGAAAACAACCGTAAATATAACTGCTGCATTCATCGTGTGCCTACTGTGCACCTGACGTTTGGCATGAACCACCTTATTTTGTCCTTTGACACCCTTCCGGGAAAGGTGCCATCATTTCTATTCCCAAGGTCACACACTGCCCACTAGAGAAATCACAATTTGAGGTAGTTCCCTCTCTCCCCACCCCCTTCCCGCCCCCAAGGGGCCTGCAGACTCACAGGGTCTGGGACCCACCCAGGGACAGGACCAGAACCAGCATGTGACTCCCCAACAGGAAGGAGTGACCAAGGTGACACCAGTTAGTAAGAAAGATGTAGAATTGTACCGTAATGGAGAATACCCCCACCCCTCCACTTCCCAGGGATGAGGCAGCAAAAGGGCCCAGTCCCAGCCTGAGGGCTGCCAAGTCACCAGGGAGGCTCCAGTGTGGCAAGGCTGGACCTGGCTGGCTTGGCCAATTCCCAGGCGGCGGGCGCCCCCTGCAGCCAGACAGGGGAGTGGCAGGCAGAGGCCTGGACGTTCCCAGGGCTGACCTCCCTGGGACGGCTAGGTTTTCTCTGGCATCGTCTCCGGGCCTCACTGTGGTCCTTATGGTTGCCCCATTTTAAGGATGAGAGAAGTGTTGAGTGTCTTGCCCAAAATCGCAGAGCCAGCCAATATGGGGCCCTGGCTCCTCCCTCCCGGAGTCTTTGTCCCAGCCCCCCAGAGCCCCCCTCACCTCCAAGCTCCCTCGCCCGTAGGACAGACAGGACCTTTGTAGGAGGCAGGCAGTGGGTATTTAATAGGCTTTGGTGGAGGATCTCGACACTCCCACCAGGGAAGTGGGCAAGGGTGGGGCACAGACAGGCCTCCACACAGGGCTCAGGAGATGAGGTTCAGATGCAGGGGTTCCTGGCATCGCCGGGTGTGAGGGGGCGAGAGGTGGGCAGAGCCTCGTCTGGGGCACTCCTGCAGCAGGGAAAAAAACACTGGGCCTGCATGGAGTTAAACACAGAGTGGAGGGATGGGGGCTCTCCCCAAGCCCCTGCCCCACAGCTCATGACCCTCCAGTTAGGGAGCAAGAAACTGTCCAAGCCACCAGCCCCACAGGGAGAGCAAAGGGAGTGGGCTGGTCCCACAGAATGTCACTGCAGGGGCCCTGGGGGAGGAGGAGGCTGTGGATTACACACCCCCACTTCATTCCTAATGGTCCACTTCCAGACATTTCATATGTTGGGCTTCAGAGTAAAAGTTGCCTTTAAATAAAGGGCTCCAATCTCAGAATTATGAACTACTGGCCTAGTCTCAGTCACTAATAGCTGAGGAAACAGACACCCAGAAAGGGTAAGTGGCCTCAGGCCAACCAGCAAGTGGTCTTTTCTCTTTATGTCTCCAGGGACCCCTGGTGTATTCTGAGGACTGTGACTTTACTTCCAGCACTCCTCAGGTCTATGATCCCCCTCCCTCAAGCTCTGAGTGCTCCAGTCTCAGGGCCAGCCAAACATGGGGTGAGGGGGTTCCCCCCGACACTTGTAATATCCACAGAATCCCTCTCCCAACACACACAAGTACACACTCTCTCTCTCTTTCTCTTCTTACCTCCTGGAGGGCTAGAGCCTCTCCCTGAGGGAACCTTCCCTGGTTTGTGGAGACTCAGAGGTTGGGGCTGGGGGCCAGAGCCAGGCTCTGGGAGGGCTGGGGGACTGAGCACCGAGGGGCACACTGGGAAGTGCAGGTTCTGCATGGGCACCCAGTCAGACCCCGCCACTCTCTGCAGCCAGACAGCTTCAGCCATGTACCTGGGGAGCAATAAGCCAGATGGAAGGGGTCATGGCCCTCCTGGCCTGCTCCCCCTCAGCTTGGGGAGCACACAGCCCAAGGCTTGGCCCTGCAGAGAGCTGCGGCCAGTCTCATTCAGGCTATAGTGCCCCTCTACCACATTTCTTAGGGTAAGAATCCACAAAGGCAAGGAAGTGAGGGTTCCAGAGGCTCTCACAATGCCCTGAAGGAAACCCCGAAAGAAGAACAGTGAGTATAAAGGCCTGGGAGCTGGGGCTAAGAGGTCAGGGGCGATGACCCGGCTTTATCCCAACTCCCCCTCCCCCCCACCACGCCCCATCACTGGGTCCTCTGGTCTGCAAACTCACTTGGGTCCCAGCGGTGCACAAATTGTTAAATACCAGTTGCTGGCACAGCCGTGGTCGAAGGGGTTGTATCCCTGCAGGTATCGGCACTGGAGGGAGGTGAGGACCAAAAGAGGAACTCAGGTTCAGCAGGACCGGGGAGCCTACCCTCTGATGGTCCTCCCTGAACCATCAGCTCAGCACAGGCCCATGGCAAGACTCCAAGGGCAGAGAAGCAGGGAGAGTGAGCCAAGGCCTCCCCTGACCCACCTCTGAGTAGCTGTCTCCAGGCAACCTCTGGCCCTGCCCCCACCTCTCCTGCCTTCTCAGGGATCCTCCCCCATCACCCGTACTCTCTTTTGCAGTATCCTCTCCTTCTCTGTTTCCTTTGGCCACACCACATCCTCCTGCTACCTCCTTCTAGATACTCTTTCAGATCTTTTCGTGTCTAAACTGGTCCAAATACAGTTCCACACCCCTCCCCCAATTTCCCTACCTTCCCAGTTCTCATTTTTTCCAAACTTGTGCTTTCACTGAATTTCACTATCTAGAAGGCCAATTGCATGGGGCCCAACCATATTTCCCTAACAAAATAACTTGGCCCTGGAAATCTGGACTGAAGTTCCTGAGCACCCATGCAGTGAAGGTCAAGCCCAAAGGTGAAGTCCTCCCGTGAATACTCTTAACCAAGTTCTTCCCCTCCCCTCCCTCTACCCATCAGCCCCGCCCTCCTCCCCCTCCCCAGCACGAGCAGATTCTCACCCTGACGTCAAGAGCCTTAGCTACAAAATGTCTGTAATGATCAAAAGTGGCCCAAGGGCACCTCTGCCCACCATGGGGAGCTCCCCTGTGTCCCATGCCCCTATCACAAAGATTTTGACCTTCAACACTATTCTCCATCACAAGGTGTCAGGACTCCATGCAGGGCAGCTGACACCTAGGGGAGAAAAAGTCGAGCCGGCTCCACAACGTCCCATTGTTGACAAAAAGTGACATCGACCATCAAGACGCTTTGAGTTCTAACGTTTAAAGCATTAAGGGAAACTGCCATTCTATTTGAAATTTTAATTAAATGATTAGAAGAGTTTGATTATATTTACAATTAGAATTTTAAATTTAGAGAAATAAATTTTGATTGATTAGATGTATATGAAGTATACAAAAACAACTGTCCAACACTTAAAGGCATGAAAATTGATGAACTCATTAGAACTCACTAGTAAAAGACAACACCTTCCTCTCCCCACACGAGAGCTTCTCGGATGTGAATGGAATCCAACAGCTCCAATTCCGTGTCTCAAATGCTCCCACACTCCACAGGACAAAAATCAAAGCGGGCATCTTCTCTTCCCAGCTCCTCCTTCCCAGGCTCTCTGCTGCCTCTGCTCTCTGCCCTTCTTCCCCAGGGATCAGGGCATCAGGCATTTTTCTCTCTCTTTCTCTCCCTCCTTCTCTCCCAAGGCATTATCAATTCCTTTGTGTAAAGACTCACTCATTCGCTCGGAAATATCTGGGGGCCTCAACAATGTCCTAGGCACAGCACTGGGGGCTGAGGACACAACCACCACCACCAAAGCCTGCCTTAACTTTCAGGCAGCTGGGGAGTGGGCAGGGCAGTGCACAGAAGAGCAGGCAGCCGGGGCCAAGACTCCAAGGTGCAGGGAGAGGAGCAGCAGCCCTGGAAAGCAGACAGTGGGGCCCTGAGTGGCCACGGCAGGGGCATTCAGCTTCCCTGATACTGTGTGCAGCCTAGAAAGATTAAGTCTTAGGGCTGCCTACTGGCCCCTTGGAGAGCACAGCGCCAACGTGACAGTGAGGAGAGGCCGGGCTGGAAGCTGGCTGAGGAAGGCAAAGAATGATACCGGCGAGCATAGCCAGCTCGTTCAAGAAATATGGCCCTGCTGGAGGGGAGAAGGCAACAGGTGGAGAAGAGGCTTGTGTTGTTAGGAGTGTTCTCTTTGTTCCTAAGATGGGAGAGACGCGAACACATGTAAATGATGATGGGAAGGAACAGTTAAGAGCAACAACAATATATAGGGCTTCTGCTCATACTGGCTGCTGCTCTCCGTGTCTTACACGTATTAAGCCGTGCGGCCCGTTTCACAGATGGGGAAACCAAAGCACCAGGTAGCTAAGTAACAAATCCAGTATCTCCCTGCTGATATGAAGCTGCGGTTGGAATTTATGTAGACTGGCTCCAGCGCCCTTGGTATCAACCACTGGGGCAAGTGGCCCCAAAAGACGTGGTTCGGGGATGGAGGTAGGAAGGGAATGAAGTTGAAGTGTGTAAAGAATGCCTGAAATGGGGGTCGTCTGGGTGGCTCAGTTGGTTAAGTGTCCAACCTCGGCTCAGGTCATGATCTCATGGTTTGCGGGTTCGAGACCCACATCGGGCTCTGTGCTGACAGCTCGGAGCCTGGAGCCTGCTCTGGATTCTGTGTCTCCCTCTATCTCTGACCTTCCCCCACTCACGCTCTGTCTCCATCTCTAATAAATAAACATTAAAAAAGAAAAAAAAAAAGAATGCCTGAAACAGGTTCTGCAGGTGAGGGGACAGAGCCCTGAAAGAATGAGTCACACTCATCACAGAGTGCAGCAAATCACAGAGTGCAAACCCCATTTAGATTTCTGAAGACTGGAGATCACAGACTGGGAGACCCCCATTCTGAGCAGTGGAGCAAGGGCAGGCCAAGGGCCTGACGTGGGGCTAGAAGAACCATGGGATGTGGGAAGGGGAGTGCTGCCCAAGGGAGGCTGAAATGATGGACTGAGGCTGGAGACAGAAGACACGCAGACCACAGAAGGTAATGAGAAAGGGATAACGGGTACTGAGCAAGAGGCGTCACCGGTGGGCTGGGGTGGTTGAGTAGTGACTGTAAGGACAGCAAGTGGTGGGCAAATAGGGGTCCTCTGTCCTGTCCGTTGTCTCAGTATCTCCAGCTCTCCCTCATCAATGTAGGCAACTACAATCTTCCTAAAACAACCTTCAGTTGGGGTGCCTGGCTGGCTCAGTCTGGGTAGAGCACGTGGCTTTTGATTTCAGCAGCTCTTAATCTCAGGGTATTGAGTGCAAGCCCCACTTGGTCATAGAGCTGACTTAAAAATAATAATAACAACAATCTTTAGCCAAGTCATCGTCCTGCTAAAGGAATCCCATGGCAAGGATGTTCACTTTTATCACTTCTATTCAACATTGCACTGGAGATCCAAGACGGTCAGTACAGTAAGAACAGAAAAAGAAATAAAGCCACACATGTTAGGAAGGAGGAAATGAAACTGTCCTTATTCACAGATGACATGATTTTCTATGTAGAATCAACAAAAAAACTATTAGAATAAGTGAGTCTAGCAAAATTGCAAGATTCAAGACCGATAAACAAAAAAAATCCATTGTATTTCCTTATAATAATAATCAAACAGAAATGAAATTTAAAAACACATTTATGGGGAGCCTGGGTGGCTGAGTCAGTTGAACATCTGACTCTTGATTTCAGCTCAGGTTATGATCCCAGGGTTGTGGGATTGAGCCCTGCATCAAGATCCATGCTGAGCAGGGAGCCTCCTTCAGACTCTGTCTGTCTGTCTGTCTCTCTCTCTCTCTCTCTTTCTCTCCCCCTCTGCCACTCTCTCCCTCTTTAAAAATAAAAAAAAATAAAGGAAGCAAAAATAATATAAAAACAGGGAGGGGGACAAAACACAAGAGACTCTTAAATATAGAGAACAAACAGAGGGCTACTGGAGGGGTTGTGGGAGGGGGATGGGCTAAATGGGTAAGGGACATTAAGGAATCTGCTCCTGAAATTATTGTTGCACTATATGCCAACTAACTTGGACGTAAATTCAAAAATAAACTATTTAATTAATTTAAAACATATTTAAAAATTAAAAAATAAAATAAATAAAAGCACATTTATAATAACACGAAAAGCAAAATACTTAGAAAAGATCAGGGAGCCTGGGTGGCTCAGTCAGTTAAGTGGCTGACTTCAGCTCAGGTCATGATCTCACAGTCATGAGTTCAAGCCCCACGTCGGGCTCTGTGCTGACAGCTCAGAGCCTGGAGCCTGCTTTGGATTCTATGTCTCCCTCTCTCTCTGTCCCTCCCTGCTTGCCCTCTGTCTCTCTCTCAAAAATAAACAGACATTGGGGCGCCTGGGTGGCGCAGTCAGTTAAGTGTCCGACTTCAGCCAGGTCATGATCTCGCGGTCTGTGAGTTCGAGCCCCGCGTCAGGCTCTGGGCTGATGGCTCACAGCCTGGAGTCTGCTTCCGATTCTGTGTCTCCTTCTCTCTCTCTGCCCCTCCCCCATTCATGCTCTGTCTCTCTCTGTCTCAAAAATAAATAAATGTTAAAAAAAAATTAAAAAAAAAATAAACAGACATTTAAAAAAATACTTAGAAAAGATCTAACACAATGTATGCAAGATCTATATACTGAAAACTACAAACACTAATGAAAGAAATTGAAGAAGTACATGGTAAGAGGTTTGTGGCTTCAAAAAGCTCAATATTGGTAAAACGTTAATTTTCCAAATTGACCTATAGGTTCAATGTAATCCACATAAAAATCTCAGCAAACGTTTTTGTGGAAATTAAGCTGATTCTAAAAGTTATGTGGAAAATCAAAGGAACTAGGATAACCAAAAAAACTCCCCAAAAGAACAAAGTTGGAGAACTTACATTGTGCAATTTCAAGACGTAGTGTAAGCCTACTAATCCAGACAGTGTGGTATTGGCAAAAGAACAGAGTCCAGAAATACACCCACAACTACATAGTTAACTGATTCTTGACACATGTGCAAAGGTAACTCAATGCAAGAGGACAGTCTTTTCAACAAATGGTGCTGAAACAGCCCATTTGCAAAAATAATACATCTTGACCCTACCTTGCATCATATACAAAATTTAATGCAAAATGAGTCATAGTCCTAAATATAAAATCCAAAACTTATAAAACTTCCAGAAGAAAATATAAGAAAATCTTTGTGACCTTGAGTTAGGCAAAATTTTCTTAATTACGACACCAAAAACACGGTCTAAAAAAGGGAAAAACCAATAGTGTATTTCAGCAGAATTTAAAACTTCTGATCTTTGGAAGGCACTGTTAAAAAAAAATTGAGATGACATACAGACTGGGAGAAAATATTTGCAAAACACATATCTGAATCCAGAGTACATAAAGAAGTCTTAGGACTCAATAATTTCACAAAGAAAAAAATGGGGGGGGGGGCGGCGCCTGGGTGGCTCAGTCGGTGAAGCATCGGACTTCCAACTCAGGTCATGATCTCACTGTTCGTGGGTTCAAGCCCTGCGTCGGGCTCTGTGCTGATAGCTCAGAGCCTGCAGCCTGTTTCAGATTCTGTGTCTCCTTTGCTCTCTGCCCCTCCCCCACTTGCACTCTGTGCGTCTCTCTCTCTGTCTCAAAAATAAATAAACATTTAAAAAATTAAAAACGAAAAAACTGACAATACCAAATGTTAGTGAAGATGTAGAGCAACTGAAATTCTCACACATTGTGGAAATGCACAGTGGGAACGCAGCCATTTGGGGAAACAATTTGACGGCCTCATAAAGTTAAATGTACAGTTACCATATGACCCAGCAATACCATGCCTAAGCATTTACCCAAAAAGAAATGAAAATGTATGTTCACGTGCCTGTACACCAATGTTTATAATCGCCGAAAACCGGAAACAACCCGAATACGCTTCCATCAGCAAATGGACAAACAAGTGGGGGTATATCCACATGTTGCAATACTGCGTGGCAATAAAAAGGAAGAAACTACTGATATGGGCAGCAACACAGATGCATTTCAAATGCAGTATGCTAAGTGGAAGAAGCCAGACTCAAAAGGCTATGATTCCATTTATATGAGCCACTGGAAGAGGGAAAACTATAGGGATAGAAAGTAGAACAGTGGCTGCGAGAGGCTGTGGACAGGGAAACTGGCTACAGAAGGCCGTGAGGGAGTTTTCTGTGGGGTGATGGAGCTGTTGTAAATCTTGATTATGGTGGTGGTTACTGGACAGGACTGCACGTCAAAACTCATATAACTGTGCACGAAACAAGGTGAAGTCTAACGTTAAAAAAAAAAAAAATCCTATCGTGGCTGCCAGGTTTCCACTGGATTAAGACCAAATTCTCTACCTGACTTTCTGAGCCCTTTCATTCCGGCCAATCCCGAGCAGTCCACTTGATTTCCCACGCCATCTTCTGCTCCAATTACCACCGTTTCCTCACCGTCCTACCCACATTCGACAGACTGGCAGGCTTCCCTGCCTTTCTGCAGGCTGAGCCCCTCACATTGGCTCTCTCCGTTTTCTGACGGTCCCAAACCACTAAGCGGCACGCCCCACGCCACACAGCGGTCCTCCCAGAACTCAAGTTCCTCTCTGAGTCTGCGCTACTCAAAGTGGGAGAGGCCCTTTCTCGTAGCGTTCACCGGCGTCTGGCGGGTGTTATTCTGATTTCAGTTACCCTATCAACACAAGCGCAGGATGAAGCCTTACTCATCTCTCCGCCCAACGCTCAAAATTAAGCACACATGGCCTAGCACACAGTAGGCCCTCGATGCAGTGCACCCAGGAAGGAGAGTGACCACCGAGCTCTAGGAGCAGGTGGATTTGAGATGCGTCTAGGTCCAGAAGGGCTAATGGCCCTTCTGGAGGCATTCGAGGCAGGTCAGGCCGTCAGGCACCAGGGCGGTGCACAAAGCGGAAAGGGCAGAGGTCCCGGAGGCGCAAGGTGACCACCCACAGCCCGGTATCCCCGCGTCCCGCTCGGCCTCGCGTACCTTACCCTCGCAGGAGCGCTGGGCCGCGCTCACCGACATGGCCTGGATCAGCAGCAGCAGGAAGAGTGGCACCAGGAAGCCGGCGGCGGGTACGGTCACCAGGATGCTGCGCACCAGCTAAGGAGCAGAGCCTCCGGACCTTCCTCCCTGGCCCCGCCCCTCGTCCGACTCCGCCCCAACAGCCCCGCCCCCAACCGGGACCTTCCATCCGCTCTCCGCGCTCCGCCCGGTACACCTCACCCCACTACGCTCCCCAGGCCCCGTGCCACCTTTAGCATTCCCCATCATTACCCTGGTAGATTCTCAACTCTTCCCCGTCCCTTCTAGCCCCGCCCATCTCCCTGGCCCTGCCCACCCCCGCCTAGTCCCTGGGGGTTCTCCCCGTACACCATTGGGGGGGGGGAGGAGGACGACCCCGCCTCCCCCCCCCCCCTCCCCGCTAAGCCTGCCCCTCATCCCCACCCCGCGCTCTCCTCAGTACTCCCTACGTGGGTCCCACGGCGGATACGCCATGGCCTTGTCCATGGAGAAGGGCAGGTGGGTTGTGCGCACCAGGAAGATCAGGCAGGTCACCAGCAGGGCACCCGAGTAGAGGCACAAGGACAGGACCAGCAGCATGAAGAAGCGGAAGTTGCGGTGACCTATGCAGTTATTAACCCATTTGCAGTGGTGGTCAAAGTCCTGGGCAAGAGGGAGGGGGCAGGCTTGGAGCACCCCTAATCAGAGGTTTTACCCCCTTTCCCAAAGGCCGCCTACCCTTGGCCCCTCAAACTGGCTCCCATCCCTAGGGAGAAACCCAGCCACAAAGTCCTTAATGCTGGCATTTCTATGGTTAGAGCACTGTTAAGTCTCCATGGCTCACAAGGTCATATATCAAGAGGCCTTTAGAGACAAGGCCTTCCTGGTCTTCTGTGGGACACATCCTGGTTTAACTTTGGGCAGGACACAGAATATTTCTGGGACTCTGTTTTCTCATCCATTGAATAAGGATAATAATACCCTTGCTCAGGCGGCCTCCCCGGATTGTAAGGACCAGATAAGACAGCACATTTGTAAACCTGTGTAGCCTGTGCACATGAGACAGCTCAGCACTCGGAGCCCAGGAGACCCTCTGACCTGGACACTCGAAGAAGACAGACAAAGCTTCCCTGGCCAGGCCTACAGCCAGCCTGAGGGCCTTGGGCACCTAGTGTCAGCAAGCCTGGGGGAAGACACGAATGTCTTTCTCCCCCTGGCCTGACCAGGTCCAGCATAGGTGTGGATGCCTCTGCGTGTCAGCACCTGCACAGGCAAGGGCCAACCTCCCAGGACAGGTGACAGGTAGTGACCTGCATGAGTGACCAAGAGTGGCTGGGAGTTACTGCCACCCTTGGCCTTTAGCGATCCCGGAAGTGGTTTCACACCTGCCACAGGAGCTGGTGTGGGTGGTCCTTCTGGGCAGGGGCAGGGTGGGGGCAGGTGGGCAGTCAAGAAGGGCACTCACTTCCACACAGACGTTGCACCAGGGACAGTGGTAGGTCCGGGGCGGGCGGTGGAAGCAGCACTTTTGGCACCATTGCAGACGGAAGGCCCTCTGGTTCACCCACACCACATGCACCATCATGGGGCCCTGTTCATTGGAGCCTGTCACAGGAAGAGGATTGGGCAGCAGTAAGAGGGCCTTCCATCAGTCTGCTGCTCCGGGGGTAGGGAGGCCAGCTCCCTATCATTACTGGGCTCCAGGAAGTGTGGGGAAGAGATGGGCAAGGGCATCCCTAGTCCCCACTGAGCAATCTGCCCAAGCACAGAGAGACTGGCATTCAAAGGGAAGGTAAGTTTCCAGGCAGAAGTGTTCTGTGAGGACTCAGCCCTTTGAAACTGTGACTGATGCTTTAAGGAGTTTGTGCAGTGGGAAGGACGAAGGGAGAACTGAGTGGTTTCAAAGGGCTGGCTTTTCCCCCCACCCAAAGCAACTGGAAAACTCCAGAAATCTAGTTTTCCACATCCGTGGCTTAGACGATGAAGTGCCAGAGGCAGGGCCTAGGAAAATGAGGATGTGCATTGAAAGGGTCCTGAGGCCCGAGGAGGGGAGATGGAAGGAGCCCTTCAGGAGAGGTTACATCCTTCTCCCAGGGACCAATGCCTCACCTTGATGCAAGATGCCCGGGTCTGAGAAATTGAGTGAAACGAGACTGAAGAAGGTGAGGACACAGAGGAGGCCTGTGACAAGAGGAAAAGCCCACTCCCCATTCTGGGCCAGCCACCTGCAACTGAGACCAGAGCGGGGCTCAGCCCTGATCTGGGGTGGGGGTGGGGAGGTGAAGTTCTCTCTGAACCTGGTCCACTTGGTCAGAACCCAAGTGGTTCTGAACCCCTTGAAGCCTGCTCTAAATATCCAGGCTGGTGACAGATCCATAGAGATTCCACCAAATGTCACCCAGTGTTACGGGCCACCTGCAGCTCCCAGAGGCACCAAGCACTATATACCCGTGCCTTTGCACCTTCGATTCCCTCTGCCTAGAGTATCCTCCCTTCTCTCGCCCCTCTTCCACACTTTCCCTTCCTCTGCACTGTCATTATCTATCTTCCTTTCTGTCTCTGTAGGAAACCTGTGGCTTGTGTGGGAGGGAGACTCACGGGAACGCAAAGAAAAGGCCACTGAAAACTACCAGCAGCACCACATTGAAGGCAGCAAACAGGCTTGGGAGGATCCAGGGAAGCGGGGCCTGAGGCAGGGGATGGGGCTCCTTCATGAGGGGCATGGCATCCTTCAAGACTGGCATGGCTGGACCTCCTGCACCCCCAGGGGAGATCAGAGTCACCAGGCTCCCTCGCCCCAGCTGGCTCCAGGAGCCCCATGGCCACAGCAGCCTCGGAAGCCACAGCCCAGGGTGGAAGGAAAGAAGCTCCAATGTGACATCATAGAGGTTGAGGAGAATGGAGGCTAGGGGCTCTTCAGCAGAACTGTCTGCAGCCAGTGACCAGAACTTCCAACAGCAACCCCCTCCCCATCCCCCCCCTCCACACACACACACACACTTGTGCCAGGGACTGAGCGGTCCTGCCCTATGAGGTTGGCTTTGAGACTACATGAGATTAGAGAGACACATGGGGAGAAGGTGGGCGATTCTAGTCATCTTTTCAGGCTCAGTGCTAATTGAAGCAAACAGTGCTTGTTGTTCACTCTATTTTTTCCCCCTCTTTTATTATTACAAAATTCCACTTTGGGGAGTGGAGGGGCAGCTAGATAATTTTCTAACTTCCCTCATTTCCAGGGCTGGCTTCATGACACAAGTCTGGTCAATGAGACAAAGGGGATGTCTGCTGAGGATTCTCAGAAAAGGCCTTGTCCTCTTCTTCTGGTCTTCAACCTAGATGTGCTGGCTGAAGGTACCACCTTGGACCCATTAGGCAGTATGTCAACAGGTTACAAAGAATGACATTGTTGAGTCACTGCCCCAGACTTAAACTGCCTGCCTCTGAGCTGCTTATTATATGAGAAGATAGCTGCATTTTCTGTTACATGCGGCTGACATTGGTCATTTGTTTTGGCCATTAAGCATCTGAACCCCTCTGTTTTTGGAGGATTCCCTGCACTGTACCTTATCATGAAGGGCAAAGACTGGTCCCCATACCAGTTGGAGCTAAAACTGCCAGATAATCGCATTCAAAGCCTCTCCTGCAGCTAGCGCATAGCCCTGTGACCCAGCCACCACCAATTAGCCTCAGAACTGCTACCACCAACCGAGTGGGAGTCTTCTGAGATACAGCAGCTGCACACATTTTCAGAGCTCCCGCGTGTAGAAGTGTGATGGCCATTTTGAATGTCACCTTAATTTCAACAGTGATTGCGCTGTTCTTCAACATGGATAAAATATGCAATTCTAAGAGTCCTACTTTGTTTTTATTGTTTTTTTCTTAATGTTTATTTTGAGAGAGAGAAAGAGCGAGCGCACTGGTGTGCTAGACAGAGTGGGGGAGGGGCAGAGAGCGAGAGAATCCCAAGCAGGCTGCATGCTCAGCATGGACGCTTAACCATTTAACCGGCTGAGGCACTCAGGTGCCTCTTGATGTTGCTATTTGCTGAAGCTGGGGCCCAAATTCAGAAGAATAAAATTGACTTTGTGTCTTTTTGACTGGTAGGTGACACCAAAGACCTGCTCTGCCCCCTCATGACCTGTGACATGGCACTACCACGCGTAGAAGGACGTTAACGCACAGATATAATTAACATGCTCCGTATTTTCTTATGTGCTCAACAATATTGTAAGAGCTGCCCTATTTATTGGGCCCACATTGTGGGGTAAGCTGATAAATTAAAAAGAGGATTAAATCTAATACCCGTATAGGTATGGGGTTATCAATATGAATAAATTTTTCAGTACTTTGGATACTCTTGCAGAGTGGGTAAAAGTACATTTGAATTCCAGGGCAAAGCCCAACACAGACTGTCAACAAATTGGCTTCTAAGAATATTTTATTCCTTAGTTTAAAACACGTATGTCTGGGGCGCCTGGGTGGCGCAGTCGGTTGAGCGTCCGACTTCAGCCAGGTCACGATCTCGCGGTCCGTGAGTTTGAGCCCCGCGTCAGGCTCTGGGCTGATGGCTCGGAGCCTGGAGCCTGCTTCTGATTCTGTGTCTCCCTCTCTCTCTGCCCCTCCCCCATTCATGTTCTGTCTCTCTCTGTCCCAAAAATAAATAAACGTTGAAAAAAAAATTAAAAAAAAAACCCCACATATGTCAATTGGCAGCAATTTGGGCACACACCTTAGGTAACAGATTCGTCAGTGTTTTTCACTGTCCATTAATTCATTTTTCCTCCTCAGGTTAATTACCAGTCAAGTCTTCATGGAATAATTATGGGGACCCATCACTTATATACCTCACCCCAGTAGAGATTCCATTCTCCTCCATTCTGATAACGTTAGCTCCTGGAACAAGTTAATGTACCTTGTCGTCAACATATGGTTTCTCTGCTCCTTTCCGTTTTGTGTGAAGCTGCAGACCAGAGATGGGGTCTTCTGGAAGAAACATCGAAGGACATAAAGGGATACAGGGAATAGACACACGATTACAGACTTCCGTAGAATAAGCTGATGTGACCACAGAGCAGACACCTCACTGCCGGTCAATCCCTGGATTCCATCCTCCAAAAACCTCCTTCTCCCCCAGTGCTGTTCATCCCAGTCATCAGGACCATCATTCACCCTATTGTTCAGATCAAACCCGTGGAGTCGCCTGACTCCTGTCCTTCTCTCATCCAATCCACCAGCTCTGCCATCAAAATAGAATCTCTCAAGTCCAAGCCATCACCCTCTCTTGCCTGGATATTCCGATAACCTTCTAACTGCCCCGTGCCTCCTCTGTCCTTGGCCTTTAATGGACTCTGTTCCAAATAGCAGCCAGTGCTCCTTTTAGAACTTAGCTCATGGCCTCTGGTTGGAACCTTCCAACTGCTTCATAGGTCGCTCAGAGTACAATCCAAAGTCCTTACCGTGGCCTTCAAGGCCCTCCCTGACCTGGCTCCTCTAACTTTCTGTCCTCATTTCCTAACACTCAGCCCCTTGCTCACTCCACATCAGCCAGGCACACTAGCCTCCTTGCTGTTCCTCAGACACACCCGGCATTCTCCAGTCCTGGGTCCTCTGCACTTGCTCTCCCGTTTCCCTGGAATTCTTTGCCACAAACGTGGTAAGTGAAGATCTCGCTTCCTCTGTTCTTTTGCTCAAGTGGTGACTCTGCCTGCATCTCCGGCTGTTTCCTCAGTGTACACTCCTCACAGGTGCACTTTGGGTCAACAGATATGAATATTTAAAACACCCTTGGCATAATTTGCAAGATACTTGCCAGAAGGTTTGTGCATGTTCACACTGCTGTGATAATACTGACACTATAATCAAATATCAACAGAAAATAATTTCTCAACTTTTTTTTTAAATTTTTTTTCAACGTTTATTTATTTTTGGGACACAGAGAGACAGAGCATGAACAGGGGAGGGGCAGAGAGAGAGGGAGACACAGAATCGGAAACAGGCTCCAGGCTCTGAGCCATCAGCCCAGAGCCCGACGCGGGGCTCGAACTCACGGACCGCGAGATCGTGACCTGGCTGAAGTCGGACGCTTAACCGACTACGCCACCCAGGCGCCCCGCAACTTTTATAGATGACAAATGTTACCTTGATCGTATCATTTCATTTATATCTCCTTAAGCTGCTTATGAAGTTAAGTATTCTTGTGCACCCAGAGGTCATCTTATTGTAGTCGTCTTGTGAATTGCCCTTTTCCATCTTTTGCTTTATCTCAGTGTAGAAATGTTGGGCTATTTTTCTCTTTTTTCATGGGTGACAAATGTACGTAACATAAAATTGATCATTTTAGCCACTTTCTAGTGTCCAGTTAAGTACATTCACAATGTCGTACAGCCTTCACCATCACCCATTTCAGACCTCTTCCATCATCCCGAACAGAAACTCCGTACCCACTACGCAATGACTCCTCAATCACCCCTGCCCCATCCGGTAACCACTGCTCTGCTTTCTGTCTCTGTATTTGACTATTGTTGGTCCCTCATATAAGTGGAATCACACAATACCTGTCCTCTTATGTCTGGCTTTTTCCACTCAGCATCGTGTCCTCAAGGTTCATCATTGGCCTTTAGCCGTCCTGAAAGTTGGTATGTTGCAGCAGGTGTCAGAACTCCCTTTTCCAGGCTGAATAATATTTCATTGTATGTATTTGCCACATTTGGTTTGTCTTGTTCACCTGTTGATGGCATTTAGGTTGTTTCCACCTCTGAGCTGTTGTGAATAACGCTGCTATGAACGTGGGAGTGCAAATATCTCTTCAAGTCCCTGTTTCCCATCCTTTTGAGTACATATCCAGAAGCAGAATTTCTGGATCATATGTAGTCTTATGTTTCATATTTTGAGGGGCTACCAGAGGATTTTCCACAGCAGCTGTACCATTTTACATTCTCACCAAGGCACAAGGCTCCAATTTCTCCACGTCCTTGCTAACATTTTTTTCATATAAAAAAAATTTGTATTTTTTGCAAATATATTCCCAGTTTGTTGTTTGCCTTTTAATTTTGTGTGTAATGTTTCACATAAAGTTTTTGTGGTTTCTCTCTCTCTCTTTTTTTAGGTAGGCTTCATGCCTAGCGTGGAGCCCAATGCAGGGCTTGAACTCACGACCCTGAGATCAAGACCTGAGCTGAGACCAAGAGTCTGACTGGGCCACCCACGTACCCCTTGTGTTGTTTTTACGTAATCAAATCTATTTATCATTTCCTTAGCATTATTTTACCTTACTTTTCCCCTCTCCTGGCTGATGAATATTTAGCTGTATTTCTTGTGTTCTCTTCCATTTAATTCTTTAATCTGAAACTAATGTAAGGATAAAATAGAAGGCAAAGGCCTGAAGTGTATTTTTCTCATATCATTATAATCGATTATTCCAGCAGTAGTTCTGAGTAAGCTTTCTTTTCTCTCTTACATCAGATTCTAAATTTTTCATATATGCTATGATCTGTGGGCAGCCCTGGGAGGTGCCTTCCAGACACCCTCAGGAATGAAGAACTTATCCCCCAGCTGCTAGAAGACAGACTCAGCTTTGGGGAGTGCCTCCCCTAGAGAAAGTGACCTCACCCAAGGTTCCGCCTCCTTCCATAGCAGTTTGCATCCAAGGAGTGAGCAATATACAGTATAAAGGCCCACACACTTTTCTCAGTGCACAACTACTCTCAGTGCACAACCATTCTGAAGGGCCATCCAGCCCCTGTGTGACCTATAGCTTGGCTAAGGATATGGTTGGGCTCTTAGCACAGGCTGACTTCTCCTCTGCTCAGTCCTGTTTCCTTTCCTTTGTTTTTACAAGCATTGATCCTAAAATTATTCCCTAATGAACATCGTGCATGCTCATCTCTAAAGTCCATTTGCAAATTTTTTGTTTTATCTATTTATTGAATTCAGCACCATATATTTTGATGTTTGTTTTAGAATCCAGGGTTTGGGGGTGTTTTTTTGCATTTTTTAAAAATTTATTTATTTTGAGAGAGAGAGTTTGAACAGGGGAGGGACAGAGAAGGAGGGAGAGAGAGAATCCCAAGCAGGTGCCCAGCATGGAGCCTGACGCAGGGCTCAAGCTCAGGAACCCTGAGATCATGACCTGAGCTGAAACCAAGAGTCAGTCGCTTAACCAACTGAGTCACCCAGGCGCCCCTGCTTCTTGCATACTTAGTTGTCATTATCTGAATCCCTAAATTTATGATGCCATGCAGTAAACAAAAAATAAACGCAAAAATATTAAATGATGAATAAGAAATGAGGCCTCACTTGAACATCACCTTTCATTAAAACTAGCATCTTCTGGGGTGCCTGCGTGGCTCAGTTGGTTAAGCGTCCAGCTCTTGACTTCAGCTCAGGTTGTGATCTCACAGTTCATGGATTCTAACCCCATGTCGGGCTCTATACTGGCAGTGCAGAGCCTGCTTGGGATTCTCTCTCTCCCTTTCTCTCTGCCCCTTCCTTTGCTTTGTCTCTCTCTCTCAAAATAAACAAATAAACTTAAAAAACTAGCATCTTCCTTTTCCATTTCAACTGTAATGCAAAACAATGCAAGTACAATGACAATTTACTACCAAGTAACACTTAAAGTCTTGCAAAAAAAAAAAAAGCAGAATTTTCTACTGATATAAGTGATATTGGAACATCATTTAAATCACCCAAAAGGTTATCAATCAATAAGGAGCTAGTCTAAAATAGCTAAAAGTTCAGAAAGGGAAAATCAACAAGGTTGACAGCCTAGTAGGCTCTTCAAAAAAAGAGTGGCTGATAGCTTCACTAGTAAATTCTATATGCCATTAAAAAATGAACACCAATCCTCCTCAAACTCTTCCAAGAAACAGAAGAGAAAGGAACACCTTCCTACCTCATTCTGTGATGTCAGTATTACCATGACACCAAAGCCAGCTGAAGACATCACAAAAAATCCCCTACGGACTAATATCCTTTATCAATATGGATGCAAAAATCTTTGGTGAAATACTAGCAAACTGAATCCAGAAGCATATTAAAAGATTATACACCATGACCAAGTGGGATTTATTCCAGGAACCCAAGAGCGGTCCAACACACATAAATCAGCATACTACACCACATTAACAGAATGAAGGAAAAAATATATATGGTCATCTTAATGAAGAAAAGGCATCTGGCAAAATCCAATACGATTCCATGATTAAAACACTCCACAGCCTAGGAATAGAAAGGATGTTTCCCAAATAAAGGGCATTTATGAAAAACCCACAGCTAACATTATACTTAATGATGAAAGACTAAAAGCTTTCCTTATAAGATCAGGAACAAGACAGGGATGCTTGTTTTTGCCACTTTTATTTAACATTGTACTGGAATTTGTAGTTAGAGCAACTAGGGAAGGAAGGAAGGTATGGAGGGAGAGAGGGAGGGAAAGGAAAGAAAGAAAGAAAGAAAGAAAGAAAGAAAGAAAGAAAGAAAGAAAGAAAGAAAGAAAGGGCATCTGCACTGCAAATCTCCAAAATCTCTATTTGCAAACACAATTTTGTATATAGGAAACCTTAAAGAACACACACACACACACACACGCACGCACACACATACACAATATCAGAGCTAATAAATGAGTTTAGGAAAGTAGCAGCATTATTCATAGCCAAAAAATGGAAATAACCCAAATGCCCATTCACTGATGAATGGGTAAACTAAATAAGGTATGTCCACCCAATGGAATATTATTCAACCATAAGAAGGAGTAGAGCACTGGTACCTGCTGCAACATGGGTGAACCTTGAAAACATGTCCCATGAAAAACGTCAGGCACAAAACACCAAATTGTATGATTATATCTTTTATTTTTAGAGAGACAGAGCATGAGTGGGAGAAAGGGGCAGAGAGGAGAGAGAGAGAGAGAGAGAGAGAGAGAGAGAGAGAGTCTCAAGCAGGCTCCATGCTCAGTGTCCGACATGGGGTTCGATCCCACGACCCTGGAATTATGACTCAAGCCAAAATCAAGAGTCAGATGCTCAACCAACTGAGCCACCCAGGAGCCCCCATATGATTCTATTTAGTAGAATCATTTGCCAGAATTGCCTATTTGCCAGAATAGGCAAATCCATAGAGAGAGGAAGTAGATTAGTGGTTGCCAGGGGATGGGAAGAAGGAAGAATTGGGAAGTAGGAGGTTTCTTTTTGGGCTGATGGAAATTTTCTGCAATTAGAGTAATGGTGATAGTTGCACAACATTATAAATACACTAAAAAACCACTGAATTAGGGGCACCTGGGTGACTCAGTTGGTTAAGCCTCTGACTTCAGCTCAGGTCATGATCTCGTGTTCGTGAGTTCAAGCCTCAAGTCAGGCTCTGTGCTGACAGCTCAGAGCCTGGAGCCTGCTTCAGATTCCGTTTCCGTATCTCTGCCCCTCCCCTGCTCACACTCTGTCTCTCTCTTTCTCTCAAAAATAAATAAATGTTAAAAATTCTTTTAAAAAAACACTGAATTTTATACTTTATAATGACTAAACTGGTGAATTTTGTGTTATGTGAATTTTACCTCAACAAGAAATTTTTTTTAAAAAGAGACAATGGCCTTTAAATATCAAATGATTGAGGACCCCTAAGGAAAACTGATGACATTTATGGGGTTTTTATACTATGATTTTTCAAAAATGATCCTTACACCAAGAGAACCAACATTGAAGTGATAGGTGTGTCCCATCATGCAATCATGCAATTTTGTGAGACTAAGCAAAAAAAAAAAAAAAAAAAGAAGAGGAAGAATGAGTCATTCTTCTTTGGGTCTAAAATTCAGGGTGTGACAGCCAGCGGTCCGAAATTAGCAAGGGAAGAACGTGACTGGTAGGTCCAGCTCTCCTCTTGCCATACCTTAGCTAGGGGTGGGCTGGCCTTGAGTCAGGGCGTCATTGCCCTGGACTATCCGTGGGTCACACTGCATAGAAGACAGCCACCTAGGGATTCTGGGTGGGGCAGAAGTACCCGCTCAGAGCGAAAGCCCTCCCTCTCACCAACACCCTGCCATTCCTCCCTCCCTCGTCATCAGACCTAAGAATTAACCAGTCTCCCCTGAGCCTCCCAGTCCCTGCTGCTTAGCTGCATAAACGGCGGTGTCAGTCTTGGCTGCCATCCCTTCCTGACCCCCTCTGGTTCTTCGTCCCCCTCCCCCTGCCTCCCCCTCCCACCATTCTGTCCTGAAGAAATTTCAGAGAACATCTTCAACGCCCTGCTATCTGCTCTAAGGAAGTCTAAAGTTCAGGGCTTTGGGCAATTAAGCTCAAGGCCTCTCACCAGGCTAGAGAGGAATGACCCAGGGAGCATTCCTGTGGCAACTGCTGAGGAAGCTGAGTCAGACCTGTCTCTTGGCTTTGTCAGGGTGGAACCAAGGCAAGTGACCCTCTCCAGGTCAATGCCTTTGTTTTCCTTGCTGTGCCCTTGCCTCCACCTCAGAAGGCAACCAAGTCCCCGAGACTACACTGTCCTGTCCCAAGAGTTGTACTTTAGGAGGAGAGCGAAAGAGGGAGAGAACTGCGCTTGACCCTTGGGGGATATTTTTAGGTGTGTGGGGACGGGAGTGGGTGTCCTCTTCACACCACATCACTGACTGCTTCCTCTGATTGTATCTCCTCCCCATCCCAGAATCAACTCTCTTGACCCTCTCATGGGCCCTTTTCTTACCTGAACCTCAACGGAGCTCCTAGTCTAGGTCCCTTCTGCCTCTCTCTACACTCCCATGGCTCTCCATCCAACCTGATGTCATAACTTCTCTGAGCCTCCGTTTCTTCATCTGTAAAATGTGAATAGAGACAGTACTTACTTTACAAGACTGGTTGCAAAGTTGCAGTGAGATAAGGCACATACTGCATTTTCTACAGCGCCTGGTGCACCCCAAATTCTCAGTAAACATTTGCTGCTGCTGTTGTTGTGTTTTTATTATTTCATCAGTCATGTAAGCAGTTCTTTTCTTTTTTTTTTTTAATGTTTATTTATTTTTGAGAGACAGCAAGCAGGGGAGGGGCAGAGAGAGAGACACACATACAGGCTCCAGGCTCCGAGCTGTCAGCACAGAGCTCGACGCGGGGCTCAAACTCACAAACCATGAGATCATGACCTGAGCTGAAGTCAGACACTTAACCACTGAGCCACCCCCTGGGTGGCTCCCCAGTCGTGTAAGCAGCTCTAAAGAGCACTTAGGATGTATTAGACCCTATTCGGGGAAACTAAGGGTACTATGCTTAGATTCAAATACTTTTAAATTTACTTGGAGAGGGAAGAGAACATAGTTCTCTAATCAATACAATAGTTCAGAAAACATACCATTTGGCACAGCTTTTCAGAATCTATCAAATTTCTCAGAAATATAACTCAGCAACTCTGCCTCTGTACCTTTGCTGCATCTTGGGCTGCCGTTTGGCCGAATACACCCATCATCAACATGAGCTGGGCTGAGCTTTGGGAAACCCACATGGGCCTCGTCTGGCTTTTCCAGCTCGTCCTTCCTTCTGCCTGCCAGGCCAACGGTGCCAGCACAGCACAGTCCCGGAATTGGCCCTGACTCTCCCGTCTCTAGGGGACCAGAGACTGAGTTCCAGACAGGTCCTGGGAGAAAGGGGGCTGCCGACCAGTAGTATTGCAGGGAGGATACAGAACTTTACTCCTATCATCACCCTAGAAGACTCCTTAGAGGAGGTGTAGGATGAGGGTTGGCAGGCAGCAAAGGGTGGCTAAAGGGATCTGTGGGAGGGAGGAAGGAAGGACCACACCTAGAGAGAGGGAGGAGTCAGGAAGGGGGGGGGGGACTTAACCAGTCAAAAGGATCAAATTCCTCCAGGGTGAACTCTGAGATAGGTTCTAGGGATTTGCGGCACGGAAAGGCCGAGTAAAGGGAGTCAGAGACGAAGACTCTGTCACTCCACCTACACGTGGCCCAGGTCCTCTGAGAGAGTCCAGCAGGCAGCAGAGCCAGCGGGAGCCGCCTCCTTCAGGGCCCCCACCTTCCTGCCCCTTCTTGCCCCTCAGTGCCTGCTGGAAAGCCAGACAGGGGGAGAAGACGATGGAGCCAGACAGGACTCAGATAAAACTTGACCCCAGGTGAGTGAGGGCAGCAGGCCCAGAGCCAGGAGCCAGTTGCTAAGCTGTGGAGGCCCCTATCTCATTGGACTGTCCCTCCCTCCCTCTTAGGTCCTTTGGCTCCCAGGACACAGAATGAGGCAGACTAATAATGGTTTGGCTGTCTCCAAGGTCCTGTGGGTTTGGGCCAGTGTGTGATCTTTCAGAGCCTTGGTTTTGTCCCTCGACTGGGAAGAGAAAAGTCTCAGAGGTAGGGGCTGTGAAGGGCATGCACAGAGCCCCATCCAGCTGTGGACTCACCCCTGGTGCTAAGGGTCCACTCTTTCTGTGAGGCTCTGCTCTTTCTCTATTGTCAGCCACTGGACTGCTGCCCCAGTGGAAGTGGAGAGAGTGGACTGTGGGCCCTTTGGGCCCCTAGGCCAATCCTGCCCCTGGCCTAGGCGGCACCTGCCTTACACACTAGCCTGGGCCAATTTCCTCTAAGAATCAGGGCGCCAAGGGGAAATGTACAAGCAGCCCAAACTCAGGAGTGTTTGAGGGAGTGTCAAATAACTGATGTTCCTTCTGGTCCCTCCCCGCCTCCCCAATCCTCATATTCTGAATGTAGGTTGGTGTCTCTACAGGTACACGGCAGATCTTCTGGAGGTGCTGAAAACTAATTTCAGCATCCCCTCTGCCTGCTTCTCTCTCGCTCCCACTGCTGCCCAACTTCTGAGAGGTAAGTCAAGGCCCCTCCCCAGAGAGAACCGAAAGGAGGACATGAGCACCCCGGGAGGAAGCTGGGACAGCTGAGGGAAGCTGAAGACAGGTGGTCCTGAGCTGGCCAGCCTGGAGAGTATCTACATATCATGGTTCAGGCCTTGGGGAAGAACAACCCCTTAAGGAGCCAATGGGCCAAAAGAAGAGCATGACCACCTAGCCAGGGAGATACAGCTGCATGTTGGGCCTCCCACAAACCCCAACCTCAAAGCTCATTCAAGTTGGGGACGCTGGCTTGGAGCGTTTTTCAAATCCCGGAGCCATCCAGGGAATCGAGATGGTGCCTAAATGATGCAAGACCCAACAAATCCCCTAGGGGACTGTATAAGAGCCGCTTTGGGAAAGGGTCTGCATCATTCTAGAGGGGTGGTTATTATGAATAATGTTCTTAACACTTAGGGGAACCTGTACAAATACTCTGACGGTGTTGGACAACTAGATCTTATACTGAATCGCTTTTGAACGTGAAAAGCCATTTATTTCCTGGCCACCTAAAATATGACAACCAGATGACCCTAGCACCCTTATAGCAAATGTGGCTCCCGTCCATATTTCATTTTGTCTTCCTACGGCATGACTAACCACCTCTCAGACTTTCATGAATAGGAGTCTGTGTCTCTATGGAATCCTTACTGTTTTTTCCCCAGCCTCCTTCTGGATGTCGTCACCTCAGTGCATAGACTTTCCGAACAACAGGATGTGGTCAGTGTGGATTAGAAGGCAGACACGGGCATGTGCTTGGACAAAGCTCAGCCTTGTTTCAGAGCAAATGACAACTGCCGGGGTGTCCAGAGAGGCTCTGCAGCTGCTGTGGGGTTTGTGCCAGTAGGTAGCTGCCGCGTCCGGCTCCAGGAACCTCTTGTTCAGAGTGCGGCTCTTCCCTTAGATGAGCAGTTGTCAACCGGAGGCAATTTTGTCCCCCAGGGAACCTCTGGCAATGTCTAGAGACGGTTCATTTGCCACAGCTAGAGGGTGCTATTGGCACCTGGTGGGGAGAGGCCAAGGATGCTGCCCTGAATACAGAGGAAAGCCCCCCACAACAAGGAGTTGTCTTGGCCAAAGTGTCAATAGCGCTGAGGTTGAGAAACCCTGCCTCACACAGTAAAAATCGATCTCACCTGGCTTTGCCGCGGAATGTGCGAATGGGAGCACCCAGGATGTTCAAAGTAGGGAGACCATGCTGGGTCCCGTAGTCTTGCGAGCTGCCTGTTTGCGGGGGGGGGGGGGGGGGCGTGGAATGTCGGAACGGGTAAGCAAACTGGAACGTGGAGAGCAGGCAGTGGGCACTGCTGAGGTGGTGGTGGAGGCAGAATGAGCAGGCAGATTCTCCACACACGGAGGAGCTTGATCCGGCAGGATTCCAGGTCGCTGGTGAGGAGGCAGAGGACAACTGAGAGGGCTGGACAGGTGAGGTGGGGCCTAATGAGCGTCAGGCAGAGAAGTTGTACTTTATCCTGTGGAGAGAAGGAGGGCTCTAGACTGGGAGGGGCTAGAGAGTGCTTCAAGGTAATTAATCAGTAATCAGGATGGACTTCAGGGAGGAAGAGCCTTGAGAAGCAGGGGCATAAATTGGAGGTTATTGCCCCAGCCCAGCATGAGGAACAAGAGTCTGAGCCAGAACGGTGTCAGGGAAAGAAAGGGAAGTTTGGAAGACAAAGGTTATCTAAAGAAAGAGGAGGCAATCTGGTCAATACCGATACAAGGTGAGCGAAGGAAAAAGAGACCTGGGGAGCTGGGCAGGGTGATGGCATGACACGGAGAGTCAGGAAGCCAGGAAGAGGCACCCACTGAGGATGTGGCAAGAACCCTTCCTCCTCTGTTAGTAAACCGTTGCTCCTTAAATTCAATGCCATTTAAGAAAAAGCTATTTTGGGGGCGCCTGGGTGGCGCAGTCGGTTAAGCGTCCGACTTCAGCCAGGTCACGATCTCGCGGTCTGTGAGTTCGAGCCCCGCGTCGGGCTCTGGGCTGATGGCTCGGAGCCTGGAGCCTGTTTCCGATTCTGTGTCTCCCTCTCTCTCTGCCCCTCCCCCATTCATGCTCTGTCTCTCTCTGTCCCAAAAATAAATAAAAACGTTGAAAAAAAAATTAAAAAAAAAAGAAAAGAAAAAGCTATTTTGGAAGAACCTTTCAGTAATCTGGTTTTTTGTTTTTTTTTTTTAATGTTTATTCATTTATTTTTGAGAGAGAGAGAGAGAGAGAGAGAGAGAGAACACAAGCAGGGGAGAGGCGGGGGACACGGAATCTGAAGCAGGCTCCAGGCTCCGAGCCGTCAGCACAGAGCCTGATGGGGGGCACAAATTCACGAGCTGTGAGATCATGACCTGAGACGAAGTTGGACGCTTAACCGAATGAGCCACCCAGGTGTCCCCAAAAATCTGTTTTTGAAATGCCTGTGATATGATTGCAATTGTAATCCCTCAGGATTTTTTTTTTTAATGGGCTGATCCAAACATTTGTGTGAAAGAGTGAAGGGCCAAGAAAAGCCAAGACAATTTTGAAAAAATGCAAGGAGCGTACCTGCCCTCCCAGGGATTAAGGTTTACAAGAAGACTAAGCCATGAGGCAGTAAGTGCAAGGGTCCAAACAAGTGCAAAATGGAACAGAACAGAATGCCCAGAAAGAGAGCCCACTGGGGAATGTGCTCTATGACAGGACATTACACACCTCAGCGGACAGAATGGACTCTTCAGGAAGTTACCTGGACTATGTATCTGTCCCTATTGCAGTATAGCTCCAAAGTATCTTCAATCCACACGGCTTAAATACCTAAATGTAAAATGCAAACTTTTTTACAAAAGAAAATACAGAAAGGTATCTTTATGATCGGGAGTAGAGAATTTCTTAAATAAAACACAAAAAAGCACAAATGATCATGGAGATTGGCTACATAAGCAAACAAACAAACTTCTATATAACTATAAACACTATAAACAATGCTAAAAGCCAAACCATAGACTGGGAGAAGATATTTTCAAGCCCTAACCAACAAGGGATAAGTAGTCAGTATAAGAAAAATTACCCAATAAAAGTTGTGTAAAATATGTGAACAGATAGTTCATAGCAGAAGAAACACTAATGACCAATAAATATACAAAAAGATATTCTATTTTGTTAGGATTTAAGGAGCCCTGAATTAAATAATGGCACGTCATTTGACTACAATGAATTTGAGGTAACAGTGAGCACTCGTGGGCCGCTGGTGGGAGTATAATGGGGACAACCACTGTGGAGACTGATTAGCTCTCTACGGCACTGAAGATGCTCATCTCCTCCAGCCCAGAAATTCTGATTTTAGACGTATGCATAAAGGAACTGTCCTAGGGGCACCTGCATGGCTCAGTCTGTTGAGCATCCCACTCTTGATTTCAGCTCAGGTCATGATCCCAGGGTCTTCGGATCAAGCCCTGCATTGGGCTCTGCCTTGAGTATGGAGCCTGTTTGGAATTCTATCTCCCTTTGCCCCTCTCCCTGGCTCACTCTCTCTCTCTCTCTCTCTCTCTCTCTCTCTAAAAATAATAAATAAATAAATAAATAAATAAATAAATAAATAAATAAAATAAGGGAACTCTCCTATATGTGCTAAGGAGACATGTCCAAGAGTACATATTGAAGCATTTGTTTATCATATGAGAATAATATCATGAAAATAATGTTGTGTGGAAAAAAACATTTTGCAGGATGATGCCATTTATATAGATTTTTTATTAATTAATTAATTAATTTATTTATTTATTTATTTATTAAGTGGGTTTCACACCCAGTGTGGAGCCCAACACAGAGCTTGAACTCACAACTCTGAGATCAAGACCTGAGCTGAGATCAAGAGTGGGAAGCTTAACAACTGAACCACCCAGGCACCGCCATACAGATTTTTTTAAATACAAAGCAATATAGTATGTTGAATATGCACATATGTTGTGAAAAACTAAAACCGTAAATGAAAAAGATATACACTAATTTCAGAACAGTAGTTAGCTCTGAGAGGTGAGGTGTGGAAGGGAAAATGATCCAGGGGGTGTGTACAGGGGCCTTCAGATACATCTGTAATGTTTTTTTTTTTTTTCTAAAAATAACTTTTGAGGCAAAATTGGCAATATTGTAACACTCTTTAAAATGGGTTATGGGTATATTCATGTTTGCTCTATTCTCTTTATTTTTGAAATTTTTGTAATTTAATAAATTATTTTAATTTATAAAAAACCATTTTTGACAGGCTGTGATGAGATGTTCGTTTTAAAAGTATAAAATTTTATTATACTATAAAATTATACTATTGTAGTAATATAATATGTATGCACTTTAACCAGGGTGTTTTTTAAAGCTACTTTTTATTGAACAAATACTACATGCCAGGTGCTGTGCTAAGAGGTTAATGAGAGAATGAATAACCTGTCCAAGGTCAAGAGCAAGTAGTAAGTGGAATTTTTCTCTGAACTCTGATTCCAGAAACTGTGTTCTTAACTTCCATGAAAACAAAATGCAAAAATGAAAATAACTTTTGGTTAGGAACTAGCTGGAATTATGGATCATACTCTTCCAAAATTTTAATGTCCTTATATCATTTTCATTATTTAAAAAAAAAAAGTAATCTTCACTATTTCAGAGACAGTGGGACATTTGCTAGTTGCTAAAGGTATAATTGTATTCAAAATGGCCAGTTAGACAAGCATTTCCCACAGTGTGTCCCTTGGAGTACTAATCTCAAGTAGTGCTTCATGAACACAGGATCTACAAAAATAAGTTTTGTAAAATCTGTATTCTATAACCTCCAGTAGGAAATTAACAGTGTAAATCAGATTAAAAAGTTGAGTATGGGAAGAAACACGTTTAATTTTGTTTAAGGCATTTCCACAAATCCTTTGGCCATAGAACAGTTTTGTCCCATAATATCTGTTAAGATGCGAAAAAATAAGATCGGGGACGATCTTCAAAGAAGATATATGAGTTTCATGGAGAGCAGGAGCTCTCTTTCTTAGCTTTTGTGCTGCGGCAGTGGATACAAGAGCCTGCAGATGGCACAAGTATGAGAAAGAATATAAAGTGCCAAAGCCAGCAGTTAGAAGAGATTGCAAAAGCATTTGGGTACTGAACAGTCAGAATATGCCCCCAACCCACCTTCATAAACTGAAACAACTTTTTAGGGTTGCATTTGATTATTTATAGCACTCCACATTCCTTCCCATAGTCATGTGAACACACACCAAGAGTCAATGTGGGCCTAGCCAGAAACCCCTGGATTGAAATCCCAGCCCCATAACTTCCAGGTTGTGTGACCATGGCCAAGGTGCTTAACTCTCTAAGCCTGGTTTCCTGGAAAAGGCTATAAAATGGGGATGATCCATAGGAATTCTCATGGGGTTATTTCTTTCATTCAACAAATAGCCACAGTTGCTGTTCCAGGCACTTAGAGATGGAACAGAGAACAAACAAGCTTGACAAAGTCCCTGCCTTCTTGGAGTTTACACAGTTGGGGGAGGAGCGCAGGAGAAGGCAGCAGAAAATAGGCAAGTAAATAAATATGTAAATAACTTCACCATGAGAGGCAGATGGGGACAATAACACACTCGGAGAAGGCTGGCTGAGAAGGGGCACTTGAGCGGAGAGCTCAGAGAGAAGCCAGCCACAGGCAATTCAGGGAGAAAAGCTGAATGGGCAGAAACCAAGTGCTACCAAGTTCTGGAGGTGGGCACAGCTTCTATGGCTATCGGGAGGCTGAAGGAGGGGTAGGGAAATCCCAAACCTCAATAAACAGAGAAGAGTTGAGCTGGTGTTTGAGATTGGAAAACACAGGGTGTGGGAGAGGATGAGGGATCAGTGCCTGAGACCTAGGGACAGAGGTCAGGAAGGGGACCGTGGTTCTGGGCGTCAAGGTGGGGCAGATTTTCAAGGAGGAGGGAGCAGTCAAGACAGTTAAGACTGGGAAAATTAAAAAAAAAAAAAAAAAGTGGGGGGAGGGGCGGGCGGTGCATCAGGGTGGCTCAAGTGGTTAAGGGCTGACTTCGGCTCAGGTCATGGTCTCATTTATGACCATCGTTCGTGGCCAGATTCCTGAGTTTGAGCTCTGCTTCAGGGTCTGTGCTGACAGTTCAGAGCCTGGAGCCTGCTTTGGAATTTGTGTCTCCCCTTCTCTCTGCACCTCCCTAGTTTATTATCTGTCTCTGTCTCTGTCTGTCTCTCAAAAATAAACAAAAAAAAAGAAGAAGAAGAAGACAGTGAAGACTGGGAAGGGCTTTGGCCTTGAATGGCTTTTGAAAGGGCTCTCCCCGAGCTGGTGAGGACAAGGTCAAGGAGGGGTGGGGAAGTCAGGCCCTGAGCGACCTCCAGCAGTGACTTACCTTTCCAACAACAGACATGAGTTTTTAGAAATCTACTGAATTAATTTTGGTATCTGCCTATCTGGACTTTATCTTTTGTGAGTATTTTTTCTTTTTAATTTTTTTTTCAACGTTTATTTATTTTTGGGACAGAGAGAGACAGAGCATGAACGGGGGAGGGGCAGAGAGAGAGGGAGACACAGAATCGGAAACAAGCTCCAGGCTCTGAGCCATCAGCCCAGAGCCTGACATGGGGCTCGAACTCAAGGACCGCGAGATCGTGACCTGGCTGAAGTCGGACACTTAACCGACTGCACCACCCAGGCGCCCCAATGAGTATTTTTTTTAACATAAATATTTCCGTTGTAAAAAATAATTCAGATTCAGTAAATCTGAAAATCCAGAAAAGTAGAAGGAGGAAGAGCCATCTATACTCCCGCCACTCAGAGACAGGCACTGCAAATACCTTGGTGTTAGTTCCCCCCCCCCCCGTTTTTTTTTTTTTAATGTTTTATTTATTTTTGTGAAAGAGAGAGATCACAAGCGGGGGAAGGAAAGAGAGAGAGGGAGACACAGAATCCAAAGCAGGCTCCAGGCTCTGTTGGAGCTGTCAGCACGGAGCCCCACATGGGGCTGGAGGAACAGTGAGGTCATGACCTGAGCCAAGGTTGGCCGCTTAACCAGCTGCAGCACCCGGGCCCCCCCAGTGTTAGTTCCTTTTTCCATGCTTTTATTTAGCATTAGTTGAAATCATGCCATACCTCCAATCTTATGTCCTGTTTTTAGAAGGATGACATCATATGAATTTTTTCACATTATTATATATTTGACAAAATGTGCCCTTTTAAAAAAACATAGTTTTGTTATAAAATACAGATTTGTTATTGAATAATTGAAAATTATAGAAAAGAAGGGAAAAATCACCTATTCTTGTCACCCAAAGACAGCATATTTAATATTTTCTTTGTATATTTCTAGGCATTTTTCTGTGAAATGATTTTTTAATGTTTTTATTTTATCAATGTAGTATGCGAACATGGTTTAAATTTCTAATAATACACAAGAGCTACTAATGCAAATCAATCAGTCCTCTGCTCTATCCATTCTCATTTCTAGTCTTCCTCCTTTTTTACCTAATGGTTCTTCTGGTAGTTACCTTCCGATCACCCATATGTGCACACCATTGTTTCCCAAAGGATCAATTTTGGGCATCATCTGTGGCTGCCTCTACGATACATAAGGCTTCAGCACACACAGCATGGACCTTCTCCCATTCTCTCCATACAATTATGTTAATATTTTTGGTTGGTTATCTTTATAGATTTACTATCCATTTAGTTTATTTCTTATTCTGCCAACCAGGGCCGTATTTCTTGATTTTCCATTTTGTGAGATAAAGATATTAGTGCCCCACTCTTTCTTCCAACTCTTTTCTACCTTTCTCTCCCCAAACATGGTTATAATTTTACTGGGCTAATTTTGCAATCTTCTTTGCTGACATAAGATTTTTTTAGGTATAAGTTACATATAGTAAAGGATAATGATCTCAAGTATGTAATATGATGCATTTTTACTTATGTGTAAATCTGTGAAACCAGCATCTCGGTCAAGAAAATGGGAACTTCCAGCATCCAGTAGGGTCTTTTGTGCTCCCTCCTTAGTTCATATGCCTTCTAATACCGCTATTCTTTTTTTTTTTTTTTTTTTTAATGATTTTATCTTTGAGAGAGAGAGACAGAGCACTACTTGGGGAGGGGCAGAGAGAGAGGGAGACACAGAATCCAAAGCAGGCTCAGGGTCTGAGCTGTCAGCACAGAGCCCAGTGCAGGGTTAGAACTCACGAACGGCGAGATCATGACCTAAGCTAAAGTTGGACACAACCGACTGAGCCACCCAGGCGCCCGCCTGAGACCACTATTCTAACCTCTACCTCCTCTATGGATCATTTTTCCCTATTCCTCAATTTATATAAACAGACAGTTATCAAACAGTATGTACTCTTGTGTCTGGCTTCCTTCCCTCACCATTATGTTTTTAAGATTGATCCATCCTGTTGCCTGTTTATTCTTTTTAATTGCTGTGTGATATTCTATTATGGGAATGTATCACAATTTACAATTGACCTTTGAACAACATGAGTTTGAACTGCATGGGTGTGCTTAACACAAGGATTTTTTTTTTTAAAGTTTATTTATTTTGAGAGAGAGAGAGAGATAGAGAGCCAGGGAGGGGTAAAGAGGGAGGGAGAGAGAGAGAGAAAGAGAGAGAGAGAATCCCAAGCAGGCCCTGCACTGTCAGCGCAGAGCCCGATGTGGGGCTCAAACTTAAGAACCATGAGATCATGACCTGAGCCGAAACCAAGAGTAGGATGCTTAACCAACTGAGCCACCCGGGCGCCCTTATGAGGATTTTTTTCAATAAATATATGTATAGTAGTGCATATATATTTTTTCTTCCTTATGATTTTCTTCATAACATTTTCTTTTCTCTAGGTTACTTTATTGTAAGAATACAGAATATAATACACATAACATACAAAATAAGTGTTAATTAACTACGTTATCAGTAAGGCTTCTGGTCAACCGTAGGCTATTAGTAGTTAAGTTTTGGGGAAGGCAAAAATTATATGCAGATTTTCAACTGTGCATTGTTCAAGGATCAACTGTATTTTATTTGTATTCTTGTTGAATCAATATGAGCTATTTCCAGTTTGGGCCATTATGAATAATGCTGCTCTGAGCATTCTTCTGGTGATTATAAGCACTCATTTCTATTGAATAGGTGTCCAGAAGTGGAATTTCTGTGTCATAGGGTAGGTGTATGTTTAGCTTAAAGGCATACTACCAACTGCTTTCCAAAGTCATTGTGCCACTCCCAGCTGAAATATATGAGAGTTCCATTTTTTCCTTATCCTCATCAGCACTTGGAATCATGAGTCCTTTTAATTTTAGCCCTGTTGGTGGGTATATAATGGCATCTCGCATTTGTATTACCCTGATGACTATTGACATTTAGCGCCTTTTATGCTTCTCAAACATTGAGGTACTTTTTTTCGTGAAGTAACTGTTTAGGTCTTTTTTTTTTTCTTCATTTAAAAACATTGTGTTGTCTTTTTCTTACTGATAGGAATTCTTTATATATTACAGATACAAGTCTTTTGTTGGATATCTGTATTGCAAGTAACTTCTCTCAGTCTGAGATTGTCTTTTCATTCTCCTAATGGTTTCTTTCGACAAATAAAAATGTTTAATTTTAAGAAAGTCCAATTTATCGATTTTTAAACTTATGGGTCGTGCTTTTGTGTCCTATTTTAAAAGATCTTTGCCTAGCTCAAAGTCATGAAGATATACGTCTCTGTTTTCCTCTAAAAACTTTATTGTTTTAACTATCACATTTAGGTGTTTTTGTATGATATGAGGGAGCAGTCAATGTTCTTTTTTTATCCCCCAAAGGATATCCAGATAACCCAGAACTCTTTCTCAAAAAAAAACCACTCCATGGCCAAAATGAACAAATCAGGAGACTATAGATGCTGGAGAGGATGTGGAGAAACGGGAACCCTCTTGCACTGTTGGTGGGAATGCAAATTGGTGCAGACGCTCTGGAAAGCAGTGTGGAGGTTCCTCAGAAAATTAAAAATAGACCTACCCTATGACCCAGCAATAGCACTGCTAGGAATTTATCCAAGGGATACAGGAGTACTGATGCATAGGGCCATTTGTACCCCAATGTTCATAGCAGCACTCTCAACAATAGCCAAATTATGGAAAGAGCCTAAATGTCCATCAACTGATGAATGGATAAAGAAATTGTGGTTTATATACACAATGGAATATTACGTGGCAATGAGAAAAAATGAAATATGGCCTTTTGTAGCAACGTGGATGGAACTGGAAAGTGTGATGCTAAGTGAAATAAGCCATACAGAGAAAGACAGATACCATATGGTTTCACTCTTATGTGGATCCTGAGAAACTTAACAGGAACCCATGGGGGAGGGGAAGGAAAAAAAAAAAAAAGAGGTTAGAGTGGGAGAGAGCCAAAGCATAAGAGACTCTTAAAAACTGAAAACAAACTGAGGGTTGATGGGGGGTGGGAGGGAGGAGAGGGTGGGTGATGGGTATTGAGGAGGGCACCTTTTGGGATGAGCACTGGGTGTTGTATGGAAACCAATTTGTCAATAAATTTCATATAAAAAAAAAAAACACTCTTTTCCCCATGAATTGTAGTGTAAATTTTGTCGTAAATCAAATAACCATATATGTGGGGTCTGTTAATGCATTTTTTTTGTTTTTTTGAATGTTAATAAGTTATTACTCTTCTCAAGAATTATTACATATTCTTTACAAAGATTTTTTTTTATGGCACAAATTTTTCAGATCTCGATAATTAATATTCAGTTAGGTACTTTATTTAATAATTCCAATATTGTTGGGCACTTGAGTTGTTTATAACTTGGGGCTATTAGTCAATATATTATAAACATTATCTTTTAATGGAGCAAAAATAATATATCACAGTTATTTTGCTCTTATCTGACGACTAAGCAGATTGACTGTTTTCCCACATGTCCTGAACTGTGTTAATATCTTTTTCCATTTATTTGCAAGTGTCCTGTTTTTGTTATCAGTTCTCTTTATCTAATAAAGATCTTAAACTTGAGTACACATTTATTAAAAAGCTTTTTCCCTCAGTCTGTTTGCTGTCTATTTCTTTTAAACACTTAGAAAGAAGTTTACACACTTCATATTAAATTTGACCATCATTCTCTTTGTGATTTCTCAGATTACTCCTAAGCTTAAGAAGGTTTTCCCTCTCCAAAATCTTCATGAAAATACAATTCTCTCTCTCTTTTTTTCTCTCAATTTTTCCTGTTTGATTTTTTTTGTTTCTTTTTTTTTTTTTTTTTTTTAACTTACATCCAAATTAGTTAGCATCTAGTGCAACAATGATTTCAGGAGCAGATTCCTTAGTGCCCCTTACCCATTTAGCCCATCCCCCTTCCACAACCCCTCCAGTGGCCCTCAGTTTGTTCTCCATATTTATGAGTCTCTTCTGTTTTGTCCCCCGCCCTGTTTTTATACTATTTTTGTTTCTCTTCCCTTATGTTCATCTGTTTTGTCTCTTAAAGTCCTTATATGAGTGAAGTTATATGATTTTTGTCTTTCTCTGACTGACTAATTTCACTTAGCATAAGACCCTCCAGTTCCATCCACGTCGTTGCAAATGGCAAGATTTCATTCTTTTTGATTGCCGAGTATATATATACCTCCATTGTATATATATAGCACATCTTCTTTATCCATTCATCCATCGATGGACATTTGGGCTCTTTCCATACTTTGGCTATTGATAGTGCTGCTATAAACATGGGGGTGCATGTGTCCCTTCAAAACAGCGCACCTGTATCCCGTGGATAAATGCCTAGTAGTGCAATTGCTGGGTCGTAGGGTATTTCCATTTTTAGTTTTTTGAGGACCGTCCATACTGTTTTCCAGAGTGGTTGCACCAGCTTGCATTCCCAATCCTGTTTGATGTTTAAAGACATCCCTTTAATCTATCTAGAATTATCATGATATATGACAGACTTAATGGGTATCTCCATGAGTGTTTGAAGTACTCATTTTTGTTGTAAAGGGTAAAATCATATTTAAAAATCCTCTGATGTTTGTATTTTAAAAGTTTTGAAGAGGAGAAGGTAAAGTCTTTTTAGTAAAGGACTGCAACCAGTTTTTTAATGTCCAAACCTTGTTTGTTATCCTCTGACCATTACCAGGTGAGCTTGTTGAAAATGCAGATTTCTGGGTCCATCCCAGATCTATTAAAGCAGCATCTCTGAGGGTGGGACCCAGATATCTAATTTTTTTTAATTTTTTTTTAACATTTATTTTTGAGACAGAGAGAGACAGAGCATGAATGGGGGAGGGTCAGAGAGAGGGAGACACAGAATCTGAAACAGGCTCCAGGCTCCGAGCTGTCAGCACAGAGCCCGACGCGGGGCTCGAACTCACAGACTGCGAGATCGTGACCTGAGCCAAAGTCGGCCGCTCAACCGACTGAGCCACCCAGGTGCCCCCAGACATCTAATTTTTAACAACGCCTCAAATGACTGCAAGAAACACTAAAGAGAGCTACTGGACCACATTTAAGACTAATTATGAGGCCAACACGAGCCATATGTCCTTGGGGTCTTTACTTGTATCCATTTCTCTTTGGTTAAATTCCCATCCTAACGTCCCAGTTTCGTGACATAATTTTGAAATCAAATTTAAACGGCTCTAAAGTATATACCATTCATTACATTCTGCTTTAATTATAATGTTAATTGGTCCATGTTTGCTAACATGACACCGTTTACTGGAAGTAGTAAAGTTGAATAGGCCCTGCCAACCTCCTAATTCAAAATTTTTGCTCGTTATGTAAAAACTTGTTTGGTGTCTATATCCTGGTTGAGGTAAGCCTTACCATACCTAGAATCATCTGCTCTAGTCTCCCATCCATTCAGAAGAATGACTACTTTTTAGCTACATGCTAAGGTCTAAGAAAATGCCATTCTTCTGCATGGGTGGAAGCCTAGACCAGATAATTCTAGATATGGTAAAGCAATTTAGATCCAAGTGAGAAAGTCCACACCTCCTGCCCCTCATCCCTGGTCTTTAGTTAACAAGAGTCTGCCTTCTCTTTCTACTTTAGCCTTGGGCCCTGCAGAAATTGCCCTCACAGTCATTATGACTCTGCTTGCCCTGGGCTCGGTCACCATCTTCGTGGAGGATGCTGTCTACCTGTACAAGAACACCCGTTGCCCCATCAAGAGGAGGACTTTGCTCTGGAGCAGCTCTGCACCCACGGTGAGGGCCTTGTAGCTGCCCTTTGGGAGGGAATAAACAAGAGACAGGAACCGTTCTGGGAATTCCTCTAAACTCAGCATTTCAAGCCAGCAAAGGGTTGCCTGCCTCTACCCACTTAGGATGGGGGTTTGTAATGCGATCTCCATTTGCAGTCAGGACACCCTGCCTGGGTCAACAGGCAGTGGGACACAGCTTGAATTCTGGAGTTCTTTGAATTCTCAGAGACAGCTAGAGGAACTGCTCACCCCACCAGCAGCCCCACTCACTACCTCCCCACCACAGTATCATTGTTAAAAGCAAGCTTCCTTCCTACACAGGCAAGCAGTGGTTCCTCAGACGGGAGGGAGGCAAAGAATTTTCTTTCCCATGGGGACAACGCAACTCTATCCTTGCATTAGAGACCTTTATAACCCACTCTGGTAGCCATTGTATAGGTCTCTGACTTGTTCCTAGGTCATAAGATTAGACTTCCGTTTCCTTGTGGTAAGGTCTGTGTGTGTGTGTCTGGAGCGGAGAATGGAGCCCTCGAGGTCCTTTTCTAGCAGATGACACCTGCCTGGGCCATCTCGAGTCATCAGAGATGCTCTAGTAACATGTGGCATTGAAAAGGAAGGGCTGGATCTGGATCCAGTTCCTCCCAAGGATGAACTCGCCTACTCCTACTCCGGGGATATGGGATGAGATAGTCTTCAAAATGACATTTTGACTTACAGTGACCAGCTGTCTCTAACCCTAGATATAGAAGGAACTGACTACTCCATTAAAAAGAAAAATTAGTTGATTTGATTGTTCTTCCAGATGGCCACTTTTGAGTAATGCTGCCTCATGTGTTCGGGTTTTGCTTCCTTGAGCTTTTGCCACAAAAATTTGAGAGGGTGAGCACAAAGACTCCCTTCTTGCCCCAACCAGCTTCTTGCTTGCCTTCAAGCAGGTCGTGTCTGTGTTCTGCTGTTTTGGTCTCTGGATCCCTCGTTCCCTCATGCTTGTAGAAATGGCCATAACTTCGTGAGTGTCCTGCCCCACCCCCAGCTCTGCGGTGGGTACCCTTTTGCTCCCCACTCACCCAGGACTCCAGAGTCTGCATCTTCTTTTATCCCCTGTCCCTTCCATAAATCCCTGCAAATCAATTGATCACGAGTCTAGCCCCTTTCAACTTGTGCTAATCCGGGTCTCTTGAACTTCTGCTTCTCTTCATCTTCAGTCACCATTTTGTTCACATAGGCTCAAATTCCCCTCTTCCTCAGCCCCTGGACCCTGTCCTCTCCCTCTTGCTGGCTCACACATTCCAAATGCCTGGTCCCTACTGGACCCCCCCAGTGAGCCCCACCTCTCCTTCACCCTTTGCAGTCTATATGTCTTTGGCAGCAAAGGGGTATCCCCTTACCTGGCCACCTCCCCCTCTGTGAAGCTCACCTCTACTCCCACTCCAGGTTTTACTCAGTATGCTTTTATCTGCTGATGCTGGTCATGGTGGAAGGCTTTGGTGGGAAGGAGGCAGTAATAAGGACACTGAAGGACACTCCGATGATGGTCCACACTGGCCCCTGCTGCTGCTGCTGCCCCTGCTGCCCCCCACTCATGCTCACCAGGTAAGGTGGGAGGGAGAGGCAGAACTGAGGAACAGGTTAGCCTCTCTCTTCACTCTCACAAGAGTCTCTGTGGCTCCCTCGGCCCTGCTTCAAGCCTCTTGGAATCAGGTTTGTATGGGACAGAGCCAGTGGCGAAAGGGCGGGCATCCCGCAGCCAGCACCCACACATTAGGCACCCACCCAGGGGTGAGGGGAGCAGAGGAAGGAGAACTCCAGTTTCCATCACTTAGGCTCACTGCTGCCTACACACTTTACCACACTGGACTTTGGGCTACTTACTTGTCTCTTATGCCCATTTTGGTTAAAGAGGTTGGGGTCAACTTTCTGATAGTCCTTGCTCAAAGGGCAGCATTCTGGTCAGATGAGTGGGAGGCAAGAAGAAGGTTCCCAGTGCTCTCCACATTCTGGCTTCTTCCTACGTCCCCATCCATTTAGCCATTTTGGTGTCTATTATGACAGACACGCTTGAGCCCGGGATCCCAGTGAGGGAGCTGGAAGGTCTTCTTCAGGTGGACACTTTATGGGTTCATGTTCCCAACCCTCTTCTTCCTTTAGGAAGAAGCTTCAGCTGCTGATGTTGGGTCCATTCCAGTATGCCTTCTTCAAGATAACACTGAGCCTGGCGGGCCTGTTTCTCATCCCTGATGGCATCTATGACCCAGCAGATGTAAGCCAGGAGTAAGGGGCAGCAAACTCCAAGACTCAGTACCTCTGAGCTCTAAAAGGAATAGCTGGAGCCAACATCCCCTGATCCAGGGCTCCACAGACAGGGTAGTCCCGGCAACAGTGTGGCCATAGAAAAGGTAGAGGCTTGGACTCTGGTGGGGAGAGGAGAGTGGAATAGGCCAAGGCTTTGGGGCTTTTTATTTATTTTTTATTACCTTTCCCACCATGGAAGAGGAGAAATAGAAGGAGAAAAGGACTTTCCTTCCTCACTGACTACTTTCTGATCTGCCACCAGATTTCTGAGGAGAGCATAGCTCTGTGGATCAACACTCTCCTCGGTGTGTCCACCCTGCTGGCCCTCTGGTCCCTGGCCATCCTTTTCCGTCAAGCCAAGCTGCACTTGGGCGAGCAGAATATAGGAGGCAAATTTGTTCTGTTCCAGGTAACTAGAATTGGGGTTAGGAGGTGAGACTAATAAAGGCAAAAAGCAGGTCCGGGAATCTTGTTAAGCCTCGGTTTCCGGTGAGATCTGGAAAAGGATCCCTGCCCCTTCCCAGTTTTTGCTTTTCTTGTGCTGTAATAGTTTCCTAGCGCTGCCCTAACAAAATATCACAAACTGAGCGGCTTAAAACAACAGAAATGTATCGTCTCATAGTTCTGGAGGCTAGAAGTCCAAAATCAAGGTGTCAGCCAGGCCACGTTCCCTCTGAAATCTACAAGGGAGAATTCTTCCTTGACGTCTCCTAACTTCTGGTGCTTTGCCAGCATCACTGATTTTGCCTCCGTTATGACATGGCACGTGTCAGGGTCTTGTGTCTCTTTTCCTCTTCTTAGACAACAGTATATTGGAATAAGGACCCACCCTACTCCAGCACGTCCTCATCTTAACTGATTACATCTAACTACACCGGAACAATGATGCTCTTTCCAAATAAGATCATATTCTGAGGTCCTGGGGGTTAGGACTTCAACATATCATTTTAGGGGACCCATTTCAACTTGTAACAGATGTATTACCAACCTTGAATTCTTCTACTTTTTCTTTTTTCTTTTCTTTTCTACCCAATACTTCCTAAAACTCTGTAATCCACCACCACCACTAGCTTCGGCATTATCATAGTTATGAACTACCTACACCACATGCTAGGCACTTTTCGTACATTACATTTGAATTTGCACAACAATCTTTGGAGTCATTATTATTTCTATTTTACAAAGGAGGAAACTGCGACCCAGAGATATTATTGGGCTTCCTCCGAGGCACATATGTATGGGGCTAAAATTTAAACTTAGATCTGACTCCCAAATCCACCCTCCTTCGCATTACATTGTCTCTTCACCTTCACACCTCTTCTGAAAATTCTCTGCAAAGCACATTTGTTCACTTTTTACACTTTCCATTCTCTTAAGCCCAGATAACTTCCACCAAATACAATGACTTTAAATTTTTTTGATGTTTTTTTTTTTTTCATTTATTTTTGAGAGAGACCGAGTACAAGCGGGGGAGGGGGCAGAGAGAGAGGGAGACACAGAATCTGTAGCAGGCTCAGGCTCTGAGCTCTCAGCACAGAGCCAGACGAGGGGCTCAAACTCACAAACTGTGAGATCATGACCTGAGCCAAAGTCGGACACTTAACTGACTGAGCCACCCAGGCGCCCATAAATACAATGACTTTTAATCCAATCTTGTTTTCCTTCTCTCCCCATTCTGTCTCCTTGCTAGGCCCTTCTTCTACTCCCAAGGCATAGTGACTGCTTTGTAGTCAACAGAGTGATTTCACATAAATTCTCATTTGATCTAAGCAGATGCCTGCAAAATGTGAATTTCCAGGCACATAAGAGGTAGAATTGAAGGAGAGGCCGGAAGAGCCTGAAATGGAGTCAGGGACTGAAAGGGCAGGAAGGATCTGGGCCCCGGAAGCACTTAGGGTCATGCCACAAGGTCAAGGCCCTATGATTGCAGAGCCTGCCTGTGATTATTGTGGGACATGCTGAGTCTGTCTTTAAAAGGATGACGTTTCATAAAAGTGCAGTCAGGGAGGGCAAGTACTAAGGCAAATGGTGTTGCTGGAGCCTCTGGACAGAGATTTTCTTTTTCTTTTTTTTTTTCTCTTATTGTATTAAAATATACATAACATACGATTTGGCGTTTTAACCATTTTTAAATGTACAGTTCAGTGGCATTAATTACGTTCACATTGTGGTGCAGTCATTATTAGCACCATCCATTTCCAGAACTTTTTCATCTTCCACACAGAAACTCTGTACCCGCTGAACATTAATTCCCCATGTCCCGTGCTGCTCAGCCCCAGGCATGGCAGAGATTTTTCAAAGGGCACCTTCATGGCTAATTGTCCATCATTCTAGGAGCAGGGATCTCAGATACTTGAGCCAGATGGAAATAGTCTCCTCTAACCATCCATCCTTTTCATCCATCGAGTGCTTGTTAGTATCCGTGGCTGAAATGGGGAAATAAACACGAACCCCCAATCAGTTCTTGTTTCTTGTCTCAAACGTTCATAAAATATTGGATAGAAGACAAGATTGTAATTTGCCTAAAGATCAAAACACCACAAAATTTTACTCGGGTGAGTTTCAACCCTCTGCAACTGCACAGATCTAAAGATCAGCCGAGCGCACAGTGGAAGAGCAAGCACAGCGGTGGGCCAGCGGGCCGCAGTGCCACCGCCGCTGGGCCCAGCCTGCCCTTGTCTCTCCTCTGGTCCACAGGTGCTCCTCATCCTGACCGCCCTGCAGCCATCCATCTTCTCAGTCTTGGCCAACAGCGGGCAGATTGCTTGTTCACCTCCCTTTTCCTCTAAAGTCAGGTCTCAAGGTGAGCACACAGGGATTCCTCTCCCATTCCGGGATTGGCGAGAAGGGAGGGCCAGGGAAGAGCGGACCTTAGAACAGAGGTGGGGCCATCCTGGTTTCTATGCAGGATACTCAGAAATGGATCTCCCAGAAATCCTAGTGAGGCTTTCAGGAGAGAGTGACTCCTCTGACCACACAGAGGAGAGCTATAATCCCAAAGCTTGAGGCCAGCCCTGGTGGCCGACCCAGGAAGCCATGCGCTCAATTGTTAGCTCCTGGGAGAGGAATGGCTGTGGTTTGGAAGCAGAAGGTCAAACTGATACAACACACACAAAAAAGGGTTTAATGTTAGCCTCAGACTGCAGAAGGTAGAGAGCCAAGTTCTGGTTCTGGCTCTACCATTCATCCGGTACGTTATTTACGACAACTTAATATCTCTAGGCTTGGTTTGAGGATAAACTGGAGAAAGTGTTGCTGAACTCATATGCCAGGGCTGCTAGGGGGATACCACCTCTACCATTTAGCATAACCTACATTATATTTCACTCTACACTGCAGTGATGAATTGCCACCTTCTCATACTGGAGACTTTTGTAATGACTGTGCTGACACGCATGTACTACCGAAGGAAAGATAACAAGGTTGGATATGAGCCTTTCCCTTCCCCAGACCTGGATTTGACTTCAAAGCCTGAGGTGGACAGTTTGGACAGTGAGCCTGTACATATTAAACGGGCACAAGATTTCCTCACTATCCCTCAACCTTGACCAAATGGGGATGGATTCCATCATCAGCACAAGCTGGCAGATTACATTTGACTATAGGAATGAAGGAGAATTATGGACTAGGATGCAATTATTTTGGATCTTGCCTGGAGAAGGTATTTTAGGTTTTATAATAAACAAACAGGATAGAGTTTAAAACTCTGTAACTGGGTACATCGCCTCTGTGGGTGACACTATTAGCCCTTGAAGCTTGTATATTGAAAGGTCACTCCGAGTTTTCCTAAAGCCAGTGAAAAGGAGGAAAGTATATGGTAGTTTGCCTAGTATAAGAACAGGAGTAGAACTGAACCAGGTACCCCTATGTTTATTGCAGCATTATTTACAACAACCAAGACTTGGAAGCAACGTAAGTGTCTATCAATAGATGAACGGATAAGGAAAGTATGGTGTGTGCATGTGTCTGTGTGTGTGTGTGTGTGTGTGTGTGTGTGTGTGTGTGTGTATGGAATATTACATGGCCATAAAAAAGGATGAGATCATGCCATTTGAGACAACATGGATGGGTCTACAGGGTATTATGCTAAGTGAAATAAATCAGACTGAAAAAGATAAATACCATACAATTCCACTCATAAATGGAATAAAAAAAATAAATAAATGAAAAGCAGAATTGGAACTATAAATAGAAACAACAAATTGATGGTTGTCAGAGGGGAGGGGGTGGGAGGTTGGACAAAATGGGTAAAGGGGACTGGGAGATACAGGCCTCCAGTTGTGGAATGAGTAAGTCACAGGAATAAAAAGCAGAGCATAAGGAATATATAGTTAATGATACTGTGGTGAACACAGTGTAATGTATAAACTTGTCAAATCACTAAGTTGTACACCTGAAATTAATGTAACATTGTGTGTCAACTAAAAAGAAAAAAAAGAACTCAACCAGGCAAAATAGTACAAACCCAGTGTCCAATAAACCAGGCTTCTGAAGAAGAGATGGAAGCCTGATGGATTCTGAATGACAGATGTGCCATTAGGGCACTGAGGACATTAGACCTCACAGATCTGGACCAGCCTCCCTTTGTGGGACAATAGCTTCTGTGCAAAGCTGAAAAAGGATTTTCCTAATAATATGGTCATGGGACAACTTTGAGGAGACAAATCAGGATGCAAAGGCAAAGAAATTGAGAGCATAGGCAAAAGCCCCAAATATATAACACATGTTACACACATGTATACCAGGTCAAAAACACAGGAAATGGAATACTAGGTAAAACCACTTTGCCTTTATTTGGCTAAATGACAAAGGCCAAAATAACTCTGAACAAATTAGTAACACTCACATAGGAAAACAATATACTGAACACCGATTGAGGAAACGTCCTGTGGGTTGCTGGCACTGGGGATGAGGCTAACATTCATGCCAAGGCCAGCATTTCTTCCCAACATGCCTTTTTCTTTTCAGCATCCTCAATACAGGACAACCCAACTGATCGAGTCTCTGTGTTTAAAACAGTCGGTGCCCCCTAAGAAGGGTGGGAAAACCCTCTTTAAACCTAAAGGGACACAACCTGGGTCATCCCAGTGTTAAACCTAGCACTTTTGTTCTCTACCCCAATCTGAGTATTAACATAAAACTTTGGCAGACAGAAAATCTTTCATTCTTTTAAAGAAAATTAACATTTAATAATATAATCCCAAGGACATGTTCTACTTATTTGGAAAAATAGAAGCTAGGGACCACTCTTTATCTCATGACAATCTATTCTATGAGAGAAAACAAGAACAATCATTGTATGACTTTGCAAAATACAACCTTTAAAAATACTTATATTGGTAAGCTTAAAAAAAATACCATTAGTTAAAAACATTATTAAGGGAGTATTTTTTCCTACCTGTATTAGTTCAACTTCTGGTGAAAGTGTGTGATGACAGAAAAGGTAGAAGCTATGGCTTTTAGGGAATTAAAGAGAAGCAGCAAAATATAATTGGTTTGGAAAGATTTTTGACATGAGATCTAGAACAGAGTCGAAAAGGCAATCGGCTCCAGAAAAACAGAAGCTACCCACAAACCAAGATAATCTGGCGAAGCAAAAGCACTGTGAAGAACCGCTGTAGAGGGACCATCCAGAAGCTGCTTGACCAGCTGTGTGGTCACAAGTAAAAGAAGAATCTAACTCAGGTGCCGGGTTATCGGCAATCAGAAAAAGCCAACAGTTCTCTTGACCTCCTTCATGTTTTTTCTCATTTAGGATCTTCAGCCTCCTCATAGCCCCACCCTTCTTACCTCACTAAGCCTCAGCAAAATAATGGTCTTTGGCTCTAGCTATCAGAAACAGCCACAGTAGTACGAACGATCCATTTCTGTTCCTCGAAAGCTTCAGTCTCTGTTCCTCAGTGCTCCTGAGTCTAGTGCAGGAAAAGAGCAAGCTTTCTGCCCAGCCATCTCGAGATAACTGCTGGAAGCACCTCCTCGGCACCAACTCCTGAGCATCTGTCTCCGTTCTTCGGTCTTACGCACTGCGCTCTGAAGCCAACCAACTTTTAAGGCTCTCCCATCTCTGCTACATTTGGCCTATTGCTTTGTGTGTGGGATTCAGGGAAACAGCTAATTAGAAACTAATATTACCAGTTAATATTAAAATTAATACGCAAAGATTTACAGATCACAGGCATGGTCATGGTAGGCAAACAACTAACTTCATTGAATTAGGCACAATCAAATAATGCATCATCCCAACAGCTTCCTCCCTCCACCCATCCTTGTCCAGCACTTAGGATCACATTTATCCCAAAGAAGCAAATATGCCACACCATGAAAGATTTTGCTTCAAGTCACAATTATTTGAAGATGCACTGGTGTTAGGAGACTGAGACTGTAGTCTTGTCAAAAGGGGCGAGAGGGCTTTCCAAGAACACGTGCACATGCTGGCCCTGGTAGTCTCACAGAGCTTCCCAGCACAGCTGTTATACTCCAAGGGCAGGGAATGTGAAAAAGAGCCCACTGCTAGAGCGGAGGAAGAGGTCCCAGGCAGTATGCTTGAGAGGACTGGCTGCAGGGAGGAAAACCACATTCTGAGCATCTTCCTTGCCAAATACATTTGGCTAACGTGTACTTTGAGGGAACACATAGGTGAGCCTCAGTAATGACTTCGTCATGTTTCTATACCAGGGAGAATAATAGGCAAAATTCCCAAAGAAGGAAGACTGAAGCAGAAAAGTTAAAATACGTGATCCTATGAAGCTGGCTAATGCAGGAAAACAGTAACTTGAACTGTTTCAAAAGAAGGACTCTAAGCCAAAGCTCAAGTAAACCAGATTTGATAGCACAAACAGCACTTCATGAGAAGAGTCAGAAATGCAGTTTTCATAGGCCGTCACGACAAGAGATTTCCCTCTCTTTGTGTCTCTACTCTGCCTCTCTGCATGATCAGAATTTTAGGAACCAAGGTAGTCCTGCTGCGCAGGCAGGCAGTGATTCTAGCCTCTGATCCTCAGGCAGAAGAGCAGGTTTTATCACAAAGTATTTAGAGAGGAGACTATGAGATGCTCACAGCCCTAGCACAGGGGCAAGGAAAGATAAAATGTGGTTTTCTAACACTGAAAACATCAAAATTCCACCCCCACAAGGGGTATTTATGAGTGACAGGGTGGGGCCTGGACATAAGCAGTTTTCCCCTGAACCCAGCTACAGGACTATTGAAGCTGACAGTCTGCTAGGTCATGTAGCTGTAGAATGCTAGAGATTTCAAATGAGCTCACACTCAACTGCAAGTGTTAAGCTTCAGCATCTCTGACGGGAAATATAAGTGGTGAATCCCCGTGGGCAACCTAACAGGGGAAGTGGCACCATAACCAGCAGGCACACGTGGAGAAGAGAGAGAACCTACCATACTCTTGTAATGTGAACCCATGCTTTGTGGCCTGCTGGAGGGGCAGGGGAGGGAAGTCCCCACCAGCTGCAACTCTCAGAGGAAAAGGAACACTACCTGGAGCACTAGTTCCAGTCAAGAACTTTAAGAAACAAACAAACAAACAAACAAACATAAACCCCACAACTTTCTTAAGAGGGGCAGAGTTCAAGATAAGGCTTCAGAAAGGGGGGTGTTTCCTTACGCTTCTGTGTTTAAATTCTGTGCAAAATTTCTCCAAATATTCAGTATGGCTTTGAGCAACATGGATTAACAGATCATGTTCAAACTGCAGACATTTACAAAGTACCCTTTGCAAAAAGCTAGGTAATAAGCATTGAAATAGGGGTATCAGGGCCAGGGACTTACTCCTGTCTGGGAAAATTAACCTGAATCGACCCCGTATAGGATTGAGTAGTGCCCCACTCCCCTCCTCAATCACAATAAACCCGAAAGCATTCCTTCCTTCAAAGGTAGACTGCAGGAATGAGATTGATCAGAGCTCCCAAATAACTGGGCAACAGAGTTTTCTGGGAAGATGAACACAGCAGGAAAACCGCAGACGATGCCATGTGGTCTGGTTCCATCCCCATCAAGTGTCTTCCATGGACCCCATTGGGTCCAATACGAAACTCCTCAGGGAGTAAGAAAAGTTAGGCTCAGATCTCCTTCTTCTCAAGCCACATTGACACATGTGCCAGCAGTACATTTAGGTGATTTGTGGCTGAGCTTACTAGCTTTTAGCTTTTTTTTTTTTAAGGACGCCAAAATTATGCTACTTGCCCCTCCCCATGAAATCACTCATAAGCAGGTCATTGCTTGAAGGACTTGGCAAGCCACTCTGCCCCAGAACAGAAGGCAACACTATAGTGTATCAGGAAGAAAAGGCCTCTGGGTAATACACCACTTCCTTGTGCCCACTCCTCAGGGGCAAAAAATCAGTTTTACTTATAACATTTGAAAGACTGATTTTTAAAAAATTACTAAAAATGACAATTTCCTGTCAAGATCACATGAACATAAACAGTAAAGCAAAGTCTGTAAAGAGGGAATATGGATGCAGAACAGGCTTCTAAGATGTACTCAGCCTCCTTCTTGGTGTGAATGGGTGACGCCTCTTGGAGGATGGGCTGATCCCATCCTAGGTCCTCCTGCCCCAACTTTCTTTCTTTTGTAGCTGTCCTTAGGTTTAGTGTTGGGATCACAATTTGGAATTCAACCGAGAGCTTCCGAAGGTTATGGGACAGAGGGAAGGGAGAGGAAAGGAGGGATGAAAACTTAGTCTTCTTCGTCCTCACTGATGTCATAGGTTGCAGCCTTGTGCCTGGAGAGGTTTGCTGGGGAGGACGGCGGGGAAGTCTTGCCAGAGAAGGGCCATCGGAAAGACGGGGAGGGGGAGCGTTCCCGAGTGGGGCTGCTGCTGGGACTCTGCTTTGGACTGATGGCCTGCAGCATCCGGCCTTTCCCCTCTTTCAGCATATGTTTCTGGGGAGACCAAAAGGTAAAATTAGAAGAAACCTATGGATCCTACTAAATCACCACTGGAGGATCTGCGACTTCAAATTATCACAAGTGCCCTGTGCAATGTCATAAGTAATTGAATAAGCTAGGGGAGGGACACAGCTATAAGTTTAAGTAATTTCCTCCCTAAAGTAGTCCATGCTATGCAACTTATCTAAGGGTTCCCACATGCAATCACTCAATCTTTGACTTCTATGTCAAAGGAATTCTTAAATGGCTACTTGGTCTGCATTCCAGGCTCCAGGCAAAAACAAAGGAACTAACTCAGACAAAAGCGTACCTATTCTAGTTGTAGAGCTCTCTGAAAAGGAAATTCTATATTCTCCCTGAATAATCTATTCTGGTATCAAACAGTCTCACAGTTAGATCCTTCCTGATATCCGAGGGCTTACTTGCTAAATTGCTACACTTCACCTTCTATTTGGCTTGAAAAGACCTTGCTACTCCTCAAGGGCAGAATTCTCACCTCACCCAGCAATTCTGCAGCAGCTCTTTGTAGTGGAGGCAGCTTTCTTTTTACTATTCTTTGTTCTTTCCTTTCCTTTTATTGAAAACTATAGTGTAGAAGTAAGCTGGGCAAGGTTACTTACTTATCACCAGATTTGGACAAAGAGTTGGCAAAATTATTTAGGAGAATATATAACTTCTTTCTATGAACATTTTAAAGAACTTTTTGGGGATAGTCAAAAGATAGTTCTGCCCAATACAAGGGACAAGTTAGATAACTACTTAATGTTGATATCTCTTTCTATAATTCTGTAATTCTTTCCACAGCATGAGAATTCCCTATATTTTCCTGAAATTCCCTAAACTGTCCATCAGGAAAGAACATACCAGTGCTCCTTCTGGACCAAACATTTCCAGGAAACTTCCAATGAATTCTCGGGATTTCTCCTCCCATTTCTGAATGAGGTCAATGCTTTTTTCTTCAACCTTCTGAACAAATTCTTTTGACTTCTCCTCCACATCTTTCACTTTCTTCTTTACTTTGTCAACCCGCTCCTGTAAGTGGTATTTCTTCTCCTAAGTAACGAAATAATTGTTTTGAGAAATAATACTCTGACCTCCATTCCAAAGGGAAAGAAGAAAATGGTCTGGCACTCTACTGACACTATTTCCAGCCATGAGAACTTCACTTCGCTCTAATGTATCCCACAGTTCTCTATCATAGTAACATAAAATATATTCTGGATGGTCATCTTATACAAAAATGTGATAACTCGAACATTGTGGAAGCCTAGACTAAACTAAATAGAGTGGGCTCAGTAACAGACAGACAGCCAAATGCATCCGATTTTTTAGGACAAAACATAAACTTGGAACATAAACATGCCCAACATAACCCAAACCCCATTCTAGATGAAGATGTATAGGGAGCCACAAGATTACTGCACAATACCACCAAGAATTATTGGTTGCAGTAGTGCATCTTTTACTTAGTTTACTGTACTAGGTGTTTTCCCCTCTATCATTGGCTTAGTCTATGATTTTAGAAGAGCTATTTATTTTAGTTTTTGGTATCTGGAGGTCTGTTTACTCAGGTGCAAAAGGAAGAGGATACTCTTTGGTCCTACAAGCTTCCCTAAAGAGAAGGGAAAATGGTATGAACCCTCTAGGGATGGGGGGTATGTTTTGCCAAATGAAAAGTATTTTCATAATTTCCAGATCACAAAGGGGAAAGGGAATATATTTAGGATTTTTAAACAACTGAACATAGAGATTCTGAAGTAGGTGGTTAGCAACAGCTAGGGCTTATCCGCATAGATAAATCATATTTAGATGAAACCATTTCACCTATTGATAATTCACAGAATTAGAAACAGGTAAGAGAGCACAGTAAGCTACTTGTGTCAAAGATAGAGTTAGCAGCTTCCTTCTTTTAAAACCAACTTTATTAAGATACAATTTCCAAATAAAATGTATAGCCATTTGTTTCTTAAAGGCAATATTAGCTAAGATAAACTTTGCTTTCATAAATCAAATTTTAAAACCTAGGTCCACATGTCCTGAGAAACTGCATGCAAAATGTTGCGTGTCACTATCCACAGAGGGAATAGCTTTCGTTAGATTTTCCAAAGACCAACCAAAATAATAATAATAATAATAATAATAATAATAAATAATAAATAAAAGGTTAAGAACTACTGTTTTAAATATAATTGATATAGAGGGTATCAGGGTGGCTCAGTTGGTTAAGCATCCAACTTTTGGTTTCAGCTCAGGACATGATCTCACAATTCCATGGGGTCAAGCCCTGCATCGGGCTCTTCACCAATGGTGCCGAGCCTGTTTGGGATTCTCCCTCTCTCTCTGCCCCTCCCCCATTTGCACGCGCTCTCTCTCTCTCTCTCTCTCTCAAAATAAAACTTAAAAAAAAATAAAATGTAAATAAACATAATTGATATAAATACTGTACTAGGTAAGTTACATATTTTTATTTATTTATTTAGCTGTACATCTTTATATCAATGTGTTGATAGTAAGCTATAAAGGCAGAAAATGCCTCTGTTTTATTCTCTTTGTAAATAGCTTAGCATAGTGTTATCAGCAAAGAGGCAATCACTGAATTTTGGAGGTGATAATTATAACAGACTGAAAAGAAGCAACTTCAGCTTAGATGAAGTGGGAGGCAAATGTGTGTCCTATCAGGCCATGGAATTCTGGGATGAGGTTGGAACTCACATTGATAAAGCTGACATTGAGCTCCTTTGCCGTGTAGCCCCTCTGTAGGTTCCGTCTGGCATACACATCATAGTCCCGGACAATTCGGGTGATGATGTCTGATGTTGAGATACCTTCTGTCCTCTGTGTTGGAGCAAACATGCCTAATCCAAGAACACATACAAACAGTGTGACATTCTGGTTAACTTAGACAGTAGGACTAGATGAAAACTGGGAGCAACACCGTTTTCCTCAAAAAGCAGAATCTGCTATTATTAAGTGAAATCTGGAGATACTGACAGATAGGAGGACTGAATTAAAGGCTAGGGGCAAGGAAAGCAGGAACTATATGGTCCTAATATTAAGAAAAATATGGGGTGGGCACCTGGGTGGCTCAGTCAGTTAAGCATCTGACTTCAGCTCAGGTCATGATCTCACAGTTCATGAGTTTGCATGAGCCCCACTTCAAGTGAGCTCGAGCCCCACTTTGGGTGAGTACAAGTCCTGCTTCGGGTGAGCCCCACTTCTCTCTCTTTACCCCTTGTTCACTTGTGTCCTCTCTCTCTTTCTCTCTCTCTCAACAACAACAAATGTATATGTGTGTGTGTGTGTGTGTGTGTGTGTGTGTGTGTGTGTGTGTGTATCTGGAGGTCTGTTTACTCAGGTGCATTCATATACATATGAAATTAAAAGAGATATCAAAAGTAGATGTTTAGACTGAGAATTGATGGATGTCAGAACTATGCTCACCTTAACCTTTTATCTGAAATGACGTGTGACCGGAAAGTAGATGTTGAATTTCTAAGTGTATACATTTTCCTCTGTAAAGTAGATGTTGTTGAATCTCTGTCACTGCCCCTGAAACTCCATAAAGTGAGGATATACCTCAGCTTACTCACCTGCTTCCTTAATGTGCTTATAAACATCATCACTCCCAGCAGAAGAGTAAGGAATGTCATCATGGGCTACGAAATCAATCTGAAATAAGGACAGTTCATTTAAAACCCAGGATAACTGCCATCAGAAAGAACCAGTAAATACTCTTTCAATAAATACTCTCCCAGACCCAGATAAAGGACAAGGAGAGGCCAGGCCTCGAATGGACTTTTTTTTCTTTATCTCTCTTTGCTTTGCTTCATACATTCCGTGATTCATTCATAAGCCACCCAAACTAATTATTTATCAATCATAAACATGAAGTTGGCCAGTTTCTGTTTTTAACTATTTCTCCTGGTATACTGGAAGTGCTACCCTCACACTGCATACCAGTCATCATACTAGAGTAAATAGGACTGGAGAATTTGCTGGTGTGTTAGCTAGTGAGTGGAGCCAAGGAAAGAAGAAAGGAAATCTCCCCATCCTCCCAGGTCTATAAGGGTTGGTCGAATAAGGGTTTCTAAAAATACACAAAAGAGGTCACTTCGTTGTTAGCTGGTTTCTCTCTCAGTCCATGAGATGAGTGGGAATATAAAAATAGCAGCCAAAAGCCCTTTTACTAGAACAGATACATCTATACTCCTGAGAAACGTAAAACTCAAAGCCATAAAAGACCTTTTGGTCTTAGGCTCTATCACTTCACTACTGTCAATACCTCTTGCAACAATGAGAAGAGAACAACGCCACTGGGATCAATAATCTTTCAGACAGACACGCTAACCTTACTTAGTCATTCCTGAGCAGGCCAAATGGCATTTACTAATATAATTGCTAACACAACCATACCCAGTTCCAGAAGCCACTGTAGTTTGAACCATGCCCAGGACTGTGTCAGAGACTCTCGGCTAACATCTTGGTTACTTACGGACAATTTATCAGGGGTCAATAGGCAGCAAAGTGAAAATAAGAATGGTGGGCAAGTAAGACGGCTGGTTGAGGATACACTGCTAACAAGGAGAAAAGAGAAGTTAAAAGTTCCTCTACCCTCTTCTGCCTGGGCCTGCCTGGCTGTGTTGCTGAGAATAATCTTGTTCATCACCTTTGGTATATCAGCTGCCAAGTATAGATATAGAAAAGCTAGAGAATTATAAAAGGTCTGTCACAATCCTAGTTTTAACAAACATCACTCTTGCTGAGAACTGACAATATTCCTCAAGCTTGAGGGCCTCCGACCTGATCTGATAGACCCTTCTCATCTTTTATACTCACCTTTTATAGGAAACCTGTTTCTCTAATGTGTGAGAATTAAAAGAAGGTGAGGGGTTTTATAATACTAACTCAATGAGAAAAAGTGAGAAACCCCCCTGTGTGTTGATCTCACACAACATCTAGCCCAAAATCAAAGCCCTGAAACTAGATTAAGTCAATACAAAAGAAGTCTATGTTTATCTGTCTTATTTCCTGGAACTTCTGAGAACATGGCTGGAGCTCTGTATATTCTAAAGGACTGGTATATTAGGAGGACGGACACATCCATAGTGAGGGAGGATAAATATCACTTAACTGAAGAGTTCAGTTTCTAGCCCTGCTACTGTGTATCCTGGACCAGGTTATTTGGTCTTTCTGGCTCTGTTCTCAGATATAAAGTAGAAACCATAGGGGCACCTGGGTGGCTCAGTTGGTTAAGTATCCAACTTTGGCCAGGTCATGATCTCATGGTTCATGAGTTCGAGCCCCACATCAGGCTCTGTGCTGACAGCTCAGAGCCTGGAGCCTGCTTCTGATTCTGTGTCTCCCTCTCTTTCTGCCCCTCCCCCACTCACGTTTTCTCTCTGTCTCTCTCTCTCTCTCTCTCACTCAAAAAATGAATAAACATTAAAAAAATTTAAAGTAGAAACCATAACTACCCAATAAGACTGTGGGGAACAAATGAAATATAATGGATGTAAAAGTGCTTTTAAGCCACCAAAGCCCATATAAATGTTAGGGATGACTAGTAGTAAAACCACTGTCATCTCTTCCATGTGAAATTTACACAGAACGTATAAGTAAAATACGGCTAGTGGAAAACTAGCCTGAGTCCTGGAAGTCTTGAGAGTCGAGGGAATTCCAGGAGGGGAATGGGGACATGTACTCAGTCTCTTACCCGGTGTTCCGCGAGGAACTCTGGCGTGAGGGTCCAGGGGGCATTCCTCACCACCTCATCCACATAGCGGCAGTGCTGCACGGCATCGTAGCGCTCATTTTCATTCATCACTGTGAAGCCTTTGAAGTTGTGTGTGAGCTCATCACTGCAAACTGAGTTCACCACATCATAAAGTTGTAAGTCAAAGTCCCCTTTGCTTAACCATTCCTCAGCCACCAACCTCTCCCATTTCCTAGGACTGTAACCGATCTCCCCACATGGAGAAGTATTTTCTGGATATAGCTCATTCTGGGTAGCAATGCTTTTCCTAATCCAAGATATACCTTCAGGAGCAATACACACTAAACAGTATGTTCACACTTTGGAGAAGACTTCGAAAGTAACCTGCTGTGAATTTCTACAGCAATTAAGTTTTTAAAAATATTTTCTTAGGACACCTGGGTAACTCAGTCGGTTAAGTGTCTGACTTCAGCTCACGTCATGATCGGGTCTGTGGGTTCAAGCCCTATGTCGGGCTCTGTGCTGACAGCTTAGAGCCTGGAGCCTGCTTCGGATTCTGTGTCTCCCTCTCTCTTTGTCCCTTCCCTGCTTGCACTCTGACTCTCTCTCTCAAAAGTGAATACACATTAAAACAAATTTTAAAAATGTTTTCTTATTACATTTTTGTAAGACTGTACTGGATCATGTAACATTCGCTTAACAGACTTTCGTACTTCAGTTGATTCAAAATGACAAACTGGAATCTAGTAAATGCTGTTCTTAAGTAGGCAATAGGGGTCACTGTTGCTCCCCAAACTGTAGAAACTCAAATGAAAACAGTGAGATAAAAACTAGACATCTCTGGGACACCTGGCTGGCCCAATTGGAAGAGCACGTGACTCTTCATCTCAGGGTCGTGAATTTGAGCCCCATGTTGGGTACAGAGATTACTTAATAAAACTTTAAAAAAAAACAAAACAAAACTGGACATCTCAGGTCAAAGAGCTTATAGTTTCTTTCACCAGGTCTGTATACTTCATGTACTTCATATACTTCATGTTTTAGAGAGGCTGCTCTACATCCCTCATTTGAAAACCAAAATAAGAGCCAGGGCTCAGGTTATGAAAGGAGAAAAATGCTACTATAATTTTTTTCTGGAAATCACCTAAAGTTATCAGATATTTTCTTACCTCCTACAATAAGGTATGTATTAGGGAAAAGGTTCTTTGCTTGCATCAGAGCCCGGGCATGACCACAGTGAAATAAGTCAAATATTCCATCTGCATAAACTCTCACAGGCCGGTCACCTAAATCCAAAGGAAAGAATTTATCACAAAAACACATCAATTCAATATCTCATATTTGACAAGTGGAAATGGCACTGTGTTTCCACCCTTGCATGCCCCTTTCTTGTTTTCTGAATATTCACCCTAATTTAGGGGTAGACTAGGGTTGTGAGGAATAACATCAGACTTCCTTGGCTACAAAGACCCTTTTGACATCACATCCATTGACTCTGTTACCCTGATTTCACCAAACTGCTCATATAACTGGATATCATGATTGCTTTTTCTTAAAGTTATTTTAGAAGTAAATGGGAAGAGTTACATAACATATGTGTCCTAAATTTTAAAATCCTCACCTTCAGCTTATGTTTCAATCTCAGTCATGTTTAAATAGAGTATAGCTAAGGTATACTCTGGCTGCTTGCTCTCTCATTTTCAGGCTGCCTTGATTACTAATAACTAAGCTTTGCTATGAAAATAAACTTCCCTCTGATTGCCCGGTGAGTAAGGAGTGATCCAAAGAGGTGAGACTGAGAAAAAGGGAAGGTTAAGTACCAGTTATCAACTTACTGCTTCTCAGTCCCAAATTCACCTTCAGCACCTGCTCTGTGATAACAGATAGGATTCCTTCAAGTATTTCTCCTTGACAGTGAGCATGTTATACTTTCTCAGTAGAGGGTGATATACTAAGTATTTGAAAGTCAAATATAAATATTATAGGACTTTATATTAGAGCTTTTCCTCTTCTTTCCATTGGTGAAAATGATAGAGAACAGATTGCCAATTTATTTTCAGTGGTGGTGGACTATGAAAGAAAAGCCAGGAAATGATCTCTTTGAGTACAAGACTAATTCCAAAGCCTAACAAACACACTGAGAATGGAATTGACATAATGGTTCATCATACTTCAAATAATAAATCTAATAAGTTCTAGTAATATATTCCTATATGTAAATAAAAGAAGAGTTATTTCACTGCAGCAGCAGCAGCAAATAACAGTAGGAGCAGCTACATCGTCTGGGAAAGAAGGGCCAAAGTCTCATCAGATATACCAGACTGAAGGTAGGCGTAAGATACAACACCCTTGTCTTGAGAACAACAAATCAAGGGGGAGGAAATTGGTTGCCAGGAGGTTTATGGACTTTTCTTTCCAGATAGGTTTATCCATAAATAAGTAGCCTTTTTAAAAAGATCATTTATTTATTTTGAGAGAGAGAGAGAATGCACACAATCAGGGGAGGGTCAGAAGGAGAAGGGAAGAGAGAATCCCACATAGGCTCAACACTCAGTGCAGAGTCTGACACAGGGCTCAACCTCATGACCATGAGATCATGACCTGAGCCAAAATCAAGAGTTGGCTGCTTAACTGACTAAGCCACCCAGGTGGATTTAAACTTTAAACAAGTAGCTTTTAAACGAAGAAATAATAGAGAGTGCCTGGGTGGCTCAGTCAGTTAAGCATCAGACTTCAGCTCAGGTCATGATCTCACAGTTTGTGTATTTCAGTCCTACTTTGGGCTCTGCGTGGACAGCTTGGAGCCTGGAGCCTGCTTTGGATTCTGTGTTTCCCTCTCTCTCCCTGCTCTTCCCCCCTCCTCAAAAATAAATAAACATTTAAACTGAGAAATCATATACTGGTGTTAGAAATATAAACTGGTACAACTTTTAAGAAGGGTAATTAGATACTATCTGTCAAAAGACACAGAAATGCTTATACCCTTTACCTCAGCTATTCTAATTCTAGTAATTTATTTCATACATATATTTGTAAATATGCATGGTATTCATTGCAGCATAGTTTGTAATAGTAAAAGTTTGGAAACAACTTAAATTTCAATGGAAGACTGAACATACTATGATACACCTACTAAGGGTGGAAGGGAGAGATACTGGGTGGCTGTGAGATAGTGATAATAGGAAGACTTTTCACTCTATACCCTTAATGTATTTTGTAAATGTTAGGCTATGGAAATGTGTTGGTTTTGTAATACAGGAAATAAAATTTTTAAATAAAATAGATACACCAATACAATGAAAAACAACATAATGGATTTAAGAGTCAAAAAGCTTATAGCTCAAACTTAACGACCAGCCTCCTTCCTCTATAATCTTAACCTCTTTAACACTCAGTTTCCTCATCTATAAAACAAAGCAAAACACAACAAAACCTGAGGAGCATAATCTTTCTTCTACATCTTAGAAATCCATCTTTCCTAAACAAGTCCAGAGTGGCTATGATCTCATTTTTTTTGATCCTAAAAGACAAAGGATAGAACACAAAGATTAAGAATACTTGGTTATTGTTTCTTTGACATTAGCATACAACAAGGGCAAAGTGAGATGAGGGGGATTTAGCGCCATAAACACATTTCCAGGATGGTGGAAGTAGTACCAAATACTGTTGATCAACGGGCTGTTTGTCAGGGTTAATCATCCCATATAATGCCAAGTCACCACCAAACCCCTTCTCGGACCAACTCCAGATGTGCTCCTTGCCCTCTTCAGTGTTTTCTCAGCCACCCGGCCTCTCAATTCCCTATGACTTACCCCCAAGTCTTTGGCAAACCTGGGCGGGTATAGTAAGCAAATGGCCAGAAAGATCACTGTTAATGAGAAAATCTGAGGACTAAGTACAAGTTACCCATTCTTTTCCCAAGTGGCTACGGGCCAGGATAACCAAACCATCTGATTTACATCTGTTGTTTCAGCATATTAATAAGAGCAACCCCCTTTCACTTTCAAAATGGTCCTGGTTTTTAATATAAATTATAGTCTTTGCACTAAATAAATATATGTTCTCCTTACGCAGAACAAACGTGGCTTTCAATTTATTGTGTCTTTTAATAGATTCTCTCAAATACCTATCCCCAAAACATTTTGTTTCTAACAGATTCTGTTGCCCTTCCAACTTTGACTTCTTTTCCTTTCTCCTAGAAAACACATTGCTGATTCTTTTCTTTCATCTTTCTAAAGGAATAATCTTCTCTCAAGCTATATTTGTTTTTTTCTCTGGGTGGTGAGTTTTCTCCTAGATTATTACCAACTCCTTTCTTAAGGGAGTCCTTAACCTCCCTGATGAAAACATGGTGGAGGGAAGGATGCCCCCTGGCTTACTCCTTGTCCAATACTGGCATGAATAGTCCCTTGGTTATTTAACATAAAACTGAACAGGCAGAATCAGATATAGGAGAAATACTGGAGATCAAACTAGACCAGCAAACTTTATAAGCAAATGTGTGACTATCTGTTCCACCTAAAATGCAATCAGTTTGCCGATGGCCTTCTATTATTTATAACTAATGTCTACAAAGAGCAGCACCACTCCAGGGTAAAAAGAACATGAAGATGGAAAAACTTAGGTTTTAGTTTCAATTCTATCACTAACTATTGGTTTTACTACAGGGGACCTTTCACTTCTTAGTTTCTATGGACTTTAATTTCTTCATGTATATAATGAGACGATAAAGTAGATGATCTCAAAAATGACTTATAAAATTCTATGAATTAATTCTAAAATTGTTAAAAGTTAGTGCATGTGAATTATAAGCTTCAAGTACACATACATTTTATTGACCACAAATGATTTGTGGGTAGACTAACAACAAGCTGGGTAATGTGAGGTACTACATTCTGAATGTGTTATTAGAGAGCATATGAAAAGTTCTTGCCTTCAACATGCTCTGCTATCACATCTGAACATGATCCTTGAACTGTTTGATGGCATTTCGAACTCCGATCTGACACCACTATGCCTTGTTACACATACCCTGTTTTTCCTTGTTGTCATTTTACCCTGCCCCATCAACCTGCTTATTACTCAAGGGGAACCAAGCCTAAAATGCCACATCATGAATCAGAAGGGCTGTGATCAACATGAGACATATACAAACACTTTTGAAAAAAAAAAAAGCATTATCTGAAATTCTGAGGACTCAAAAACTATGTTTCATATAGCCATGATTTAGCTAAGGAGTACTGGGCTCCCTGGCCTGAAACTGTCCAGCATCTGTATCTATTCATATTTTGCTACTCCTCCATTACAACAGAGAACAAATATACTAACACTATTAAGAAGTAACCACAAATATCTTCTACATATTGGAAATGTATACATTTGTGGCTGTAACTGTCTCTTATTCCTTAGTGTTTACCTGGGTTTGAGTCTAGGCCCACATTTACAGAGTAGACAGAACACTTACCATAGTAATGGAAAGAACCAAAAAAGGATTGAAAAAAAGAATTGGGGAATTTACAGATAAGTAAGGACAGCTGCCTATATGACTTTGTATTTCTAACAAATACCCAAGGAAGCTTCTCTTTAAAATATCCCTAAAACTGGGCCACCTGGGTGGCTCAGCTGGTTAAGCATCTGACTTCAGCTCAGGTCATGATCTCACAGTTCCTGAGTTTGAGTCCCACATTGGGTGAGATCAAGCCCCACCTCAGGTGAGCACGAGCCCCACTTGGGGTAAGCATAAGCCCCGTTTCAAGTGAGCCCCGCTTCTCACTCTCTCTCTCACTCTCTCTGCCCCTTGTGGGATTCTCTCTCTCCCTCTATTGCCCCTTGCTCACTTGCACCCTCTCTCTCTCAAAAATAAACAAATACATGAAATAACTCAAATTAAAAACAAAAATCTCTAAAACCACTTGTCCAAAACAGGAAGAGTATTTAGAACACATATTAATAGCTTACGTAGTCAAAAATTGCTACTTAATGATGTAAACTAAGCATACAAATAAAAGAGTATAGGGTTTAAAAATAATGAAGTGAGTTTTTAAAAAAACCTAAAAGATTGTATCAGTAAAGATAAAGTTAAGTGATAAGCATCTCCCCACTTAGGATATTTTATCCTCTAACATTCAGCGGTGTCTAGCAAGGATATTAACTTATAGAAAGGGAGATCTGGGGGACAATTCTGAAGGCTATTAAAAATGTGACAGCCTGACATAGTATTCAGACCTCTGTAAAAACAGACAAGGTTATAATCCAGCTCAGGCTAATATCCTATTGTCTCTGTTCTACTATACCTCATAGTTGTGACAACAGCCCAGGAAGCAAGTATGTACCACTATATCTCACAGCTGTAACAACATCCTAGGAAACAAGCTTAAAATGATAAGAAAAAATGAAATCTTATGGAATGCAGTTATACTCCCAAACAAAACAGCTGGGAGATAGGAGGAAACCCTCTCCCAACTACCCTTTTTATACCCAGTTTATAGGTAAACTGAAGAAAGAATTTAGAAAGTAGGTGCATATTTGATAAATACAACTGAATGCTAAAAACAGAGTAAAACAACAAAATAATTAAGCATTTACTTACAAGGAGTTCCTCTGCTGGCTTCTTCCATAGTTACCCTGACATAGGGCTTACTAAAGTCTACTTCAATTTCATCAGAAAAAGGAGCTGGCTGCTGTAAGCCCTTAAGATAAGGAAAGTGAAGGAAAAGAAAGTTAAATTCAATGGTATAGACTGAAATACTCAAAAAATGGCAGCTTTAAAGAACAATCAGTTATTCAATATGCTGGTGATTAAATTCCTCCTAAAACCTCATAACATACAAAAGAAAAAAAGGCATTCCAAAATGACAGGTGAAAGTTGCAACGTTTTACCAAAGAGGTAAATTGCTAAATCATGATATGAAAGATAAATATCTTGGGGTGCTTGGGTGGCTCAGTTGGTTAGTGTCCAACTTTGGCTCAGGTCACGATCTCACTGCTCGAGAGTTCAAGCCCCTCATGGGGTGTTAGCTTGGAGCCTAGAGCCTGCTTCAGATTCTGTCTCCATCTCTCTGCCCCTCCCCTGCTCTCTCTCTCTCTCTCTCTCTCTCTCTCTTAAATATAAAAAATAAAACATAAAAAAAAATTAAAAAAAAAAAGAAAGATAAATATCTTGCTGGTGATTTCAGGATAATATTGAGCGAGGTGGCTGGGAAACTAAGCATAGTCCCAACTAACTGGGTCCAGAATGATGGCTCCTCCATCACATGGCAGAACACCCAACTCTATTCTATGTGATGAAATTGCCAAGCTTCTATTGTGCATTTTTCTACCACTTCAACTAAGGGACTGCGAAGGCAAACAGCTCCTGAATGCTTTATTAAGTATGATTATCTCTGTATAATGCTTTACATTGTAAATATTTTTAAAAAATTTTTTAATGTTTATTAATTTTTGAGAGAGAGAGAGTGCGTCAGCAGGGGAGGGGCAGAGAGAGAGGGAGACACAGAATCTGAAGCAGGCTCCAAGCTCTGAGTTGTCAACACACAGCCCGATGCGGGGCTCAAACCCACAGACCGCGAGATCATGACCTGAGCTGAAGTTGGATGCTTAATTGACTGAGCCACCCAGGCTCCCCAACTTTAAATATGTTCTAATGCTCATAACAGCCCTGTGAGGCAAGCAGTACAACAGTTAGTATCCTCAATTTACAGATGAGGAAAACAAGGTTCAAATAAGTTATATCAGTTATATGCATTACTCAGAGGCAAAGCTAAAATAAAAATGCAGGAATTCTCTTTCCTCTACAGAGTTAACTTAACTCTACTACTTAAAAGCTTTTGTTAAATTGTTTCATAAGTATTTTAGTCTATTTGATGCTATTATGAAGGGAATTGTTTTTCTTCACTGTATTTTTGGATTGTTCCTTACTGGTATATAAAAATGCAAGTTGATTTATATGTGCAAATGTGTGTCTGTGTGTAATTTCAGATGATTTTTGTATATTGATCTAATGTCTTGTGAATTTGCTAAACTCAATGATTAGTTCTAGCACTTTGGTAGATTCCTTAGGATTTTCTACATTTGAGATCATGTAATCTATGACTCAAGACAGTTTTACTTACTCCTTTCCAATTTGGATGCCTTTAATTTCCTTTTATTATCCCTTGTTGCCTTAGTTAGAATCTCTAGCACAATGCTGAATAGAAGTAACAAGGACAAAGATCTTTGCCTTTTTTCCAATCTTAGGGGTGAAGCATCCAATCTTTCACCATTAAATATTACGTTAACCCTAGATGTTTTGTAGATGCCTTTATCAGCTGAGGAACCGCCCTTATTTTTGCAATTTGTTTAGAGCTTTTATAATCGGTGTTGGGTTTTGTCATATGCTTTTTCTGTATTACTGAAACATGCATATTCTGTTTTTGTCTTTTGTTAGTGTATTAGATTAATTGATTTTAGGATGCTAAACCAATCTTGCATTCCTGAGTGAAATCCCTCTCGGTCATGTTATATAAATCTTTTTAAATATTCCTGGATTTAATTTGTTAATATATTGTTACAGATTTTTGCATCTAAGCTTGTGAGAAATTTTGAACGATAGTTATCTTTTCTTGTGCTTTTTTTGCCTGGCTTTGATGTTTGGCTTCGCAAAAGGGGATAGAAAGTATTTTCTTTTCCTCTATTTTCTGAAACCATTTATTCAGAATAGAAAGCTATTACTTCCTTAAATGTTGGAAAGAATTCACCAATGAAGCATCTGGGTCTGGACTTATCATTGTGGGAAGATTTTTAAAGACTACTTTTTTTATTTTTATTTTTTAACTTGGGATACATCATTCAGATTCTCTATTTAATTTTGGGTCAGTTTTGGCAATTTGTCTCTTTCTAGCAATGTCTATTTCATTTAAATTGTCAACTTTTTTTGGCATTTAATTGTTCATTACATTCCCTTATAATTCTTTTAATTTCTGTGGGTTATAGTGATGTTCACTTAGAATTTTAAATTCTAAACAAATCGCATCATGATTGGTCTGAATCCAGGGACTGGGAAAACATCACTTTGATTTGTTTTCAGAGAAGGACAGATTTTTAAGATTAGATTTTAAAATTAAAACATACTTCTTTTTTTTTTTTATGAAATTTATTGTCAAATTGGTTTCCATACAACACCCAGTGTAAAACATACCTTTTTAAAAATCCCTTATATGGGGCACCAGGGTGGTTCAGCCAGTTAAGTGTCTATCTTAGGCTCAGGTCATAATCTCACAGTTCAAGACCCATGTCGGGCTCTATGCTGACAGCTCAGAGCCTGGAGCCTGCTTCAGATTCTGCGTCTCCCTCTCTCTCTGTCCCTCCCCTGCTCACACTCTGTCTCTGTCTCTCTCTCTCTTTCAAAAATAAACATTAAAATTTTTAATATAAAAAAATAAAATCACTTATATAAGCTTAGTTAAGATATGCTAAAGCTATAATAAAGATAAGTGAAAACACCCATTTTTAGGAGACGTGTGCATATGAATGTTATCCTTTTTAAGAACTTTTTTTTTTTTTTTTAGTTTAGTGTTTTATTTTGAGAGAGACAGAGAGAGCAGGGAAGGGTCAGAGAGAGAGAAGGAGAGATTGAGAATCCCAAACAGGCTCATGCTGAGCCACGCAGATGCCCCTTTAAGAACATTTTATAAAAGAGATAAGAATAGACCAAAGACACAAATATACAGTTTTCTGTAGTTAAGAGAGATTTCTCTACAGATTAGATAAGACAATTTATCTTCTAAAAGTCAGTATTCAAATGAGTTGCTTAACAGTAGTGTGTTTCTAAAAGCATATGCTATTCACAAAATAATATACTCTATGATTCCATCTATATAAAGGTAAAAAAAAAACAGGCAAAGCTAAATCTATGATGAATAGAAGCCAGAGGAAAAAGAGGAAATTGGGGAAAGTGGATACTGATGAGCAGGGACATGAGAGTCTTCTGGGAAGACAGGTATATATATGTAAAAATTTATTGAGCTGTACACTTAAGATTTGTGCACTCTATTGTATGTAAGTTATATCTCTAGAAACAAATGATATTTGGCCATAAAAAGGAATGTAGTACTGATACATGCTATAATATGGATCTTGAAATCTTGAAAACATTATGCTATATGAAAGAAGGCAGTCACAAAAGACCACTTATTGTATGATTCCATTTATATGTAATATCTAGAATAGGAAAACTTATACACAGAAAGTAAATTAGTGGTTATACTGGGCTTGGAGGGTTAGGGAGAAATGGAGAGTGACTGATAATGGGTACCAGGTTTCTCTCTGGGGTGATGAAAATGTTCTAAAATAGATATGATAATGGATGCACAACTCTGAATAGTCTAAAAACCACTGGCTTGCACATTTTAAATGGGCATGTGAATTATAATGGTATGTGAATTACATCTCAATAAAGCTTACGTATATATTTATACATAAAAACAGGCAAAAATACATCAAACAAATAGAAAAAAATATGTTTATTAACAATAGTACATGTAGATAAAAGATGAGCTTTATTGTGTCTCTGAAAGTTATTATCAATGGTGTACAGAAGCTGGTTGTTAAAAATTCAGGAATTATGTGGGCCATTTATTAAATCATTGGTAGTCTGAACTTATTAGCCACAGAAATCAGCAAGTGCTACATATCAGAGGGTTTTTCCCCCTGTAAGCCAGTTTACTAGAACACTACTGGTTATTTGCATACTTAGAAAGAGATCAGTTCTGAGGTTATTACAGGGAGAAGAAAATGGACTTACAGATTTTCCCATAAATGTTGCAGTGGGAGTAGAAAGGGTGGCAGATTTTGTGAAGGAAGAATAGGTAGGACATGGTAAAAAGAAAAAATATTGTCACTTGAGAAAAAGAGGCATTTTATTAGAGTTTTAGAACTGAAGAAAATTAGATTGTACTACTAGTGGCAGGAATGGAGAAGTTTTTAAAAAAGGAGTTGAGATCAAAGAAAATGAGAAGTGAGAGAAGTCTTTGAGCATGGTGATTCAAATGATCATTAGAGACCTTTTAGAATATTAATGAAAGTGAGGACACCAGTGCCTTTAAGAAAATTAGAAGAAGGGGCACCTGGGTGGCTCAGTTGGTTGTCAGACTTCCGCTCAGGTCATGATCTCACAGCTTGTGAGTTGGAGCCCCACATCGGGCTGTGTTGACAGCTCAGAGCCTGGAGCCTGTTCCAAGTTCTGTGTCTCCCTCTCCCTCTGCCCCTCCCCTGCTCGTACTCTGTCTCTCTCTCTCAAAAACAAATAACAAATATTTTAAAATTTTTTAATAAAATTAACATTAAAAAATGAAAAAAAAGAAAATTAGAAGAAAAGGAAATAGATTAGTAATAATTTCTCACTAGATATGTGTACTCATAAACAGAAATGAGAAAAACTGCAAGGTATCTAAAGGGGACAGAAAGATAGGTGGCAGGTTTCGGGGGGGGGGTTGTTGTTGTTTTTATTTGTTTTTTTTTTTAAGTTAAGGAGATCTGGGCATGTCCAAGACAGAGGAAAAGGATTCAAAGAGATGGAAAATACTGGAGAAGGAATAAAATAGATAATAGGAAGAAAGAGTCTAGAGAAATAGCAGGGAATGGTTTCAAAGGACAGGATGGGGGAAGGTATTAGCCCTAGAAATAAGAATGATCACACTTTTCTAAAAGCAGAAGAAAGGGAAGGTGATAAAAGGCCAATGTTAGATGTAAAGGAGGAAAGATGTACAAATTTATAACCGATGCCCTCAATTTTCTCAGTATAGTAAGAAGGATATGAAATTACCATTAAAAACAGAGAGGTTGGAATGAGACTAAAAGCTTGAGGAAAGCAGAAAATATGTGGACTAGCTGCTGTGGGAAATATACCAGAGCATCAGCAAATACTGGGCACTACATTAAGTCCAGATCAAGCTAGCAACATTAATCTATAGAAGGCCAAGTTAATAGTCCAGGAAGAGAAACAAAGAATTATCAGAAACTGAAAGATCTAGGGTTAGGCCATGATGAATTGAAGGGAGGCAGAAGGGGGCAGTGAAGAGTTAAGGAGGCAAAGGGATCTAGACATTTCTCCAAAGAAGGTATAGTAATTGCCAAAAAAAAAAAAAAAAAAACCAAAAAAAAACACATGGAAAGATGCTCAACAACATTAGTCATCATGGAAATGCAAATCAAAACCACAATGATACTACTTCACACCCACCAGGATGGCTATGTGCAAAAAAGACAGGCAGTAACAGTGATGGCAAGAATGTGGAGAAATGAACCTACATACACTGCTGCTGTGAATGTAAATCGGTGCTCAACTTTGGAAAACCGTTCTTTAAAATGTTAAACATATAATACCATATGATCCAGAAATTATACCCATGGGCATGTAACCAAGAGAATGAAAACACAGATTTTTAAAATTTATTATTATTTTTTAAGTAGGCTTTACACCCAACGTGGGACTTGAACTCACAACCTCAAGATCGAGCATCTCATGTGCTACTGACTAAGCCAGCCAGGTGCCCCTGGAGACACATTTTTTTTTTTAAACCTGTACACAAATAATATTAATAACAGCATTATTCACAATAGCCAAAAAGTGTAAACAATCCGAATGTCCATCAATTCATGAATGGATAAACAAAACAGTATGTACACATGCAATATTATTCACCTATAAAAAGGAATGCAGTATTAATACATGTTACCACCTGGCTGGACCTTGAAAATAGTATGTTAAATATAAGAAGCCAGCTACAAAAGGCTATTGGGAGGATTCCATTTATATGAAACGTCCAAAATATACAAACACTTGGAGTTAGAAAGTAGGGTTGCTAGGGGTAGGTTGGGGGATGGGGAGTGATTGTAATAGATATGGGGTTTCTTTTTGTGGTGATGAAAATGTTCTGGAATTAGATAGCGGTGATGGTTGCATAACACTAAATGTGAATATACTAAAAACCCCCGAATTGTACACTTTAAAACGGTTTAAATGCTGGGGTGCCTGGGTGGTTCAGTTGGTTAAGCATCCAACTTTGGCTCAGGTCATGATCTCGCGGTTCATGAGTTTGAGCCCCGCGTCGGGCCCTGTGCTGACAGCTCAGAGCCTGGAGCCCGGATTCTGTGTCTCCCTCTCTCTCTCTGTCCCTACCCTGCTTGTGCTCTGTCTCTCTCTGTCCCAAAAATAAACATTAAAAAAAAATTTAAATGCTTTAAATGGTAAATTTTATGTTATATGAATTTTATCTTAATTTAAAAAGATACATTAAAGTATCCTATCTTTTACAACTGTTTCTTCAATCTTTTCTGATTACTGTGTACATTCCAAGGCAAAAGGCAAATACAGCTATCCCTCCTGGCTAGGGTTTCAATTCCTCCTAAGTATAGAAAGTGAAACCAAAGGTTCTTTGACTACAAGAGATCAGCAAAATCTTTATCTCTCTAGATGTCTCCAGCTAGAATGAACAGTATTTTTAAAAACATCTTTCTAAAAAAGCATCTAGAAGATGCTTTATAAAAGTAGGACTAAGTATTTCTACCTATATTCTCCTAAAACATACCTCTTTCATTTTAACCTCAAGGGAATGCTACAGAATAGTATTATTTTCAAGTCGTTTGACTATCTGGTTGTGAAGCATAAATGAAAAAGCATTGATTTAGAACTTAAAAAAAACCTATATCTAAATCCCAGCTCTATCACTTAATAGCTGTGATATCACAGCTTTCATCTTCCATAAAATAGAAGATAATACTGGCCCCACAAGGTTACTTGAGAGTTAAATAAAATAGCACACGCAAAGTCACTAGCACAACTTTTTACATAGAGTGGCACTCAACAAATTAGGTCATCATCAACAACATGAGTTCATTTTCTTTTTTTTTTTTTAATTTTTTTTTAACGTTTATTTATTTTTGAGACAGAGAGAGACAGAGCATGAATGGGGGAGGGTCAGAGAGAGGGAGACACAGAATCTGAAACAGGCTCCAGGCTCTGAGTTGTCAACACAGAGCCCGATGCGGGGCTCGAACTCACGGACCGCGAGATCATGACCTGAGCCGAAGTCGGCCGCTTAATCGACTGAGCCACCCAAGCGCCCCCATGAGTTCATTTTCAATTCTATTTTATGGAACACAGGATTTCATTACATCAACAAAATTAACTAAATTGTATTAATCTAAGAGGTTAGCTTCTAGATGCTATATGAAGTTTCTAATTCTATACAAATTATAACTAATACTATTATAACTAAAAATTCTATTAATGATCATCTCCCAAATTATGAATGGTCTTCTAAATGCAATATTGCTTTCATAAAAACTTTTCCTGATTATGTTCACATATATTAACGCACTATTCCTCAAAATTCCAGTCAAAGAGATGACATTCTGGTGTCCTTAAAATAGGGAAATGGAGGGGAGCCTGGCTGGTTAGGCGTCCAACTCCCGATTTTGGCTCAGGTCACGATCTCACAATTCGTGGGTTCGAGCCCTGCATCGGCTCTGCACTGACAATGTGGAGCCTGCTTGGGATTCTCTCTCTCCCTCTCTCTGTCCCTCCCACACTCCCGCTTGCCCTCTCTTTCTCTCTCTGTCTCAAAACAAACAAATAAACTTAAAAATTAAAAAAAAAAAATAGGGAAATGGAGATAACTCAGATTAAGACCAGAATTTGATACTGGCTTCCCAGGATTCTACTTCTAAGGACTCTTAAATATTTTTCAGCAAAAGCTTTCAGAATGACACAGAGAAACATTTCCCTTTTACTCAAACATGTGGCACAAATGATAACAAGTGTTCCTGAGATCCAAATTATTTCCATAATACTAGACAAAAGGCTATGGAGTCAAGAGGAATACCATATGGTGTGATAAAGAAGGGATAAAGAACAGAGCTGAGAGATTCCACTCCCTGGGGATAGGAAAGGAAAGAAGGAAGGAAGGAGGGAAGGAAGGAAGGGAGGGAGGGAGGGAGGGAGGGAGGGAGGGAGGGAGGAAGGAAGGAAGGAAGGAAGGAAAGGAAAAGGAAGAAAAGAAGAAAGGAAGGGAGAAGGAGATAAGGGGAGAGGGAGAGGGAGAGAGGGAGGGAGAGAGGAAGGAAAGGAGGAAGTGAAAAAGAAAAGTAACAATTTTCTCAGACTCTTATTGCCATTTCAATGAATGGAAACAATGAGCTCATCTATCTACTATTTGGATGTTTCCTAGACCTTTTAAGCTGAACTTGTATTAAATTAAACTTATCATCTTTGTGCTAAACCAGATCTTCTTTCTGTATTTCTTATTTAAGAAGCACCCCATATACACAATCTACCTAAGACTCAAATCTAGAAGTCATCTCTAACACCTCTCATCCTTTACATCCTGATTTCCAAGAATTATCTATTTTACCTCTTAAAAACTTAAAATTGTAGTTTAAGTCCTCATTATCTTCAACCTGGATCATTACAACAATCTCGCAACTAGTTCTCTGGTTTCTATCACTGTTTCAGCTCATCTTTTCCAAAGCCACCAGGATGATCTAAATTACAAATCTGATCACATTGCCCACAGGGTAAAGTTCAAACTCTTTAGCACAGCACACAAGATCCTTCATAATCAGGTTGTCGCTTGCCTTATCTATTGCAGATTGTTTTCTGAACTTTAAACTCTAATATTACTCATGGTTTGCTAAACATACTATTATATCACACTTGAACTTGTATTCTATCTCTTGTCCATTTCTTGAATTCCCCTATTTATTCTTCAAAGTTCAGCTCAGAAATAATCTCCTCAGTGAAGCTTTTCCAAAACCACTGTCCCCACCTCTAGGTCAAAGTTAATCTGTTGCTCATCTCGGCAGCCATTGTATTCTAACTTCCTTCTATTTGGCCCTTTTCATTCTATATCTTAATAACTTATCTATTTCCCCTATTTGTCTGTGAGCATCTTAAGAGCAAGGTCATCTTTTCATCTTTGCATCTCCAGTGTATAGTAACTGGCACACAGGTGTTCTCAATATATGAGGTTGTGATATCTATCTCCATTAGCAGAACTGTTGCCAATTTGTGACTTAACCATACATGTGATAAATACAGATATAGGCTAAATGTCTTATTCTTCATAAATATTTTTGTGATTCTTTTTGATTGTATCTTTAGAAACATCTGTATCAGTAAATTCTTTTTTTTTTATTTAAATTCAAGTTAGTTAACATACAGTGTAGTATTGGTATCAGGAGTAGAACCCAGTGATTCATCACTTACATATAACATCCAGTGCGCATCCTAACAAGTGCCCTCCTTAATGCCCATCAGTCATTTAACTGCCCCCCCAACCCACCTCCCTTCCAGCAACCCTCAGTTTGTTCTCTGTATTTAAGAGTCAGTAAATTCTTCATACTTACAAAGAAACTAGCCATAAAGTTATCACTTCATTTTTCCCCAATTCTTTTCTCTCTTCTTTCTAATTCATCCTGACCCACCAATGTAGCTACCTAATACTAAATGATCCTTCCAATTTCTCTCCACCCTTGCAAGGAAAAAAATTCTTCTGAGCTCTGAGCTATAGAGTTCCCCATTAGGCTCACATCTCTCAAAGGGAAGGTCCTATTTACTTTTATACTCTTAGCACCTAGTGGCTATGCTGGACATTGTGTGTGATAAAATCTTGTTTGCTCAACCCAAATGTCAACTAATGTGTGGACACATAAAATGTGGTATCCACATTTTAGATACATAAAATATTCTAAAATTAGTTGTGGTGATGGTTGCACAATTCTAAATATACCCAAAATCATTGAATTGTGCAGTTTAAACGGGTGGGTTATATGATCTCAGTAGAGATTCCTGTTATAAAAACAGGAAAAGAATATTGTTTGCTTTCACTACAAAGTTGAAAAGGGATCAGAGATAGAAAGTACAAGTGTACAATGACAGACAAGTTTATTTAGCGGACACTCCTCACTAGGGCTGGTACAGCCTGTTGAGTGAATGAATCTTTGACCATTAGCCCGTGCTAAAGAGCCAGTGTGTACTAGAGAGGAATGTGGAGTAAGTAGCAAGTCACTCAATTGATCTGTGACATGAATATACGAAGCAAAGCAATTCAAAGCACTGAAATTCCTCAATTCTAAGGACCGAGAAATTTAAGTCTTCTCAGAGCCCATTCCACCATTCCACTTGCCTTCTTTGCTCTATTCTTAGCTCTTGTGACTGGCGAAGAGTATCAACTACATGGTTATACCTTGTCCCTCCTCCAAGACTGATTGCTGAATTGGTGCTTACCATCATCCTCTTAACCTGAATTCTCTAAGAAACATTCAGAAATTAACAATGCCCTCCTGTTTTGTTGACTGCTGAGTCATTTTCTGAGTATACCTGGTATGGTGTACAGAATAATGGCTTCCTAAAGCCATGTCTACATGTTATTCTCTGGAACCTGTGACTATGTTACCTTACATGGCAAAAAGGGCTTTGCAGATATGATTAAATTAAAGGATTTTGAGAAAGGGTGATTATCCTGGATTATCCAAATATGTTCAATGTAATTACAAGGGCCTTTTAAAAAAATTTTTTTATGTTTATTTAATTTGGAGAGAGAGACAGAAGGAGGGGCAAAGAGAGAGAAAAACAGAAAATCTGAGACATTCTCTACACTGACAGACGAGAGCCCAATGTGGGGCTCAAACTCACAAACCACAAGATCATGACCTGAGCCGCAGTCAGACACTCAACCGACTGAGCCACCCAGGTACCCTGTCGTAAGTGTCTTTATAAGTGAAAAAGCAGGTAGGAGAGTCAGAATCAAAAGACATGTGATGAGGGGCACCGGTTGGCTCAGTTAAGTGTCTGACTCTTGATTTCAGATCAGGTCATGATCTCTTGGTTCGTGAGATCAAGCCCCATCAAGGCCTCGTTGGGCTCAGCACTGATAGCACAGAGCCTGTTTGGCATTCTCTTTTTCCGTCTCTCTCTCTGCCCCTCCCTGGCTTGTGCTCAGGCTCACTTGGTCTCTCTCTCTCTCTCAAAATAAATAAATAAAACTTAAAAAAGAAGAAGAAGAAGAAATGTGATGACAGAAGCAGCAGAGTGATGTGACTGCTGGCTGGCACCATGAGCAAAGCAATGGGGGCAGCCCCTCAAAGCTGGAAAAGACAAGAAAACAGATTCTCCCCTACAATCTCCAGCCCTATAAACATTTTGATATTAGTCCTCCAAAATCCATTTAAGACTTCTAACCTCCGGAACTGTAAGACAATATATCTGTATTGTTTTAGGCTGCTAAATATGTGGCAATGTGTTAAGCAGCAATAGGAAAGGAATACACTTGCCCCTACCAATATCATCAATATCAGGCCTAAAGCATAAGCCTCCTATTGGTGGAGTCCAGCTGGTTTTATTGATCAAGATAGAGTACTGGTTTAGAACAAATGTTATTTGTGTCAGAGTAAAAATGCTTTTCCCTTTGCACTACATGAAGTTCCAGAACTAACCAGTGGAAACTGCAGTTTGATCAATGGCTAACAGTCAATATAGGTAAAGAAAACACAGAAATATATAATCCTTTCACTGGAATTTTAAAACATGGATTTCATAATAATATTACATACCAATAATAACTTCAGTTGTACATGTGTTCATTGACATGTTTTTTAGGGGAAGCTTTAAGAAGGGTACCAAACTGAGACAGGATGAGCAGTTTGGAATGGGGTGTTTCATTGACAGCTTGGCAGTGGTTAGGAAATACAAGATAATGTCCCAGGGATAAGGTAGGCAGTAACAGAAAAAGGCTCTCATCTAAGATATAACCAGTAATAGAGTGAAGGCATGATATGGCAGAAAAAAAGTAAGACACAGAAAACTAAACACTGAGAGATGATACTAAGATCAGATGACTGCCTAGAGCTCAAATTTCTCTATTTCATTCATTTTAATTTAATCTTTAGCTTAATAAACTAATTTAACAACTTCCAAATTTTCCTAACATTCTTTTTCCAGTTCCAATGTAAAGCTTTTGCAACTTAGCTGTGAACTTCAATTTGATAAGAAAGTAGAACATTTCCAACAACTGTGAAAATACTATTCACACTTACTATTCATTCTTTCCATTATTTAAGATTTGTCATACTGATATCATTAATTTTATATCAGTGTTTACCATCCCCCTGCCAGGTTAAGTGTTCAAAAAAGATATCTCTTCCTTACAATTGCACAGCGTGGCATTTTTGAAGAAATTCCATCTTCTTCTGTTGCCCCATTGGGTCCAGGTACCTCTTTCCTCCTCTTTCTTGTGTTGACTTTGGCTGAACTCTGAGCATCCATCTTCTTTTAACTGGTCATAGAAAGTGAAAAAGAATTTTTTTCTCATTGAAGTGGAGAAAAAGTCTGTCACAAGTATTTCAGAGATGTTAACACAGATACACTGAGCAAAAGATCAATTCCATAGCACAGATCTCACAAGATGAGCCAATTGCATCTGGCAAAAAACAACAAAGCTTCACAAAACACATGCTCTAGTAGGAACACTGAAATGCCTCTCTGTGGAACAATGGCCACAATTAATCACCTGACCTTGGAAATTATTACCCTGACCAATGCAGCCTGTATACCAACTGCTAATTTCATATCCTGTCTACATGTAGAAGATTGGAATAACTTTGTTGAGAAAGTCAGTTACATAGAATTTACCACCCTCCCCTAATAACATCCCTGGTACACCTGGAGATATGACAGACACAAGGAAAAGCAAAAGGTATGTCTTTGGTGCAGATGGAAAAAAAAAGAGCCTTTTTTAAAAAGAGACAGCCATCACCAATTCCTGGTTTAACAAAACATGTATTTCTTAACTCTTAATGCTCTGTAGATTTCAGAGACCACTCCATCAGGGTTATCTATGAAAATTGTAAAGTAAGCATATTGTATCTTTTAAATGTCCTTCCTTTTCCTGGTCTAATACCCATTTCCCCTTCCTCTTTCAGAGTTAGCACCTTAAGCTATTCAAATCCCCAACTATTAAAACCTCACCCTGGCTTCTCCCTCCCCCAGTGAAAACTTATAAATTACTCTCTCACTTAGCAGAGAGCTTCTAGCAACTAGCTACCACAGAACAGCTCTGAATATTTGATGTTTATGTTTAGATGTTGGCTTGTGCTACCTCTCCAACACCCTGCAAGGATATCCGCATTTTTCTTGGGTAACATAATTTGCACAAATTAATTGATAATGATGCAATTTTAGGCATCAGCCAGAAATTGGGGATAGAGGAACTTTAGTGGTCAACTGTCATTTCTGCCCAAGATATGTACAGTGAAAGGTGGAAAAAATATCCTCAGAGCAGAGATAAAAAACAAAACAAACAAACAAAAAAAAATGCCAGGGCACTGGGTGGCTCAGTTAGTTGAGCATCCAACTTGGGCTCAGGTCATGATCTCGCAGTTCATGAGTTCGAGACCTGTATTAGGCTCGCTGCTGTCAGCCTGTCAGTGCAGAGCCCGCTTTGGATCCTCTGTCCTCCTCTCTCTACCCCTCTCCCACTTTCACTCTCCCCCAAATAAAATACTATTTTTAAAAAATGCCAGACAGAATGAGGACATTCTACTCCACCTTTCTGTCTCTAATTAGCCCTCCTGAATAAGATGTTCATCTAAACAACTGCAGTTGAGCCTTATTTTCTTTCCTCCAGCTAAATTCCAAGTGGCAATATGACAAGATCTAAGAGAAATCTGACCTAATTCTTAAAGAGTGAAGGTGACACCCATGAGTCATGGCTAAGTATTAGGCTGACATGAAAAATGTCAGAGTCCAAAGTGAAAGATGAACACCACCCAAAAACTTCCTTTCATCGCAAATGCAAATTAAAATGGAATAAAGGTGCTATACATTTAACAAGTTTTCCGGTGATGATCAGAGCTTTTCTTCATTATTGTTATCATATGTTTGAAACTATCCAGAGATTGTATTACTACTCCTATCTCACTGGTCTGAGGCCTACTAAAAACACCTAATCAGTGCAATTAGTGACCATTTCTAATTTACACACAACAGGACTTTTGCTTAAGTATCTGTTAACTTCTTCTCAGGGTAAGTAGACAAAATCCATCATGAAAAATGTAATGAGCAATCTGGTGTCGGGCAGCTGAAGGTCAGGCAGTCACTAATAGTGGGAACTTACTGTGTACAAGATACATACTTTTTGAAGTAAACTATTTTCTCAAGAAGACTTTAATTCAGCTGAAGAAACCACATATTCATGATATAAAAGTGCTCTTTAGGATTCTAAAACCACGGGGGGAAATTTGCTAAAGAACAGGATATTTAGACAGTTTCAAAGTATCTCCAAGTATTTTGAAGCAATTCTCATAAATTACTTGTTAATTACAAAGGGAAAAGAGTTAACTTTATAACTTTATAAGAGTTAGCCAAGTGATCCAAGTTAACTAACATCACCAATAATGCCTCCATCACCTGCCCCAAATGCATAGCCTGTATGGATTTATAAGGAACGAGCAAACAAACCTCAATTAAAAGACATTGTAGGGGTGCCTGGGTGGCTCAATTGGGTTAAGTGCCAGACTTTGGCTCAGACCAGATCTCACAGTTTGAGCCCGCACTGGGCTCCCTGCAGTCAGCACACCGCCTGCTTCAGATCCTCTGTCCCCTTTCTCTCTGCCCCTCCCCAGCACGTGCTTTCGCACACATTCTCTCTCTCTCAAAAAAAAAAAAAAACAAAAAAAACCAAGATTCTACAGGATGCCTGGGTGGCTTAGTTGGTTGAACATAGACTCTTGATTTTGGCTCAGGCCATGAGCCCCCCATTGGGCTCCACGCTGAGCATGGATATAAATAAATAAATAAATAAATAAATAAATAAATAAATAAATAAATAAATAAATTGGGCTCCACGCTGAGCATGGATATAAATAAATAAATAAATAAATAAATAAATAAATAAATAAATAAATAAAGCCTGTTACTCTTCAAAAAATGTAAATCATGAAAAACAATGAAGGGCGCCTGGGTGGCTCAGTCGGTTAAGCATACAACTCTTGATTTTCGCTCAGCTCATGATCTCGTGGTTCATGACTTCAAGTGCTACGTTGGTCCACACTGATGATGTGGAGCCTGCTTGTGATTCTTTCTCTCTCTGCCCCTCCCCAGTTCAAGCACGCTCTCTCTCTTTCAAAATAAATAATAAATTCGCACACACACGCACACTGAAAGGCTGAGGGATTGTTCCAAAGAAATGACAACGAAATTTCATTTCTAGACTGCAGGAGAAATTGTTATCAAGGATAGTCATTAGGACAATCAGTAAAATCTGAATATGGACTGTGTACCAAATCATAATACACATCAACGTTAAAATAAACTTCCTGGGGCGCCTGGGTAGCTCAGTCGGCTAAGTGTCCAACTTCAGCTCAGGTCATGATCTCAGAGTTCGTGAGTTTAGGCCCCACATTGGGCTCTCTGCTGTCAGCATAGAACTCACTTCAGCTCCTGTCTCCCTCTCTCTCTGTCCCTCTCCGGCTCACACATTCTCTCTCTCTCTGTCTCAAAAATAAATAAACATTGAAAAAAATAAACTTCCTGATAACTACACTATGTTATGTAAAAGACTATCCTTGTTTTAAGGAGATAAATGCTGAAGTACCTTGGGGTAAAATGATCTCTGCAACTTACCCTCAGCAGCAGCAATAGGAGCATAGAAAGAAGGAGGTGAAAGAAGGGAGGGAGGGAGGAGGGAACAAAGGAAGGGGATGGAGGAGAAGAAAGGGAAGTAGTGGGGGAGGAGAAAGAAGAAAATTGTGTACACTATGTTATATATAAAAAAAGGTAAAGCAAATATGGCAAAATGTTATCAATGTATGCAACTAGATGGGGTATAAAGGAGTTAATTTTAATATTCTTGCAACTTTTCTATAGGCTTTACACTTTTCAAATAAAAAGTTTAATTTTTAAAATGTTCTGTGGCAATTTTCCACATAGATAGGCTCTCATATAAGATTGTCTTTCAGATTCTCTAGAAACATATTCCTTCTCCTTCCTAATTCTTTGATTTAGTATACATGATACAAATATTCCAAGAAGTATATGTTCTCGTAATCTAAACATCTTGCAGGAAGTAAGATCATAACAGCAACAATCATAATAATGACTCTTTTTTTTTTTAATATTTACTATGTGCCAAGCACTGTGCTAGGCACTTAATACACATTATTCTCATTTAACCCATACAACCTGAGATGCAGGTATTATTAGCCCCAACTTACAAATGAGAAAACTAAGGATCAGGGAAGTTAAGCAACATAACCAACAGATCACACAGCTGGCCAATGCGAGAGCCAGGATTTAAATCCAGGCTTGCCTAATTCCCAAGTCTTCACCACTATATTGGGCTGTCTCCCAGAATCCAAGGCTTTTACTTACTTACTTACTTACTTACTCATTTATTTATTATGTTTGTTTTTGGGAGAGAGAGAGTGAGCAGGGGAGGGGCAGAGAGAGAGGAAGACAGAGAATCCAAAGCAGGCTCCGCACTGAGAGCAGACACCAGATGCCGGACCCACACTCATGTCAGATCATGATCTGAGCTGAAGTCCAATGCTTAACCAACTGAGCCACCCAGGTGCCCCAGAAATCCAAGACTTCTAAAAAGAAGCTGTCTCATCATCAATACTGCTGCTTCCTTCTATCAAGAACATTCTCCTTACGGCATGGGTCCCTTAAGTTCTTACTGATGTAAATCAGTCTTAACTGCACAGAATAAAAGGTCACAGTTACTTAAAAGGTAAACAAGGCCCCAGGACCAATCAAACATAACTGACATGGCTATTGGCCTGATTCACAGGCAGTCCAATTTGTCAGCTGTACAGATATGTAGATCTTCCCTATTAGATAGTTTTGCTATGATTTTTCTAAGCTTTCAACTTAAACAATAAAGAATTCTTGGGGCACCTGGGTGGCTCAGTTGGTTGAGCTCCCTCCCCACTTTTGATTTCAGCTGGGGTCAATGTTCCAGAGTCATGAGATCGAGCTCCACGTCCAACACCAAGCTGAGCATAGAGCCTGCTTAAGATTCTCATTCCCTCTCTCTCTCTCCCCCACACTCACTTGAGTTCAGTCTCTCAAAAATTAAAAAAAAAAAAATTCTTTAATCTCTGTTCCTCCCTCTTCTGACATCACAAATAGGTGGCAATTTCCATTCATGATATAAAAGAATTTTAAGGGTGCCATAATAAATCAAGGGAATAAATGTCATGTCATATTTTCAACAATTATTTTCCATAACTTACAGTTAAAATTCTTTAGTGTTTATCAGAAAAATACTTAACAGGTCCAAAAACATGTTTATAGGAATTTCTCAGAAGTCTGCTCTGTGTGTGGGGGTGGGGTGGGGGGTGAGAGGAAGGGGGGGGTAATGTGTGCTACAATATTTTTACAGCTTTATTGAAGTGTAATTGACACACAACAAACTGTATTTAAAGTATATAATTTAATGAGTTTTAACATATCTATACATCTGTGAATCATCAAAATTAAGATAAGCAACATAACTATCACTCTCAGGTTTCTTCATGCCACTCACTTTATAATCTATCCCTCCCTCCCCGACTTCAACTTTGCTTTGCTTTTTTGTTTGTTTTACATTGTGGCAAAATACACATAACATAAAATTTGCTTTGCCTTTGAACTGCTTACTTCTTAAAATACTGAATCATCTTGTCATATGATTCAACTTAACTAGACAAATCATGGTGGATATTATTATACTAGAAAGAAGCAAAGGCTCTCCTTCCAAGAGTTAAAATATTGTCAGTGTGGTTTTAAAGACATTCTAAAGCCAAATTAGTATCTGGGGTGGTTGGACCTTGTGACACTGGATCTATTTCACTAGATTAAAAAACCACAGGGGTGCCTAGGTGACTCAGTCAGTTAAGCATTGACTCTTGATTTTGGCTCAGGTTATAATCTCATGGTTCGTGGATTCAAGCCCCATATGGGGCTCTGCACTGACAGCATGGAGCCTGCTTGGGATTCTCTCTCTCTCTCTCTCTCTCTCTCTCTCTCTCTCTGTCCCTCCTCTCCTCTCTCTCTCAAAATAAATAAATAAACTTTTTTAAAAAAATCATACAAAAAATATAAAATATCATAATGAGGACTCAAGGCAAGAGAAAGGATTTGTATGATTAGCTAATTAAAAAGCCAAAGTAAACTTCACAAACATAAAAAGAATCAAGGCAACCATTGTTATTAATATGTTACAAAGCCCTTTGGTAAATAATAGTAATACTAATATATTTTACCTGTATTTCATTTGAATACATACAACAAAATCTCTCCATCTGCCTTATATAAACACCTTTAATCAAATGTGTAAGGCAGTGTTTCCCAATATTATTTATCCATGCTCCATTTTAAGAAATACAGAAATCTTAACCTCGCTTCGTCAGCATAGTGTAGTGATTAAAAGAGTTCAGGCCCTAAAGTCAGATTACCTAAATATGAATCTTATCTCTACCACTTATTAGCCATGAGAACTTGGAACAAATTCCTTAATCGTCAGAGTTGCATCACCTAACAAACGAGGTTCAAATGGAGTAATCCATGTAAAGCCTTAATCGGTGCTTGGCACACAGTAGTGCTTGTACATATTTTACATTTTAATGTAAAAATATGGTAAAATATTAAATATGCTATATCTCCTGCTATATATCTCCCACTCCTACCCCATTTAAGAACTACTGTTGTAGCAAGAACTCTTCTAGAGTCTGATCTTTTTTTTTCTCTAAGGTTATTTATTTGAGAGAGAGAGAGAGTGTGTGTGTGTGCATGTGAACAAGGGGCAGAGAGAGAGGGGGACAGAGAGACTCCCAAGCAGGCTCCGTGCTGCCAGCACAGAGCCCAACTTGGGGCTCTATCCCACAAACTGCGAGATCATGACCTGAGCCACAAACAAGAGTCAGACATTTAACTGACTAAGCCACCCAGGCGCTCCTTCTAGAGTCTGATCTTAAGCTGTGATGAAGAAAGAAATATTACCACCACTACTACTAACAGTGAGCACTTATATAACACCTGTATACCTAAATACTTAAAAATATTTAAAACTCCCTTAATTTCACAATCCTTCGACACAGTTATATTGTTTCTTAACACTATTTTTACAGATGAGAAAACTGAGGCACAGTTAAGGTCACATAGCTAGTAAGCTGAGAAGCTAGGAATCAGATTCAGTCAGCCTGGCTGCAGACTACACACCCCTAACTACTATAGTATACAATATGATACAATACTATACTATATAAGAAGGTACCTGATAACTATCTCTAAATATCTGAATGCTTGTCATGTTGGATACAGCAAACAGTTGTTCTGTGAGAGTCGACCAAAAAATGGATCATTGGTTGGAAGATGCAGAGTTATAAATTTTAACTAAACATAATAATAACCTTTTTAGGAACAAAAGAGTTATCTGAAATGGGACTGGGTTACCTCAGGAGGCATTTCCTTTTGGCACACCAGGGCATTCGAGCTGAGGTTGTGTAGAAACACATTTATTCCTTTTGTTGGTCATTATCCTGTTAAAGTCCATTTTGGTTGATCTTTTTGCTTATTCCAGTCTGTTAAAATAATTTCAAATTTTGACTGCCATCTATAATATTAGCTATTTATCACAATTTTATGTAGTCTGTAAACTTGAAAATGTTTTTATGTCTCCATCCAAGTCACTGATGAAAATATTGATCAGGATTGATATATGTCATCATATGCCAACGTGACATACCACTAGATCCTTTCCCCCTTGTTATGACCCACTCTTTTTTAATGTTTACTTATTTATTTTGAGAGGGAACACAAATGTGCAAAGGGGGGAGGGGCAGAGAGACAGAGGTGGGGAGAGAATCCCAAGCAGCTCCCAGCCAGTAGCACAGAGCCTGACGCACAGCCCAATGTGAGACCTAATTCCATGAACTGCGAGATCATGACCTGAGCCAAAATAAGACCCACTCTTAATACTCTAGGTTAATACAATATAAAACATGGCAGAGTTTATCTTTAGAAAACAGAATATAGAATATATTTAAAATTCTTAATGATTAGGGTATTCAATCAGATGTAAATCTGTTTCACTGCATTATCACACAATCCATATTTCTCTATCATAATACCAAAGATTACGATGATAATAGTGATGATAATAATTATAGCTAACACTTATAGAATACTTTCTATGGCCAAGAACTTTCAACTTCTGCATATATTAAGTGATTTAACCCTCACAACAATCCTATAAGGTAGGTAATACTATTATCTCTATTTTGCAGATGAGGAAATTAAGGCACAGCTATGTTAAATGACGGACGTCACACACCTAGGACAGGGCAAAAACAGGATTTGAACCTAAGTATTCTGGCTCTAGGGTCTGTGCACTTAACAACACTATGCTACCTAGTATATAAAATGGTCATATATGAATTTAATCAAAACCACTTATTATATTCTGTCAGACAGGAATTTACTTTCATCTTTCATAAACAGTGGGCTCCCTTCTCACTGGGTATATTGATGGCAGACTACTCAAGAACTCTAGGGACTTGTTTTGGTTTGGGCCAAAACAGAAGAGTAGCGAGAGCGCTAGACTAGGAATCATATCATATAAACTGGGATTTAATTCTAGCTCCTTCTAGTACCTTAACTCGAGGTTAAGGTAAGTCCCTTGATTCTAACAGTTTCTTCATGTGATTAAGGAAGGCTCTATTAAAATGTACTTAATTTCTAAGTCATGCTAAGGGTTAAATGAGAAATTAGAATATAAACTTCCTGATGTAGTGGAGATCTGTTGTTTGTCTTCCCACTGTTCAACTCTCCTGCTCCAAAAAGAGCCCATTTTCATTTGGAAACTCGCTTTCATTTGGTCTGTGTAAGCTTCAATCTCAAACCCTAGCATCAGATAACATGTGCCCTAAACCAATCAGCACATCACTCTCCCCTGGCCAGAGACTGGGGGAGGAAGGGAGAAGGGATAGGCAATAATAGGTGACCTAAGCCAGTCCAATCAGAGTAAATTTAGAACTCACCAGATGGGAATGCTTGGACAAAGATGATCACTTCTTTCTCTGTGGATGTGAACCTAGAGACACAGCTTTGGGAACCATCCTGTGACAATCCAGTGCCCCATCCTATCACCAGGAGGAGAACCTCTTTTGAAATTGTCAACACAGACACAGAGAAAGCAAGCTAGTGATGGAGAGAATTCAGATCCTCAACTGTCTAATTGTGCCAACCAATACACTCCCCTTTTTGCTTAAGTTAGTTAAACTGGGTTTCTTATCACTTGAAACCACAAAAATCACAATTGATGCATCCAATACCTATCAATGAGCTCTGGCACAGAGTAGGCGCTCAATAACTATTTAAATAAATATACTAAGTATAGAAAACCACTCTGAAATTTTGAAAAGCACTTTCTTTATACATTACTGTTCTGTTTTGATGGAAAGGGATCAAGTTCTTGTCAGTTTATAAGTGTATCAAAGATGACACAACGCAAGTCCCATCCTGTTAAAAATATTTTTTCCTTACCTGCCCACATTATTCCTTTTTGCATACAGTTCTTCTGTTTTCTTTTTTTTTTTTTTTTTTTTAAGAAGTTGAAACCTTTTATTTATTTATTTTCAACGTTTATTTATTTTTGGGACAGAGAGAGACAGAGCATGAACGGGGGACGGGCAGAGAGAGAGGGAGACAGAATCGGAAACAGGCTCCAGGCTCTGAGCCATCAGCCCAGAGCCCGACGCGGGGCTCAAACTCACGGGCCGCGAGATCGTGACCTGGCTGAAGTCGGACGCTTAACCGACTGCGCCACCCAGGTGCCCCAGTTCTTCTGTTTTCTAAAGATGATTTTTGTGTCTTACATTGTATTTTACATTATACTTTAAACTGAACATTACACATTAGACTTAAACTCAGGTCTTAAGATCCTATGGATTTGGAACAAACACACCTAATACTTTCGGTGTTTCACATAAAACACTTCTGTATCTTATCTCCTTAGGAGATGGAGAACACAAAGGTCACAGACATTCCATAACAATAACTCTAAATGAATTTAGAAGTCATAGAGATTAACCCTCATGCTTTTCCTCTAGAACTACTACTACTTTTTAAATTCTGACTTTATAGATTTCTGAAGAAACCATTTTTCACTGGCTCTCTCAGACCATCCCCATCCTCCCTCACATCCACTAACCTATATACCACAGAAGCATATAGAATAATTTTATAATTAGTGCCTTATTAGGGAAAAAAAAGAGTTCTTTTAGTTATCAATGCCTTACTGGTAAAAATTACCAGTTCCCCAAAAGTTACAACAGATGCCTGCCAGGATACATCAAGTTTGCTATTGAGAAAAGGCACGTGGGAGGATGAGGACATACTGAGGATAGTAAATACATGTTGGCTTTTAGTTATTAAACTGAAACTTTGCTGCATCTAAAGCCACATCACCTATACCACATTCACAATCGACCAGTAATTGAATACCTACAACAGTGAGGAACAATACTTCCCAAACTCTTCATTTATGATAACTGCACCTCTGTAATCAACCAACACCATTAAGTAAAGGTGCACATTCTTTCTGGAAAAGGTGGCTTTAAAACATCTACATTCCAGAAGGAGAAAAAAATACATACACAGGCTGCCTTAACATAACAGGTTGTCCAGAAGGCAAATAGGCAGGGAAAAGAACCAATATGGTATAAGATCAAAATGGGGATGGGGAGTGGGAAATTACCTAATATTTTGCAGGTGGATTCTGGCTTCCAACCATAGCATCCACATTAAGCTGGGATGAGTGAGAATGAAAGTAGCTGAAGATAGAATACATAGCCTCCCTTACGAATTCATTGGTGTGTGCCAATACTTCCTGTTTCTTTAGTGGTTTATCCTACAAAAAATTTCTTTGTCAAAGGAAGCTGACAGCGAGAGTGCAGCATTTGTAAGGCCTCATTTTTCCAATATTGCTACCTTTTCAGTCCCTAGATTAGTCACCTTATCTTAGTCAAATTCTCCATTCATGCACAAATTCTAAATATAGACAACTGCCACCACCACCAGACCACCACCAAGCCTATTAAATGAATTAGTGTCTCAAATTGCTTTCAAGATACAGAACGTAGTATTTTGCCTGTAATTTTTACTCAGATTCACAAAATCTGGCTCCATTTCTGCTGACTCACCTCCCAGTACACACTGCTTGTCTTGTTCTTCAATGTTCCAATAAATGCCTGCTTGGATGCATCAAATTTGCTACTAAGAAAGTACAGAGAAGTGGAAATGTGTGTGAGGTGGGAAGGGTAGCAAGGAGAAGATTCTGAAGATAACTCTAGTAAAGCGTTTTTTCCAATATGTACCCTAAGGCAGACAAAATCTGGGTACTGGCATGCATATGCTTGTGTTTTAAAGATGAAAGCCTCCTACAAGTGCAGCTTTAAGGACTCCCACTCAATCCCTTCTATTCTACTTCCTTATTGTTAACAGATCTAGTAAGCATTCCAACGTGAAAGAGGAGGTAGATTCTGTTTCCTAACCTATGCAACAACCTAAGTAATTGCGATCACATACATTCTTCAAGTTTCAAAAACTGAATTCAAATTTGCCAGAGTACTACAGAGAACTATCTGCAAAAAGAGGAAACATGAATTTTTTCCTTTGTATTCTATTCCTGCTTCTCCCATCTCTGGGACAACATTATCTTCCTCAGTAAAACCATATGCCTAGTAATGGTTTACTTTTTACATTATGTTCAGTTACAAAGCTGAGTAAGCAAGCATACTTTATATTTGGGATCTTTACCTGCTTCTACCATTGTGGAGCTTAATAAAGTGGTGCTCTTTTATTTTTTTTCATGTTTATTTATTTGAGAGAGAGAGACAGAGCACGAGCGGGGTAGGGGCAGAGAGAGAGGGAGACACAGAAACCGAACCCGGCTCCAGGCTCTGAGCTATTAGCACAAAGCCCAACATGGGGCTCAAACCCATGAACCATGAGATCATGACCTGAGCTGAAGTTGGACGCTTAACCGACTGAGCCACCAAGGAGCCCTGATAAAGTGGTGCTCTAAAGAGGCAAACTCTGAACTCCTAGGTCAAAGTGCATTAATCACTTCATCTGCTGTACATTCAGGCCTTTCTGAAGAATGCAGTCATGTCATCCCTTATATAAAGGCCTTTGAAGTTAGAGAGAGGGTATGTCTAACCCATAGTGGGGAGGAGGAATTGGATTCAAGAACCAGCAGACCTCCTAGATCAGGAATTAACAAAAAACAGCCCACAGGCCAGAAATGGCCCACTGCCTGCTTTTGTAACTAAAGTTTTATTGGAACACAACCACGCCCATTCACTGAGGTACTGTCTGTGCTGCTTTTGTGCTACAACTGCAGAGATGAGTAGTTGCAACAGACACTGTATGACCTATAAAGCCTAATATTTACTATCTGGCCCTTTACCAAAAAAAAAAAAAAAAAAAATCCAACTCTTATCCTAAATGAAGACGGAGCCAGTTTTATCAGTAATTTGGAAGAAAATCCTACCTAGATTATGCAAACAGCTGTAAAGTAGAAGTTAGTGCTAGGAATATGATTATTTCAAGAAATTGTACTATAACTTTCTGATACAGGATTACTGCAGTTTATGTCACTGACCTGTATGTACTACTACACTATATAGAATAAGTCTTAAGTATGCCTGATGTAGAAAATGCCAAATGAAAAAGTAAATGTCACAACATAACCTACACTGACAGATTAGTTTTAAACCAGAGCTCAACGCTATGCCTCAAAATCTGAAGCCTGTAAATTGTCACATCTCAGATCTTATCTTTGAACTCGATCTCTTCTCTTTAATTTCTTCAGAGAAACCTTTTTTTCAACAGACATTGAGTGGGTACTTACTCTGTGCCAGACCCTGGGTTCTCCATGGAACAAAATAAAGCTTATATTTGGACCTGGCCATATAATAGAACTTTTTTGGAAAGAGATTATCCTAAAAACTACAAGGAACGCTTGTAATGATTCCCACGGTTGAACCATTTTGCTCCACCACTTTTCCACTACAAGATTCAATAAGTAAACACTGTATTTAGATTCTGCTCTTCCTAGAGTGAGTTACAGAATTTATATCTCTAAGGCAGGGTCTACAATAGATTCAGGGAGTCTGGGTTGGACCAAAAAAAAAAAAAAATCATATCTTCATTTTTACTAACCTCTGGCAAATTCACCACTTCCTTCAGTTATGAACATAAGCCACAACAGTAACAGTAGACTTTGTTACCAATTGAAATCTTAGATATATTTAGACATTATACTTATTACAAATATCTTCAAATATTGTTTAAACATACGATCATTTTAAAGTAATTATGGTTAGGGCCACCTGGGTGGTTCAATTCGTTAAGCGTCTTAGGCTCAGGTCATGATCTTATGGGTTTGTGAGTTTGAGTCCCACATCTGGCTCCGTGCTGACCACGCAGAGTCTACTTGGGATTCTCTGTCTCTCCTTCTCTCTGCCTTTCCCCCACTCATGTTTTCTCTCTCTCAAAATATATAAACTTAAAAAAAATAGTTATTATGGTTATAAGATCCATTGATAGTAAACATTTACTGTTAATAAAAAGCATATATAGCATTGTATCACACATATTAAAAACATTTTGATAACTATATTTCAACATAGTTTCCTTTATAATTATATTTTATTTTTTGCACATAAAAATATTATTCCAAAAGGGAATACACAAGGCTTCACCATACTGCCAAAGGCGTCCATGGCACAAAATGATTTAAGATTTCTACTGTAAAAAAAAAAAAAAAAAAAAAAAAAGACTTCTACTTTAGGGCCAGAAAATAAACAAGGATAATCACATCTAAGGTAATTCCCTTTAGATAAGAAAAGCCACCTAAAAAAAAAAAACAAAAATTACCTGCTTTCTGTTAAGTGCTACACATACCATTTGTTCTCTAGCATACAGCAAAGACCATATGTCACTATTTTTTTTTTTTACCAGCCTTCACTTCACAGCTGGTTTGCAAATAGTTGTGAATGTGATCTAACAGCCAGGGGTTCCCCTAGCTCATTGGCAATCACTCTAGTACAAATATAGAAAGCTTCAAACCAATCTAACTTTTAACAAGAGAGTTATCCAAAAAAGGGATAAAAAGACAAAACAAAAACAAAAAAAAAGCCAGCTATATAGCTATCTACTAATCTTGTTTGCAAATAGTAAAATACAAGCAATGCAATTATTTATGTTAATGAGATAATGCATGTAAACAAACCTAACCCAATGCCAAATATTTGTTAGAGACTCACAGTTCTTTTTTTTTTTCACCCTTCTGGAGTGGAGCTTTGGCACATACTGCAAAATAAGAGTTGTAAAAATGTATAGTCCCTGAATTTACTGACTCAATTGTAGAAGAGGGAGTTCTCTGTTAGTAGAAGCGCCAAAAGATGACTTCAGATCAGAGTTATGCAAATACGTGAGAAGCATAAAATTACAATTATTACTAGATATTTTTGTCATTACTCGTCATTAACAATAGCAAATTATTATTCTTGCTTTCTCTATAAATATTTTATAAACTAATTCTTATCAGCATTTATAACGCAGAAAAATTATTCAGCTCCCTAGGGTAATGATGTCTAACCTAGAGATTAGACAGTTCTATAGGGGAATCATGAATGGGGTCAGGTGGTTTACAAATGCCATGAGATTGTATACAAGATTTGTAAGTGTGCGTATGTTTCAGATTATTAAAGGATTGTTTAAGCAGACGAATAGCAACCTCTGCCATAGTTAGAAAAGCTGAAACAAGAAAAAGCAAACAATTCTTCCCATACTCACAGAGTGAGTCAGTGTTAACATCAGATAAAGTAACCTGGGATTTCTGAATCCAAGGCTCTGACTAGATTATTTTCCCTAAGGGATCACATATCCAACGAGAAGGTCCCCAAGAAAAATAAAACCTCAACTGTTTATTGGAAGAGAAACCATAGGCTAAGAAAAGAATAAAGTTCATTCCTTATCAATCAGGACATAATACTGGTTTTTGAAGGGAATTTGCAAAACAGGCCGGTCAAAAAGAATCCTTTCATTCAACAAACACAAAGGACCCCAGAGGCAGTAGTGCAGTCCCCAAGCCTAAATGTCTTCTCTTCTAAGTCAGTTACCTTGAAGCATATAAAGCTGACCCTTGAACAACACAGAGATGAGGGGCACCGCCCCCCAACACACACATGTTGAGAATCTATATATAACTTCTGACTTCTCCAAAACTTGACTACTAATAGCCTACTGTTGACTGGAAGCCTTACCAATAACATAAACAGTTGATTAACATGTTTTGTATGTTATATGTATTATATACTGTATTCTTACAATAAAGCTAGAGAAAACAAAATTTTATTAAGAAAATCATAAGGAAGAAAAAATACATTGACAGCATTGCATTAATCGAAAAAATATCCACGTGTACGTGGACCCACGCAGCTCAAACCTGTGTTGCTCAGCCAACCATATTTGGTTACAGAAAGAAATTCTTGAGTAGTTCCTTTTAGTTATGTAGAATGTAAGCCAAGTAAACATCTAATGTTTTAGAAAAAGGTGTAACTAGCCATTTTTTAGCTAAACAAAGGCATTATTCACAACTCACTACCACTCAAGAATCTTTCTGAACTCCCTTCCTGTATCACAAAGTGTACATGCATAGGAAGTGGGGGTGACTATTAGGTTATCAGATAAATGCAGTGTCAGATAAAGTAAAATTACCTCAAGTTTCTTCTATTAGATATTTTAAAAAAAAACCACCGGGTGGTACAATCAGTAGCACCTTCTACAAAGGTTTGTAGAGAGGGGGTAGTGAAATTCACTTTAGTTCATTTCATCTGCACCACCAGCCACCCTCACAAACGGGATCAGCAGGAATAAAAACAGCAGCTAAAACGTTACCCACAGCATGGTATCATTTCCAGTATGCCAGTCTTGGCCTCCAGTGCACAAATGACTGAGCTGGACAGCTAAATATATCAAAGCCTCTCTGGTATGGTATTCCAGTCACCACTGTTGACTTTCTAAGCATCATCCTTTCTTCCCCATCATGGTCACCGTCTGTTTACCATTGATTACTGGACCAATACCATTCTCAACTAATATCTTTTTACCAGCAATTCTCGGTACTTACAGAATCACTAAATGTCAAGATTGAAAAGGGCCCTGAAGGCCGTATCTCCCTACTCCCATTTTATTCTTGGCAGAATGTTTTCTGTCTCTGTCTTCAATTCCCTTCCTAAGCCTTGTTCCTACCCTCCTCAAAGCTTCCTCTTTCTCAATGTCTATTTCTAGCAGTTTTTCCTATCACAAACCCCTGTATCCTCACTGCCTCTGTAAATACCACTGTCTCTATTGCAAAATGTGAGTTCTAGTTCTCCCAACTGAGATTGTGAGTTTCAGTCCTCCCTCATAACCGGTCATCTCACTTATATTTGGGAAGCCTTTGCCCGTTAAGTCAATCTGATGGAGCCTATGCCCCAGCCAGAGCCAGTCTTCGCACATCCAAACAGTCTCCTAAACATAGAATCATGGCATTTTAGGCCTGAAAGAAAAGTCAGAAATAATCTGGTCCAACATTTTTAAAACATTTTTACTACATTTCGTACATTTTCAGATATAGGAAATCCATTGGACATCATAATCTCATACATGGATAACTGAAACAAGTTTCATGAAACAATACTTACCCTCACTATGTGAACACACTGAAAATTTCTATTGTATTCCATTTTTTTTTTTAATTCAGGTGCTATCCACTAAATGGACTTCACAACCCAATAATAGGATGGAACCCACAGTCCGGGAAATATTAATCTAGTCCAAACTTCCCATTCACTGATGAAGAAACTGTAGCTCAGTCCTGAGGTTACGTTTCCCAGCCACAAGATGTTTGTCCATAAAATTAAACTCGGGCCTGATTAAGTCCCAGACCAGTGTTCTTTACACTAAACACCTTCTGTGCCCAGTCATGACCACCCAACCACACCCAGTGCCCAGACATAACCCTACAGTACCATGTCCAGTCACTGAGCCCACACTGCTGTCCAAGCCAGCCCCTCAAAGTTACTGCTGGTAGATCCCCCTGCGGCCGTGCCTTCAGTTCCCTTAGATCAGAGTCCCCTCACAGTCACTATCCATCGACCAGAGTCTCCTCCAAGTCATTGCCTCATACTTTCTCAATCGTAGTCCCTTCGCAGCCTCTGCCTCGCGCTCTCCGAGGTCAGAGTCCCTTCGCATTCACTGCCTCTGGGTCGCACGCTCCTCGCAAGCAGCTACATCTCGGTCACAGTCCCCTCGCTGTCACTGCCCCTCTGGGTCACAGTAGCCTCCACAGCCCCTCCTTACACTCCCTTCGCTGTCACTGACCCACTCCTCTTTCAGTCAGTCTCCTCGCGGTCCTAGCCGCACAGTCTGTTCTCTCAAAGACAGCCGCAAGGATCTGCACACACCGGGTCCTCACCTGCAGTGGTGAGGTCACGCTCCCCCCGGCCCCCGTCGCGTCGGATTTCTCCCAGGCGCCGCGTCACGGACAAGGGAAGTTGAGGAGGTTGCGGGGAGACGCCCGGGAAAGGCAGCTGACGGAACAGCGGGCCGGAAGTCCCGCCTACTGCCCGCCCTCTTGTCAATCCGACCGCGACACTTCCCTGAAAACCACGACCCCTGACACAGTAGTTCCGCCTCCACGGAGGCCCTTGGGGTGGAGTGGCTGAGCAGAAAACTCCAGACGCTAGAGACGAAGTGACTAAGGGTCAGGTTCCATGCGGAACTGCAGTTTGCGGTAAAGACGCCTCCTCGCGAGGAGATACGACTGTGAACTGTCGCGCCTGCTCCCTGGCAGTCAGTCAAGATGCGTTAAGCCGGCGGCTTCCCTTTCGCCCCGCTCCGGGCCAGGTTCCTCCGGGGAGGACCTGTGTGCTCGGTCTCCAGCGTCTGGTGCAGGGCAGATGGCCGTGACGCCTTCCACCGGAGACCCCTGGGCGACTGCTACAACACGGCACCACCTTTGCCCTACTCGGTCTTGTAGGGAGAATTCGTGTCCGGCAATCAAGTCCTGTAGTAACCTGTAGCTGGTCCCAAAGCTGGTTTTCCTCCTGTTATTTCTGACCCAGGTTGGCTCACGGAAAAATGATCAGTAGGAATCAACCGAGGGCTAGTTGAGCAGGAGCGGATTCAAGGGAGGCCAACTGGTAGGAAATCACATGTAGGAGGGTATCTGGTGAAGAAAAACGTTTTCCTTTGCTAGAATGAACCCTTGGAGGGGTCCCTTTTGATTCCACAGATGTAAGGCAAGCATATACCCAATGTCATGAGAGAAGAATGTAAAAGAACTTTTTGATGTATTTATTATTTTTTGTCTACATGCTTGACTTGAAAGTGGCTGAGAAGTGGGTAGAGACTTACGCCTCTGCTGAGGAGCCTCCAGGGAGAAAGAGGATTTACTGTAACCCTTTCCCTTTTGAATTTCAATTAGTTATTTGAACATGGCCTACAGACTAAGGTGCTCCAGATAAGGACTGACTGCTAGCTAGAAAAGACATCAGGAACTACAAGGAAGGGGGCGCCTGGGTGGTTTAGTCCGTTGAGCTTCCAACCATCAGGTCTTGATCCCCCAGCTCCTGAGTTGAGTCTGGGATGGGGCTGTAAGCTGTCAGCATGGAGCGGCTTTGGATTCTCTGTCTCCCTCTCTCTCTGCCCCTCCCGCACTCACACTCTCTCTCAAAAATAAATAAACATTAAAAAAAAAAAAAAAAGTAGGGGCGCCTGGGTGGCTCAGTTGGTTAAGCGTCCAACTTCAGCTCAGGTCATGATCTCACAGTTCGTGGGTTTGAGCCCCATGTGAGGCTCTGCGCTGACAGCTCAGAGCCTGGAGCCTGCTTCAGATTCTGTGTCTCCCTCTCTCTCCCTCTACCCCTCCCCCACTCACACTCTGTCTCTCAAAAATAAATAAACTTTAAAAAAAATTTTTTAAAGTAATTACAAGCGGAACATCACCACAAAGACAGTGGGAGTGTGGGTAGTAACAATAATCTCAGAGTCTTAAAGAAGGGCTAATTTCATACACAACTTGGACAATGTCGCTGACACTGTGGGCAAACCCTGGAAAAAAATGTGTGTTTAACCTAATAAGCTGTGTAAGGTGTAGAGTCGCAATAGCTAAGCAAAAATACTGGATAAGAGATAAAGACAATAATTCAAAATGTATGAAAAAAACTTGATGCACAAATAAATTCATTCCAATGTTATTTATAATAGTAAAAAATTATAATCAGTCCCTTACAAAGGAAATGGCAAAAATAACCAATATATAACCTAACAGACTAAGTGCAGCTATTAAATTATGCTTATCAAAATCACAACAATGCAAATAAAATGACATGAACCCTGCACATGACACTAGAAGTGAAAAATCGGGTGCAAAATTGAATATATGATTTTTTTAATCCTGCAAATATAAAAAACACTGGTAGAAAATATACCCAAATATTTACAATTTGGTACAATGTTTGAACAACTGAAATATGGATTCTCCCCACTTTGCAAATACAGTGAGAACATATTACAACAAAAATCAAAACATGAAAATATAAGGCCTAAAACTCAGACTCAGTTGCCAAACTGCCAAATTATCTTTATTTTGTTGAGATATTTAACAGTATAAAAAAGTTCATATTTCTTCATGGTCATTATCTTTATCCAACTTTTCAAAGATTCAATAGTAGAAACAGCCGAATGCCGCTACAACACAGAATAAACTGTCCTAAAAAGCAAGCAAAACAGAAAACACACAAATCCAGAACATTAGTACTAATGAAGGGCTAAGGTAGCATAGGCAACTGAAATTAACATCATCTCAGATCTTTGCCAATTTTCAATCATGAAGGTTTTTTCTTCTTCAATAAAGGGTTTCCAGATTAGAGCCATAAACTTGCTTGCCTCAGGGTAACTACAAAATTGCTTGCTCAAAGGGTAGGATGGGTAAAGAATTAGATTTTTTGAAGGTAGAAGTAAAATGCAAACTAATAAACTTTATGTAATTCGTATTTATAAGTATTCCCATTTTCCCTGATTTATCACAGAAATAACAGTGTATGAAATACCTTGAGTTTCTTGGAGTAAATGCATAACTATATTATAACATCACAGATAAAAATAACAGCACCTTGTCATAAATTCTGGATAAGGGCAAATGGTCTCTGGGTGTCTATTCTTAACTGATAAAATTCATTTATCCATCTTTAACTTGGAATCACAAAATGTTTTCCAAATCCCAGTTAAACTTGTTAAAACAGCTTTTAGGTAATGATTACAGGAGATCCACCTGCCTCAGCAACTCCTGACCAACAAATCTCTCCTCCAGCCTGGTACTACTGGCAGAAAAACAATCTAAACTCAAGTATCTGATTACTAACCAAAGCAAAATTCTTTGGTTAGCTCAGTTCTCTGCCTCCTTGGGTAGAATAACTATGAACTGTGTTCTACAACAGTGCTATCTGTGGTGAGAAATTTGTTTTTGCTTTAATTTTTTGGGCCCTTATGGACTGATGCTTTTGTAAAATACAATAAAAATTAATAAGCACGAAAATGAAATGAAAAAAGAAACATACAAAATACAGCCTAAACATTTTATTATTAGATTTAATCAATATAAATTGCTTTGTCAAATTTCTGTAAGACTTTCTAAACTCTTACACTCTATTTATGTACTTGTTTCATGAAGGACCTGGAAAGAGGACAAGGACTAGCACTGGTCTGCAGATCCCACTTTGGCCACTGTTCTACAGCGCCGCCCAGAGTTCTCCTGAGACCCAGTCCAGTTATCCACAGCAATTATAGGCGCAATAACATGTACTTTTCTCTCTCCTGTCTCATGTCCTCATCCTCTATCAGTGCTTCCTGGGATCTTCCCCCAAATAAACAAAATAAGCTCTGAAAATGAGACCTAAATATACACTTGACCTAACAAACTGGACTAAAGATATAGCAGACTAAGTCAGCACCCTAAACCAGGCTCCGAAAAATTATTTTTATTTATTTTTAAAAATGATTCGTAGACATCTATCCCACCAATCTTGCACTCTAAAAGCAGATCCTGGTCATCTTTATTAAGTAATAACTGAAAACTAAAGTTTTAAATTAATTATTTGTTAATGTGAGTATTGTTTGACCTCCCACTGGTTTATAAGCTCTCTACAAGCAGAAACCATGCCTGTCTTATTCATCATTTTATCCCTAGCACCTCTTCTTTGTAGTTAGCCAAGTGCTATATGTCTGTTAGCACTGAATAAACAATCTGATATTCTCAAAATCACACTTGTGAAGAGTTATGTCATCAGCACAGCTACAAATCTCCTGGCCTATTAGCAGCACATTAGGTTTCTCCTGCTTTAGTAACATAGTAAAGGAACAGTAAAATCATCTCATCCAGGAGTTTAAGACAAACATCTAAAACTGAAGTGTCCTCATATCTTAATAATATTAATTGGATTTGGAATATCCACATGTCCTTGGAAAGGACAGAAAGGCTTCCAAATGGACTTACATTCATGAAAACATCATGAATATAGTTGTCAGTGTCAGCATCCCAGAAACAGCGAGCAGCCATGCTGAAAAGTCAGAGAATGAAGAATTATAAACAATATAACAAGGATCTGACTTGCATATATTTGCCATGAGCAAAAGTTTTCCTTGATACATTCTTGTAGATCAGTGTTTCCAAACCCTGTCACAGGTTGGCACGCAGAAAATCCTATTTGTATACAGAACATACTGGATAAACCAAGAGGGACAGGAATCATAGATGTCACTGGAGGCGACAGCCCATGGGCTCTCACAGCCTCAGACTCTGGCTGCCTGAAAGCTTAAGGGGTCAATACTTTTAAGTCCTTGGTGTTCTGGGTGGGAAGCTCTGTTATAGATTACTTCAGCCAAGATATTTTTGTGGAACTTTAAGAGGAAATTGATACCTAAGAATTATGACTGAAATGAGCTCAATCCTGCAAAATAATATTAAAAAGTAGGTCTAGAAAAGACCCAATAGATGATTTAATCCAACCCAATCATTTTGTAGAGTTCCAGAAAAGGCCAAACTCTGAACTAGAACTCAATCTTCTAACTACTTCTACACCCAGTATTGTCTCTACAGAATTGCTATGCTACCTCTGAATTCTCAAGTTGGCCATTCTCCTCTACCCAAATCTTGAGTAAGAAAGAATGTTAGGCAAAATAAAAGCCAATTAAAAAAATGGAAACAGGGGTGCCTGGGTAGCTCAGTAGTTAAGCGTCCAACTCTTGATTTCGGCTCAGGTCATGATCTCACAGTTCATGAAATCAAGCCCCACGTCAGGCTCTGTGCTGAGCATGGAGTCTGATTGGGATTCTCTCTCCTTCTGCTCCTCTCCTGCGTTCATGCACTCTCTCTCTCTCTCAAAATAAACACTTTTTAAAAAATGGAAACAACTATGGGCTGCCTGGCTGACTCCGTCAGTAGAGCATATGACTATTGCTGTTGGGGTTGGGGGTTCGAGCCCCATGTTACATGTAGAGATTAGTTAAAAAATAAATAAAATTTTGAAAAATAAATAAATAATGCAAACAACTTAAATGCACAGTAGTAAGTGGCCGATGAAATTATGGTATTTCATGGTAATGAAATTCTATGCTACCAGCTGCCATTAAAGAGACATTTTACAAAGATCTTTTACAAAGATGTTTACAAACTTTACAAAAATTAAAATACATTCACAATATAAAGTGAAAAAACTAATTATAAATGTTTTACATTTTTATTAACTGTATATATATGAGTCATCATTACCATTTATTGAGCACTTACTTTGTGCCTGCCACTAGTCCAAGTGCTTTACATGTATTAACTCATTTAATCCTGTGAAGTAGGTACTGTTATTACACTAATTTAGTAAATATGGAAACTGAATATTAGAGAAATTAAGTAAACTTGCCCAAGGTCAAACAAATAGTAAATGACAAAGTCTGGCTTTGAACCTAGGCAGTTCAGCTTCAAGTTATAGAGAAAGATAACACATGTACCATATTAATATTGGTTCATTTTTGAAAGTGCTTTTTTAAAGTTTTGCATAGAAGAGTCTCCCATCCTAGTATTCCACACATTTTTTTTTAATGTTTATTTATTTATTTTGAGAGAGAATGAGTACCTGCACAAGCAGTGGGTGGGGCAGAGAGAGAAGACAGAGAATCCCAAGCAGGCCCCATGCTGTCAGTGTGGAGCCCAATGCAGGGCTCAGTTCCACCAACCTTGAGATCGTGGCCTGAGCCGAAATCAAGAGTCAGACACCTAACTGAATGAGCCACCCAAGTGCCCCTCACACATTCTTAAGTGAAAAAAAGTTCCATCTCTTTCCAAACTGCAACAGTAACAATGTGAAATAAAATTAACCTACTCAATTCATCACCAACAAGTATCTACTTAGCAGCTACCATATGCCCAAAAAGAGAAAAATCTGTGTCAATCCTCAAATAACTCCCAATTTAATTAGGTGAAAAAAATTAACACACATAAAAAGAATAAGATAATGTATGGTTGATGCTAGTTTATCAGTTATTAGGATTCGAAAGTATTGTAAAGTCTGTTTAGTCCAAGCCTAATTTTCACATTTGTACTAAATTTGTAGAAGTGCCACAGACATTTAGAGAATTTAGATAGGAGAAAAAGTCAAAAAAGAGTTAATGAAGGATGTGGTACTTAAGCTAAGTAGCCCCAAAGAAGGCAGGAATATAAACATTTACTTAACAAACATTTATTGAGGGTCTATTACATATGAAGCAAAGTGCTAGGTACAAATGATAAAAAGATGCAAAAACACACAATCCTTGCTTTCAAAATTTGGTCTATCATTTGCCAATAAAAGGAACTAGGGACTTCTCAGAGAAATGGCCAATGCTAGGGCCTGGGCTAGAAATGTATAAGACAAACCTGGGACTTCAGGGTCACACCCAAACCCTGGGCTATACATACATACATACATACATACATACATACATACATACATACATACATACAAAGCTATATTTAAGTGTAAGTATTTGTGTCAATAGGACTGAGAAGAAGTATGATGGAACAGTTTGTAGAGGCCTATGTTCCCCCCAAGATCAGTTAGTGAGTCTAGATTAAGTGAATCAGAATGCAGCTGAAGCAAGTTAAGACCAGGGAAGCCAAAATTCCAGAGAGAGGTGAACTGCTAGGAGGTAAGCGGATATCCTGCATCAGAATTCTCCCTGGGGCATTTGCCAAGTCCAGGCACAGGACTAAAAGCTAAGAAACCAGGCTTTTCCCAGCTAGAGAACCAATTACTGAGGGAAAAAGAAACCAGCAGGACTGTTGGCAGCTAAGAAGATAAAACTGGAGACTTGAGGAACCAAGACTACTGTGAAAAAGGAGAGAGTAGAACTGAGCCTGTCACATGGTAGGTTTTCCCCTCAAGACAGGTGCTGAATTTTGAAACTGAAAGCCATGTGTGGTAGGCAAAATAACGCCCTCTCACCAAATGTATCTATGTCCTAATGCCCCAAACCTGTGAATAGCTACACTATACGAGGAAAAAACTCTTATAGATATATTATTAAGGATCCTGAGATGGGGAGATTATCCTGGATTTTACAGGTGGGTTCAACGTAATCACACGAGTCCTTAGAAAGGAGGAGGTGGGAGGGTCAGAGTCAGAGAAATATTTGAAGATGCTATGCTGCTGGCTTTGAAGATGGAGGAAGGGTTTACAAGCTAAAGAATGCAGGCAATCTCTAGAAGAGGGAACAGGCAAAAGGAGGGATTCTCCCCTAGAGCTATCCAGAAGGAATGCAGTCTTTCCAATACCTGAATTTTCACTGAATGAAACCCGTTTTGGATTTATGATCCCCAGAACTATAAAATAATATTTTTAAGCCACTGGGTTTGTGGTAATTTTTTTTCAGTTTGTTGATTTATTTATTTATTTATTTTAGTAATCTCTACACCCAACATGGGGCTGGAACTCACAACCCCGAGATCAAGAGTCGCACACTCTTCCAACTCAGTCAACCAGGCACCTGTGATAATATTTTACAGGAGCAATAGGAAGCTAGTACACTAAAGCAAAAACTTTTGAAGTAAAGAATAGTTTTATGCTGAGGAGACAAGTAAAGAAGTCAGTACCTGATGGGGGGGGGGGTTCCCATCTGGACGGCTTCTTCAAGAAAGAAGGGTGAACTAAAGGCAGAGGGAGCCTCATCAAAAATGCAACCCAACCTCAACTCTGGTTAGTACCTGGCTGGATTAAGGTAAGCAGTCCATAGTCTATCTGAATGAAAAAGGAAAAGAGTAAACCCTCTCTGGAAGAAAATAATATTATCTGGAGGTTCTATAATTTTTTGACACAATATCCAGGATTTAAACTAGGCATGCTAACACAGCCACATGAAGGATTACCAAGAAAAAAAAAAATCAATGGAAACAGAATCACACATGATCCAGATACTGGAGTAAGCAGACAGTGACTTTAAAATAACTGCTATGACCAAAATGTACAAAGGGAGGAGAGAAGAAGGATGAAGAACTGGATAAAAAAAAATAATTTCATTGGCCTCACTGACCACTACCAGAGAGGTGCTGGAATGCATGGTGCTACTGGCTGGCAGTCAGAGCTGTGACCAGGGCATTTGTGAAATGCACTGAACTGCAAAGAGGAACATGAGGACACTCCGAGATGAATCAAATTGCAGCTGCCTCCCAGGAATGCGGCTTAAAGTACCAGTATTCATTGTCAATTTAATTCAGTGCCAGGTGTAGTTCACCAGGAAAGCACTTGCAGACCTAGTTACCTATGAACAAAAGACTTTTTTTTTAATGTTTACTTATTTAGTTTTGAAGGTGGGGGGAGGCAGAGAGTCTGACTCTTAAGCAGGCTCCACACCCAGCACGGAGCCCAATGCAGAGCTTGATCTCATGACCAGGAGATCATGACCTGAGCCAAAAGCAAGAGTTGGACAGTTGAGGCACTCAGTTGGTTAAGTATCTGACTCTTGATTTTGACTCAGGTCAGGATCTCACAGTTCATGGGGTCAAGCCCCATGTCAAGCCCTGTGTCAGGCTCTGCGCTGACAGTGTGGTGACAGGAAGGATTTGCTGCTGCCTTGAGTGACGGGAAGGAGCCTGAAGGCATATTTTCCAGAGTGGTGCAGTATCACGGAGGGGGGTTCCAACACTGCCTGCCCTTCGCAGCTGAGTGTCTTAGGAAAAGGTTTCTTCCCTGCTGATCACAGTAACTAAAATAGGGGCTAAAAATTATTTGCCAACAGTGTGTAAGTTTGATCAGCAATTATATTAATTTACATTTTAGTAATAGGAGTGAGAGCAAGGCCCCTCTGCCCTTGCGACAGATTCAGAAATCTCTTTCACAGAATGTGCAAATAATGCTCGTGTAGTATTAAAAAAATAATAATAATTTCACTAGAGAATTGGAATCTATAAAAAAGAATTAAAATGGATATTCTAGACCTAAAAAATATAATAATTAACATTAAGAATTCAGTCAGGGGCAAGGCACCTGGATAGCTCAGTCGGTTAAGCAACCAACCTCGGCTCAGGTCATGATCTTGCTGTTCGTGAGTTCGAGCCCCACTTTGGGCTCTGTGCTGATAGCTCAGAGCCTGGAGCTTGCTTCGGATTCTGTGTCTCGCTCTCTCTCTGCCCCTCCCCCACTCACGCCCTGTCTCTGTCTCAAAAATAAACATTAATGGGGCGCCTGGGTGGCGCAGTCGGTTAAGCGTCCGGACTTCAGCCAGGTCACGATCTCGCGGTCGGTGAGTTCGAGCCCCGCGTCAAGCTCTGGGCTGATGGCTCAGAGCCTGGAGCCTGTTTCGGATTCTGTGTCTCCCTCTCTCTCTGCCCCTCCCCCGTTCATGCTCTGTCTCTCTCTGTTCCAAAAATAAATAAACGTTGAAAAAAAAAAATTTAAAAAAAAATAAATAAACATTAAAAAAAAAAAAAAGAATTCAGTCAGGGGCACTTGGGTGGCTCAGTCAGTTAACTGTTCAAGGTCAGCTCAAGTCATGACATCACGGTTCATGGGTTCAAGCCCCACATCAGGCTCTGTGCTGACAGCTCGGAGCCTGGAGCCTACTTCAGATTCTGTGTCTCCCTCTCTCTCTCTGCCCCTCCCCTGCTTGCACTCACTCTCAAAATAATTAAACACTGAGAAAAAAAAAAGGAATTCAGTCAGTGAGTTGAATATCAGATTAGATACAACTGAAAAGAGAACACATTAACTGAAAGACAGGTCAACAGAAAAATATCCAAAAGCAGGGCACCTGGGTGCCTCAGTCAGTTAAACATCTGACTCTTGATTTCGGTTCAGGTCATGATCCTACAGTCGTGAGATCTAGCCCCTCATCTGACAGTGGAGAGCCTGCTTGGGATTCTCTCTCTCTGCCCCTCCCCCACTTACTCATGCATGCACGCACACACACGCGTTTTCTCTCTCTCCCTCTCTCTCTCTCTCTCTCTCTCCCTCCCTCCCAAAAAAGAAAAAAGAAAAAAATATCCAAAAGTTAAGTACAGAGAGAAAACACAAAAACTCAGAGAAGAGCATAAAAGACATGTGAAATACAGTAAAAAGAGCATCTCCCTCTATATACAGGTAATTGGAGTCCAAAAGGGACAACAGAAAGCAAACAGAGTAGAAGCAATACTTAAAAAGTTAATGGCCACACTTAGCACCCAGATGTTGGTTTCTAATGCTATTCTCCATAAAATGAACCAGAGCTCCTTGGAGAAATGGCTAACTCTAGGGCTGGTGCAGGGAATGAATAAGATGAAGCAGCTTACAGTGCCAGTAAGTAAAGAAGTGCTCAAGAAACCCCATAATAATAGTAGGTTATATCAAAGGGACACAGGAGTCAACTGAAAGAGCTGCCAATGGCCCAAGCTAGAACACTGAGTAATAAATAAGGTACAATTAGTAAATGCCAGAAAGGAAGTAACTCTCCAGGAAAAAACAAACCAATTTCTTTAACAATTAAACGGCAAGGTAAAAAAAAAAATGAGACAATGAGATAAAAGAGGGAGTAACCTCCTAGTAATTCGCCAAAATGACCAACACAAAGGGAAAGAGGAGGGGTACTCGCTATATGTTCTCTAGGCCTTTTAGAAAACATGGAGTTGTTCCTTTGGCAACATACATGCCAATCTACAAGAAAGGTGATATTGTGGACATCAAGGGAATGGGAACTTTTCAAAAAGGAATGCGGCACAAATGTTACCGTGGCAAAACTGGAAGAGTCTACAATGTTACCCACCATGCTGTTGGCATTGTTGTAAACAAACAAGGGCAAGATTCTTGCTAAGAGAATTCATGTACATATTGAGTACATTAAGCGCTCAAAGAGTCAAGACAGCTTCCTGAACCGTGTGAAGGAAAATGATCAGGAAAAGAAAGAAGCCAAGGAGAAAAGCACTTGGGTTCAACTGAAGCGCCAGCCTGCCCCACCCAGAGATGCACATTTTGTGAGAACCAATGGATCGGAGCCTGAGCTCCTGGAGCCCATTCCCTATGAATTCATGGCATGATAAATATATTAAAAAAAAAAAAAAAAAAAGACCTCAAGACTAAAAATGTTACTCTTAATTGAGTAGAAGTGTGGTGTCCTCTCCCCCAAAGAAATATTCAAAGCAAACTTTGTGTCCGAATTCACTGGATGATGTCTTTATTCAAATTTGGTGGGTTTTGGGGCGCCTGAGTGTCTCAGTTGGTTAAGCTTCTGACTTTGGCTTAGGTCATGATCTTGCAGTCCATGAGTTCGAAACCTGAGTCAGGCTTTGTGCTGACAGCTCAGAGCCCGGAGCCTGCTTTGGATTCTGTGTCTCCCCCCCGCCCGCACCCTCCCCTGCTCATGCTCACTCTCTCTCTCTCTCTCTCAAAAATAAACATTAAAAAAAAAGAGAGATGTATCAACTAAATGCAGTGTGTGAACTTTATCTGAATCCTGATCTGAACAAATTGTAAAAAAAAAAAATACACATACATAAATACATACACTTAAATACATATTCATATATGTATACAGTGAGCCTTGAACAACCTGGGCTGAAATGCACAGGTCCACTTATGTGCAGATGTTTTTTCAATAAATACAGTACAGTATAGTACAGTAAATGTATTTTCTCTCTCTTATAATTTTGTTAGTAACATTTTATTTTCTCTAGCTTACTTTATTATAAGAATATAGTATATAATACCTATATAAAACGTGTTAATCGACTGTTTACGTTATCATTAAGGCTTCCAATCAATAGTAGGCTATTAGTAGTTAAGTATTGGGGGAGTCAAAGTTATATGCATATACAAAAAGTTATTTTTGACTGTGCAGGGGTTGGCACCACTAACCCCCACATGCTGCACAAGAGTCAACTATATATGAGACAACTGGGGATATTTGAACACTAACTGAATATTTTATAATATTCAGGACTGGCAATACTTTAGATGTGATATTTTATTATGTTAAAAAGGGTCTTTAGGGCATCTGGGTGGCTCAGTGGGTTAAGCATCCTACTCTTGATTTTGGCTAAAGTCATGATCTCACTCTTCGTGGGTTCGAGCCCCGCATTGGGCTCTGTGCTGACAGTGCAGAGACTGCTTGAGGTTCTCTCTCTCCCCCTCTCTCTGCCCCTCCTGCTCTCTCTCTCTCTCTCAAAATAAATAAAAATTTTTTAAAAATAAATAAAATAAAAAGGGTCTTTAAATTTTAGAGATATCGTATATTGTTGTATTTACAAATGAAAGGTATGATGACTGGAATTTGCTTCAAAATAATCTGATGGGACAGGGAGAGTAGGCAGAGGGATCAATAAAACAGTATCTGTATGGGCTTATAAACTTTGAAGCTAAATGACAGAAAAATGGGAGTTCCTTAGTCCCTGTACTTCTGCGTATGTTTGAAATTTTAGATGATAAAGGTTTTAAAAAAGGAGGGGGGGGAGGCCTTGAATGCTACGCTTTAGAATTTGGCCTTATCACGTTTAACAAAGTCAATCACAACCAGTTCAAGGAGTTTATACCTGACAGGGTTTAAAATAAACTCTAAAGAGTTCATGGAAAGAAAATGAGGTGTACTTCTGAAAGACTGCTCTAGCATGCAAAATGAAATGCAGAGGAGAGAGATCAGAGTCTGGAAATGCTGATAAGGGGTTGCCAAGTAACCCTGGCATCCAGATTACAGTGCATACAGTAGGAGAGACTAACGGCTAAACAAGACAAAAGAGGACTCCGAGGTTTTAAGCCAGAGTCAACAGAACCTTGGTAATACTGTGAAAGAGAAATTAAAATGTCAGGTTGACGAAAGGAGAAGAAGGGAGAAGAAATTTACAACTGTACAACAAGTTGAAACTGGCGAGATAAACTAGTAAAGGATTTATGTCTTGGAGGTGAGAAATTCTCCTGAAGCCTTTTGACCAAATGGTAGAGGGCACCACAGTGAAGAGTACTGCACCACGAGTCAGAAAGCTAGGCTCTGTTAGTTAATCTGACACCAGCCAGATAAATAATTTTGGGCAAAATATAGTGATCCTCATAAGTGTCATCTATAAATTAAGGAGAGTGGACAGTAGAAAATATCCATAGTCCCTTCCAAATCCAACATTCCATAGTAAAAATTCTCACTCATAATATATACAAGGTTTTTTTTTTAATTCCTTTAACAAATATTTTAATTTTTTTATAAAATACTATACTAAGCACTGTTTGCAAAGGGAAACGTGAGATTAACACTTGGGCACAGGAAAAGAGAGGAAATACAGATTTTGAACTCACTAATACATGAACGACAGTTTGAGGTCATGACAATGAATGAGTTCATTGAAAAAGCATTGAGAAGAGCCCAAGAACAAGAAGTGAGCCTTGAAGAAAGCTCACAGCTGGCGATGTAGGGGAGAAAGGAACCAGGGAAGGAAAGACAATAATCAGTTAGAAAAATAGAAGAGAAACAAGTTAGCTAAGTGACATCAGGGCCAAAAAAAAAAAAAAAAAAAAAAAAAAAGGAAAGAAAAAGAGTGAATTTTAAGAAATAAAAGCTCAGGGGCGCCTGGGTGGCTCGGTAGGTTGAGCATCCAACTTCGGCTCAGGTCATGATCTCACGGTCTGTGAGTTCGAGCTCTGCATCGGGCTCTGTGCTGATAGCTCAGAGCCTGGAGCCTGCTTTGGATTCTGTGTCTCCCTCTCTCTCTGCCCCTCCCCTGCTCATGCTCACTCTCTCCCTCTCTCTCTCTTTCAAAAATAAATAAACATTAAAAAAAAAAGAAAGAAAGAAATAGAAGCCCAGGCCAAGAATAAGAGGTAAGAAAGGGTTACCAGATATGCTAATAAAGAGGTCTCAGACAATGTTAAAGAAATTAATTTAGGAGAATGATAGGAAAAAAACAGGCAAAAAGCAATTTAGTAAGAAACATATATACATGTTCCCATACTCTCTTTAGGAGCATATAAACCTAAACCCTATAGATACGACACAAAGTGTTACCTCACGGAGCTCACCCAGACTTGTCAACCTCACTGTTCAATACCCGGATCTTTTTGGTTCACAGCTGCATTTTGTAAGGCTGCCTTTTCCTCTCACTCTCACATAGACACAATCTTTCTGAATTGTTAGGAGGATGAATACCTAATAAATATTTAAGAATAAAAACAAGAAGGAAAAACCAACTACTCACAATACTCCTTCACCTCTTTGTTCTCCAATCACTACTTGCACCACCATTTTATATCGGTCAAATCCCATTTCTAGAAAGAAAAATAAGAAGGTTATCTATAAGTAAAAGTGATAAAGTAAAAGTGATAAAGGCATAAGTAAAAGTGATAAAAGTGATAAATATGATGGTGTATTTGCCTAGAAATGGATATAGGCATTCAGTCTATAAGCACTGACTGAGTGGGTTGATAAGTTGGGAGTCAGAGAGACTAGAGGGCAAATTTTACTTGGTGAGTAAGTCAGCTTACCAAGTGTGTAACCTTAGACAAGTTATTTACCTTCTTGGCTTAAGTCTTCCTCATCTGTTAAATGAAAAATATTATTAACTACCCTGGGGGTACACTGTGAGGTGAGATGAGATAAGATATAGTACACTGACCTTAAAAACAAAACTGTCAGTTATTTTACCAGCAAAAAAATGAGTTTATTCGTGAAGGGCACAGAATTACAATTCAGGACATGAAAGCTACAGCAAAACCATTTGCAAGTCCAGAGAACAAAAAAGTCAGTTCTTTTGTAGAGGAAAGGAGGACATTGGGAGAGCTGTTATAAACAAAAAGTTCATTGGAGTAAATTGGGAGTTGAAAGTGTAGTGGCTTTTCATTGCCTGAATTTTGATGGTCTCTCATTGGCTGGTCTGTTGCTAGGCAAGCAGAAAATCTTTCTTTCTCCCACTAGGGTAGTAAAGTATAGGCTGATAAGGAACTGTATGGTATTAGAGCTCCCCCTTCTGGCCTCCCAACTCCAACATTTTAGTGAAGTTTTGCTTTAGTAATTTTCACAATATGTAAAGCATCTACAACAGTATTTATACATACTAGTTTCTCAATAGATCGCAGCTTCCTTTGTTTCTCTCCTACTCTAAGACAGGTGCTGGTAGGTCCTCAAGACACTGAAATAAATAAGACACTCTTCTTGCCTTAAAGAACTCACAGTAGCTGGGAAGGCAAACATGAAGAATAAAATAAAAATGCAATGTATTAATAATTCCAGGAATGGCATGTCTTTTAGGAACACAGGGCTGGCAGCTCCTTCCTTTGTTTGGACAGTGGGGAAGGGATGACCAGAAAAGGCTTCTTGGAGGATGAGATACACAAGCTGAGTGCTGAAAGACAAGTGGGAATTTACTAGGCAGACAATGTCTCTCCATTTTATGGAGAGGGAATATCATGTGCAAAGGCATAAGCTATGGGATATTTATTTTATTTTAATGTTTATTTCTTTTTGAGAGAGAGAGAGACAAAGTGTGAGTGGTGGAGAGGCAGAGAGAGAGGGAGACACAGAATCCAAAGCAGACGCTAGGCTCTGAGCTGTCAGCACAGAGCCCGACTCAGTGCTCGAACTCACAAACTGAGAGATCATGACCTGAGCCAAAGTTGGACGCTTAACCGACTGAGCCACGCAGGCGCCCCTAGAGTATGGGATATTTAGAAAACTGTAAGCTGTTCAGTAAGGGAGAAAAGAAAATAACAGTATAAGATTCTGAAGTATAATGGTGTGGCCTAGCACAACTCTGCTGCTTCCCCAAAAACTATACTGCTACAGCAGCAAAATCCTGAAAATTCTCCCTAACACCAATGGAAAGAAGAAAACTGAATGGGCATCTTTATCTCCCTGCTCTTTTCTAACCAAAGACTAGTGGAAACAGTTGGGGGAAAAAAAGGAAAGGAAATGGACAAAGTTGAAACAGAGCCAACTCTGATGAAAGTCTCCAGGATTATATAGTAAATTAGGCAAACAATCTGAAGACCACAGGTCTCCTCCCATATGAAACATGAACCCTAATTCAGGATACTTAACAAAATCTAGGAGACAGAGCCCAAAACACTGCAGACAGTTCCATGGAACTTCCTCTTTTCTCTACTCATTTCTCTTCCTCCTTTTCTGATACCCATGCAGCTAGACTATTATATATACAGCCCTTAAATCATAGTTCTGAGGGAAAAATAAAATAATCTCAGACATAGTGGGAGAGTACAAAAAAAAAATCACCTATGTTATGTCGAAGCAATTATGAAAAGAGCAAATGAAAAGATCTGAAAACCACACCACATCAGAGTAAAATGGAAAGAAGCCGACTGGCAATATGCAATGATGCAGCAGCAAAAACAAACAAAAGAATAACAAGAAAGAAACACCCTGTTTAAAAGACAAAAAAGGGGGCACCTGGGTGGCTCACTCAGTCGGTTAGATGTCCAACTTCAGCTCAGGTCATGACCTCGCAGTCCGTGGGTTCAAGCCCTGCGTCAGGCTCTCTGTTGACAGCACAGAGCCTGGAGCCTGCTCCCAATTCTGTGTCTCTCTCTGCCCCTCCCCTGCTCGTGTTCTTCACAAATGATTCACAGTATAGAACAAAATTAGCTCATAAATTCAACAAAATAAGAACTTAATCAGATTATAAACAGCAGAAAAATGGAAAGGAAGATCACAGCCTGAAGAAACAAACTGAATCCTCACACAGTATCAGTGCAGGCCTAATAAATTAAAAGTGGCAAAGGACAGAACAGACACAAATGAAAATTGAATAACTGGCTTAAGATAATCACAAGTAAATATCAAAGGAAAGGCAAGAAAGTATGGCACAGAAAAGCTAATAGATATGGAAGATAAAGAAGATTCAACATATCAGTATTTGTTTTCCTAAAGAAGAGAATCTAATAAATGCAACAGGAAATGTTTTCAGAGATAGAAGAAAATTTTCCTGACATGGAAAAAATAAAATCTGCAGATTGAAAGCTATAAAATTTTCACTACCAAGCCATATTCTAAAAAAGCTATTGAGCATCAAGGTTAAGGATGGGATTCTTTAAGCAGAGGACATTAGGTGGCCTTAGATTTCTCTTCGGTAATATCCAATGCCAGAAGATAATGAAAAACGAGTCTACAAGATTCTCAGAAAATAAGTTATTATCTCAAAATATCATATTCACCCAAAACTATTTTGGTTTAAAGGCAAAAGGCAGACATCCTCGGACATGAAAAAACCCAGAGAATGTAGCATTTCTGAGCCCTTCCCGAAAAAATTTACAACAAAATCTCATCAGGTAAGAATTGAACCAAAATAAAGAACTCAGCAATGGAAATGGCATGATAAAAGGACTAAATAGTGAGCAATCATTTTATTTAAATATACAACAAATGCAAAAAGAGAGAGAGAGTGAAAATGAATACTATACCACTATGTGAAATAAGTCTAAGGTATCCTACTGTTGTTAAAGTATTTATTTATCTGTATATATACATAGAAAAGAGTGTGATATGTTCACCTGATATTAATGATTATCATTAAATATTGATATTTAATGTGGTGGTGGCATTTGGGATGATTTTCTCATTTTATGTATTTTTCTATACATTTAAATTTATTTATAATGGACATGTATCTTTCTTTATAATAATGTTAACAGTCAATTTTTATTAAAAAGTGAAAATAAAGGGGCACCTGGCTAGCTCAGTTGGTACAGCATGCAACTCTTGATTTTGAGGTCATGAGTTCATGCTCCATGTTGGGAACAGAGATTACTTAAATGAATAAATAACTTTTTTAAAAAGTGAAGGGGTGTCTGGGTGATTCAGTCAGTTAAGAATCTGACTCTTGATTTTGGCTCAGGTCATGATCTTATGGTCGTGTGTTTAAGCCCTGAATCGAGCTCTGTGCTGTTAGCGCAGAGCCTGCATGGGATTCTCTGTTTCCCTCTCTCTCTCTGTCCCTCTCCCACCCATGCACACATGCTCACTCTCCCTCTCTCTCTCAAAAATAAATAAATAAAACTTTTTTTTAAAAGTGCAATAAAAATGCTAATATACAAACAGTAGCGATAGAAATCCACAGAATTTCTATTTTCTTCTTTGTACTTTTATATATTTTTTAATCTCTAAAAACTGAAAAAAATTAAGAAACAGAAGAAAATACACCAAAGTACTAAAGAGTAGCTACCTTTGGGTAATGGAATTTTATATAATTTTTTAAAAAATTCATATGCGTATTTTTCTAGACTGTCTAGGTTAGTACAATGAAATATAACTGTTACATAGACATTTCCTTCCCTCCACAAAATGTTATATTTTTAAAAAGGTAGACAGAAAGGACTTTTCAGATGGTATGACATTATTAACAAAAAAAGACAGAGACAGAGGCCAAGGGAACAGGGAGAAAAAGCACAAGGTGTGCTCTGTATGCGTAGAGCTTAGCAGGAATGGAGAGTTGAGTAGGGCAGCTAGTTAATGATTCAGCTGGAGAGATGGGCTGAGGTCAGACAGTGAGGGTATGAATGCCTAAGAGGCCTGCCTAAGGAACTGATATGTTGGTGAGAAAAACAATCAAGAATGATGGAAGAAAGGAGCCCTTGTAACTTCTGGTCTTTCCCATACTGGAATTTCTCAGACAGTGCTTGCCTACAATGTTTTATTTTACATCTTTACGCTCTCCCATTATCTGCAAAAACCCACATGCATAAAAGTTACCAAATAACTGAGAAGACTAGACACTGAAGAGAAATTTGTGTTTAAAAGAATGCATAGCGTATGACCCTTGTTTAAAGATGGGGAAGGAAACAAATAGGTAAAATTGAATGTTTGAAGGGAACATATCGTTTCCAATGACCATCACAATTACCTTTTAATTTATCTTTAACGGTTTCTGATAAACGTTTTGTGAGTTGAGGCATTTCTTCCGGAGAGTATTCAGCGTTTGCCAGTTCCTCCTTAAGCACGGCATGGATACAGTCTTTAACCACAGAGGGTCTGAACCTAAATGAAATAGTTTGAACAACTAATTGGTAACTCCAAAACTCCAATTTACCTTCACAGTCCAACTGCCCCCAGCTCTTTGCCACTAAAACAATGTAATCTTCCATTTTCATATTTTTTATTAAAAACGTGATATAAGCAAATTAAGAAAACAAGTCATATTCCTGATTTACACTTCCAGCCCGGACCTTTCCCCTGAACTTCAGACCACACATTCCAACACATATTCCATCTGGATGTCTAACAGACAACTCAAATTTAATATATCCAACATTAAGCGTTTTTTTTTTTTATTTGTTTAATGTTTATTTCTGAGAGAGAGAGAGAGCATGAGCGGGGAAGGAGCAGAGAGAGAGGGAGAAGGGGAGACAGAATCAGAAGCAGGTTCCAGGCTCTGAGCTGTCAGCACAGAGCCCAATGTGGGGCTTGAACTCATAAACTGTGAAATCATGACCTGAGCATAAGGAGGACACTCAACTGACTGAGCCACCCAGATGCCCCCGACATCAAGCTTCTGACCATCTCCCCTCCCCAGAATTGTATCAGTCAATGGTAACTCCATTCTTCCATTTGTTCAGGCCAAAAACCTTGATGTCAGTCTTGCCGTCTTTCTCTCTCACAAAACACATCCTGGTTCATAAGCAAATCTTGCTTAAATCATAAGCAAATCTGAAGCAGTTCTACATTCAGAATAATCTGAAATTCAATCACTCTCACCATCCACTGCCACCAGCTTGGTCCAAGCTACCTTTACCTCCTGCCTAGATTACAACGGCTCCTAACAAGTCTCTCTGTCTCTGCGTTTGCTCCCAGATCCTGTTTTCAACATAGCCAACTAGATCGGTCCTGTTAAAATATATGTCAGATCATGGCACTTCTCTATTCAAAGATACCCCAAATATTTCCCACCTCACTCAGAGTAAAAGCAGCATCCTAACTATGACTTGTACAGTCCCATATGTCTACCCTACCAAACTCTGACCTTGTTTTTTACTACCTTTCCCACTAGTTCTCTCCACTCTGGCCACACTGGCCTTCCCTATGTTCTTTGATCACACCAGGCATGCCAACCTCAGTGCTTCTGCACTTGCTGTGAACCTCTGCCTGAAGTGCAAGTCTCATTCTATATGCATAGCTACCTCCTCACTTCTTTCAAGTCTTTTTTTCAAAAGTCACCTTCTCTAAAACTTCAAATTGCCCTCCTATCACATCACTTCATAGCTCACTTCCCAGTACTGATTACTATCTCATACACTGTACAGTTCGCTTCTGTGTTTGTTTGTTGTCCTTCTACCCAGCTAGAACGTAAACTCCATGAGAGCAGAAATTTCTATCTGCTTTGTTCACTGTTATATCCCCATTTCTCAGAACGGCACCCAGCACATAGAAAATAAATACTTTTTGGAGTAATGGATTTCTGAATAAATGAAGACAGAAAAAAAAAAATCTCCCCTAATTTCACCACCGTAACAATACCATTAACATTTTTATTGTATTTATCATAGATTACAGCAGTAGGTTCATTTTCTGGGCTATATATTCTATCAGTTGATTTATCTATTACGTCCAAGTGACCAGAATGTTTTAGGTTTTGAGCTTATAATGTGGTATAATATTTGGTAGTATTGGTGGCCCCTTATTAAACATTATATTCTTTGCTCTCTTGCTGGTTATTCTCACAGATGAACTTTAGAATCACTGACAAACTTTCCAGGACTTGATCCATTCAAAAAGGGGTCTCCCTGTTATTAATAAACATACCATATCTGGTTCTTTTCCTTAAGCCTTTTTCATTCTCAGTGAAATGTTAAAAGTTTTGTTGAAACAAGTCACAAATAATCTCATAGGATTATTCCCACACAATATATATTTGTTAATCTTGTTCTGCTTTTGTTCTGTTTTACAACAGAAATGCAGGCAAATGGCAATCGATGCATTTAGATACTTTTACCAAGATAACATACAGTTTTATATGTCCATTCGACCCACCATAAAAATGCTGCATGAAATTTTTTATCACATTAGAACCAAAGTTCCTGGCTTTCAGTATTTGGCAAGCATTTGATCAGCAACCTGGTAGCAAGAGGGGCTTTTTTTTTTTTTTAACGTATATATATTTTCTCATCTTGTGAAAATGAAGCGAGTGATAGAGTCTACAGCCCTAGCAGACTCTCCCCTGCACTAGACTGTGTACTTCAACTCTGGGAAAGTATCGCGGTGGTGGGCCTAGAACATCCGGATACTATCTGGGTAAGGCTTTATATACATAACAGGTCCCGTACCCTGCAAAGGAGTAAGCGTATTCTGGCACACGTTTGCACACAGGAAGCGTGTGGCTGAATGGCATTCTACGCAAGGCTCTTCTTTACTGCTCTTCTCTCTATTCCATCCATCTCCTTTCCTCTGCTCACGTCCCAGGTCTCCTAGAGCCAACCATTCCCACTGCGCGAGCCTCACGCGCTTCCGACGCCCTAACACTGCAACCGGAGACCGGGTCTTCAGCTGCCGGTAGCAGCTGAAAGCTCAAGAAAAATAGATTCCCGCCCTCCCGTCCCGCCCCCTCCCCGGCTGGCCCGTGCGGCTCCAGACCCAGCCCCTCCCTCCTCTGCCGACTCATCTCGGTACTCCAACCCAACACCTTCTAAGTCCCAGCTCCGCCTCGCCCTCTCCAGCCCCGCCTCTCCTCCAGCCCCGCCCCTCCCTCTCCAGCCCCGCCCCTCCCTCTCCAGCCCCGCCTCTCTGCCCCAGCCTGCCCGCCCCAGCCTGCCCCCCCAGCCCCGCCCACTTCGCCGCTCCTCGCGCCCTTTACCGACGCTGAGGCTTCCAGGCGGGCTCTGCCTGCCTGACCTAGCAGTCTCGCAGGTCGCCCCCACCACAACCCGTCCGTTACCCGCCTTTGCTGGAAAACGGGCCGCAAAATATAGGTATTCTCGGACTCCCCTGCGTTCTTCTCGGTCTCAAGCAACCCATCGGCCGTGCCTATAGACAAGGACGCCGCGGTCGTCGAGGTCATAGCTAGGGCTTCTTGGCCCAGTGTGTCGAGATGAAGGCCTGGCTGGTGGCGGCGCGGGGCTGCGAAACCGTCGCCAGGGCGACAGCGCCGCCCTTGGCCCTGACGTAAAGCGGCTGCGTGCTCCCAGCAGAGAGGCCCTCCCTTCTCTGCGGGTCTGGCGGCCCTCCCCGGCGCCTGCGCACCAGCTGCTGGGCGGAAACCGGCTGAGCTAAGGCGACCCTAACTTTGGCGCAGGGCTGTTGGAGCCTGTGGGGATCGCAAAGCGCTTCGAAGTTTGTCAGCGTTTATTAACCGCGCTACAATTTTAGGGAATTGACGCGGAACCTGAGGTTCATAGAGATCCAAGGATATAAGGCTATTGGGCGGCAGGGCTCTAAAAAAAGGGCATTCTCACTGTGGCCTGTGGGCAAGGCCAACCTCCATTTCATTATGCAAGACTTGTGAACGGGTTTTATATTTTTAAATGATCGAAAAAAAATCAAAAAAATGTTTCGTGACGCGTGAAAACTACACGTGAATTTAACATTTCAGTATCTGTAAAGTTCTGTTGTAACGTAGCTATGCTCGCTTGCACATGTGTGGCCGCTTTTGCACTGTATTGAGCGAATTGAGCAGTTGCAACAGAAACCATATGGCCCTTTACAGAAAAAGTTTGCAGTGCCCTGCTCTACTCCATAACTGCCAACTCACAGTTCCCCTAGCCTCACCCACACCGTACTCTCCGTGCAAAATTCAGAAAGGAGTAGACATTAAGGTGTATTCCCCACTTACGAGCACCAGTTTCTGGTCCTGTTGTAGAAGACTGTAGTATCTTGGCCTCTACCAGCTTCAAAAACTAAGAAAAGAATTTCCCCCAGTATCCATCCAGGCTTCCTATTGGTTGGATTAACAAATTCCAGAACTTCCTTCTATCAGATGCAAAGGGAGTATTTCTATAAAAGTATACCTTTGCAAGCTCCAGTAGAGACTAATTTTACTATTCCAAGTTTTGGTTTACAATGTGTTTTCTTGATAGTATAGCCTAGATTGGTCTCCCCGAATCCGGTAAACTCCCCTGAACTTCACCTTCCCAGCCCACCCTTCACAGTGCCCCCAGAATGGCTTTCCTTTGTCACTGCTCTGCTTGAAATCTTTCAGTGGTTCCTTAGGACCATCTCCCCAGCATTTGCTGCAAATAAGACCTTTCATGATTTGGCAGGGTTGCTGAACCTTCCTCCTGGCACTGACCAGCAGACTGGGGTCTGTGCAAGGGCCACAAGGCAGCTCAGTGCATGCCCTCAACCATGCCCTCTTTAACTGCCCCTTGATTCAGCAGCACTAGCCCCATCTTTGGCTGGGGTCATGCATCCACAGACTAGCCTTGCACAGAAATTCAATGTCTCCTAAGGGGCAGAGAGTGTTTTTCTCCTTACTATTTCACCAGCCTTAAGAAATCATACCCCTAGGAGCACCTGAGTGGCTTAGTAAGTTAAGCATCTGACTTTGGCTTGGGTCATGATCTCACGGTTAGTGGGTTTGAGCCCTGCATCGGGCTCTGTGCTGACACTCAGAGCCTGAAGCCTGCTTCAGATTCTGTGTCTCCCTCTCTCTGCCCCTCCCCAGCTTGGGCTCTGTCTCAATCTCTCTCTCCCAAAATAATAAATAAACATTAATTTTTAAAGAAATTTTTTAATGTTTTATTTATTTTTGAGACAGAGACAGAGCATGAGCCGGGGAGGGGCAGAGAGAGAGGGAGACACAGAATCCAAAGCAGGCTCCAGGCTCTGAGCTGTCAGCACAGAGCCTGACGCGGGGCTCGAACTCAAGGACCGTGAGATCATGTCCTGAGCTGGAGTCGGACGCTTAACCGACTGAGCCACCCAGGTGCCCCAACATTATTTTTTTAAAAAAAAGAAAGAAATCATACTCCTAGTACACCAACTTTTCCTCCCTTTTTATGATTTCTTCAGCTATATTTCTCTCACCCTACCTACTCCAGTCCAACTAAAAACACAGAAGATTAGGTGTGTAATTTAATTCAATAAACATTTTATTATTCCATCTGTGCTAGGGGCTGGAGATACAAAGGTGAATAAAACCCAGGCCTTGCCCTAAAGGGTGAACAGGAGAGCAATGGGCTAAACTTGTTACTTGTTACTACCTAAAGTGCCAGTTGCTACAACAGAAAGCTGAAGGCCAGCCAACTTATTCCCAAGATGGGCCCACTTTTCTCTGAGCAGGATCGTAAACAAGGCAACATCCTCTTCTTTCCAGGATGATATTCAAGAAGGCATTCACAAAGCAAGGGACCGACAACTTTTCTTCTTAACGAAATGTTAGCACTGTCCTGATGAACAGATTAACATAGGCCCTCCTGCCTAAAACCTGGTTGGAAGCCAAGCCAAGAGCCAGATGTAGCTTTCATTTGAGGAGAAAAACCCAGGGTGAAAGCCCATTCTGAGGGTGAGGTAGTCCTGGGATGGAGGGAGAAGGAAGGGAATGCAGGTGTCCTGTAGAATCCCACAGAGGGCAGCCAACAACCAGGTGTGGAGGGCTATGGAGCCCATGGTAGAATGAATGCAGAACTCCCTCTTCTCCCTTTCCCCTCCCCTCCCCTGTTTTCCTCTCCTTTCCCCTTCCCTCTCCTCCCTGGTGACAGAAGAATTCCTGTATCCTGGAGGCATCTGGTGCTTCAGTGGCTCCTCCCTGATGGGACAGAGCTGGGGCCCAGGGGACTGTGGAGGGGATACAGCAGCCCCTGGACCCACATACTCCCTTCCTGGCTTTGTCCACTCTGTGGATCCAGAGCCTGGGGTTCTCAAACTCATTCCCTGGACCTGTCCACTTACCTCTTCTCTTGCCAGTACCCATCTTCTTCCCAGAATGCTTCTGCCCGCTTCATCTTGTTCCCTGCCCATCAGGCTTTCCCATCCAGATCTCCTTTATCCCACTCCTGACTCTGCTCACCATCTGACACCACCTCCTGACCAAGATCCTGAGGTGGGAGGGAGGGGAGTCCTCTGCTTTCCTCGTTCCGCGTGAGAAACAGCCGTGGCTCCGCAGTTCTCCACACGCTCTATCTTGTGTCTCCCCCCCCCCCCATGCCTTGGAGTGTGCTGTTTCCTCTGCTAGGGAATCCCTTTCTCCTCTCTTTACCGGGCTATTTCAAGAATCAGCTCAGACACAATGGAAGCCTTCCTTGATCTCTCACAGACCCTCTCCTTGGCGGTTTGCTGTTCCTCTGAGCTCTTTTCGTGTCCTGTTGACCTCTAACATGGCCCTTACCATAGGACATTTAAATTGCTGGGAGATGTGTTTGTTCCCTTAACCTGACCATGAGCTCTTCAAGGACAAGGCAGGGTCCAAGGTCAAGGGCCATGTCTCGGTCATCTTTGGATCCACTGCGTGCACAGCAGAGCCAGCCACACAGTGGACACTCAGTGTATACCACTTATTGAACTGCACTGAACACGAATGAAAAGAACACTGGTGGATTAATCAGCTCAGGCTGCCATAACAAAACACTACAGACTGAGTGGCTCAAACAACAGACATTTATTTTCTGGAGGCTGGAAGTCCAATATTAAGGTACCAACAAGGTTGGTTTCTATTGAGGCCTCTCTCGTTGGCTTGCAGATGGCCACCTTCTGGCTGTGTCCTCACATGGCCTTTTCTTCTGTGCTTGTGTGGAGAGAGAGATTTGGAATCTCATCCTCCTCTTATAAAAAGATGCCAGTCCTGGGTGCCTCGGTGGCTCAGTCGGTTGAGCATATGACTTCGACTCAGGTCACGATCTCACGGTTCGTCGGTTTGAGCCCCACATCAGGCTCTGTGCTGACCGCTCAGAGCCTGGATCCTGTTTCAGATTCTGTGTCTTCCTCTCTCTGTCCCTCCCCTGCTTGCGCTCTGTCTCTCTCCCTCTTTCAAAAATAAATAAGCATTTAGAAAAAAAAAGATGCTAGTCCTACTGGATTAGGGTCCTACCTTTATGGCCTCATTTAACCTTAATTAGCTTCTTAAAGGTTCTATCTACAAATATAGTCACATGGGGGGGGTGAGGGCTTCAACCTATGAATTTTGGGGACACACAGTTTAGTGCATAACAACTGGTGAACTTGAATTTAGAAGATAAGAGCTCAAGTACTAACTTTACCTGAACCCAGGTGAGAGCTTTTAGGCATTAAGTCCGTTATGTTCTAGGAACTTCAACTGCTATATCTGTGACCTGTGACCAATTTTACAGGGTTGTTGAGAGGCTGAAATGAGGCCATGGCTGGAAGACATTTTATGAACCATAAGTTCCTACACAATAATAATGACTTGCAGTTTACAATGTGATTCAAAATTCACCAATATCATTCAGCCTATGCTCAAGGAATCATTGTTACAGGCACACCTAAAAAGGAAGTTTGTTTACAATCCATACCCACTTCTTACAGAAGGGATTCAAGACAGTTTCTGAGGAAAACTCTCTCGCATGAAAGGGCATTTACCTATCACTTCTCACAGAGGCTGCAGAAAAGTCCCAAGAAGCTGTTGATGAAATGAATGACCACCAGGAGAATCTGGAGGAGGCTGACGCACAGAAGGGTGGAGAAGAAGGACACGTGCCAGATGACGGCTTTAGAAGGCTCCAGGCAGACAGAGTTCCAGAGTGAACGGTCATACAAATAATTCCTATCCCCAAAAATAAGGAGACCAGGGTTTGAGGAAAAAGAAATAAAAGCCAAATAAGCAGCCTCGATAGAAACCTGGTGCCTCCCCCAGCCAAGGTCAAAGGACTAGACTTTTGAGGGTAACTATTGTTGCTGCATCTGCAAAATTCTGAGCATCTTCCCAGAGAAAGGAGATGCTAGAATGTGTGACCAAAAGGAGTTTGTGTGTCTTTCTTGTCATCTTTCTCTGCCTCTGTGAAAAGACTCCATCCATTTACCTGTTATGCAAGTCTTTGAATGGGTAACCATATTTCCAAGCTTGCATCTGATTGAAGGATGAGGCATCGAACATGCATAAAGGGCCATCTTTCAGGGCTACACCAGAAGTGATAAAGCAAATCAAGGCTCCTAGAAAAGCCAGGCTACTGGACAGCAGAGCAGTGAGCATCTGTAGAGGGAGAGAAGAAGCCATAAGGTGAGACGGGGTCGTGACCAAGTGGTGGGGTGATGGGGACAAGTCTAACTTCTCTGGTGCTCAGGCTTCCCCCCATCATATCACATGGGGATAATTCTGCCCCTGGCACCTCCTTTAAAGGATAACCAAGGCAAAGGTGACTGATGTGGGGTCAGTGGCAGAGCCAGGAAGTGTGGGGGGTAGGGAGGGAGAGAAAGCACTGAGAAGGGGGAAGCAGTAGCACATGGACCTGGGTCTCCCTGACCCAGCAGGCTCTGCAGAGCTTCTCAGCAGGTTGGCATTAAAAGCTTTTATACTCAGACTGAAGCCATTCAGCCTCTGGGTTGAAGGGTTTGATTGTCATTTTGCATATGCCCACTTCTGACTCTTCTAAAGGAAAGCTGTGTTCTCAAAGGTTCCATACTCCCATCCCTGATTCCTCACTTTCTCAAATCAAGCAAGAAAGGAAGCAGGGGAGGAAAGAGGGAAGGAGGGGAGGAAAGAAAGGAGGGAGGGAAACAGAGACAGAGAGAAATGACAGTCAACTCTGAAGTGACTCCAGTGCTGTCACTGCACTTTTCTAGTCTTTGTACCACTCACTTCCCTCCTAAAAGATAACAATGAGTTGGCAGGATTCTAGCTTGCTTTTTTTTTCCCCCAATGTTTTTTTGTTTTTTTTTTTTTTGGGACAGAGAGAGACAGAGCATGAATGGGGGAGGGGCAGAGAGAGAGGGAGACACAGAATCGGAAACAGGCTCCAGGCTCCGAGCCATCAGCCCAGAGCCTGACGCGGGGCTCGAACTCACGGACCGCGAGATCGTGACCCGGCTGAAGTCGGACGCTTAACCGACTGCGCCACCCAGGCGCCCCTCTAGCTTGCTTTTAAATTGGCTTCTTTCTCGGGATACTAGGTCATTTTCTCCCTTGCAAAGAGTACATATTTTAAATTTTTAAATAAAAAAAATATATATGTATGCATATATATGTATATACATACATACATGTATATATACACATATATACATACATATGTATATACATATATGTACATACATATATGCAGATATATAGCTTTTATACAGAATCACAGAGTCATTTTATGTCAAGCCAGTTTGGAGCTTGGGAGGGGCCAGGGAAAGGCGCATGGTCAGTTTTGACTCTAAGTTAAAGATTCGAGGTGAACTAGTCTGATGGAAGCCTAGGACAGTGGTTCTCAAAATGTGATCCCTGTCCTGGCAGCATCACATCACCTGAAAACTTGTTAGAAATGCACAATTTCCCACTTCACCCCACTCTGAATCAGAAAATCTGGGGGTGAGGCCCAACAATCTTTTTTTTTTTAATTTTTTTAATGTTTATTTATTTTTAAGACAGAGACAGAGCATGAATGGGGGAGAGTAAGAGAGAAGGAGACACAGAATCTGAAACAGGCTCCGGGCTCTGAGCTATGAGCACGGAGCCCAACATGAGGCTCGAACTCACAAACCGTGAGATCATGACCTGAGCTGAAGTCGGGCGCTTAACCAACTGAGGCACCCAGATGCCCCCCTGGTTTTGGTTTTAACAAACCCTTCAGGGATTCTGATGCAGGCTTAAGTCTGAGAACTACCCACTCGCCTAGGGGAAAACCAGGAGAGACTGAGAACAGATTGTGAATGAAATGCGTGGGTGTTGATATTTAATTCTTTAGCATATAATTCTGAATCAGAGGAATTCCCAGTACATGGGCCGCAGATAGCACAGCAGGCTGTAGAGTTACTGTAAGGAGGCCACAAGTTCATGTGTCTGAGACTGAATCAGCAATATATCTTATACTATGTATGTACTGAGATTTTTCCGAAATGCCACTGTAATTAATAAGTGCAGATTTATTCTGGGCCTCAGTTTCATTATCTGTAAAATGGAGGGGTTAGACTAGAATCTAGTCATTAGATGATTTCTGGAAATTTTTCCAACTCTAAGAAAAGTTACACAAAATAGCCAGGAAATTTTCTATCAAAGACACATGATTGCAGTGCACTTAAATCGTGTCCATATTGTTCAATAGGCTAAAAATAATAGTAACAGTTCCTGCATGTTTATAGACATTTCTGGCTCATTAAACACCTACTCTGTTGACTTGATCCTGTTCACTCCCATTTTACAGAGGAGCACCTGAGTCTCAGAAAGGTTAAGGAAGTTGCCCGATAGCTTAGGATTATTAAGGGATACAGTAAGCACCTGACTTCAAGCCCCAAGACTGACATTGCCTCTTTACCACTCTGCCTGTAGAGCGACAGAATGTAGGGGTATTCTAGGTGTTAGAAGAGTAGAATCTGGTGCTTACACTTTGACAGGGCCCACTTTCACTGAAGCAGCCATATCTCCAGCCCATCAAGGAGATGAGGGTAGCTGCAATGAGTACCTGGGAGAGGAGAGAAGAAAGGTAGAAAGAGATTGGGTAATTGACATTTCTAGCTGCCACCTGTGGCTGTTGAAATAGATTGGCTGGGCACCTCACATGGACTTGATTATCCTATGTTTCCCAGAGGGTTTGGCTTTGACTATCAGGACCCAGTTGGGTGACTAGCCTGATCTGCCTCTCTGGCCGGCAACGTTTACCCCTGGCCTGCTAGTCCCGAGCCAAAGTTCAGCCACAAGACCTGACAAGTCTTCCTAGAGTCTCCTGTTCCTCGGAACTGATATACAACTGAGACCAGCTTGCTAGGTCAAGCATTCTTTTTTTTTTTCTTTAAGATTTTATTTTTGAGTAAATCACCCAACATGGGTCTCGAACTCACCCTGAGATCAAGATGGCACATGCTCTACCCGTTGAGACAGCCAGGCGCCCCCAAGATCAAGCATTCTTGCAAGGAACCAAAACATGACTACCCTACTACCTCCCTGTTCCACCCCGAGGCGTGTCTGGCAAAGTCACAGCTGGGGAACTCAGAACACTTACCATGAGGCCTCCTCCCCAGAGCCCAGAGCCCAGCATGGCTTGCTTGCCAATGAGGCCTCTCAACAGGTAGCTCACATCCCAGTTGGGAAAGAGGAGCACTGTGTTGGCTCCAGCAGCAAACAGGGCAGTGGTCCCGAGGCTCAGCCCCAGGATGCGGGAGCAGGTCCGTGAGCATGCCATCACACCAGGAGAGGACAGCATCCTGGAACCAATGGACGGAGGGTCATGGTGGCTCTGCTGCTGGGAGCATCAGGAAGGAGAACACTCATAGCAAGGGTGGGGTGGGGGAGACAGACTACAGATACTATGACCTCCCGGGGTACAGATCAAGAAGAGCCAAGAAACCTGCTTTGAAACGCTGCCTTTTATAAATATGCCCCAATGGGTAGGATTTAATTGCTCCATTTTCTGCCAACCCCCACTCACATGCACACACTCCTCATCCCCTCATGTTTTGCTGTACCTCTGTTATAGCTAGTGATTATTTCTATTTGATACAGAAAAAAATGTTTAAAGGTGTCACCCTCTCTCTTTAAAAAATGCCATTTTAAAGATGTCTACTCTTACCACTTCCATTCATTATTGTGCAGGAAGTGCTATCCAGTGCAATAAGAAAATAAAAAGAAGCAAAAGCCATACGGATAGGAAAGAAAGAAGTAAGGTAACATGATTATCTATGTAGAAAATCCAAAAGAATCGGGGAGCCTGGGTGGCTCAGTCAGTTGGGCGTCCGACTTCGGCTTGGGTCATGATCTCATCGTCTGTGGGTTCGAGCCCTGCATCTCCGCATCAGGCTCTGTGCGGACAGCTCGGAGCCTGGAGCCTGCTTCGGATTCTGTGTCTCCTCTCTCTCTCTCTGCCCCTCCCCCGTTCAAGCTGTGTCTCTGTCTCTCTCAAAAATAAATAAATATTTAAAAAAAGAAAAAAAAATAAAATCCAAAAGAATCTATCAAAAATTTACTAGAACTAGTAAGTGAGTTTAGCAAGTCACAGGATAAGAACTTAATACACAGGGGTGCCTGGGTCCCTCAGTCTGTTAAGCATCTGACTTTGGCTCAGGTCATGATCTCATGGTTTGTGAGTTCGAGCCCCCATCAGGGTCTCTGCTGTCAGCAAAGAGCCTGCTATGGAACCTCTGTCCCACTCTCTTCTGCCCCTCTCCCACTTGCACGGGCTGTCTCAAAAATAAACATTAAAAATTTTTTTTTAATTGAAAAAATTAATATACAAAGATTTTGTTGTATTTCTATACACAAGCAATGACAAATTGAAAAAATTTAAACAATATCATTTAAATAGCATAAAATAGGGGCACCTGGGGGCTCAGTCAGTTAAGCATCCAACTCGTGATTTTGGCTCAAGTCATGATCTCACGGTTTGTGAGTTCAAGCTCCACATCAGGCTCCATGCTGATAGTGCAGAGCCTGCTTGGGATTCTCTCTCCCCCTCTCTCTCTCTGCCCCTCCCTCCCTCCCTCTCTCTGTCTCCTGTCTCTCTCTCAAAAATAAATAAATAACTTTAAAAGATTAAAAATAAATAATGGCATAAAATAGAAAATACTTATGGATAAATTCAACAAAATATGTGCAAGATCTGTGCACTAAAAAGAACAAAAGATTCCTGAGAAAAATTAAAGACCTAAATAAATGGAGAGATATACAACATCCATGGGTCAAAAGACTCTCATTAACATGTCAATTATCTCTAAATTGATGTTTAGTAGAGGCATTTGGGTGGCTCAATCTGTTAAGCATTCGACTTCAGCTCATAATCTCCCAGTTCTTGGGGCTCTGTGCTGACAGCTCAGAGCCCGGAGCCTGCCTTGGATTCTGTGTCTCCCTCTCTCTCTGCTCCTCCCCTGCTCTCTCTCTCTCTCTCTGTCTTTCAAAAATAATGGATTTTTTAAATAAACATTAAAAATTTAAAAAAAAATTGATGTGTAGATTCAATGCAATCTCAGCCAAAATTCTAGCAACATTTTGTTGCAGAAATTAACGAACTGAATCTCAATTTAGATGGAAATGCCAAGGTCCTAGATTAGCCAAAATAATTTTGAAAAAGAACAAAGTTGGAGGACTTACACCATGTGATTTCAAGACATTATAAAGTTACAGTAAAGGTACAGAAAGTAAAGTGCTGGTGCATAAAGACATACAGACCACTAGAACAGACTAGAGAATTCAGAAATAGACATACACAGATATGAGCAAATGATTTTTTTTAATTTTTTTTTTCAATGTTTATTTATTTTTGGGACAGAGAGAGACAGAGCATGAACGGAGGAGGGGCAGAGAAAGGGAGACACAGAATCCGAAACAGGCTCCAGGCTCTGAGCTGTCAGCACAGAGCCCGACGTGGGGCTCAAACTCACGGACCGTGAGATCATGACCTGAGCCGAAGTCAGACGCTTAACCGACTGAGCCACCCAGACGCCCCGAGCAAATGATTTTTGAAAAAGATATTATTTCAGTGGGAAAAGGATAGTCTCGAACAGTGCCATGACAATCTATGTGCAAAACAATATATATATAATATTATATCATATATATATATGATATATATATACCATGACTATTACTGTAAACCATATTTAATAATTAGTTAGAAATGAACCATAGGCTTAAACTTACTAAAATTTTAGAAGAAAACAAAGGAGAAAACATTGGGACTTGAGTTAGAAAAAGACTTATTAGATAAAACACAAAAAGTACAACCCATAAAAATGAGAAGTTAAACTACTTCAAAATTAATTTGTTCTACAAAAGACACCATGAAGAAAATAAAGAAGCAAACCACGGACTGGCAGAAAATATTCACAACATAAATTTTGTAAATGTGTATGTGAATACGAGTGCATACACATCTGATAACACACTGTAACTAGATTATATGAAGAACTCTTACATCTCTATAATAATGAGACAGGTTGATTTAGAAAATGGCAAAAGGATTTAAACAGATATTTCATTCCATCTCACAGAAGAAGATATATGGATGATAGCTAAGAGCAAGAAAAGATGCTGAACATCATTAACATAAGGAAACACAAATTAAAACTAAAATAAGATCCTACTGCAGACCCAGCAGAATTGTTTCCATTAAAAGGTTGGACTACACCAAGTATTGGGGGGGGATGTAAAGCAACCAGAACATTCATATGTAGCTGGTGAGAATGCAAATAGTACAAACCACTTTGTATTTTTTTTTTTTTGGGGGGGGACAGAGAGAGAGCATGAACGGGGGAGGGGCAGAGAGAGAGGGATTTTTTTTTTTTTTTTTTGGGACAGAGAGAGACAGAGCATGAACGGGGGAGGGGCAGAGAGAGAGAGGGAGGGAGACACAGAATCGGAAACAGGCTCCAGGCCATCAGCCCAGAGCCTGACGCGGGGCTCGAACTCACGGACCGCGAGATCGTGACCTGGCTGAAGTCGGACGCTTAACCGACTGCGCCACCCAGGCGCCCCTTATTTTGTTTGTTTTTAAGCCTACTTATTTATATGAGAGAGAGAGACAGAAAGAGAGAGAGAAAACACACAAGTGGGGGAGGGGCAGAGATAGAGGGAGACAGAATACCAAACAGGTTCCGCACTGTCAGCATAGAGCCCGATAGGGCTCAAACTCAGAACCAAGAGATCATGACCTGAGCCAAAATCAAGAGTCAGTCACTTAACTGACTCAGCCACCCAGCGCCTCCCCCCCCGCCCCTGCCCCCCCCCCCGCCCCCCGCGCCAGACCACTTTGTAAATTAGCTTGGCAGTTTCTTATAAAGTTAAACATTGAACTTACCAAATGATCAAGTAATTCCACTTCTACATGTTTATCGAAGAGAAATGAAAGTACATGTCCACACAAAGATTAGGACTTGAATGTCCATAGCAGCTTTATTCATAACAACTACAAGTTAGAAAAATGGGAACAACTTAAGTGTCCACCAACAGATGAATGGATAAATAAAATGTGGCGTGTGCATACAATGGAATATTATACAGCCATGAAAAGGAAAGAAGTTCTGAAGCATGCTACAACATGGATGAAACTTGAAAACATTATGCTAAATGAAATAAGCCAGACACTGAAGGATAAATATTGTATTATTTCACTTACGTGAAATATCCAGAGTAGGCAAATTCAGAGAGACAGAAGTAGATTAGCGGCTACCAGAGACTGAGGGTGGAGGAATGCGGAGTTATTGTTTAATGGTTACAGAGTTTCTGTTTGGGGTGATGAAATAATTCTAGAAATAGATAGAGGTAATGGTTACCCAATATTTTGAATGCAATAGATGCCACTGCATTGTGCACTTTAAAGTGTTTAAAGTAATAAATGTTGTGATATATACATGTTACCATAATAAAAAAATTAACTGAAATTGAGAAATAACTCAAATGTTCATCAATAGGTGAATAAATAAATTGTGGTATATCCCTGCAACTGAGTACCTCTACCAGGCAATAAAATACGAGGTTATTGTTTTTTTAATTATGTAACAATGAACTTGAAAAATTACATGTCTCAACTAGATAAGGTGAAAAATGCCACCTCGGCACCTTTACTTATAGCCGTTTCTCCTTTTTACATTTTCACTGATACATGCGCTTCTTGTTGTTTTTCTAAATGTGAATTAGAATAAGGCTGGTGAGATTTGGTAGACTCCTGTCAATGCGGATCTGAAAAATATCAGTGCTTTGACATTCCGAAGAAGTTGCCTGTGCTGCTTTGCAATTTAGCTGAGTCCATCTCACCGTGAGGCTCTTGGCACTCCCCTCCTAACACATTACTTTGCACATAATCAGAAAATATGTGTGAATCAGGGACCCGCTTCTCTCTTTTACACACATACATACACATACATACATAATAAAATATCTCAGAGTTAAAAACATTAAACACAATGTATATACTTATAAGTTCTATGGAAAAACTAAGCAACATCCGTATAAATACAACCAGCTTACAAAACAGGTCGCTACCACTAATATTGAAGCCCTATGTGTGCCTATCGATCCTACCCTTTTTCTAGATTCCTTCCTAGGAAAGACTATCCTACATTTTTTATCATACCTTTTATTTATTTTTTTTTAATTTTTGTTTTCAACGTTTATTTATTTTTGGGACAGAGAGAGAGAGACAGAGCATGAATGGGCGAGGGGCAGAGAGAGAGGGAGACACAGAATCTGAAACAGGCGCCAGGCTCTGAGCCATCAGCCCAGAGCCCGACGCGGGGCTCGAACTCACGGACCGCGAGATCGTGACCTGGCTGAAGTCGGACGCTTAACCGACTGCGCCACCCAGGCGCCCCTTATCATACCTTTAAAAAAAAAAAATTTTTTTTTTAAGTTTATTTTGAAAGAGAGAGAGCACGCACGCAGGGTAGGGGCAGAGAGAGAGGGGAGAGAGAATCCCAAGCATCTGCACTGTCAGCACAGAGCCCAGTGTAGGGCTTGAACTCACAAACCATGGGATCGTGACCTGAGCCAAATCCAAGAGTCAGGCACTTAACCAGCTGAACGACCCAGGCACCCCTATCATACCTTTTCAAAAACAGCTTTGTGAAGGGCCTGGGTCACTCAGTCAGCTAAGCATTTGGACTTTGGCTCAGGTCATGATCTCACGGTTCGTGGGTTCAAGCCCGGCTCTGCACTGACAGCCTGGAGCCTGCTTTGGATTCTGTGTCTCCCTCTCTCTCCGCCCCTCTCCCACTTGTACTCTGTCTCTCTCTCAAAAATAAACATTAAAAGAACAAAGCAGTTTTACAACTTACAAAGTCAGTTCTTAAAAACAAAAACTTGATTGGCCCAGCATTTTGTATTTGTCCGGCTGCAGCTCATGGTAAAGAGATTGGTGCCAGACACAGCGCTGAGCAGGCCTTTGCGTTGGGGGTTATGCTCCTGTGCCCTTCCCATCATTCCCCAACCCCTGCAGCCCCTAGGGACCTTTGCTTCCCCTAATCTCAGAGCCCAAGCTTGCCTCTTGCAACTCTTCCCAAGGGAGAACTTCCAGCTGCAGGGGCTAGTGTTTAGGGTGGAGAGTTGTCTCATTGTGTGCCCTTGCCCCAGGGTATTTGCTCCTGAAGCCATTTTTCTCACAGTGAATAAAAGAACTTGCCCCTGGATGAAAGTAAGTTCAGGCCTCCAGGGAGAGGGAGTTGGAGGTAGGGTATGGGGGAACAGTGACCCTTAACCCAGGGATGGGAGGAAGCTGGAGGGAAGTGGGGACCAGGGATCAGGAGGGATGCTGTGGTTTCTTCCCCCTGCCCTCTCCCAGGGGGCCCACTGCAGGAGGCCTCTTTTCCTGAAGTACTTGCTGCAGCCTCGGGCCTTTAGGGCGATGAGCTGGCCCTGCTGTCGGGAGACAGGGCACCTGTAGGAAAACAGTTCTCCCCACAGTCTGCCCACCAACCTTCAGGATGTAAGTGCGTGTCTGCGCAGCCTCCCTCCCAGACTGTTCGGTCATTGAGTGCAGGGCTCTCAGTGTGTCCGTGTCGGCTCGAATTAACCCCTCGGGGTGTTAGCAAGTAACTTCAACCCGCACCCCCTCCCAGAGGACTGACATCTTGTCAAGGGCCCAAGTAAGGACCAGTGTGTGGTTGGACTTTCAAGCATGCGCTGTAGACCACGGGCCGGGAGGAGCTTTTGTTCAGGAATTCGTTGGGCCACCTTTGAATCCACCTGTGACTAAGGCCTGTCTAGACTTAGATAACCACCCCCCTCCCGCCCGGACGATCCCTTCTGTGGAAATATTTCTATCAGGAAAGAGGTTTATAAAGGAAACTAAAAAAAATATAAACACGCAGAGGGAAAATTAAGAAGTTGAGCACGGCCTTTGGGATGAGTGGAATTCAGAGAATCCTGGCCGTCCACTAATCTTCTAAAAAAGCATTTGCTGGGCTGCCTCAACTAATTCAGATTAGTTTCAATTTCACTCCTTCTCCCTGACTCTGTTCCCCAAGAAATCACAACATTCTGAGAAACATTTCCACAACTCTGAGCCAGAAATTAGCAAAGAGTTTGGCCAATTTGATCTCTGAAGAGAGAAGCAGGTTCATAAGGTGAAAGCTTAAAACCAGGCTTTCGGGCAGGCCCTGTTTTATTTTTATTTTTTTATTTTTTTAACGTTTATTTATTTTTGAGACAGAGAGAGACAGAGCATGAACGGGGGAGGGTCAGAGAGAGGGAGACACAGAATCTGAAACGGGCTCCAGGCTCTGAGCTGTCAGCACAGAGCCCGACGCGGGGCTCGAACTCACGGACCGCGAGATCATGACCTGAGCCGAAGTCGGCTGCTTAACCGACTGAGCCACCCGGGCGCCCCAGGCAGGCCCTGTTTTAACCTGTGATCCTGGCCGGGTAAACAAATCACTGGCCAGATGTCTAGGCAACAATAGAAGTGATCCGCTAAGTCATATGAAGGAAAAGACTGCATATTCTCTGTGTGTCTATCTACCTCACTCATCACCCCGACAGCCTTTCATTCCTTCAGCAGTCAATATTTATTAAGTGTAAATGACTGCTTTCTGGCAGTCACGATGCTAGGAGCTGGAGATACCACGGCGAATCAGAGACGGTCTCTTCTCTTGAGAAGCTTAAAGCCGAATGGGGACAATGACAGGGCAATAAACAGGTGCTGAGCAGAGGTGTCCAACCAAAGGTGTAATGGAAGCACACCAGGGACCGCCTAATCTTGTCCTGCAGAAGTGAGGTAACACCTTCTGGAGGAAGTGCTGACCAAGCTAAGAGTTCACAGACAACGAGGCATTAGGCAGGCAAAGTTGGCAAGGAAAAGTATTCTAAGCATGTGGAAAAGCCCAAAGTTGACAAACCGAGGCAAAGAGAAGTGACGTGAATTGCCTGAAGCCACACAGCTGCTCTGTGGCAGAGCCAGGTCTCATTCGAGTTGGAAGTTTGTGCCCTTAACTGTTAGGCCATACTGTTCCCTGGCTATCTCCTCACTGAGCCCTTTCATCTCTGCTTACCTGCGTCCAGTGGCAAGAATCAGGATGGGAGACAAAGAAGCTGGAGAAGGGCTCTGTCTTCAACGTAGGCCTGTGCTCCCACAGCCCCGGCTGGGACTGTGACTCCTGCAGGGCAGGCCAGAGGCTCCCGTGTCAGGACCCTCCAAGAGGGCAGGGTGGCTCTGTATATATGGGGAGGTCACCCAGGCAAGCGAGCCTGTGAGTGTGCATGCGCCCCCACACCACCGCCCACAGGCCTCCATTGAAGGAATTTTCTCTTCTTGGTGAGCCCTCTCCTGATGACCCACCCTCTGCTCACTCTCATGTGACCTTAAGGAAGGAACCAGGAGCCATGGCCTCGTGAGCTAAAGTGTCTCAATGAGTCAGACAAGAACCCGTGAGAAATACCTTATCCTCCCGTCTTTCTCAAGCAGCAATACTTTTTCACATACTAGCAGCCCGTATCTTTCACTCATTGCAGAATTGGGGCTCTTTGGAAAACCAGCACTGGACAGAGCAGCCACCATGTTTTCCTTATCACCCTCCTTACTTTGCTGACTGGATTTGTTGCATGGTTCCTTTACTAGCCTCCTAACGTTCTTGTTCAAGCCCCAGGCCACCATCATCTTGTAGCAGTCACACGAGAGTGCTGAGCATTTTGTGGTGCTCTCTGCATGGGAGATCTCTCACCCCTTTCTGACACTCTCCTATTCAAGATTCAGTTCAATCATCCCCAGGGAAGTCTTCCCCGATTTCTTCACTCAGAGTTAGGCACTTCTTTCTCTATGTTCTCACTGTACTTTCTTATTTTTTAAACTGAGGTGTTCTATACACACAATAAAATATGCCACACTTTTATTTTTTTAAAGATCTTTTTAAAATAATCTCTACACCCAATCTGGGGGCTCAGACTTACACCCCCAAGATCAAGAGTCACATGTTCCACCAACTGAGCCGGCCAGGCACTCCCACAAATCTTAATTATAAAACTTAATGAATTTGTATATGTGTACCCAGGGTAACTGGGTCATTACAAATCAAGATACGGGACATCGCCAGAATCTCCAGAAGATTCTAGTATGTCCCCTCTCTTCATTATCCCTATCCCCAGTGTATTTATTTTGGCTTTTATCACCAATTAGCTTTTGGCTATCTTTGAATTTCATATAAATGGAATCATATAGTGTGCACTTTTTTGTGTCCGGTTTTCTTCACACAATGTTGTATATATAAGATTCATCTTTCATATGATTCATTCTTTTTTATTATTCCATTATATGGAATTATATTACAATTTATTCTACTTGTTGATGGACATTTAAATTATTTCCAATTTTTACCTATTATAGATAATGCCACTATAAATATTCTTATACATGTCTTTTGGAAAACCTATGCACTAATTTTTCTAGGGAATATACCTAGGCGGGGGATTGCTGGGTCATAGGGTAGGTGGATATTTAATTCTAGTAAATGATATTGTTAGTAGCCCAAAGTGGTCCTGCCAGTTTGCACCTCCCAGCAACAGTGTGTGAGTTCCAGTTACTTCCCATTCTCACCAACATTTTTAATTTTAGGCATTCCAGTGGTTTAGTAGTTTCTCATTGTGGTTTCAATTTGAATTTTCTTGATGAGTAAGCACTTTTTGTACACTTACCCGGCCATTTGGAATTCCTTTTTTGAGAAGTGCCTGCTCAAGTCATTTGCTCAGTTTTTATTGGTTCTTTCTTACTGATTTGTGGGAGTTCTTTATAACTCCAGACATGACACCTTGGTCAGATGTATGTATTATGAATGTTTCCTCTCGTCTGTGCTTTGCTTTTCTGCTGCTGCTGATACCTTTTGATGAAGAGAAGTTCTTGATTTTGATTAAGTCCCATTTATCAATCTTTTCCTTTACGGTCACTGCTTTTTGTTGCCCACTTCCAACGGCATTTGATTTACCTGTGCTGTTTTTATGCCTCTTCTCCCACAACTGTGAGATCCCTGAGGGCAGAGGCTGTATCTTACTCTGTTCTGTATACCCAGAACCTACCATAGAGCCTAGAACTTGGTAGGAGTTCAGGAATCACTTGGTTAATGAATTAATTCATCCACCAGACCAAGTAACACGCATAGTCTCTGTGCACAGATTTTACTTCTAATGATGCAAACAAATAATCCTGAGAAAACCGTTGATGCATGTATATGAGAAGGGATAATTGTAACAGACTATTACGTTTTTTAAAAACTACATACGAGGGGCGCCTGGGTGGCGCAGTCGGTTAAGCGTCCGGCTTCAGCCAGGTCACGATCTCGCGGTCCGGGAGTTCGAGCCCCGCGTCAGGCTCTGGGCTGATGGCTCGGAGCCTGGAGCCTGTTTCCGATTCTGTGTCTCCCTCTCTCTCTGCCCCTCCCCCGTTCATGCTCTGTCTCTCTCTGTCCCAAAAATAAATAAAAAAACGTTGAAGAAAAAAAAATTTTTTTAAAAACTACATACGAGCTGCTTTCTATGTATGCAGGTGTACATGTGCCTGAAGACAAGCTGGTAAATAACCATTGGAAAGTTCATTAAATAGAACCAGTTTTCATTTTCACTGCAAAAGGGAACCATTTAGAACCTAAATGAATTCTTGTGTCTTTCCAGAGAACTGAATTTTGATAAAAGATACTAGGCTGGGTATTCACAAAGCTTTATAGTAAGAAGAGACATTTATTCACCTTATACAACACATGTACAAACTATCTCATTAGATCTTTACAACAGACTTACAGCAAATAAAATACACGTTAGGTTAGCTTTATTATGCAGATGAAGAGATTCTAGAGCAGAGGAATTTGACTTGCTCAGAGTTAACAGTGAATGAGATTGGGGAAATGATCCTGTTATCTGACTGTATGCTCTACACAATTCCACACCCTTCATGCTTGAGTTTTTTGTTGTGTTTTTTTTTTTTTTTTGCCCCCAACCCAGATTCCAACCATTTTAAAGTATTTCTTCTTAGAGGCGGTACTGTGGTGCTTGGGCACCTAAGGGACCTGGGTCTCAATTCCTGTCACAAATACCTATTAGCTATGTGAACTTGAGTGGTTTACAGAGCCCCAGTAATAATCTGGGCCTCAGTTTTTCATTTATGAAACGATGCCTACCTTGTAAGTTTATTTTGAACATTAAATAAAATGTGAGATGCCTAGAATTAGTCCCCTCCCGCTGTTCTTGGATCTCAGCTTAGCGAAAGGATTTTATATGCATTATCTGTTAGAAACCTGTTACTTGGGCCATTAGAGGGATCTGATGGCTAACTGCCAGATCTCGCTCAGATTTTTAGAAGGGGTCTCTGTTCCCAACTCAATGGCTTATCTAACAGCTGACACTCTCATATGGGTATCATTCAAATGGTGCTTGTGGAGCAAAGGGAAGTGATGGAATTTGGCTTTAACCCCTGAAAGAAAGTACCAGACTTCTTTGGGGCTTATGATAGCAGCTGTAGGTTTTTGTTCCTTAGGGTAAATGTGTCACACTTCAATGATTAGTCTTACCAATAAGATACTTCTTTTAGAAACGGCATACTTGCAACAGTTTTACTTGGTAAGGCCAGCTTTAGTTCAATTCTTCACGTCCCTGTAGGAAGCCTCTATGGTAACGGAGGCCTGGACACGGCCACAAAAGAACTCCAGCATTACCTTTTTACCGATGTGTTAATAATCTTAGAATTTGGCTCCACTGGAGACACACCTACTAGTTACCACTTTGGTGGTGACATTTCTAGGGAGAAGCAGATGGGAGTCTAGGAAAGGCACACATTAAGAACGGGGCTTGGGTGGGAAAATAATTTGCCTAATGCCATAAACCAAGACTGAAAGGCTTAGGAGAACAGGAGAGACAGATGTTCCATTCTAAGGGCTACTGGGGGGTCTGGAGGTGGGGTCTGAGCAAGGAATAGAGGAAGCCGAGAGCATGGAATTCACTGGCAGAGGGAAGGGAAAAAGATGATGACCATCAGGCCAGTCTTCCCCAAATAAAAGTGACAGACTGTCAGCTTCCTTGTGGGTGGGCTCCGACCTCAACTGACAGCTGACTAAACAGGAGAGCACATTCCCTTAATTGGAGGGAGAAAAAAAGGAAGATAGATGTTGAAAGGATTGCCATTCATACCAGTCCACTGAAGAGGAAGTATTGTTTTTCTTTTTATTTCATTAGTATACAAATATTACAAACGTCAACGCACTCCAATTAGGCTTCCGTTTCCAACACCACACTGAGATTGTTCTTGGTCTCCTCAATGACTTTTTGCATCTAATAAACACTTCCCTGTCCTTTTTACTTGAGCCTGAGACAGAATTAGACCTAGTTGGCCTCTAGAGCCTTTTTGAAATTCTTGCTCTTCACTCCTTTGACACCTCACTCTGGTGTTTCTCTTCTCTCACTGGCTGCATCCCCTCAACTCTTTCTGTTGGGTGATCTCCAGACCCGGATTCTGGACCCTCTGCTTCAACTTTGTCCCTAGGTGACCTCACTCTTTCTCATGGGACTAATAAGCTCTGTAATGCTGATGGTTTTTCAGATCTCTAATTCCAGTCCAGCTCTCCTCCAAGCTTCGCGCTCACATGTCCAACTTCCTGTACTACACCTACCCTTGGAAGTATCACAGTGAACAGGTCCAAAATGATCTCTCCCTCGACCTAACCTGCCTGATCACATCTTCCTGCCTCAGTGACGACACCGCTACCTACTCCCTGCCGGAAACTCATGATTGATTTCGCTTTCCTTCGTTCCTCCACATCTAATCCGACAGGAAGTCTTTCCATTTCTACTTTCATGATGCATCTCTAATCTATACACTACTTCCCAGTTCCACTCTCACTCTTTGGTCCAGGCGACCTCTGTTTTGCTGTTTGATCACTGCGACAGTCTCTGTTCTTGCTCTCTTCCAACTCACTGTCCACATGATAAGGTCTTCTCATTACACCTGGAACATGATCTGGGCTCCTTACCAGGGCCTACTAAGGCCTTATATGACCTGGCTCCTGCGCGTTTTAGGCCACTCCCTTTGCTCACTACACACCAGACCCATTTGCCTTCTCTCGATACCTCAAGTACATCCTGTCCCCCAGCTCTTCAAGTTGTTGTTCTGCTTGGAGGTCCCGCTCCTACTCTTGGCATGGCCACTTTCGCCGCATCCTTTGGGTCCTAGCCTAAATGTTAACTCCCCAACATCTTATTTAAAGCAGAATTCTCTATCTGCTTTTCTAGTTTTTTCACAGTATTTGAATCAAACCTTTGTCTTTAAATTTGTGTATTGTCTGTATTCATTGAAAATACGTTCCTTGAGGACAGGGCTGTGCTTGTTGTGCTCATCCCCATATTTCTATTATTTGGCACATAGTGAGGTCAGTTAAGAATAAGTATCCTGTGGCTGGAGGAATGGGAGAGACCCCCTCTCAGTCCAATTTAGTATTTAGGTCCAACCCTTGGCTGACCCATGTGGCCAGGGAGACCTAGTCTTGGAAGAAGATGGCAAGTCCCATCAGGACAGGTTGCTGAAGTGTGGGGATGAGGAATAGTTCCTTAAGAGCAAGAGGCAGGGGCGCCTGGGTGGCTCAGTTGGTTAAGCGACTCACTTCAGCTCAGGTCATGATCTTGCAGTTGGTGAGTTCGAGCCCCGCGTCAGGCTGTGTGCTGCCAGCTCAGAGCCCGGAGCCTACTTCAGATTCTGTGTCTCCCTCTCTCTCTGCCCCTCCCCTGCTCACGCTCTATGTCTGTCTGTCAATAATAAATGTTAAAGAAAAAAAAAAAAGCAAGAGGCATAGCACAAACTGGTTTCTGGGGTTACCATGAGCTAGGCAGTGACCTCAATTTCTATGATACAATACAATCGTATCTCCTGGCTTTTCTCCCATTAATTTAGTAATTCTGTTTTTCCTTTACTTGTTTAAACTGAGTCCTTAATCACTATTCCTGCTCTGAAAGATTACATGCTTGAATTGCCCAAATATCGAGTTATAGGATCCCACTTTCCTAAAAGGCTAGCTCACCCAAAGATTTCATGACAATTTCACTAACATTTATACAGCACTTACCATAAAGTTTCGACATACTATTAAAAGAGAAGCTGGCAAACATTATCCTTGACAATGCGACTACGAACTAACCTCTGTCAATAAATACTTCAGGATCCTAAACATGAGAATATGAGGGCAAGCTTTTGAATCCTGAATGATATTAATTAAATCTAGAGAGAGTCGTCTCTCACAAAAACAGTAACAAAAAACTAATACTGAAAAGTTTTTGATTTTATTTCCAAGATCAAATATTACAACAGGACATTTACATGTATTTATAAAAAAATGCAGCAGTTGAATTTATAGATCAGAGGTTTCCTTGAGTTTGGTCCCTCTCTCAGCACAGTGAGCTGATGTCTTCAAAAGACTGATCGTCCCACTCCCCTCCCGCCCCCACCCCAAATGTCCCACCCCACCCGCCCCGTTCAAGTTGCAGTACCAATATAAAGCAACTGGGTACAACACAGCAATATTCACAATTTGGTACAGCCAAAACCAGAGGATCACCAACTGAAAGACCCCCATTTTGGAAATTATTTACCTATAGACTATGTGTATCTATAGATACATCACACCCAGTTATCTAAGATTTCCCTGGTTTTAGAGCAAGTGGAAGTTCCATGGAGTCTTAGCCAGCAGTCACAGCTCTGCTTTATCTAATGGCATGTTTTTTTTCCTCCTCCAAGTTTAGATTTGCTATCGCCTCCATGTGTCTTCAAATTTAAGGCTTTCCCTAGCACCTTAATTATCACTTGCTAGATGTACAGGAGGGTCTCTAATGTGTCGTGAACAAAACAATTTAGTGGATGATCCAGTTGCCCCCTTGCTCACTGGTCCCGAACCCTTCTTCCCACTTTTGAGAAGAGCTGCAGAAACAAATATCTCCTAGCACCATGGGATTAAAAACCCAGAACACAGAGAACTCTATGTGCCTTTTAAGGAGCACTTGCCAGAAACGCTACAATAGGAGCACTGTCTCTGTCCGTTATCTTCTTGGATTCAATAACAAAGTTACACTACAGATTAAATTTAGAGCCTGTCCTGCATTAAAAATGCAAATCTCACTAAGACCACCACTTTGTCCAGAATAAGGATTCCCAGGGAATCTCTAAATACTCTTAGGAACTGCTTGAGAAACACTTTAAAGCAAACACCCCAAGCTGACCTCACTCAAGTCCCCAACCCACCCCCATCCCTATTCCCCAAACAAATTTCAGTCCTTGATTAACCTCTCTGAATAAGATGGGAAGTGAGGTTTGGGAAATGATGTGAAAAATGTTTAAAAAACACAATTAGTGAAGACATGCCAGAATTGGGACATCCCAGATGATTCAAAACGCATTATTCAAACCGAACTCATACAAAGCATGCACAGAGCCTACAAACACTCCTGAGAGTATTCATGGAACAATCAATACCTACTCGAAAAAGGACTTTTCTTAAAGGGTTAAAAAAAAAAAAAAAGAAAGAAAGAAAGAAAGAAAGAAAAGAAAGAAGACACCAGATGCTTAGAAGTTGTTAACAATCAAAAGGAAAACCATTCTAGAAAAGATTTTTAAGGGAGTGAAAAAACTGTATATAAAAGATTCATGCCAAAGCTTGGATGAAAGCCCCTCAAAGTCTAAGTATCATGTTAGCATCAACTGGTACTCATTTGTCTATATCTAAGACTAGAGGATTATATCATAGCTTTACCGTCTGTTTCCCAGCAAGAGTTTTAAACAGGCTTTCCAAAATTGAAGGGATAAACGTAAAAAGTAACAAGGCCCAAGGCCCAAGTCCCAAAATGGGTAAGATAAACAGCCCCTACTACAAGCTGGCTACACTCCTTAACTAAAAAGTGGAGGTCACATACTACTTTCATTCTAATTAGCAGGTAAAAGGGGATCTTCTGGTGGCAATGGTAACTTCATGTGAGGTTTAATTTACAGGGCAATAAATCATCAAAAAGTTATTAAGAACATATGATTAGGGTAAAAAACCTATTTATATTTTGAATCACATAATTTATTGATATTTTCCATTATTAAGAACACAGAAGCTCCAAGAAAAACATACTATAAAACCATTTTGTTGAAAACATTCAGATACCCAGTTGAGCATCAGCATTCCAAAGTTATTAACTTGAAATAGAACCTGGTAACATGTACTCTTCTAAAGCTAGCAAGCTTGACAAAAGGGGAAAAAAAAGCAGAATGGCAGCGAACAGTTCCAGATCAAGAATCTATCCCTTATTAGTTAAGATGCTCATACTGAGTCTATGAAAAAAGCAAATAAAAGATTTTAAGAAGGGGAGAATTCAATTCCAGGTCAGAATTTATCCAATGATTTGAAATGTCTCCCATTTTATTTATTTACATCTAATAAATGAATGATTCGTGGTAGCCCAGTTAGATTAATAACTTTTTTTGATGCAGATAAAATTTTTCACGTTCAGTCCAGCATAGTTTGACTATTCTTCCTATTTGAAGACTCAAGTGACCCTGTAAAAGAGAAAATCTCAGGGCATTTCGGTCCATATATAGGAAATACCAGACAACAAAAACTTGCTATTTGTTGCCACAGAATTAAGTATAAGAAGGCAACTTCTCGTATTAAGACATTAATGTGGGATTGTTTAGGCAACACACTACCATTGGTATTTGTATCTCTAATCCAAGTAAATCTGGTCATCTCTTGAAAATACTTTTCAGAAATGCTAAATTGTTTTACTGAAGTAGTTCATATTGGATTGCCCACCTCTGCTTTGAGATCATATGGTAAATAAAGGCTTGAACCAAAAATTAACATGTTTATGAGAATGACGGAGATTCTAAGCAGTACAGAACATTCTGTAGGACAAAGAAGGGAGGAAGGGTATCATGGAGCTAGCCGTTCTATATACGGAATAAGAGAATTCTCAGGTGCAGAGAGAAAATGAGCTATAAAACCATTTGCTTCAAATTCTTCCCTTACATATTAATTTATGAAAAATTAAAAATGTTATACATTCAAACTTAGAAATGGAACTTCTTAAACATAGCTAATTTCATTAAAAGTCATGACTAATTTTCAGAAAATGGAATCCAAAAAATTGAGAATAGAGAATGGAAAAGTAAAAGAGAAGGTAGGATAAAAAGACTTTCTAATTCACGGCCTCATAGTCACATCCAATAATTTAGTCACAAGTTCACTTCATGGGAAAACGATCAAAATCATCATAATCTCTATAAAAAAATATTCTTGATTCTAAACTGTCTCTCTAGCAGAACTGAGACACGGTTGAGTCAAAGACCAAAATAACCAGCACTGAAATACCAAATGTCTACATAACAAGAGAAATCAAGATAGTGCCTTGGTATTCTCTGTTGGTTATTTTCTGTACTAAACATTCTTGCCACTAATCTAAACTGTGCACAATGCAATACTAAGTGTCAAGGCAAGACAATAATTGATATGCTATGCAAGGCAAATCAATGAAGTTGAATATTCATAGGACACAGCTGTCTTCAAGTAGCCTTTTCATCAAGGCTTGTATTACTGGGAAACTGCCATGTTCATCAGTAGGGTTGGTTCTTCCTATCTCATTTAATTTTACACAAGCCATCACTTACTCGGCAACCTGCATCCCATGATTTACTATTGAGTAGTTAAGTGAAAGAGGGCCAGACTGACAGAGAGAGAGAGAGAGAGAGAGAGAGAGAGAGAGAGAGAGAGAGAGAGAAAATATGAACAACATAACAGAGATGCACTCTTGTGGGATAAGAAATATTTTTAAAAGTTGGTCTAATTAGATCTTGAAAAAGTTGTTTCTGCTAAAACCAAGTGTAAATTTTACAACTTAGTCAAATCAATTTCCTAACAATTGCTCATCCAGTAAAGTGCTTTAAGCACACAGGTAAAATAAAATTTAATTCTGGTGTCAGTGAAATATTTGGTTCTCATTAATTACATTTTAGTCCTACTTAACACTGATTCAAAACACAGCATGAAGTTTTTAAAATTGATGAATTGTGTTTAAAAGATCATTACTAGGTCTAGAACTATGATACTCTCCTTTTTGGAGATTTTGGTCACACAGTGAGGTGAGATGAAGTTACTGGGAAATCTGGACACAGAAAAAAGCGAAAGAACTGATTAACAAGTAAACTTTTAATTAGCCTAGGGATAATATGTAATAAAGAGGAGAAACTAGAAGCATAAAAGTTTAGAGTGGAAAGGACTTCAGAGATAATCTCATTCGGTGGTCTACAATCTGTGGGTTCCTAGAGTTTTTGCAAAGGGTCTGCAATTTCATATGCACATTTTCTCCAGCTATGGTCTTAATGTTATTAACATGTAAACCCCACAATTCCCCACCCCTGCCAAACTTGAATAAGTCCTTTAACGTGAAAAAACAGAACTACTGATCCAGTCCAATTCTCTATTAGTATAGCAGAGCTGTTACCCGAGTGCACTCATGCCTACATACAGTGCCCCTCTATATATTTCATTCGTACTTGGGTACAGAAATTAAATCTTTCCTTCACTTTCCAGCTGCTAGTGGCTCCCTCTGGTATTTTCCTAAGTGTCCAAGTGAGATCCTTGCTAGCTAAAATCTTTAGTCCTAGGATCAATAATCCTTTCCTACTTGGGTGCTGGATATACACTACCAATAAATGTGCCCTAAGTCTAGCAGTTACAAAAGGTGGAGCTAAAGAATACAGGTGAGTCAAAAACTCTGAGCTACAGAGTTTGCCACTTTTCAGTTTTAGTTTTCTGTGGCCTTTCCTAACGAAAGCCTACACAAGTCTTTCCCTTTTCTAAAGTTTTATTGTAATTATAGTTCAGCCCCAGAAAGGTAAACATTTGCACCTTCTTCAATTATCTCATGTGTAGTGTGTTTTTCCAACTGGATAAAACAGGAAGAAACTAGGTATTAGACTTCAAGCCATTTCCAACTTTGATTAAGGACTCAATAAATATTTGTTGACTTCTAGAGTCAAGGAAGTAGAATTTTATCGAAGATTTAAAAATATACACATAGCTCAATTTAGGTATGGATGGGACAAAGAAAACTGTATTTTTCCAAAAAATGGTTTAAAAAAGATAAAATTATTTTTTAGCCTTTCCATCTATTCTTGGCAAATAATGCCACATATTTTTCTTTCACATTTTTATCAGTGCATCGTTTTTAAAAAGGAATAATCAGTCCCTCAAAACAGTGGTGTAAATAAGAATTTACAGGCATAGTGCAAATCCCACAAGCTTTAAAAGGAAACAAACCAAACGATAATTTACAGAGCCAAACACAGGAAGAGAACCTTTTGGGTAAATTGATTCCCCTGTTGTGGGCGACTACAGCAAGGGAGTAAAAAAAGCATGGACTCTGGATGCCTATTTTGATTCTGCCAATTACTAGCTGCGACATCCTGAGCGGGTTCTATGAACTTCACTTTCTTCCTGCCTACAAAATGGGGAAAGTGTGTATTTTGTAGAATTCTTAAGAAGATTAAAGGAGAAAATGCACATAAAGTACCTAGCACATGCTAGTTACTCAGAATTAGTTCTGCATTCTTCCCTCTGTTCTTTCTTTGGCTGTTCTTTCTCTTCTCTGGTTCCTTTCTAAATCAAATTCAAAAGATGTTTCCTGTCACTTTCTTCCCCACTAATTTTCATTCCATCTCCCCATCTTTGTTTCTTGTCCCTCTCAAAGTCTATCTTGTCCTTTTCCTCCCCATCTTTTCTTTTGAGCTGTTTCCAATACCTATAAGGAATGACTATTTTTAACTAATCTTACTAGCCTCATTTAATCTATTCAGTAAAATCTTTCCTCCAAAGAGCAAAGGAATTTGCAGAGCAAAGAAGACAAACTGGAGGAAGCATACTCCTTTAGTGAATTGAGTTCATGAGCGAAGCAGTACTCCTTTTTATACTTACTCTTCCCATGTATAATCCATAATCCCTCCCCCATGGGCTTCTATATCAAGCCCAGGATAATTACACTTCTGCCTCAAAATAAAATAAAATCCTCTACATCTTGTACTCTAAAAACACCAACTGTATCTAAGTTGGATCAGTATCTCATGCCCTAAGTCTTTGATATGCTTACTTAAATCACTTTATATTTACTCGGTCATCTCACAGTTATCCAAGTTGAAAAAGTCACTTTGGTTTCTCACAAATGGATATGCCACGGCTGACCTCATCAAAAAGAACTACATCCTATCATTAATGAGCATGTCTCGGATTCTTGAGATACGTTTTATAGAGAAGTTAGTAGGTAAAAGAATGAAACAGAGTCCCACAGGGAAAATTCTTGACTTCACATTTTTGACAGATTTGGACTTTAGCTGTGACTTTGCTGAGAGTGGAGATGGGTGCCAACACAGCACCAAAGCTGGGCATACCCTCAGTTCTTACCCTGTGCCTCCCTGAATTTTTAATTTCTGACTTTGTCTACTACCAACAATTTTTAAACCTTCTACTGCACCTTTGCTAGTATATAGCTCTATTCCTCAGATAGCAAGTATATTATCCAAGTTCAGAGATACAATTGAGGAATTAACATGAAAACCATGTTTCCTCAATAAATGAGAAGCTGCTAGTTAGCCTCGAGAGCCTATGAGAAAAACACCGAAATGGTATTACTCAGTCACCAATCTAAAGAGAGAACTTTGACTCAAGGTATAAATGAAATTGTAATTATATAAATATATTTATAAATATTTATACAATTATATACTTATACATAAGCACTTACACAGACTTAGAAAAAAATGTAAGAACATTAATTCAAAAGGACTCACTGAAGAATAAACAGAATTTTCCATGATTTCCTTGAGGAGATACATACTCATTCTTTAGGAAGGGTCCCTCAAAATCCAACCATTAGAAACCATATTCTCTAATTGTGTACTAGCAACACAATAAGCATCTTTTTTTTAATCCCCACGTTGCCGAAAGAGTGATCTTAAAGTAGATGGAAACCTAAAGGTCTCTGAGCAATAGCAATTTATGTTCCTCAAGTAGAAGAATCAATCAATCCAAATCCCCAACTGACAAAATAGGTCCATTCTATAGAACAAGTTAAAGTTCTGATTTTGCCACCAGAATCACTACTACCCCTTCAGAGGACTCTATTTAAAGCTCAAAGTAAGAATTGAGCATATGGTGAAGGTGATAAGTCAGACAGTATTACATAGATTCAAGATGGCCTCTTCTAAATAATACTGAAAAAAGCTTTCACCAGCTAAGTCTGAATGTGGCTTTTGTCGGCAGAAGAACTCCACATCTGAAGATTACCGGTAACCTTCTCCACCTCCCTTACTAAATGTGGTCTTATAAACTGAATTTAAAGGTCTTTGCCTTAGAGAGGCTTTCAGTTTTGATACCTTTTGCAAGAAAACGGTAGAGGAATTAAGCTCATTCAGTCATCAGAACCTTTTAGGAATTCTTCCAACCAGGGGTAAAAAATGAATCATTCTTTCTAACCGTAGGAACATGGTTAGCAACTCTCAGCTGCATCTTTTTCTTCCCCCCCACCCCCCCGGGACATACATAAGTATGCCTTAAAGCACATAGGACAATCAATTACCATAGTGGTTACAACCACAAGCCACTGTACTGCATGATTAATTGAACACTTGCTCTCCTACAGATCACTTGTGGACCCAAACAATGGAAGGGCCAAAGGAACTAATATGCTGTACTGGCAAAAACAGCAAGCATCTTCCTATCCGAGTCACCAAAATCGCCTCACTAAACGTCCGTTCCAGGACTAGCAGGATCAATACAATTTATAAAGTAATAATGAAGAAAGCTGTTTCAGGCTAGGATACTGAAAGCCACTCCATGCTACTCACCCTATATTTAACACTCAATCTGCCAATAACACATATCATGGAAAATAATTTTAGGTGGGAACATGGGAATCCTTTGAAAAAAATTTTAAATATAATGAACAATAATTATAAGGGATGCTTTTTCCATGTAAACAAAAGCCTGAATATTTTGTTATGTGATATTTCTTACATGAACAAAGTGTTATAGAATTTCTTTTCTCTACCAAAAATGGGGCTTACAAAAAAAAGGAGGTTGTTCTTATTCTGAATCTAGCCATTCTTTTACCAAAGGAGCCTGAGGAGTAACATTATCACTTGATCCCAAAAAAGTGCTGTGCAAAAGACCACTTATTGGAACATACATTTCCTGCAGCCAGTACTAGGAGGTCTAATTCTTTCACTTCCATTTGGTCACCAGATTAAGTAAGAAAGAAAGAATAGTAGGAAAAAGAAGAAAACAGAAGAGGAGTGAAAAAGGGGGTTGGGGGAAGAGACTGAATATAGGAGAGAGCAAGAAATAAAACAGAAGGCAGGTGACTTGCTTGCCCGACTTTGGCTCTATGGTCCTATGAGCCAAAATGCATACTTAGTGACATGGTATCTCACAGGAAAAGGGATAAAAGGGGTAAGCTGAGAGAGGTCAGGCCATGATGTTAATTTCTTTCCTGTACAAAGACAGTCTCTTGAGGACAAAGGCCTGCCTCTTGTAATGTAATGTCATAGTCCAGATGAGAGAGTTTCCTTCGAGGGAAGTTGGTGAGAAGTTCAAAACGTTCATTTGGATATCCTTTAGACTGGACATGCTTCACCAAAGCCTATGAAAAACAAGAGAAAAGACAAAGCTGTTAGATGGAAATAAAAAGAAAGAATATATTAAGGTATTAAATATCCTATGTTCATTTTTATCATGTCAGATGAGATATCTGAAGTTTAAGTTATTCTTTCACATAGCCAAAGCTTACCCTTGTGGAAGGGCCAATATAACTCTTTCGATGGGGAGATAATAAACCTGTATCCAATAATTTAGGACCATTAACTGATACTGAAATACACAGGATTATGTTTGTTTCTCCAATAAACCCAATTTCTATTTGTAAAATTATTGTCCTCTTTTTAAAGATTTTATCAATTTCTTTTCTTTTCATCAGAGAAGATATGTCCTTCAGTCTACCTACAATCTTGCCTCCAGTACACTGAATCCCTTCTTGCCTTCTTAGAAACTGTGCCACTACAGAATATTCCTTTGTAAGTATCTTCAACATCTCCCTCTCTACAGATGCTTCCCATCAGGCTTCCGCATGTTCAGTCTTTCCTTCAATCATTTTTTCCCCTCTGGTTATTGCCCATTCTCCCACTAGCTTCAAAACCAAACCTCTCAAAACAGTGATCTATACTTGCTCTGTTCATTGTCTCATCTCCCATTCCCTTCCAAATGCTAGACCAGGGAGATAGCTCTGGGTATCAGCACCAGTGGCCACAGCCTACTTGTACTCATAGTCTTGAAGAATCAGATTAACTATCTCCTGCCACAGCAAGCAGCTAGGTATGGACACTTGATCTAAGGGGGATTCACTCATACACTAGGCTAAGCCAGTCAGACCCATTCTCTTTTCCAGGGGTTAGAAAACACAGAGGAAAGGCCCATTAGCTGTGGACTTCAGAGGAAAAGGCCCTCAAGCATCACTATGATGAACCATGTACAAGCTGAGAGGTAAATAAAAACCACCAGTATAGAGAGAAGAATGGTGTGAAGCAGAAAATCACAAGAGGGAAACAAAACAAGCCCCATGAGAGAGACATAGGAAAACAATCTTGGTTCTTAACCAACCCCTTTGCAGTTTCAGCTACTAGGAAACCCAAGAGCCCCACTATAATGTTCAAAATAACCACCCCTTTGCTAGGTAATAACTTCAGCTGGGTTTCTATCCCATGCAGCCACGAACAGAAAATCCTTGACTGGACAGACCCTATGTAACTTGCCTAAGATAATTCAAGAAGGTAACAAAATACTTAGAATTAAGATTCACTACAGTAAGTTTTCAGTTAGGGGCCAAACTAAATACCATCTATTTCAAAGGCTCATAAAGCCAATTATGCCAATTAATTAGTTTCTCTGCTTCAAGTAAACACTTCCAATTAGATATACTTACCAGCAGTTTAGCTTGCTCTGGAAGAGTGATCTGTTCCCTTTTTCCATCTGGATACCGCAACATCAACTGTGCTTTTGGTCCTAAAGAAAGGGTTTAAAAAAAAAAGATACAACAGCTTAAGACAGAAGACTAATGTAAACAAATATATAAACCCCTCCAGTAACATTCAAGTTTTAAGTAAAGCAGGTCTAGAATGTAACTCACCATTTACATCTATGCCCTCCACTATTCCATCTGATTTTTCAGGTGACATCTCTAGTATTTCTGAATCCACGGCTGGCAATCCTTGGTGGTTTGTGGCTGTTCCAGGCTCAGTTCTGGCTGGGGGCTCAGTCAGTGGCCTTCTATTCTCCTCTTTTCTATGCCCCAAATCTTTATGGGGAGATTTTCTGGATTTGGCAAGATTCTCTATCTCCTCTTCTTCATCAGAGCCACAAACGGATATGAACTCCTCACTGCCAGAAAAAAGTTCAGATTCAGATTCTTCATCTGAGCGGCTATCCTGTTTTGTCTGTGTTGAATCAAAGTGTGTCTCTTGCAAGGAGGCTCTGATGGCAGCTTCTAGCTGGCTGTCTTCACTTGCATCTATAAGGCTCTCCTGCAAGTTGCAGTCATAAAACATGGGTGGAAAGAAAAAGAAAACAGTTAAACCCAAAAACAGATAAAGTCAAACAGGACATGAGAAATATAACAGCTTGCCAATATTATTTCCTGCTGAATGTTTCTCTTTACTAAATTTTAAGCTATTTAAGTGCAACAACTTTGTCTTACACAGCCAAGATGGAATGTATATTTTAAAAACAAAAATAAAACTGTGCTACGACCTGCCACAACGGTGCTGCAAGCACAAGTTTTCTTTACACCAAAATTAATAAAATCAAGAAAACGGTTTATTCCTGGCCCAGAAAAATACAAGAATTAAGGTTTTAAATATAAAGCCAAACACTAGTTTTTAAAATAGTCAATACAGAAAAGGATGTCTACCTTGCTCCTTATTATATTCTTCAACTAGTACTGCTCTGACACAGAGAGGATAACAACAACTCGGTAATCATCATTTTGCAAAAAATCTAACAGATCTGTAACATTCAAACCAAAATAAAACAGCATATAATAAATAAGGAAAAACAACAATTATATTTTCCCAAGCTTAATTACAATGAAGGTTTTCATTGTGATCATGAGAAAAGCAAATTCCAACAGTTTTCCACTAAGTAAAGTTCTGTCACAAGTATCACTAAACTGATTAAGTTACAAAATATGGGTTTTTTGAATGGAACTTATTTAGATCCTAACTCAAATCATTAAAAAAAATTTTATAAGTTAACAAAATTTTGTAAATTTTGTAAGCTGAACAGTAGACATCTCCTGATATTCAAGAATTGCTGTTAATTAAGGACGTGTTACTGGCATTGTGATTGTGTTTCAAAAAAATAAAGAGCCTTTATTTTTTTTGTGGTTTTTTCTTTCTTTTTTTGTTTTTTAAGAGTCTTTATCTTTTAAAGATACATGCCAAAGCATTAATGAATAAAAAATGAATTCTTAGATTTATTTCAAAATAATGTGAATAGGATGGAATATAAATGAAACAAGACTGGCCACATGCAATAATTACTGAAATTAGTTAATGGATACATACAGGCTCAATAAACTCCTACTTATGAATATGCTTAAAATTTTCCACAATAAAAAGGCAAAAAATATATGGGTCAATAACAAAAAACTAAAGGAACCTCATTTTGGCTTTTGTATAACAAAAAAAATTAAATCATATAGCAAAAAAAAAAAAATAAGGAAAAAATGTTGAATAAACTTAAGGCTAAGCTACCACCAAAAAAAGGGTAAGTATGTGACCTGCAATGGCTTTGAAGTGGATTGCAGGTTCATAATAATGACGGTGCACAGCATGCCGTTTGATTTTAAAGACTGTCTAACATGGCAGACACTACAGACTTCCTATCCAATATCCATTCTCCTTTCTTTCTTTACTTACAGAATCCTAATCATGTCTAAAAAAGAAAGCACACCCAGCTAAAAAATTCCATTTATCAATTTCCCTTTCAGCTAGAAAAAAATTGTGATATGGAGCTAGAGAAGAACTTACAGAGAAATTACAGAACTCAACACACATAATAGAAAAGTCTGAAATTAATGACTAAGTTTTCATCTTAAATTAAAAAAGTACCCACACAGAAAATGAAATTAAATCCAAACAGCAGAGAAGGAAAGAGAAAGAACAAAAATCAACAACCTAGAAAAAAGAAAAATTATTAAAACCAAAAGCTGGTTGTTTAAAATCAGTAAAACTGATAAGCCTCTAATCAGATTGTCAGGAAAAAGAAACCACAAATCACCAGTAACAGGGGATTAATAACAATCACTATAGATGCTACAGGCATTAAAGAGAATAACAAGGAAATATAATGGACAGCTTTATGTCAATATATTCAACACCTCAGATAAAACGGACAAAGCCCTGGAAAGACAAAACCTACTAAAAAGCTCATTAAAGAAGTAGTAGATACTTGAGTAGTCCTATATCTATTAATAAGTTGAATCTGTAGTTTAAAACTTCCCACAAAGACTCCAGACCCAGGTGGCTTTATTGGTGAATGTCATCAAACAATAAGGAAGAAATAAAATCAATTTTACACAAATTCTTCCTGAAAACAGAAGCAGGAAAAAACACTTCCCAATTCATCAAAAGGCCAGCATTAACCTAATACCAAAACCAAAAGAAGGCATTACAAGGAAGACAAAACAAATGACAAAGAAACTATAAACCAATATTCCTCGTGAACATATAGACCCAAGAATTCTTGACAGAATTTTAGCAAATCAACTGTATCCATAAGAAACATATAGCTAACATCAAAGTTAATGGTAAAAGAGTGAATACTTTCACCCCTACACCAGAAGCAAGTTAAGGATGTCTAATCTCACTACTTCTATCTATCTTTGTATTGGAGGTCCTAGTTAAGAAAAAGAAAAGGCATAGAGACTGGAAAGGAGGAAGTAAAATAAGTCTATTTGTTGACGACATGACCATCTCTCTATATATATATATAAAAAATTCTAGGGGCGCCTGGGTGGCTCAGTCAGTTGAGTGTCCGACTTCGGCTCAGGTCATGATCTCGCAGTTCACGTCGGGCTCTGTGCTGACAGCTCAGAGCCTGGAGCCTGCTTCAGATTCTGTGTCCTCCTCTCTCTCCGCCCCACCCCTGCTTGTGCTCTGTCTGTCTCTGTCTTTCAAAAACGAATAAACATTAAAAAAAAATTCTAAGGGATCTACAAAAAAGCTACTAGAACTAGTAAGTAAATTTAGGAAGGCTGCAGCCTACAAGGTCAATATACAAAAACTGTAAAATATTGTTCAGAGAAATTTAAGACTTAAATAAATGGAGAGATACATGTTCATGGACCTGAATACTCAATATTGTCAAGATGTCAATTCTCTCCAAAATGATCCATAAAGCAATGCAAATCCAATCAAAATCCCAGCAGCTTCCCTTGCTAAAAGGCAACCAATAGAATGGGAGAAGATATTGCAAATGACATACTGGATAAAGGGTATTCAAAGTCTATAAAGAACTTAACAAACTCAACACCCAAAAAAACAAATAATCTAGTGAAGAAATGGGCAGAGGACATGAAATAGACACTCTTCCAAAGAAGACATCTGGATGGCTAACAGACACATGAGAAGATGCTCAACATCACTCATCATCAGGGAAATATAAATCAAAATCACAATGAGATACAACCTTATACCTGTCAGAGTGGCTAAAATTAACAACTCAGGGAACAACAGAAATTGGTGAGGATGCGGAGAAAGGGGAACACTTTTACACTGTTGGTGGGAATGCAAACTGGTGCAGCCCACTCTGGAATAGTATGGAGGGTCCTCAAAAAGTTTAAAAAAAGAAAGTGACAAACTGATTCTAAAACTTATGTGGGAACACGAAGGATCTGAAATAACCAAACAACTATAAAGAAGAATAAAGTTGGAGAACTTACACCATGCAATTTCGAAATTTACCAAGCTACTATCACTAAGACAGAGAAAAGTGGTGTAGAGAAAGACATAACATAATCACTGGAAGGAAGAGTCCATAAACCCACACATATATATGACCATTTTTTGACAAAGGTGCAAAGGGCAATTCAATGGAGAAAGGATAATATTTTCAACAAATGGTGCTGGAACAAGTGTACAGCCATATGCAGACAGACAAAAAGCCCCAACTCAACCCTATCCTGACACCATATACAAAAATTCATTCAAAATGGATCACTGACTTAAGAGCTAAAAATAAAAAAAACATGGGATAAAATCTTGGGTTAGGCTAAGATTTCTTAGATAAGAGACAAAAAGCACAAAGTATAAACACTGATAAACTGGATTTCATGAAAAATTTAAAATTTGCTCTTCAAGGGGCGCCTGGGTGGCTCAGTCGGTTAAGCATCTGACTTCGGCTCTGGTTATGATGTCGCAGTTCATGGATTTGAGACCCACACTGGGCTCTGTGCTGACAGCTCAGAGCCTGGAGTCTGCTTCAGGTTCTGGGTCTCCCTCTCTCTCTGCCCCTCCCCCACTCATGCTCTGTCTCTCTCCCTCAAAAATAAATAAAAACATTAAAAATTTTTTTTTAAAAGCTGTAACTTTTTTTATACCTGGCTGGCTCAGTTGGTAGAGCATGCGACTCTTGATCTCAGGGCTGAGAGTTTGAGCCCCACATTTGGTATAGAGATTAAAAATAAAATCTTTTTTTTTTTTTAAATAGCTATAACTTTTCAAAAATAAAATAAAGGCTAACTTATTACAAACATAAAAGCAAATAGATATGCCCACATGACATGCATGGCTTTGACTGCAGATAATAACACTCTGTACCATGTATGTTGATTTTAAAGAATGGCACTATATCAGACACTACTAGTTTCCTATCTCATATCCAGTCTTCTTTGCTTTCTTAACAGGACCTTAATTGTATTTGTGCAAGAAAATATGTCCAGCTAAAATGAGCAGAACTCTTATCTGTATCTGTTTACTTTTGTACAGAGGCACTACCCTCATCTTCCTTGTCCATGCTTGGATATAATGCCTGGGAGCAGAGCATCTATATTGTGATTGTACGAACAAGCCAACAGTAAGGATGGGGGGATGGGAGGGAGGAAGAGGAGAAATCTGGTTTCTTGACATCCACAGAAGTCACATTCTAGACTGCCTGCCTTGACTTCTTGTTGAACAAAGTAGATGTCTTCTTTATGTCATTATCTGTTGGTGTTTCTCTTGCACACAGTTGATCAATATTTGTAACATTCATCGAATTGTATCAGAAGTGGGGTCTGAGGTACTGGTCACCCAAATCATCCCTATGTATTTGTCCAATGTTATGGTCCCATTCTTTCCCACTAAACGTCTTACTTTTCATAAGAGACCTGGTGAAGTTGTTAACTTAATTTATGTTGTTGTAATTCAGCAACTCACAAGCTCAGGCTCTGGTTTTTGAAAATATCAGCCTTAGGTATGACTGCAAAAGATAAGAAACTCTCTCAGGGCAATTATAAAGACTCTTTGGGGTTTTTTTTTGCCTTAAAAAAGAATTCTACCTAAGCAAAACTTCTCAGAATAATGAAAAAAACAAACAAAAAAGTTGAAACAATGTTTTAGTTTTGTACTACTGTATCTACCTCAATAAAAATTCTCTAGGTGGGGGGGAGGGGGGGGAAGAAGAATTCTATACCACCCCTTGGCAAGCATGCATACCATTCTGTGCCTGTGTGCTTTATTCTAGGTGATAAACTTAAGGAACAGTTTCATAACTGCATTATATGGACTGCTAAAGTCATATCCTCTAAAACTAATTTTATTCTCACTGCCATCAAACCCAAATAGCTCCTACCACCAAATGAGAGTCCCATTATCTCTGAAGGTCTCTTACTCACCATCAATTCTGACTTCAATTATCAAACAGGTCTGCCTCATAATAGCGTATTATAGAAATTAAGTACAGAAATAATCTCTGGGTGGGCCAGGGAGCCAGACCCCAAAGCTATATAACCAGTACTAATGTCTAGCTACACTATGAAAGCTGTCCAGGAAAAATACCATTTCTACTGCTGCTTAGACTTGGATACCAAAAGGCCTGACATGCTACCGCTGAAGAAGTGGATAGCTTGCCGTTATCAGTTCTCCTACCTACCGGTACACATTCACACTGTTTATTTCTAAATCCAGGTCTCTGGTCACATGCCCTTACCCTAACTGCAAAGGAGACTAGAAATATGAATCTTATAATCTCACTGAGAAGATAGGACACTTATGTGGGAAATTATCAAAATATAAGGAGGGTGTCTAAGATGTGCAGCCACAAACTTTAACTTTTACATTATTACCTTTACTCAAACATTTTACACAAGATATTTATATGCAATTACACTTAATTGCCCATCACCACTTCTCAGTCATACTTACTGAACGGGCACATTTTTTGGGGGGACTGCTAGAAAGTCCATCCAGTTGCCCATGTTCACCCAGAAATCCTGTCACTTGGTCCAAGAAAGAAGATACATCTAACTGGTGCCACTCTACTAGCTTCTGACCTAAAAATTAAAAACCAGGGTATATAATAAAATCAATACTCTTTCTGAATATTCTCATTAAATATTTCTTTTGGTTTATGCATAATTAAATTACTGGGAACACACTCCACCCCTCACCAGCCTAAGTTACATAGTATGTTCATAAACTAGAGGATACATTAATTATAATCAACCTAAGCGATTCCTGGCCATCATGACAGAGCAGCTACTTTACCTGCTGATATCATTAACTGCCATTTAGGAAGAGGTTCAGACAAAGCAGTATCCGTATGAAACTCAAATTAATAATAAAACTAACTCTACCCTCTGCTTCTCTGATGGGATTACAACAGCCACTGAACAATCTTAATATTTTAATGATAGAAAACCAAAGGAGATTCCTTATAAAATAACAAGAAAGAAAAAGTTATTCTTTCAAAGGACAAAACTATACAAAAATATAAAAATACTACCATCTCCCAAAGTTACCAGAAACAGACTCCTAAGTATATACTTCATAGATATTTAAATATTTCTCACGGACATGAACAAAAACCCTTCATCTAAAGTATTACAAATAATTCTCAGGATGCGTGGGTGGCTCAGTCGGTTAAGCATTGACTCCTGATTTTGGCTCAGGCCACGATCTCACAGTCCAGGGATAGAGCCCTGTGTAGAGCTCTGCACTACAGTGCAGAGCCCACTTGGGATTCTCTCTCTCTCTGCCCCTCCCCTGCTCATGCTCTCTCTCTCTCTCTCTCACTCTCAAAATAAATAAATAAACATAAAAAAAACAAATAATTCTGAAACTGGATCCAAGTCAAATATTAAAGGTCAATTATTTAGATACGTGAAAGAGAAATAAGTTAAAGGCTGTAAGCTGACATAAATCTTACCTGTCCGTGGATCCAAGATAGAAACATAGGGGAAATCCCCTAGCTTATAAAACTGTATGTATCTCTGACCTTCTTCACTGTCGTGATAAACCTGTTAAGTCATTGATATTAAAAAAAAGTGTCAACTATATCTTTGTTAAATATACCAACAGCAATTAATTATCCAAATACACCTTTGGTATATGTTAGATTTTCACTCCTGTCTTAGATAATTAAAGCCATCTGATGTGAACTCCCTCAACTTCCTGCCTTCAATGCCTCTGGAAACTTGTATAAACATATCACTCTGTTCTTTCTCTCTTCCCAGTTCAGAAGAGGTATTGCCCTTCCTGTTGTTATCTGTCCATCTATGTCATTCCTGACTTTCAACCATATACATCTTAATAAATCACAATGTACTATATATTATATGGTTCAAGTGCCTGGCATAATGCTAGGCAAAGAGATAATCAACAGGTGCTGAATAAACGGTTACCATTCAGAAAAATCATGTTGAATTTAGGGGCCTATAACACACGAGAACAGGCAAATCAATAGCATATCTTGCAGGGAAAAGAATTAAGTTCATTCAGAAGTTTTTATTTTCAATTTATTTTCCATAAAATAAAAAACCAGAGCAAGATCATCTAACCTTAGCTTGGATCATTTATATAAAAAGAAACTAGAACCAGTAAGACCCTAAGTGATAAATGTAAGGACACACAGATGGGAGTATCAAACTCAAGCTAAAATCTAGGCCTTAGTCAAATGTTTTTCCATTACTTCAAGAACTTCTATATCAGTACTGTCAATTATAGTAGCCACTAGAACATGTGGTATTGAAGCACTTGAAATGTGCTAGTCAGATACTGGTTAAACATAAAATACACACCAGATCTTAAAGACTTAACACCAAAAAACAAACAAACAACACCACTTCATATTTTAATATTAGTTTTATATGAGAGAATGTGACTTTATAAAAATATATTAAAATTAATTCCACTTATTTCTTTTGACCTTTTTAAATGTGGCTACTGGAAAAATTACTTATGTAGCTCACATTATATTTCTGTTGAACAGTACAGTTGTACATTCTATTGAAATATATCAACTCTTCTGAGATATAAATACTACATGGCTTACATGGGTTGGTTCTTTTTCCTCCTTCCCTTAGGAATTCTTCATTGCTGACCTTATTTTCACTTGTCCTTACTACTTCAGCCATTATGGGTAGTTTTACTTTTTCATATATCACAATTTAACTGTGAATTTTTTTCCCATTTTATAACCTACTGCCTCCTCCCCAACATCTCATACTACAATAGTAAAATACTACAAAAATTTTGATTAATTCTCCTCACCTGCCAGAAAATGAAATGTTCCCGGATAATATTCTTCACAGCTTCATTGCTCCACACATCACGGTTGAGGCACTGGCATGCAAAGTCTTGTACATTTTGAATGTTTATCATTAGCCACTTATTTTGCATCTGGCCGCACTCTTTGGCCTGTAGAGTAAAGTTATATAACATTTGTCAGAAACACTTTCTATTTGGTAACTGATATGTTTCCGAATTCAGAAGCTGTCCTCATATAAATACAAAATTTTTTCTCAAATATGACATCTAGAGTTTTCAGTATCTATACATTAATTTGAGTATATGTATGTAATTACAAGGTTCATTTTCAAGCATTTTTCAAATTTAAATGAACTGCTTTTCATTTATACACTGTTATTATTCTAATGGCTAGATTTTTTTGTACATTAAACATCTTTACCTAAAAAAGATTCCACAAACTAGGTCAAAAAATCATGTAATCCTATCATATCGTCTCTTCCAATCCCTATCCACAAATATCTCTCCTTTTAAACAAATGTAAGCAGTATGTGTCTATTGCTATTTTATAGAACTACCCTAGACATTTCAGTAAAAGCTGTTGAGGGTTTCTTCTCTTGGGGTTATTATTCCTAAGAATGGGTTTCAAAAATGAGATCACAGGATCACAGACTATTTCAGAATGATCTCCAAGACTCCCCAATGTATAATACAAATATCAATTATGAGTATGTACTTTTTGCCTCACAGTTCCTCATTATCACAAAGACCTAAGAAATGTTGATGAACAGGAAAAGAATGGCACAAAAGCAAATGAGCAAATGCTACCTCAAACCTCTGCACAGGAAGTGAAATGAAAGCCATAGTTTTGAATAATTTTGTCCTGGAACAATATTCTTTTCCTAATCAATTTGACATGGGAAAATCTTAAGAATCAATTAACTCAGATTAATAACAATTGAAAAACATAACATTTTGAAAGTATCATAAAATGCAAAACTAAGAATATCTTCTGTTTTAAGGTTTATGCAATCTTGAAAATACTATTATCCTATTGTTTTGTATGAATCCCCCAGAGAAAATCATTTTCTAATATTCACTACTGATTCCACAAGTGAAAACCCAAGTTCTAAAAAGAATTATCCATGTATTTGAGTCAGGAAGCTGTATTCAAAGGCTTAAAGTATTTAAATATAATAACTCCTTGCTCCTAGGATGTAGTAGTGCCCCACTTACTTCCTTACCTATAGCATGCATACAGATTTCATAAATGAGTAGTAAGTAATTATACTGTTTTAATGGAAGAAAAACTATTTGAGAATAAAGAAAAAATTAACACACAAGGTAAATTTACATCTGCCTTGACTACAGCACTTGACAAGGAAAAAAATGTGTAACATCAAAAATAATAAAAGTCCAGGGGAGCCTGGGTGGCTCAGTCGGTTAAGCATCCGATCTCAGGTCAGGTCATCACAGCATGGTTCATGGGTTTGAGCCCACGTCAGGCTCTCTGCTGTCAGTGCAGAGCCTGCTTTGGATCCTCTGCCTCCCTCTCTCTGTCTCTGTCCCTCCCCAGCTCGTGTGCTCTCTCTCAAAAATAAATTTTAAAAAGCTCAGAGTTTAAAAATGATGCATTCATTTGATTTCTATTTTTTAAAAATTCATTCATTCACATTCATGCTTTCATTAGTTCAGATTCATTCATTCACCAAGTATTTGAGTATCTACTATGTTTCAGGTACAGTTATGGATGGTGGGTTATAGTAGTTACCAAAACACAAAAACCCCTGCCTTCTTGAAGCTTACATGGGGCAAAACCTTATACCAGCAAAAACATCTGAAGATCTATTAAGAAACTACTGCTAGAAGGAAGGAACCACAGAAGATACAAATTTCATGCAAAGCAACATCTGGACTAACTATAAGAGAGTCTTAACACAATCTCACTTAGTATACAAATTATATGAGTCAAGGGCTAGAGGTGTAAGTGGACCATGGGACAATGATGAATCTTCCCTCTTGGAATCTATTAGGCTGTTCTGAGTCAATATTTAAAAGCCATTACAGGGAGACGCAAGGGTAAATATGGCTACACCAAATAGGTATGTGATGGGATTTATCATGACAAGGGGGAAACAGTAAAGACTAACCTCTCTCTCAGTCCCAGACAGATCAGGAAAGTATGAAAAACAAGGATATAGAGGAAATATATATATATATAACACTAAGAAGGAATATACACAGTACTTTTTTATGGAAATGTTAATTATTTTTATTCACATTTACAGCAAGTACTTTTGAAATTACTCTTAGTAATTAGGACTAGGTGCATGTGTAACTGAATGGCAACTTTAACAAATATGCATTAAGGAATATGAGGGAAATTGTTCTGACTCTTTCTGTACGATGTACTCCAGATTATGCCATTCAATCATTTGACACAGGTTTAATGAGGGCCAACCATGTACCAGAAACTCTCCCAGGCACTGTGGAACAGTAAATAAAACAAAGTCCCTGTGTTCATGGAACTTATGGGCTAGTGGAGAAATAAGAAAACCTAAGAAATGTTCTGTTGCCCAGGTCAGATCATTCATCCTAAGTGCTATGCTCACTCAGTTCCAGCTACACGGGTTTTCTTGGCTATATCAGAAATAGGCCTAGATATTTCCAATATCAGTACCTTTGCACTTAAACTATTTTGTCTGCTCTTCCCTTGGACATTCCTATGATTCATAGTCCTTCACTCTATTCAGACTTCTACCAAATCTCATCCTTTCATAATCTTCCCTGATCTTACTATCTACAATAGTTCTGTTCTATCACAATTATACACATATGTGAAACTTATGAAATCAACCTTGCTTTTAATTTCCATTAACAACACTTGTACCTTTAAAAAAAAAAAAGTTTATTTATTTGGGGAGAGAGAGAGACAGAGACAGAGAGAGAGAGAGAGAGAGAGAGAGAGAGAGAGAATGAGAATCCCGAGCAGGCTCCGCATGCATGGTCAGAGCAGAGCCCAATGCAGGGCTTGATCCCATGAACTGTCAGATCAGGGCCTGAGCCAAAATCAGGAGTTAAGACACTTAATCAATTGAGCCACCCAGGCACTGACAGTGCAGAGCCTGCTCGGGATTCTCTCTCCCTGCCCCTCTCTTGCTTGTATGCACACATGCATGCGTGCTCCCTCAAAAATAAACATTAAAAAAAAAAAATAGCCCTTTCTCCTTCCCTTATTCTATTTTTCTTTCTCCCAGCAACTATTATAACCTGAAATTTTTCTTCCTCTCTCCCTCCCTTTCTGCCTCTCTCTCTATATATATACATACATACCAAACATACATATAAAATATATATACACTAAATATGTTATATATTATGTTTTTTATTTGCTTATAGTCTGTTTCTCCCCCTAGATTATAAACTCTTTGATGGCAAGAACTCTGTAGAGCTTGTTTATCACTATCTCCCTATGGCAGAAACTGCGTATAGGTACCAAATACCCATTTTCCCCTTCTCCCTCTTAGTAACAGAGGCTCCAATTTTTGCTAAGCATCTGGATTTCCTAGTGTCTCTTATAGCTATGTGTGGCTATGTTGCTGAGTTCTGCTTAATGGGATGTGAACAGAAGTGATATGTACAACTTTTAGGTTGTGCCTTTCAAGGGAAAAAGTGCGCCCCTTCCCCCCCTTCATGCTGGCTGGAAAGCAAACAAGGTGGTGAGCCATCTTGAATCATATGAACAGAAGCAAGCAAGACCTAGGAAACAACAGTGAAATACAGAAAAAAACTCCACTCCTAGTAACTTTATATAGCAGAACCACTAACAATCTGGACTTCTATCTTGTTTTAAGCTGTTTTTTTTCTTCCTGGTCTCTCTCATATGCCGTCAAATCTTTATCCCAACAAATATAATCCCCATTACCTAGAACAAGACCTTCTAATAGAAGGCTTTGATAAATAGTTACTGAGTAAACAAGTGAATTAATCAGTTTCTCATTTGGTTAGCATGAACCAGAACACCTGAACATACTCTACCTCTAGTTACACTAAGAAAGTCCAGTTTCTAAACCTGTAAAACTGTAGCTCAAATCTACATCTAAAATGGTGCCCAAACCTATGGCTTTTGCCTGAGCAGCAAGAGTGTCCCTCTAATTTTTAACATTCACCTCCTTAATCTTCAGTGACTTAATTTTGTATATTACCTCCCTAATTTTTATAAAACTAATGGATTTACCACTTAGCCATAATTAAATGCCTACCTTTTGTGGGAGTGTTTATGTCATTTAAAGACTTGTAAACAATAAAGCTTAATATTATCAGTAAATAAAAGATAGACTGCTGCAAATAATATAGGTCATGAAATACAAAGAAAAACAGGTCATATAATAACTTAAAGTGAATCAAACTTCAGAGGACAAGATCAAACAAGATTCACATTTTCCCTCAACGAACAAGCATCAAAGTAACTGCTTTTATCAGCCCAAAGGGATCAAACGAAATCAAACTCAGAGTTATTTCATTCAGCCCTGAGCAACTCAGAAGCTGCTAAAAATGGGAAACATGGCAAAACAAACTCAAGTCCTTTTTGCCTTTTATATTGCTGCTATTCTCTCAATGGCTGAATTATCACCAGAACAGTAGAGAGGATACACAGCTACCATATTAAGATCACAAGGCAAAGAAAGAAAACATCTTTGAGCTGACTAATGAACACCAAAAACTCCCTCAATCAACTCTAGTCTTCTTTACATGACAAAAAGAAATGCTTGTTTAGTCAAATCACCATCATTTGGATTTTCTGTTACTTGCAGCCAAACACTCTGAGATTTTACAATTCAGAAAATTAAAACTGAAGAATGGGCTTACAGTTAAATTTTTAATCCTGAGTATTTCATTTAGGCCACTATATGAATATGTCAAAGTACAAAATCTTTTTAAAAAATCAAGCATAACTAACTTCCAAATATGTAGCTACAAACTTCATTTTTGTGATTATTGTTTGACCCGCTTTATCCTAACAGATAAGACTTACCTAAAATTTAAGTGATTTACATCTATGGAAATGCTATTCTGATTCAAAAGAGCATTAACATGCTAGTCAACACACAAAAGCAGCTGTTTGAACACTTCAAGAGAAGGATATTTAAAATCCTAACTAAACTCATTTGTTTAACAAATACTATGTTTCTATAAAATACCATAAACTGGGTCTCAATGATTACCAAAATAAAAAGAAACACGTTACCCCTGCCCTCATTAAGCTTATAATTTAGCAGACAATCAAATAAACCTGCTCTGGAAAGTTTTTCTTTGGCGTTAGCCAAATTAAAACCAAGAACTGAGGGAGAATATATTCTGCAACTACACAGAGACTCTTTTAAAATACAGTAAGATTCCCATAGAAATATGGGCAAAAGACCTCAAATTCACAAATGGCCAATAAACACAGGCACACTAGTCTCAGTACTAATCAAAGATACACACAAACTAAAACACATTAAGATTTTTTTCAAAAGCTACCAAAATGGCAAAGATTCTAAATGGCAAGGGTAATAAAAGGATTTTTATCAAATCATCTCATTTACTGCTGGCATAAATATAACTCATGTAAACTTTTAGGTATCTCACACTTGTGTCATACTTATTAAGATGCCGATTCTCTATATGCTGGAAACTTTTTTGTTCTTAGAAAGAAAAAAATGGCATTGAAAATGCAAAAGGATTCATACCTAAGGCTTAAAATTTCCAACAACTTACTGTTTCAAAGCTGCCTTTATGCATCAAATCAATGGGTGGCCGGAAAAGATCTGCAAGGGTAGTCAGTTTCTTATCTATTGCTCCTCCATTTCTTAATTCCTGTTCTTGCCGAACTGCAGCACAGGAGGATAAGGAAATTTCAGTTAGCCAGAAAATAAAAGCCGTGCATCTAGAAATGTAAAAAACATGCATCAACTGCAAGGATTACTGAACAACATGCCTGACCCCAAATGCAAATGCAAATATCTAATGCTGATTCTAAAAACAAACAAACCCCAAAACAAAGCAAGGTGGGGAGGGAGTCTTAAGACTTAGCTGGTGCCCTCAATCCAAATGTAAGGAAGGATAAAAGCTGAAAATTATAGTAGAGTCACACAATGAAAATATTTCCTTTTCATATTCCAAACCAACTTTAGCAGAGGAGAAAACTCCATCTCCATTTATCCAGTTCAATGATCCTAATGTATCTGCCATTTCTAGCTACATTCCCAATCTTCAAAGATTCTGACAGTAAGAGAACACCACCACCTGTTGTCACCTTCTCCTCGAAGTGCACAGGCTTCCCTGAATGACCAGAGTTAGTCTGGGTTCCCTTTCAACTCTTTCCAAAGTTACAAGGCCTATTTGTGCTTCAGTGAGCTCATTACAAATCAACTACAAAATCAAGCATGGTCTAATAGTTTTTCACATATTTTCTAAACAACTTTCCTTTTAAGATTCCATTGCTAAATCAGTACTAAATCCTCTAAAAGAGTAAGGCCAAGAATCTCATTCTGACTTAACTCCACAGAAAGATATAAACCTATTCCAAAAAAATTATAGCCAAAATGTTAATAGTGGCTGCTTTGGGTGGTGTGGCTTTTTCCTGTTCTGTTTTTCAATACACTACAATAATCCATTTTCATTATGGTCATTCCTTTAAACTGACAGCTATCGGGATTTTTTTTTTTTTGGCCAATTATTCAATTATTGTTTTAAGTTGAAATATAGTTGACACATAATATTCTTTTACTTTAAGGTGTGTAACACAGTGATTCAACAAGTATATACATTACAAAATGCTTACCACTGTAAGTGTAGTTACCTTTGTCACCATACAAATTATTACAGTATTAACTGACTATATTCTCAATGTTGTAGTTTTCATCACCATGACTTTTCTTTTTCTGAGAGAGAGTGAACAAGCGAGAGAGCACACTCACATGCATGAATGCAAGCAGTGGGTTGGGGAGGAAGGGAGAAGATGGAGATCGAGAATCTTAAGTAGGCTCCACGCCCAGCATAGCCTGACATAAGGCTTGATCTTACGACCCTGGGATCATGGCCTGAGCCGAAATCAAGAGTCAGACACTTAATGGACTAATCCACCCAGGCGCCCCTGTATCTCTTAATCCTCTTCATTTATTTCACCTATCCTCTCACTCCCCTTTGGCAACTACCAATTTATTCTCTGCATGCAGGAGTCTCTTTTTGCTTGTTTGTTCATGTTTTTTTTTTAGATTCCACACCTAAGTGAAATCATATGGTATTTGTCTTTCTTTGACTTATTTCACTTAGCATAATATCCTCAAGGTCCATACATGTTGCTATGAATGGCAAGGTTTCTTTTTTTTTTTAATGTTCATTTATTTTTGAAGGAGAGAGAGAGGAGCATGAGTGGGGGAGGGGCAGAGAGAGAGGGAGACACAGAATCTGAAGCAGGCTCCAGGCTCCGAGCTGTCAGCACAGAGCCCACCACAGGGCTGCAACTCACAAACCGTGAGATCATGATCTGAGTCGAAGTTGGATGCCCAACTGAGCCACCCAGGTGCTCCAGTTTCATTCTTTTTTGTGCCTAATATTCCATTGTGTAATACCGTATCTTCTCTACCCATTCATCTATTGATGGGCACTTAGGTTGCTTCCATATCTTGGCTACTGAAAATAATGTTGCAATAAACACAAGGGTGCATATTTCTTGTTTTCTTAGGATAAATACCAAGAATTGTAATTACTGAGTCATATGGTATTGCTATTTTTAATTTTTTGAGAACCTCCATATTGTTTTCCATATGCTGCACCAATCTACAATCCGATCAACAGTGCACAAGGGTTCCCTATTCTCCACATCTTTGCCAACCCTTCTTATTTCTTGCCTATTTGGTACTATCCATTATGACTGATGTGAGGTGAGATATCAAGACCTTGGGGGAAACCACCTTTTTCTTTTATTATAGTCAACATTTAAGTGCTCGTTCAAAAGCTGATTAACTTTGTAAATTACCAGATTTCTTACATTTCTCCATCACTCTTATTATTCTATCATCAGTTAGGTTAGCATTTGGAACAATTCAGCTCAAGGGGAAGTTAGTAACAATCACAGACTGAACTCACAATTTCCTTTTAAAATAAGGTATTTCAGGGGCGCCTGGGTGGCTCAGTCAGTTGGGCGTCCGACTCCCGATTTTGTCTCAGGTCATGTTCTCACAGTTTGTGAGTTCAAGCCCCATGTTGGGCTCTGTGCTGCCAGCACAGAGCCTGCTTGGAATTCTGTCTCTTGCTTTCTCTGCCCCTCCCCTACTTGCTATCTCTCTCTCAAAATAAATAAAAAATAAACATAATAAATACATATATAATAAATAAAACTGAAATGAAATAATAAAATAAAATAAAATAAAATAAAATAAAATAAAATAAAATAAAATAAAATAAAATAAAATAAAATAAGGTGATTCCTGGGATATGTGGGTGGCTTAGTCAGTTGAGCATCCAACTCTTGACTTCAGCTCAGGTCAGGATCTCACAGTCATGAAATTGAGCCCCAAGTCAGGCTCTGTGCTCAATGCAAAACATGCTTGGGATGCTCTCCTTCTCTGCCCCTCCCATGCTCTCTCTCTCTAAAATAGTAATAATAAAAAAATAAATAAAAATAAATAAAATAAAATAGTAATAGTAAGATAAAGTAAAAATATTTTTTAAAAATTTAAGGTGATTCGTGGGGTGCCTGGGTGGCTCAGTCAGTTAAGTGTCCAGCTCTTGATTTCAGCTCAGGTCATGATCCAGGGTCATGAGATCAAGGCCCATGTTGGGCTTTGTGCTAAGCATGGAGGCTGCTTAAGATATTCTCTCTCCCCCTCTCCCTCCCTCCCTCTCTCTCTCTCTCTGCCCCCCCCCACCCCCTCCCCAATTCACACACACTCTCTCTAAAATAATTTTAAAAATAAATAATAAGGTGACTCCTTAGATTAATCTTTTTCCTAAAAAAAACAAAAAAACAAAAAACCTATATAAAACAAACCAAACCAGGATCTTGACTTGTAGCAGAGTGTATGGGTGCTTTTCCAACTTGTGGTTTTCTATGTGGGAGAGTGAGGGGAGAGGACAGAAGAGAGAAGAAGGAGGAAGAGAGAGATAATAAACTGGCCCAAGATACCTACTAGTTTCAGTTTGAAAATCTCGGAAACCATCAAATATTGAACGTGCAGGCCGTCGTCTTTTAGGAGCTTTAGGGGAAAAAAATAGAATTGATACAGAAATTTAAACCTTAATTTTGAAACAACTCTAAAAACTTCCTTATCTGCACATCTTGCTTTAAAACACTCATAGATTTATAAAGGTGTCCTCTTCAAAAACTAAAATATTTTAAAACCTTTAAGTCATTCATATACAAAAACTCAACCATCTTCAGCCCAACCATTTTGTTTTACAAATAAGAAAATTAAGGCCCAGTTAAGAGACTTAACCAAACTTATGTAAAAGACAGGAAGAAAGATTTTGAGGAGGACTCCCCCTGGTGATGAAGCTATATACGTGCTGCAAATATCTAATTTAGGTTAGCCTAAGGAATCGGACTACCCTTTAGTTGACACTTAAGTACCTAACTTCTAATCCCTAATATTATATATTCTTAGTGAGTGGATTCACAGAATTATAAACACCAAAAACATTTTTAATTTTGGAAAAAGTTTTTTTCCAGTTACACAATGGTTTAATGAGAGGAAAGTGAACAGAACCAAGGTCTTCTGATACTCAGTCTAGTGTCTATTACCCAATCCTTAAGTATTTTATAGATGAAGTTTAGAAAGCAGTAATAAAAATGTTATCTTCCTATATGCATACGTTCAAATCATTTGCCAGATCATGTATGTGCATTACAATAAACCAGATCATTTATATAAAGTAAACAAGGACACTTAACAATTCTTAAAATATGGGTAACAATTATTAAATTGGCTTATGGCATGCTTGGCCAGCATGTAAACAGAACAATGCTTTGCGTTAATAAATGATAAATTGAGCAGTAAGGTTAGATACAAAGTATAAAAGTCCTCCACCCATGTCAAAGCATCTTCCCCAAAAGTCTGTGTATGTCACTATATAATTCTTTCTAAGAGCAATGGAATAAAAAAGCAAAATGCAGAACCATATATTTTAAAAACTCATTTTTGTTTAAAGTATTATTTGTCTGTATATAATTTATGTACTTTTGTGTATTTATGTTAAAGAATCACAAATTATTTCTAGGAAAAGAGATGTGATTAAGAAAAGGAGAAAGAAACTTCCATGTTTTAGTTCTGTATTGGATTTTATTTATATTGAATTTGTTTTAACCGAAAATTTTAAAATTTAAATACTGCAGTATTTTCTCCTCCCTTCAAGCAGCAAGGAATGTTACTCTTTTCAATCCTGGAACTATTTTTAATCAAGAGTTCCTATTTCAAATGTATGTTTCTGGCAAGAATAATATGGCCTGTCAAATAATGCCTTCTCAAAACTCATTATCAGATACTTTTTAACCATAAATTAAGAAAGTAAGGGTATCAAAGGATAAGGCATAGAATGGCTGCCTAAAAAGAGCATATTATGATTGGGGAGGTAGCATATAAAAGATAGTTTTCTTCTACTTTTAAAACTGCCAAAGGCAGGCCACCCAATATTCTACACTATTTCACACACACATACCCACTCTCTTCCCATTTTAGCCCTTTTCTATTAGGCACCTGATGTCTCCTACTTCCTCTTTTGCTAGCCTTGAACCCAACCCCTTTGATTTCTTGTGCTCATTATCTGCTCCTATTTGTTTCCTCCTCATTTATGCTAAGTCTAACCTAGAATCTATCCCCAGAAAAAAAAATAAAAGGGGCGCCTGGGTGGCTCAGTCAGTTAAGTGTCAAATTCTTGGTTTCGGCTCAAGTCATGATCTCAATGTTACGAGATTGAGCCCTGCATTGGGCTCTGCACTGAACGTGGTGCCTAGTTACGATTCTCTCTCTCCTCCCCCTCCTGCCCTCTCCTCTGGTCACCCTCTCTCTCTCTAAAAAACAAAAACAAAACCCAAAAACCAAAGAACCTCTCCTCAGTCCACACACGACACACATCTAGTACTAGGATCATTATTATAGGCATACCTCAGAGATAATGTAAGTTTGGTTTCAGACTACCACAATAAAGCAAATATCACATTAAAACGAGTCAAATGAATTTTTGAGTTTCCCAGTATATACAAAATTTATGTTTACACTAAAGTGGACCATAGAATAATACAGAATTGAACTGCAAGGCTCTTCTTATATGCGGATATTTTTCAACAAATAAAGTTTTTCTCTTATGATTTTTTAATAACATTTTTTCTCCAGCTTACTTTTTTGTTAAGAATACAGTATATGATATATATAACATACAAAATATGTGTTAATCAACTGTTTATGTTATTGGTAAGGCTTCTGGTCAACCGCAGGCTATTAGTGAAGTTTTGGGGAGAATCAACAGTTATATGCATATTTTCAACTGCTTGGGAGTCTGCTCCCTTAACCCTCGAGCTGTTCAAGGAACAACTGTATATTGTAGTCCATTACGTGTGCAATAGCACTATGTCTTTAAAAATGTACACATTAATTTAAAACATTTTTCTTGTTGGGGCACCTGGGTGACTCAGTCAGTTGGGTGTTCAACTCTTGATTTCAGCTCAGGTCACGGTCCCAGGGCCATAGGATCTAGCCCTACATTGGGCTCTGTGCTAGGCATGGAGACTGCTTAGGATTCTCTCTCTTTCCCTCTGCCCCTCTACCCCAATGGCACCCTCTCTAAAATAAAATTTTAAAAAATGTATTGCTAAAAACTGTTAACCATTGTTGGAGCTTACAGCAAGTTGTAATTTTTTTTTGCTAGTGAAGGGTCTTGAATCTATGTTGATGGCTGTGAGTGATTACAGTGGTTGCTGAAGTTGGGGTGGCTGTGGCAACTTCTTAAGATAATAAAGTCTGCTGCATAAATTGACTCTTATTTTCACAAATGATTTCTCTGCAGCATACAATTTTGTTTGACAACATTTGAGATGAACTTCTTTCAAAATTGGGACTCAATCAAGGGCGCCTGGCTGGCTCAGTCAGTATAGTGTGCAACTCTTGATCCTGATTGAGGTTGTGCGTTTCAACTCCACATTGGGTGCAGAGATTCTTTAAATAAATAAATAAATTTTTAAGAACTGGAGTCAATCCTCTCAAACCCTGCTACTGCTTTATCAACTAAGTTTATGTAATATCCTAAATCCTTTGTTATCATCAACAATCTTCACAGCATCTTCACCAGGAGTAGCTTCCATCTCAAGAAACCATTTCCTTTGCTTATCCCTAAGAAGCAACTCCTCATCCATTCAAGTTTTATCAAGAGATTGCAGCAATTCAGTTACATCTTCAGGCTCTACTTCTAATTCTAGTTCTCTTGCTATTTCTACCGCATCCGCAGTTACTTCCTCCACTCAAGTCTTGAAGTCCCAAAGTCATCCACGAGGGGTTGGAATTACTGCTTCCAAATTCTTGTTAATGTTATTGTGACCACTTTCTATGAATCATGAATGTTCTTAATGGCATCTAGAATGGTAAATCCTTCCTACGAGGTTTTCAATTTACATTGCCCAGATCTATCAGAAGAATCACTGTCTATGGCCTTATGGGATTCATTTTTTTAATAGTAAGACTTGAAAGTAAAAATCACTCCTTAATCCATGGGCCGCAGAATGGATGTGTGCTAGCAAGCAAGAAGACAACATTAATCTTGTTGGACATTACCATCAGAGCTCTTAGATGACCAGGTGTGTTGTCACTGAGCAGTCATATTTTGAAAAGAATCTTTTCTTCTGAGCAGGTCTCAACAGTGCGGTTAAATATTTGGTAAACCACGTTGCAAACAGATGTGCTGTCATCTAGGCTTTGTTGTTCCATTTACAGAGCTCAGGCAGAGCAGATTTAGCATAATGCTTAAGGGCCTTAGGATTTTCAGAATGGTAAAGGAGCACTGGTTTCAACAAGTCACCAGCTACAATAGCCCCAAACAACAGAGCCAGACTCTCCTTTGAAGATCTGAAGCACTGACTTCTCCTCTCTAGCTATGGAAGCCCTAGATAGCATCTTCTTCCAACAGAAGGCTGTTTTGTCAACACTGAAAACCTGTTGCTTAGTGTAGCCACCTTCACTAATTATCCAAACTAGATCTTCTGGATAACTTGCTATAGCTTCAACATCAGCACTTGCTGTTTCCCTTTGCATTTTTATGTTATGGAGATGGCTTTTTCCCTTAAACGTCATGAACCAACCTCCGCTAGCTTCATATTTTTCTTCTGTAGCTTCTTCACCTCTCGGCCTTCATAGAACTGTAGAGTTAGGGCTTGCTCTGGATTCCACTTTGGCTTAAGGGAATGTTGTAGCTCATCTGATCTTTGATCCTGACACTAAAACTTTCTCCATATCAGCAATAAGTTATTTCCCTTTTGTATAATTTGTGTGTTCAATGGAGTAGCACTTCTCATTTCTTTCAAAATTTTTTCCATTGCAGGGTGCCTGGATGGCTCACTTGGTTAAGATTCTGACTCTTGATTTCAGCTCAGGTCATGATCTGTTTGTAAGTTTGAGCCCTGCATCTGGCTCTGAATTGACAGCATGGAGCCTCTTGGGATTCTCTCTCTCCCTCTCTCTCTGCCCCCTGCCCCACCACCCCCCACACACGCTCTCTCTCAAAAGAAATAAACAAACTTAAAAAAAATTTTTTTCCTTTCCATTCGCAACTAGGCTAACTGGAACAGGAGGCCTAGCTTTCAGCCTATCTCAGCTTTCAATATGCCTTCCTCACACAGCTTAATCATTTCTGACTTCTGATTTAAAATAAGAGATATATGACTTTTCCTTTCACTTGAACACTTAGAGGACATTGTAGGGTTATTAGTTGGCCTAATTCCAATATTGCTGTGTTTCAGGGAATAGAAAGGCCCAAGGGAATGGCTGGTTGGTGAATCATTGTATCAACCAAGTCCACCAACTCATAAGGGTATGGTTTGTGGTGCCCCAAAACAATTACAATAGTACAAAGATCACCATGACAAATATAACAATGAAAATGTTTGAAATATTGCAAGAATTACCAATATATAACACAGACACACGAAGTGAGCAAATGCTATTGGTAAAATGGCACTGATAGACTTGTTCAACACAGGGTTACCACAAACCATTCATTTATTTAAAAAAAAAAAAAAAAAAGACAGTATCTGCAAAGCACAATAAAAAAGGCATGCCCATACTCCCACTTGCCTCTTCCATATGTGGTTTCCTGACTCTTCCAAACCATCTGCTATACAGCAAACATCAGTCCTTTGTATTCTCACTCTACTGCCCACATACCAGGAGTGCTGGTCACTGAGGTCAAAGAGGCTAAGCTATAAAAAGCTAATAAAAGATTCAAGAAGAGCTTCATAGAATAGGGGAGTGGGACAGGTAGAGAATAAATATTTAGTAAGAAGAGTGGCACTGCACACATTTCACAAATCCTTATTAATAACTGACTTAAGCGAAGATATCTGGATTTTCAGATCCACTTCTGCATTCTATCTGTTGTTATTTTCAAAGTTCAAATAAATGAAAAAAATTAAAATTCAACCTAACACAGATACATAGTTGTAAGGGGAGGAGTATTTTAATAGTGTTTTAAGATCATTGTGAATATTCTCCTTTGATACTCAACTAGTGGTAGCTTCTTAAAGGTTAGTTGCAGCATGGAATCTAAAATCTTATCAATGAACTTTTCATTATCTGTTCCAATAAAATCCACTGGTCTATGTGGTAAGCAGTCTCTAGGATGGCCCCCAATTTTCCCAATCTTTGATATTCATAACCTGTGTGTGAATATCTTGAATATGGGCAGGATGAAATAGAATGTGAAAGAGGTGACGTGATGGGAGGTCACTTCTAAGATTAGATTACAAAAAGATGGTGGCTTCTATAATGGGCTGCCTTTTATTGCTCTCTCATTTGCTCTGTGGTAAGGAACTGATGTCTCCAGCCAACCAACAGCCACATGAGTAAGCTTAGGAGATCCTCCTCTATTCAAGCTTTGAGATGATTATAGCTCTGGCTGACACCTTGATTACACCCTGTGAGAAAGTCTAACCAAAGACACCCAGCTAAGTCACTTTTGGATTCCTGGACCATAGAAACTGTGAGATAACAAATGTTTGTTGTTTCAGGAAGCTAAATTTTGGAGCAATTTGTTATACATCAATAGATAACTTTTATGCAATCCATCTTACTGTCTGAATAGATCTTTTACCCATGCACAATTTTGTAATATGGTATACTGGTCATTTGAATATATTCGTCACAGCTCTTTCTGCCCATGGGTCCTGTCCCTGTGCTTTATTAAAACCATCCTTTTTGCACCAAAAAAAGAAAAAGAAAAAGAAAAAGAAAATATTTGTTTACTGAGTTATGCAAACATTCCAAACACCAAACATTTCATTATACAATAATAATTTAAAAATCACCATCTGTTAAGGCCACCACTAATCTTATCAGAAAGCTTTTAAGTATTGGGAAGCTATCAAGCTCATAATTATGGATATCAACTTGCTAAAATCCTAATTTCTGCCTGAAAGCTCTTTTTTTTCAAATAACTGGTAACAAATAATGTCAGTTGTTTGTCTTAAAGCAGTAATAGGCTTTTATTCACATTCAAGAAAATGTCTGCCAAATGTCGAAGTCTAAATCACCATAGTTTGTCAGGAATTTTTCAAGTAAAAATAATGTTCCATCACAGAAGCAGCTAGTTTAGCTCACAACTCAAACAACTGTACAAGTGCTTTTCCTTAAAGTAATCACAGTACTTTTCAGTATGCAGAAGTGCTTTATGCATACCCTATTTCATAAAACAGAATGGTTTAAAAAATGTATACTCAGGGGTCAAGATTTAATGAAATTAATTTATACTGCTTCATCAAGCAGTACTGCTTTATTATTATTAAATAAAATAGGAGTTCTTTTTAATTTTTATTGTGAGCGTATAGCAGTGAAGACTTTACAGTTTGGTGCCACTGTCCTGTTTCAATTAAGATACAGCAGTTTGATTCATCATTACTTTTGAACCATCAGTCCAAATGTCAATAATGTAAAAAAGGCAAATAACTTATGAAAATAATTTTGACCTCACATACACCCAGACCACACTTGAAATCAATACCGTCATAAGAAGAAAACAGTACTCCAAAGACCTTTATCAAGTTAATAAGGTCTAATATGAAAGTTAGGACTAACTTCCTAACTATATAGTCATTCTCATCCCCCTGTTTGCTGTGTATCAAACCTGAGGGAAAAGAAGGAAATGGTTCCAAATGGGAACTCTCTGGCCTCTCTACAATGGTAAAACAGCACAGAAATTTATTTCCTGTAGTCTACCCCACTCAGAAATCCTGCCTTATTCCTGGCAATAAAGAAACGATAAAGCTTCCAAGGGCATCACCCCCTCAATTCCAAAATCCATTCATAACATTTATATGAAAAAAATCATGAACAATATTTTATTACTTCTGGTATATTAACAGCACAATGACTGGCTGAATCAAAGTCCAGAAAGCCCATATTATACTTCAATATTCAGTTCTTACAGTTTTCTTCCTCCCATCTTTATTTCTGAATCTAGACAGTACATTCTGTTATTTCTTACTACAGTAAAGTCCAAAGCTGCCAAGTCAAAGATTGCTTTAAAAAAAACTCCAACTAAGGTGTTTTTTCAAATCAAAACATATGGTTTATATCATTTTGTTCATCCTTTTCTTATTTATTTCTTCTCCTTTATTCTAGTTTACCTACAAAACTTTATATAGGTCTATTTCTCTGCATCACTGTTCTCAATATGTACAATATACATTTCTATGACTTTGCCTGCCCAGATTATAACTTTGTTTCCTACTTTTTAATATACCTATTAATGCCTAAAATATTTGGCATGCAAAAGGTAAGTCTTTATTAATCTAAAACTATAAATTTTCTTTAATTCTAATTAAATGTACCATTTTCTATAGTCTCTTTATGCACCCAGATTGATATCACAATTTTTTGCATGGATAAGGTATTACTTTCTCCTTTCAAAACAGGAAAAGCGCTTCTGGAAATTAAGAAAGAGTAAAGATGGATATGGCAGTCAAGTAAGTGCCCCCCAAAACAAAAAATACTCGGAGTCTTTAAATGATAGATTTGTTCCATTACAAGGTAGTAGTTCTTTTTGCTAATTTTCCTATTTTTGGCCTTCCACAACAAATATCAACTTTTTAATCTGGTTCTCTCCTTGGAGACAACTATGCAATTTTCCTGGAGGGAGTACAGAATTATAAGATAAGAATTGACTCTACACTCGAAGTAATCATCTCTGAGTAAGCCTTCATATCTTTTGATAGCTTTATTAAAACTCTAAAGATAACAACAGAGTCCAACAAAACTAAGGAAAAAAAGGTGAACTTACCACCAAACAAAGGTTCTGGTTCCACCAATATTTCCTGTTTTTGAGGAATTGGGGCACGAACTTCTTCTCTATTAAAAGAAGTAGGAAAATATCAAAAGGAAAACTGTTTTCTGCTACATGTTCTCTCTATAACTATTGTGAATACATTCAAATTAACAAGTAACATGAACATCAAACTTAGTGACTTTTAGGAACCATGGTGTTAAATGACTGCTAGATGGTTTCC